>NC_136068.1:43617337-44217337 GCF_964261635.1 Lissotriton helveticus
CGCCCCTCCCCCCGCCCGGTGTCACCTCCCCTCCTCCCTCCCTGCCACCCCTGCAGGTGGGGAGCCTGGACGCCATGGACTGCAGCTGTGTCTCGGATCTGCTCCTGGCCCCCTCCATGCCGGCTCTCTGGACACCAGGTACATGCATTTTATTTACAAAATACTCAGCCCTGCTGAAGCTGGGGGGCTGTGGCGGGGGGGGGGGGGGGGGGGGGGGGCGGAGGGGTGAGCTGTAGACACGTCTTCCGGAGTTTATTGTTTATTTACCTGCAAGGAGAAGAGGCGTGCACGTGTGTATCAGAAAGATAGAGGAGCGAGAAGTGACTGGAGGACTGCAGAGGGCAGGACAAAAAGAAGGAAGCCGAGACAGAGAAGCGAAGAGAGGGAGAAGGAAGGGAGAGGAAAGACACGTGGAAAAGGCACGAAAAAGGAAAATAAAGAACCCAAGGAGAGGAGAGCGCACGAAGAGGGAGGCGGAGTAAAGAAAAAAGGACAGGTGTGAAGGAAGCAAAGAAGGAGGGTGGAAAGAGAAAGGGGTGAAGAGGCAATTACAACCAAGAACAGCGCAAAAAGGAGAGAAGGACAAATGTAGGAGAGACTGAATAATAAATAAAAAACAGAGTAAAAGAAGGAAAAGAACATGGACGGGGAGGGGAGCGGGGGTAGAAGAATGGGCGAAGAGACCCGAACAAAATGAAATGAAGAGAAGGAAGATGCGATAGAAATGCATAAGAACGAGTGAAATAGAGCGAGGGGGGGTATGTGTGGTCGAGAAGGGAAGAGAAAGACAAGAGGAAAAGAAAGAGAAACACTGAAGGGGGGAGGCACGCGAGGCACAGCTGGCCAGCTGCGGGCAGGCGCGCGCGCGTCGGGGTGCGTGCGCACGCGCTCCTGGCTTCTGTCACCGCTGGAACTTGTTCTGTAGAAGAGGAGTTGCTGGGGGTTGTTCTGAGACCCCCGACAGCGGGGACAGGAGTGGACGAGGGAGGAAGCTGCAATGAAGTGAGAGAGGGGGCGGTGCGCGCGAAGAAGGGGTGTAACTAGTAAGAGAGAGTAGAAAAGAGTGCCAGTGTGTGGGGGGGGGGGGCAAACATGCCTGGAAAACAAGTGGATTAAAGGTAAAATTAAAAAAAAAAAACTAGAAGGAAGAGTTAAAACTGAAGGGGTGAGAAGGAAAAAGAGGCCGCAGGGGACAGTGGGTGCGCACGGGTCACTCCGAGGTGTACACGGGACACGTGATCCACATGACTGTGGTTGTGCACGGGTCAGTCCGAGATGTATTGTATTGTAAATTGCATTTATATAGCGCTTACTACCCCTGACGAGGCGTCGAAGCGCTTTTTCAGTGAGTAGCACGCTACTCCGGGACCCATAGAGGATTAGTGTTGAATTAGTATAGTGAAACATGCAAGTACATTGTAAGTGGGGGATGGGTTAGTCAGTTCATTGGGTTTGGAATGATAGCAGAAGGATAGAGGAGGACAAAGGTTTGTATTTATATAGCGCTTGTTGACGCACGCTATTCAGGAAGCCTACAAAGGATTAGTGGTGAATTAATATGGTGAAATATGAAGTAATTTCAGTGGTGGATATTAGTCAGTTACTTAGAGTGAGAAGGATAGCAGAGGGATAAAAGGGGAAGAAAGATTTGCATTCATATAGCACTTGTTACCCCTGAGTCAGCGGGGGACAGTGGGTGTGCACGGGTCACTCCGAGGTGTACACGGGGCACCTGATCCACTGGGGACTGTGGGTGTGCACAGGTCACCCGAGCCCGAGGTGTACACGGAGCGCCTGCAGGTAAGGTACAATCGGGGCTCTGAGACCGCTGGGGACAGTAGGTGTACATGGGTCCGGCGTGCACTTGAGCCATGTGCATGTGCATGAGTGGCGCACGAGGCAATGGAAGCCCCTATGGACACTCAGCAGAAACCCTGGGCAATAAACTCTGCTGCGCTTGCAGAGTTTGCAAAGTTTTCCCACACACCGTGTTATGTCGAGTTCCGAAAAACTCCGCTCTGTGGAGCAGAGTGTTTCCCTTGCTCGTGAACATGGAAAATCAACCTCCCAGCGAGATTTCTCAACACCGGCGGTCGGATTCCTCATTGCGAGTGCTCTTGCGAGTGCTCGCGTGTACTCGAATTCCTCATTGCGAGTGCTCGCGTGTACTCGGATTCCTCATTGCGAGTGCTCGCATGTACTCGGATTCCTCATTGCGAGTGCTCGCGTGTACTCGGCGGTCAGATTCCTCATTGCAAGGGCTCGCGTGTACTCGTGATGCGTTGAGAGACCATCCGTTCGCTTTGAGAAAGCTGCTGCTCGAGTAAGAAGTCTACTCGAGCGGCAGAAGGGAAGCAGTGCTTGCTTGCTGGAGCCGTTCACAATGATTGCAGTGTGGACAAACGTCCGGTACTGCAAACCACAGCAAATGGCATTTATCTAATGCATTCCGCTGCTTGCGGAACTCCGGTTAGCGCTGCAGAGATTTTTTTGTACTCCACCCGGGCCCAGGCCTACTCAGCAAAAAGGCAACGGAGGCCTCTAGGGGCACTCAGCACAAGAGGCACGGGAGGCCTCTAGGGACACTTGGCACAAGAGGCAACGGAGGCCTCTAGGGCACTCAGCACAAGAGGCACCGGAGGCCTCTAGTGACACTCAGCACAAGAGGCACCGGAGGCCTCTAGGGGCACTCAGCACAAGAGGCACCGGAGGCCTCTAGTGACACTCAGCACAAGAGGCACCGGAGGCCTCTAGTGACACTCAGCACAAGAGGCACCGGAGGCCTCTAGGGACACTGAGCACAAGAGGCACCGGAGGCCTCTAGTGACACTCAGCACAAGAGGCACCGGAGGCCTCTAGTGACACTCAGCAGAAGAGGCGCCGGAGGCCTCTAGTGACACTCAGCACAAGAGGCACTGAGGCCTCTAAGGGCACTCAGCACAAGAGGCACCGGAGGCCTCAAGGACACCCAGCACAAGAGGCACCAGAGGCCTCTAAGGACACTCAGCACAAGAGGCACTGAGGCCTCTAAGGGCACTCAGCACAAGAGGCACCGGAGGCCTCTAGGGACACTCGGCACAAGAGGCGCCCGAGGCCTCTAGGGACCACTCAGTACAAGAGGCACTGGAGGCCTCTAGGGACACTCAGAAAAAGAGGCACCGGAGGCCTCTAGGGACACTCAGCACAAGAGGCACCAGAGGCCTCTAGGGGCACTCAGCACAAGAGGCACCGGAGGCCTCTAGCGGCACTCGGAACAAGAGGCACCGGAGGCCTCTAGGGGACACTCAGCACAAGAGGCACCGGAGGCCTCTAGGGACACTCAGAACAAGAGGCACCGGAGGCCTCTAGGGACACTCAGCACAAGAGGCACCGGAGGCCTCTAAGGGCACTCCGTACAAGAGGCACCGGAGGCCTCTAAGGGCACTCAGCACAAGAGGCACCCGAGGCCTCTAGGGACACTCAGCACAAGAGGCACCGGAGGCCTCTAAGGGCACTCCGTACAAGAGGCACCGGAGGCCTCTAGGGACACTCAGCACAAGAGGCACCGGAGGCCTCTAGGGACACTCAGCACAAGAGGCACCGGAGGCCTCTAGGGGCACTCAGCACAAGAGGCACCGGAGGCCTCTAGGGACACTCAGCACAAGAGGCACCGGAGGCCTCTAAGGGCTCTCAGCACAAGAGGCACCGGAGGCCTCTAGGGACACTCGGCACAAGAGGCACCCGAGGCCTCTAGGGACACTCGGCACAAGAGGCACCAGAGGCCTCTAGGGACACTCGGCACAAGAGGCACCAGAGGCCTCTAGGGACACTCGGCACAAGAGGCACCGGAGGCCTCTAGGGACACTCAGCACAAGAGGTGCCCGAGGCCTCTAGGGACACTCGGCACAAGAGGCACCCGAGGCCTCTAGGGACACTCAGCACAAGAGGCACCGGAGGCCTCTAGGGGCACTCAGCACAAGTGGCACCGGAGGCCTCTAGGGACACTCCGTACAAGAGGCGCCCAAGGCCTCTAGGGACACTCAGAACAAGAGGCACCGGAGGCCTCTAGGGACACTCAGCACAAGAGGCACCGGAGGCCTCTAAGGGCTCTCAGCACAAGAGGCACCGGAGGCCTCTAGGGACACTCGGCACAAGAGGCACCCGAGGCCTCTAGGGACACTCGGCACAAGAGGCACCAGAGGCCTCTAGGGACACTCGGCACAAGAGGCACCAGAGGCCTCTAGGGACACTCGGCACAAGAGGCACCGGAGGCCTCTAGGGACACTCAGCACAAGAGGTGCCAGAGGCCTCTAGGGGCACTCAGTACAAGAGGCACCGGAGGCCTCTAGGGACACTCAGTACAAGAGGCACCGGAGGCCTCTAGGGACACTCAGCACAAGAGGCACTGAGGCCTCTAGGGACACTCAGTACAAGAGGCACCGGAGGCCTCTAGGGACACTCAGCACAAGAGGCACTGAGGCCTCTAGGGACACTCAGGACAAGAGGCACCGGAGGCCTCTAGGGACACTCAGCACAAGAGGCACCGGCGGCCTCTAAGGGCACTCAGGACAAGAGGCACCGGAGGCCTCTAGGGACACTCAGCACAAGAGGCACCGGCGGCCCCTAGGGACACTCAGCACAAGAGGCACCGGAGGCCTCTAGGGACACTCAGCACAAGAGGCACTGAGGCCTCTAGGGACACTCAGGACAAGAGGCACAGGAGGCCTCTAGGGACACTCAGCACAAGAGGCACCGGCGGCCCCTAGGGACACTCGGCACAAGAGGCACCGGAGTCCTCTAGGGACACTCCGTACAAGAGGCGCCCGAGGCCTCTAGGGACACTCAGCACAAGAGGCACCGGAGGCCTCTAGGGGCACTCAGCACAAGAGGCACCAGAGGCCTCTAGGGACACTCAGCACAAGAGGCACCGGAGGACTCTATGGGCACTCAGCAGAAGAGGCACCGGAGGCCTCTAGGGACACTCAGAACAAGAGGCACACTAGGGACTAGGGACACTAGGAACACTCCGTACAAGAGGTACCGGAGGCCTCAAGGGACACTCGGCACAAGAGGCACCAGAGGCCTCTAGGGACACTCAGGACAAGAGGCACCGGAGGCCTCTAGGGACACTCAGCACAAGAGGCACCGGCGGCCTCTAAGGGCACTCAGGACAAGAGGCACCGGAGGCCTCTAGGGACACTCAGCACAAGAGGCACCGGCGGCCCCTAGGGACACTCAGCATAAGAGGCACCGGAGGCCTCTAGCGACACTCGGCAGAAGAGGCACTGAGGCCTCTAGGGACACTCAGGACAAGAGGCACCGGAGGCCTCTAGGGACACTCAGCACAAGAGGCACCGGCGGCCCCTAGGGACACTCGGCACAAGAGGCACCGGAGTCCTCTAGGGACACTCCGTACAAGAGGCGCCCGAAGCCTCTAGGGACACTCAGCACAAGAGGCACCGGAGGCCTCTAGGGGCACTCAGCACAAGAGGCACCAGAGGCCTCTAGGGACACTCAGCACAAGAGGCACCGGAGGACTCTAGGGGCACTCAGCAGAAGAGGCACCGGAGGCCTCTAGGGACACTCAGAACAAGAGGCACACTAGGGACTAGGGACACTAGCGACACTCCGTACAAGAGGTACCGGAGGCCTCAAGGGACACTCGGCACAAGAGGCACCAGAGGCCTCTAGGGACACTCAGCACAAGAGGCGCCCGAGGCCTCTAGGGACACTCAGCACAAGAGGCACCAGAGGCCTCTAGGGACACTCAGCACAAGAGGCGCCGGAGGCCTCTAGGGACACTCAGCACAAGAGGCACCGGAGGCCTCTAGGGACACTCGGCACAAGAGGCACCAGAGGCCTCTAGGGACACTCGGCACAAGAGGCACCAGAGGCCTCTAGGGACACTCAGCACAAGAGGCGCCCGAGGCCTCTAGGGACACTCAGCACAAGAGGCACCGGAGGCCTCTAGGGACACTCAGCAGAAGAGACACCCGAGGCCTCTAAGGGCTCTCAGCACAAGAGGCACCGGAGGCCTCTAGGGACATTCAGCACAAGAGGCACCGGAGGCCTCTAGGGACACTCAGCACAAGAGGCACCGGAGGCCTCTAGGGACACTCGGCACAAGAGGCACCAGAGGCCTCTAGGGACACTCGGCACAAGAGGCACCAGAGGCCTCTAGGGACACTCCGTACAAGAGGCGCCCAAGGCCTCTAGGAACACTCAGCACAAGAGGCGCCCAAGGCCTCTAGGATCACTCAGCACAAGAGGTACTGAGGCCTCTAGGGACACTCGGCACAAGAGGCACCAGAGGCCTCTAGGGACACTCAGCACAAGAGGCACTGAGGCCTCTAAGGGCACTCAGCACAAGAGGCACCGGAGGCCTCTAGGGACACTCAGCACAAGAGGCACCGGAGGCCTCTAGGGACACTCAGCACAAGAGGCACCGGAGGCCTCTAGGGACACTCAGCACAAGAGGCACCGGAGGCCTCTAGGGATACTCAGCACAAGAGGCGCCCGAGGCCTCTAGGGACACTCGGCACAAGAGGCACCGGAGGCCTCTAGGGACACTCAGCACAAGAGGCACCGGAGGCCTCTAGGGACACTCAGCACAAGAGGCACCGGAGGCCTCTAGGGACACTCAGCACAAGAGGCACCGGAGGCCTCTAGGGACACTCAGAACAAGAGGCACCGGAGGCCTCTAGGGACACTCAGCACAAGAGGCACCGGAGGCCTCTAGCGGCACTCGGCACAAGAGGCACCGGAGGCCTCTAGGGACACTCAGCACAAGAGGCACCGGAGGCCTCTAGGGACACTCAGAACAAGAGGCACCGGAGGCCTCTAGGGACACTCAGCACAAGAGGCACCGGAGGCCTCTAAGGGCACTCTGTACAAGAGGCACCGGAGGCCTCTAAGGGCACTCAGCACAAGAGGCACCGGAGGCCTCTAAGGGCACTCAGCACAAGAGGCACCGGAGGCCTCTAGGGACACTCAGAACAAGAGGCACCGGAGGCGTCTAGGGACACTCAGCACAAGAGGCACCGGAGGCCTCTAAGGGCACTCCGTACAAGAGGCACCGGAGGCCTCAAGGGACACTCAGCACAAGAGGCGCCCGAGGCATCTAGGGACACTCAGCACAAGAGGCACCGGAGGCCTCTAAGGGCACTCCGTACAAGAGGCACCGGAGGCCTCTAGGGACACTCAGCACAAGAGGCACCGGAGGCCTCTAGGGACACTCAGAACAAGAGGCACCGGAGGCCTCTAGGGACACTCAGCACAAGAGGCACCGGAGGCCTCTAGGGACACTCAGCACAAGAGGCACCGGAGGCCTCTAGGGACACTCAGCACAAGAGGCACCGGAGGCCTCTAGGGACACTCAGCACAAGAGGCGCCCGAGGCCTCTAGGGACACTCGGCACAAGAGGCACCGGAGGCCTCTAGGGACACTCGGCACAAGAGGCACCGGAGGCCTCTAGGGACACTCAGCACAAGAGGCACCGGAGGCCTCTAGGGACACTCAGAACAAGAGGCACCGGAGGCCTCTAGGATCACTCAGCACAAGAGGCAATGAGGCCTCTAGGGACACTCGGCACAAGAGGCACCAGAGGCCTCTAGGGACACTCAGCACAAGAGGCACTGAGGCCTCTAAGGGCACTCAGCACAAGAGGCGCCGGAGGCCTCTAGGGACACTCAGCACAAGAGGCACCGGAGGCCTCTAGGGACACTCAGCACAAGAGGCACCGGAGGCCTCTAGGGACACTCAGCACAAGAGGCACCGGAGGCCTCTAGGGACACTCGGCACAAGAGGCGCCCGAGGCCTCTAGGGACACTCGGCACAAGAGGCACCGGAGGCCTCTAGGGACACTCAGCACAAGAGGCACCGGAGGCCTCTAGGGACACTCAGCACAAGAGGCACCGGAGGCCTCTAGGGACACTCAGCACAAGAGGCACCGGAGGCCTCTAGGGACACTCAGCACAAGAGGCACCGGAGGCCTCTAGGGACACTCAGAACAAGAGGCACCGGAGGCCTCTAGGGACACTCAGCACAAGAGGCACCGGAGGCCTCTAGCGGCACTCGGCACAAGAGGCACCGGAGGCCTCTAGGGACACTCAGCACAAGAGGCACCGGAGGCCTCTAGGGACACTCAGAACAAGAGGCACCGGAGGCCTCTAGGGACACTCAGCACAAGAGGCACCGGAGGCCTCTAAGGGCACTCTGTACAAGAGGCACCGGAGGCCTCTAAGGGCACTCAGCACAAGAGGCACCGGAGGCCTCTAAGGGCACTCAGCACAAGAGGCACCGGAGGCCTCTAGGGACACTCAGAACAAGAGGCACCGGAGGCCTCTAGGGACACTCAGCACAAGAGGCACCGGAGGCCTCTAAGGGCACTCCGTACAAGAGGCACCCGAGGCCTCTAGGGACACTCAGCACAAGAGGCACCGGAGGCGTCTAGGGACACTCAGCACAAGAGGCACCGGAGGCCTCTAAGGGCACTCCGTACAAGAGGCACCGGAGGCCTCAAGGGACACTCAGCACAAGAGGCGCCCGAGGCATCTAGGGACACTCAGAACAAGAGGCACCGGAGGCCTCTAGGGACACTCAGCACAAGAGGCACCGGAGGCCTCTAAGGGCACTCTGTACAAGAGGCACCGGAGGCCTCTAAGGGCACTCAGCACAAGAGGCACCGGAGGCCTCTAAGGGCACTCAGCACAAGAGGCACCGGAGGCCTCTAGGGACACTCAGAACAAGAGGCACCGGAGGCGTCTAGGGACACTCAGCACAAGAGGCACCGGAGGCCTCTAAGGGCACTCCGTACAAGAGGCACCGGAGGCCTCAAGGGACACTCAGCACAAGAGGCGCCCGAGGCATCTAGGGACACTCAGCACAAGAGGCACCGGAGGCCTCTAAGGGCACTCCGTACAAGAGGCACCGGAGGCCTCTAGGGACACTCAGCACAAGAGGCACCGGAGGCCTCTAGGGACACTCAGAACAAGAGGCACCGGAGGCCTCTAGGGACACTCAGCACAAGAGGCACCGGAGGCCTCTAGGGACACTCAGCACAAGAGGCACCGGAGGCCTCTAGGGACACTCAGCACAAGAGGCACCGGAGGCCTCTAGGGACACTCAGCACAAGAGGCGCCCGAGGCCTCTAGGGACACTCGGCACAACAGGCACCGGAGGCCTCTAGGGACACTCGGCACAAGAGGCACCGGAGGCCTCTAGGGACACTCAGCACAAGAGGCACCGGAGGCCTCTAGGGACACTCAGAACAAGAGGCACCGGAGGCCTCTAGGATCACTCAGCACAAGAGGCAATGAGGCCTCTAGGGACACTCGGCACAAGAGGCACCAGAGGCCTCTAGGGACACTCAGCACAAGAGGCACTGAGGCCTCTAAGGGCACTCAGCACAAGAGGCGCCGGAGGCCTCTAGGGACACTCAGCACAAGAGGCACCGGAGGCCTCTAGGGACACTCAGCACAAGAGGCACCGGAGGCCTCTAGGGACACTCAGCACAAGAGGCACAGGAGGCCTCTAGGGACACTCAGCACAAGAGGCGCCCGAGGCCTCTAGGGACACTCGGCACAAGAGGCACCGGAGGCCTCTAGGGACACTCAGCACAAGAGGCACCGGAGGCCTCTAGGGACACTCAGCACAAGAGGCACCGGAGGCCTCTAGGGACACTCAGCACAAGAGGCACCGGAGGCCTCTAGGGACACTCAGAACAAGAGGCACCGGAGGCCTCTAGGGACACTCAGCACAAGAGGCACCGGAGGCCTCTAGCGGCACTCGGCACAAGAGGCACCGGAGGCCTCTAGGGACACTCAGCACAAGAGGCACCGGAGGCCTCTAGGGACACTCAGAACAAGAGGCACCGGAGGCCTCTAGGGACACTCAGCACAAGAGGCACCGGAGGCCTCTAAGGGCACTCTGTACAAGAGGCACCGGAGGCCTCTAAGGGCACTCAGCACAAGAGGCACCGGAGGCCTCTAAGGGCACTCAGCACAAGAGGCACCGGAGGCCTCTAGGGACACTCAGAACAAGAGGCACCGGAGGCCTCTAGGGACACTCAGCACAAGAGGCACCGGAGGCCTCTAAGGGCACTCCGTACAAGAGGCACCCGAGGCCTCTAGGGACACTCAGCACAAGAGGCACCGGAGGCGTCTAGGGACACTCAGCACAAGAGGCACCGGAGGCCTCTAAGGGCACTCCGTACAAGAGGCACCGGAGGCCTCAAGGGACACTCAGCACAAGAGGCGCCCGAGGCATCTAGGGACACTCAGCACAAGAGGCACCGGAGGCCTCTAAGGGCACTCCGTACAAGAGGCACCGGAGGCCTCTAGGGACACTCAGCACAAGAGGCACCGGAGGCCTCTAGGGACACTCAGAACAAGAGGCACCGGAGGCCTCTAGGGACACTCAGCACAAGAGGCACCGGAGGCCTCTAGGGACACTCAGCACAAGAGGCACCGGAGGCCTCTAGGGACACTCAGCACAAGAGGCACCGGAGGCCTCTAGGGACACTCAGCACAAGAGGCGCCCGAGGCCTCTAGGGACACTCGGCACAAGAGGCACCGGAGGCCTCTAGGGACACTCGGCACAAGAGGCACCGGAGGCCTCTAGGGACACTCAGCACAAGAGGCACCGGAGGCCTCTAGGGACACTCAGAACAAGAGGCACCGGAGGCCTCTAGGATCACTCAGCACAAGAGGCAATGAGGCCTCTAGGGACACTCGGCACAAGAGGCACCAGAGGCCTCTAGGGACACTCAGCACAAGAGGCACTGAGGCCTCTAAGGGCACTCAGCACAAGAGGCGCCGGAGGCCTCTAGGGACACTCAGCACAAGAGGCACCGGAGGCCTCTAGGGACACTCAGCACAAGAGGCACCGGAGGCCTCTAGGGACACTCAGCACAAGAGGCACCGGAGGCCTCTAGGGACACTCAACACAAGAGGCGCCCGAGGCCTCTAGGGACACTCGGCACAAGAGGCACCGGAGGCCTCTAGGGACACTCAGCACAAGAGGCACCGGAGGCCTCTAGGGACACTCAGCACAAGAGGCACCGGAGGCCTCTAGGGACACTCAGCACAAGAGGCACCGGAGGCCTCTAGGGACACTCAGAACAAGAGGCACCGGAGGCCTCTAGGGACACTCAGCACAAGAGGCACCGGAGGCCTCTAGCGGCACTCGGCACAAGAGGCACCGGAGGCCTCTAGGGACACTCAGCACAAGAGGCACCGGAGGCCTCTAGGGACACTCAGAACAAGAGGCACCGGAGGCCTCTAGGGACACTCAGCACAAGAGGCACCGGAGGCCTCTAAGGGCACTCTGTACAAGAGGCACCGGAGGCCTCTAAGGGCACTCAGCACAAGAGGCACCAGAGGCCTCTAAGGGCACTCAGCACAAGAGGCACCGGAGGCCTCTAGGGACACTCAGAACAAGAGGCACCGGAGGCCTCTAGGGACACTCAGCACAAGAGGCACCGGAGGCCTCTAAGGGCACTCCGTACAAGAGGCACCGGAGGCCTCAAGGGGCACTCAGCACAAGAGGCGCCCGAGGCCTCTAGGGACACTCAGCACAAGAGGCACCGGAGGCCTCTAAGGGCACTCCGTACAAGAGGCACCGGAGGCCTCTAGGGACACTCAGCACAAGAGGCACTGGAGGCCTCTAGGGACACTCAGAACAAGAAGCACCGGAGGCCTCTAGGGACACTCAGCACAAGAGGCACCGGAGGCCTCTAGGGACACTCAGCACAAGAGGCACCGGAGGCCTCTAGGGACACTCGGCACAAGAGGCACCGGAGGCCTCTAGGGACACTCAGCACAAGAGGCACCGGAGGCCTCTAGGGACACTCAGCACAAGAGGCACCGGCGGCCCCTAGGGACACTCGGCACAAGAGGCACTGGAGTCCTCTAGTGACACTCCGTACAAGAGGCGCCCGAGGCCTCTAGGGACACTCAGCACAAGAGGCACCGGAGGACTCTAGGGGCACTCAGCACAAGAGGCACCGGAGGCCTCTAAGGGCACTCAGCACAAGAGGCACCGGAGGCCTCTAAGGGCACTCAGCACAAGAGGCACCGGAGGCCTCTAAGGGCACTCAGCACAAGAGGCACAGGAGGCCTCTAGGGGCACTCAGCACAAGAGGCACAGGAGGCCTCTAGGGACACTCGGCACAAGAGGCACCGGAGGCCTCTAGGGACACTCAGCACAAGAGGCACCGGAGGCCTCTAGGGACACTCAGCACAAGAGGCACGGGAGGCCTCTAGGGACACTCAGCACAAGAGGCGCCCGAGGCCTCTAGGGACACTCAGAACAAGAGGCACCGGAGGCCTCTAGGGACACTCAGCACAAGAGGCAGCGGAGGCCCCTAAGGCCACTCAGGACAAGAGGCACCCGAGGCCCCTAAGGCCACTCAGCACAAGAGGCGCCCAAGGCCTCTAGGGACACTCAGCAGAAGAGGCACCCGAGGCCTCTAGGGACACTCAGCACAAGAGGCACCGGAGGCCTCTAGGACACTCAGCACAAGAGGCACCGGAGGCCTCTAGGACACTCAGCACAAGAGGCACCGGAGGCCTCTAGGGACACTCAGCAGAAGAGACACCTGAGGCCTCTAAGGGCACTCAGCACAAGAGGCACAGGAGGCCTCTAGGGGCACTCAGCACAAGAGGCACGGGAGGCCTCTAGGGACACTCAGCACAAGAGCCCCCCGAGGCCTCTAGGGACACTCAGAACAAGAGGCACCGGAGGCCTCTAGGGACACTCAGCACAAGAGGCACCGGAGGCCTCTAGGGACACTCAGCACAAGAGGCACCGGAGGCCTCTAGGGACAATCAGCACAAGAGGCGCCGGAGGCCTCTAGGGACACTCAGCACAAGAGGCACCGGAGGCCTCTAGGGACACTCGGCACAAGAGGCACCAGAGGCCTCTAGGGACACTCGGCACAAGAGGCACCAGAGGCCTCTAGGGACACTCAGCACAAGAGGCGCCCGAGGCCTCTAGGGACACTCAGCACAAGAGGCACCGGAGGCCTCTAGGGACACTCAGCAGAAGAGACACCTGAGGCCTCTAAGGGCTCTCAGCACAAGAGGCACCGGAGGCCTCTAGGGACACTCGGCACAAGAGGCACCGGAGGCCTCTAGGGACACTCGGCACAAGAGGCACCGGAGGCCTCTAGGGGCACTCGGCCTAAGAGGTGCACGAGGCCTCTAGGAACACTCAGCACAAGAGGCACCGGAGGCCTCTAGGGACACTCAGCACAAGAGGTGCCTGAGGCCTCTAGGGACACTCAGCACAAGAGGCACCGGAGGTCTCTAGGGACACTCAGCCCAAGAGGCACCGGAGGCCTCTAGGGACACTCAGTACAAGAGGCACCGGAGGCCTCTAGGGGCACTCAGCACAAGAGGCACCGGAGGCCTCTAGGGGCACTCAGCACAAGAGGCACCGGAGGCCTCTAGGGACACTCAGCACAAGAGGCGCCCGAGGCCTCTAGGGACACTCCGTACAAGAGGCGCCCAAGGCCTCTAGGGGCACTCAGCACAAGAGGCACCAGAGGCCTCTAGGGACACTCAGCACAAGAGGCACCTGAGGCCTCTAGGGGCACTCGGCACAAGAGGCACCGGAGGCCTCTAGGGACACTCAGCACAAGAGGCACCGGAGGCCTCTAGGGACACTCAGCACAAGAGGCACCGGAGGCCTCTAGGGGCACTCGGCACAAGAGGCACCGGAGGCCTCTAGGGACACTCAGCAGAAGAGGCGCCGGAGGCCTCTAGGGACACTCAGCACAAGAGGCACCGGAGGCCTCTAGGGACACTCGGCACAAGAGGCACCAGAGGCCTCTAGGGACACTCGGCACAAGAGGCACCAGAGGCCTCTAGGGGCACTCGGCCTAAGAGGTGCACGAGGCCTCTAGGAACACTCAGCACAAGAGGCGCCCGAGGCCTCTAGGGACACTCGGCACAAGAGGCACCGGAGGTCTCTAGGGACACTCAGCCCAAGAGGTGCCTGAGGCCTCTAGGGACACTCAGCACAAGAGGCACCGGAGGCCTCTAGGGACACTCGGCACAAGAGGCACCCAAGGCCTCGAGGGACACTCAGCACAAGAGGCACCGGAGGCCTTTAGGGACACTCAGCAGAAGAGGCACCGGAGGCCTCTAAGGGCACTCAGCAGAAGAGACACCGGAGGCCTCTAGGGACACTCAGAGGAAGAGGCGCCGGAGGCCTCTAGGGACACTCAGCACAAGAGGCACCGGAGGCGTCTATGGGACACTCAGGACAAGAGGGGACAGCTGGAGTAGTTTTAGGTACACAGAGGTATTTGGACATATCTGTAGCAGTAACAGGTACATGGAGACAGCGGGAGGCATCAGGAGCAGTATGTGATACATGTAGAAGCTCTGGAGACAGAACATCTGCAGATACACCTGGGGCAGCTATGGGCACATAGAGCACCTACAGATACACAGGGGCAGTGGACACTTGGGGCCCCTGCAGATTCACAGGGGCATCTACGAACACATGGAGCACCTGCAGATACACAGGGGCACCTGTGGACAAATGGAGCGGCTGCTGATACACAGGGCACCTATGGACACCTTGAATAGTTGCAGATACACAGGGTTATCTCTGGACACTTGGAGCACATGCAGATACACAGGGGCACCGATGGGCACATGGAGCACCTGCAGATACAAGGGGACAGCTCTGGACACATGGAACACCTGTAGATACACAGGGGCAGCTCTGGACACTTGGGGCCCCTGCAGATACACAGGGGCACCTAAGAACAAATGTAGTACCTGCAGATCCACAGGGGTAGTCAAACACCATGATCCAGCACTCTCCACAAAAAATCACTTGCAGACAAGTAGATAAACAAATATAATAAAGTATTCTAGAATCCGTTCTGTAAGGCTTTCAAAGTTATTTATTCTTTTTCTTCACAAAATGCGTAGCCAACGCGTTTCGTCCAAAAGGACTTCTTCAGGGCAACAGAATGATATATTTAGCTTTACTGTCAGTCTTCCAATTTTGTCTCCGAGAATAAATATTCTTTGAGAACAGCACCTTATGTCATGTTCCCATTATTCTAGAAAGAGCGCCGTTGTCTCGAATCACGTAGGTGTCCTTTTTTCTAGAATAATGGGAACCTGACAAACCACAGAAATCAGATGTGGAACTTATTCTAGACAGATAACCACGTGTCATACATAGTGAGGTGGCTGTCTCCGCGCAAGAACTGGATGGTTATATAATACATTTCAGGACTGAATAAATTAACGAATATAGATGGACTAATAAGTACAGAAAGGAACAGACTTGCATTTTTATAAGGTGTTGATCTCAAAGAATATTTATTATCGGGGACAAAATTGGAAGACTGACAGTAAAGCTAAATACATTATTCTGTTGCCCTGAAGAAGTCCTTTTGGACGAAACGCGTTGGCTATGCATTTTGTGAAGAAAAAGAATAAAGAACTTTTAAAGCCTTATAGAACGGATTCTAGAATACTTTATTATATTTGTTTATCTACTTGTCTGCTGTTGATTTTTTGTGGAGAGTGCTGGATCATAGTGTTTGACTGTAATTTGTGGGTTTATTCCCTTGGAAGCTTAAGGGTACTTAGCTTCAGTTCCTTGGCACCCAGACTTTTTGAATACATAGCCAACATTATAGATAAGTGCAGTCACGATTGCCCTATACCCTGGATTCTCAGTTGTTGTTGTCAGATCCACAGGGGCAGCTCTGGGCACTTGGAGCGTCTGCAGATACACAAGGGCACCAATGGACACATGGAGCACCCGCAAACACACAAGGGCAGCTCCGGCCACAAGGGCAGCTCAGGATACTTGGAGCACCTGCAGTTACACAGGGGCAGCTCTGCAGATACACAGGGGCAGCTCTGGACACTTGGAATACCTACAGGTTCACAGGGGCAGCTCTGGACAGATGGAGCACCTGCAGATACACTGGGGCAACCTAAGCACCTGCAGATACACAGGGGCCTCTCTGGACACAGGGAGCACCAGCAGATACACTGGGGCAGCTCAGGGCACATGGAACACCTGCAGATACAAAGGGGCACCTATGGACACATGGAACACCTGCAGCCGATAGACTAACTGCATGGAGACAGAAAGCTTATGAATGCAGTGAGCAGGTTGGTCACCACCTAGCGATTAAGGCAAGACAAAAAGCCACACAGAATTCAATTGCAGCTAATAATGATCCTTCACAAGGTAAAATTACTGATCCAGAAGGGATCCATAAGGTATTTTATTTATATTATCAAGAACTGTATCACAAGACCAATCCTGATAGCTTGAATGACATTAAGATATATCTTGATCAATTCCCAGCTGCACAACTATCTCAAGACGAACAGTTGCAAATGGACGAGGCCCCTCAGTAGATTGATATCTTACTATGCATCAATAGCCTCCCTAGTGGCAAAGCCACTGGCTTGGATAGTATCCCGATGGAATTCTATAAGAGGTTTTCGACTGAATTGAAGGGAGGTATGCAGCGGCTAATCGAGCATGTATATAAAGGGGGAATCATGAACACAAGCAAAAGTAATAGTTTTTCTGAAAAAGAACAAAACAGCTCTAGAACCCGGCTCTTATCGCCCAATTACGCTGATAGATGCTGACAGCAAGATTTATTCTAAAATCCTAGCTGTTCGCCTGGCGGGGGTAATTCACAAAGTAGTATCACCAAGACAACATGGCTTTATTCCAGGACGTGGTACTATAGATCACATTAGAAGGGCTATATCACTCTTTGATGCCGCTAAAATTACCCGGGATCTTACTGCGTTACTTTTGCTTGAAGCAGAAAAGGCCTTTGACAGGGTCTCTTGGCTTTTTTTATGGGAGGCCCTGGTAATGGGCCAGAATTGGCCAAGGACTTATACAGGCATTTAAAACTTTATATGAACAGGGAATTTACAGACTCATTTAATATAACAAGAGACCCACAGCAGGGATGCCCGAGCTCGCCGCTTCTGTTTGCCTTATACATAGACCCTTTCTTACAACATTCGGAGGCTAATCTAAACATTAGCCCTATCATCTCCCAGGGTTGAGAAACTAAAGTATTGGCCTATGCCGATGATGTTGCTATACTGACTGCTAACCCGGAAATAACTATGATTGAGGTTGAGGCAGAGGTGGTGAGATTCGGACGATACTCTGGATATACTCTTAATAGTACCAAGACACAAATTATATGTAAGAATATAGCCATGGATAATGAGAGTAGACAGGTTGATAAGGCCACATATCTTGGAGTCAATATTATGACTAATTTAGAAAATATTGTTGAATATAATATTGATCCTTTGAGAGCTAAAACTAAAGTCGAGTTAGTAAGGCTGCATAATTTACATCTATCAATTATAGGTCGATGCAATATAATCAAAATGCTTTTCTCTCCTAAATTTTTATATTATTTAAGAGCAATACCATTACAATTTAGTATCATCTGCTTGAAGAAAATTGAAGATTTGTTTTCACGATTTATTTGGGCATATGAAAAGCCAAGAAGGGCTTATAAATACTTACCTGTGCCAAAAGAAAGGGGTGGACTGGCTCTGCCAAATATAAGATTATATTATTGGGTTATTACTCTTTTGAGTACTCTAACCCTTATCAGGGAAAAACCAAAAGAAAGATCTCTAGAGGATATACCAACACCGATCAAACTTTTAATGGGTGGAGAAGCATGGGGATGCGCTCGGAGATTCCTGAATGACTGCCACTATAAGAAGGTGCGTTTTAAGACACTGGCTGGTGGATTTAAAGTTATGAAATCGATTCATAAAATGCTGGGATTAGGTCGATCAAATTGTTATACACCAATCTATAATAATCACAATTTGCCGGAAATTTAAAAAACTCTATAGTTAAAAAGTGGCAGGGAAAAGGCCTATCCAAATTGTTTTTTTTTACTCAGCAACAGATATAGTGTTCTTTGAAAATCTGAGGGAAAAGTATGACCTCGACAGGAGGGATTTTTACAAATACCTTGAAATACGGAACTTCTTAAGTAAAAAATGTGGAGGTCCGAGTGGTTTTGGTAATAACTATATTATAGACAATGTGAGAAAAATTTAGTCACCACCTATTAGAGTTATTCATAAGTTATTTAACTTGCTAATGCCAGATGATTTAGAAGTTCGCACAAGAAAGTGGAAATAAAAAATAGGAATATCTGAAGATTTATTTACCCACTCAATAGAACTAGCGCAAAACATACTGATCCCAGCCCGACTACAGCCCCAATATTATAAATCTTGCTTTTCACTTTATTATACCCCAAATAAAATAGCAAATGGGGGAAAGGGAGAAGGACTTTATGCCCTAGATGCTCACCATATCAGGCGGATTTAAACCCCATGTTCACTACTTGTAGTGTTCTAAATAATTTAAAACAAGAGATTTCAGCTTTTTTCAAGGAAGTGCTTGGCAATGATCTTTTAATCTCTCCCTCTTTGATTGGACTAGGGGTAGATTTGGATCTACAAGGGAAGCCGGGAGTAAAAACTGGGGGCATATTACCAACAAGTAGCGATAATTATCGCTAAATAGGCTGAGCGACGATTTTTTTATCGCTGCCTATCGCTGGATATGTTACCGGAGAAAACTTGCTATTAGCAACGTTTTTCTCCATTGTGCTAAAATATCCAGTGATAGCGGCGAAATGCCTGAATATCGCTGAGAATACAGCAATATTCACGCATTAGCGACGAAATGCTCTTAGCCGTGTTATCCACCTCCCATTGGATAACATGGCTAAGAACTGGTCTGAGCAGGCGCTAGTTTTTGGCGATAGCGGGAATATTTCCATCGCTACGCCTGCCTTGCTAATAGGCGATAGCGACGTTAGCGACTGCTTGCAGTCGCTAACAGGTTGGGTACGCCCACTTTGCATGTCATTAGCAATAAATATCGCTGACATGCAAAGCGGGCCCCAAAACGCTCGCTATCGCCTAAAAGCTGTCGCTAACATCAGTTAGCGACAGCTTGCTAATAGAGCGATAGAATTATCGCCGCTTAGAGGCTGAAAACGGCCGCTAAACCGGCGATAATTACCTATCGTCACCCATGGTAATATGCCCCCTGGTGTTTATCGGTATGGCTATACTGCGACTATGCCTGGCCTCTGCACGGTTGGATCCTTCGCCCCCCAAGCTTTCATCAATGGTTGTCACGCTTGACGGCTGTTGGAAATGGGATCCCCGGCTGGCCAGGGCTTTCGCCAAAGTCAGTCAGAGACCACCACACCCAAGTCAGGGCAAGGGAGTTACACGCCAAGATAACCCCTACTCACCCTCTAGGTAACGTGGCGCGAGCAGCAAGGCTAAACTTGGAGGCGATGTAAGTTAAGTATTTGCGCACGCACCCCAGCAACAACAACCAAAGGCCCACCACAAAGGAAACTCCACACAAGGTTATATAAAAATAGCCTTTGTATTACACCAAAACACATTAGGTAAAACACACACTTTACAATGTGCCAGAGGCACGGGCAGAATTTACAGGGGATATGTACAAGACAGGGCCACCTGGACCACTGTCAGGAATCAGAAGTAGCACTTTCAGAAAGTAAAATTACTTTAGCACAAAATAGCACACAATATAACAATAGAGCGCACAACCAGTAATTACTGGTAACCAGGATCTCACTAGCACCACCTGTACTAGGGAGAAAACAACCACCTATGTATTACAATACCTGTAGGGGTGTAAGAGGAAAACACATGATGCAATGCATAACATTCATTCAGAGGTGTAAGGGCACATGACGCATAAACAATACATTCAGAGGTGCATAGGAAGGACAATTGCGCCAAACTCACGTAAGTCACCACCTGTGACTGTCCCTAGGCCAACTGGCCTTGTTGGGGCTAGGACGCCCTGTGTCCAAAGTCAGGGTCCTAAACGTAGCAGTTGCCCACAAAGTGCTGGGCAACTGGTGCAATTGAGGGGGCCACGTGGGGAGCCTTGTGGGCTCAAGCACACTGGTGGGCAAAAGGAAATGCCACCTGGAGCCTCCTCTGGGCTCTAAACACATATGGCACCCAAAGAGCCTCTCTGGACTCAAAACACATGGACTGCCCCTGAGCCTCTCTGGGCTCTAAACACTGGGGCGCCTTGAGCCTCTCAGGGCTCGTGAAATAATTGCCCCCTTGAGCCTCGCAGGCTCTGAACACGGGGGGGGGGGGGGCGCGGGCACCGACAATGTGCCCCGACAAGGTAGAGCCTCTCTGGCTCTAAACAACTGGGGCAAGCTTTGTTGGAGTCCCCCCTCCTGGGGACTCGAGCACAATCCTGCCCCCTGAGCCTCTCTGGACTCTTACACAAAATGCGGCCGTTTTTGGAGCCTCTCAGGCTCTTGGGAACTGCCCCGGACGTCGTGCTCCTGAGAGGGGGGGGGGCGGACACCGGCAATGCGTCCCGACGTCCCCCTCTCCCCTTTGTAAGCACCCTCACTCACCAGGTTCTGGCGGGGATCGTCCCTGGTGCTCCGGCTGCTCCTCTGGTGCCGCGGGCGGGGCTCCCTTCCTCCGGGGCCTCGCCGATGGCTGCGCTTCTACTGATTTAGCCCGGGGCCCTCCCTGCACATGGGAGCCCCGGCAGTCAGCTTCCTCCTGCCCCCGGCCTGCCTGACTTCCGGGTTGAGGGGGCGGGACTTCCGGCAACCTCTCCCAGGGCCGCGCAGCGATTGGCCGGCCTGGGAGCTCCTTCCGGGTCGTCGCGGGCAGCGCGGCGGCCCGGCTCAGGCACCGCAGGCGGAGAATGAATTCCCCGAGGAGTGGGCTCCCTCGAGGGAAACAATGCACGGGCAACAGCGGCAATCTCGGGGGCAATGCCGGGTGGGCACCGGCTGTGAAGATAACGCGCTCCCAAGCGCTAGCCCACCATAAAGCGCTTCCAAGCGCTAGGGGCGTAAAAATACAGCGCTTCCTGCGCTAGGTGCCCAACAAAGCGCTCCCTCAGCTCTAAATGCAAAATAAAGCGCTCTTAGCGCTAGGAGGGAAAAGGAAAGCGCTCCCAGCGCTATCAATCCAATTCAGCACCCCCAGGCGCTATAGGACAACAAAGTCCAGCAAAGGTCCTTCAGCAAGGCAGGGGGGGGCAAGGCTGGGCCCAGAGCCAGCTCACTGGGTCTCCAGGCAGGGAGACACCCCAAGTGGCGGTCCTCTGGCCCAGCAGCAGCAACAGCCCCCCTCAGGATCCTGGAAAAGAACAACTTCAGTGGGGACACAGCCCCATTTTTATACAGTGCATTCCTTTGTTCAAGGGTACAGAGTGGGGGCGGAACCAGTCGCAGCTGGTTCTTGAGTACTCTGTTTACCTCAACCACCCTCTCTATTCACTGGCAAGGCTTGGGTCATTAGACACACCACAGGGGGCGGAGCGAGCATTGTGTGGGGAAAACCCAGCCCATCCAGGACACAGGTAAACTCCTCCCACACATCACTCATGCTAATCTCCCACTCACCACCGGGCAGACCCAACCAGACTTCCTGGAGCCTGGCATGCCAGCCAGCTCCAGCCAATCACACGCCAGCACCCTCACAGCACACGTACAGCCATGTCTAGAAATGGCGCTTCCCTACTAGACACATACATGCTGCATACACCGTTGCGCAGCATTCACTCTCACGAGTTCACACATACCAGACTCAAGCCTGTACACCCCAAGCATCAGGAACTACCAGGGACACATACATTCCCCATGCATTCCTATGGGCGGGCAGGCCTAGCTCAGCACATGCACTCAGAGTGCGCACGCACTTTCCACTGGGACACAGTGAAAGTGCGCAGAATCCAAAAATCACCATCTCCAGGTCACCATTTCAAGCAAAAAGTCTCGGGGTGAACCTGCCCTAAGGGCCAAAGTCCAACATAACCCCCTTCCAGCCAAAACGCAGGGGAGACCAATCACCACCGTGATGGACTTCCCTGCTTGGGGCGATAGAACACGGACGCGGGCCCACAACTGCAGGGACACCCTCCTGTTCTACGCCACGGTGAACCCATGGGAATCCTTCTAAACACACTGTCTGGACCAACTGGGCTACCCCACTGGTACTCCCAAGTTGTCCGCGGCCAGGACCAGGCCCTGGGCCACCCAGGTGCCACTGGTCCATGCCAATTCGCAGAGCGGGGGGTAGTAACCCCTGGCACATAGGAGCCATTTTCCACTCTTCCTGTCTGCAAGACAGGACTAGACTGCCACTGGTACTCCAGCCTAGGGCCTACAACCTCAGGCGGACCAGGAGTCTCAGGGAAGGCTCTCCTCCCCCTACCTCTTCTCCTAGGGTTCCTCCTCCCTCTGCGAGGGGTACCCCTAGAACGCCATTCCAACCCAGGACTTATCCACTCAGGTTGCACCGGGGTCAGAGGTGGGCTCTCCCACCCTCTGCACCCCCTTCCAGAGGTCTGCCCTCTCCCACCTGGAGAAGTTCCTCTGGAAGAAGAACCGGTCAGGACACTGGTTACAGTCGTCCTACCCTTCAGGTCAGGCTGATCCTGAACCTGGCCTCCCAACCTCTGGTCTAGAACCTTCGGTGGAACAATTGCCTGGCACTCCAGGACTTCTGGGGATTCACACGCAATCCCCCTGAGGCTAACAAATGTCACATCTGTTGCGTGACTGTCTGTCTGGCGCAGATCTCCCGCCCTCTGTCCACCTGACAGTGCGTGACGATCCCCCAGACCAGAAGTGGTGTTACCATGGTCACTACACGGGAACCTAGCCCAACTGGGTAGTCCCTGACCCACTGGTCCTTCCACTGGGGAACTCCCCCAATCACTCCTCACTCTGGACTCCTGTACCCTCCCTACCGGAGCGGTACTGCCAGACTCTAGAACCACAGGAGCTCTGGTTACAGACGCTCCAGGTCCTCTACTCACTAGGAGATCCTCCTCAAGTGGACTAACAGGACAGCCTAGGTCCCCAACCTGGTGTTCCCTCAAGAAACCACCCAGGTTCTGAGACAGGGCTTCGGGCCTCTGGGGGCTCTCAGCCACCCACTGACTCCTGCTCCACTGAGCCAGGCAGTCAGCCCCTCCACCCTTCTCACTATACTGGGACCTAGCTGGGCTACACTGAGCCTCTTCCACCACGCTGGGCTGGAAGATCCCTGACCCACTACTTTTGGAGTCACTCACCAATGACTCTACAGAACCTCTGGTCCCTTCCCAGCGGTCTGCTTCCTCTGCCAGCTCACATGGTTCAGACAATCCACACCCTAACAGGTGTTGGCGCAACCCTGGTGAACAACAACTGAGCAACTGCTCTCTGAGAAACATATCGAGCAATAGGTCCCAATCACATTTCGTGGGCTCCCGTACCCAATCACACAGGGCTCTACAACAGTCATCCTCAAAGTCTTCCCAAGACTGATGAGACGGTTTCCTAAGGTTCCTAAACCTCAACCTATTCTCCTCCTCTGGGGAAACAGGAACCATACTCTGGGAACTGGGACTTTCTAGACTGAGATTTAAATAGCTGCCACCACTGGACCCAACCCTCCCTGGGGGATCCAGAAACTCAACACTGCGCGCAGGGGATAGTCTACCCTCCAAAGCTACTTTGCCTCTGGTGGCGGCCCTCTCAGCCTCCTCTATCTTGTCCTGCACTAAGACCCTCTCGGTCTCCAGCTGTTGCTTCTTAACCTCCAGCTGTTGCTTTCTAATGCCCAGCTGTGCCATAGCCTGGGCATGCTCCAACCTGAGCTTCTCTAAAGCCAGCTGGTGCTCCCTTTCTCTCCTCCTATCTTCCAGCTCCTCTGGGGACAGGGAAAGGGATGAGGCGCTGCCTCCTAAACTGGACCCAGCAAGGGACTTCCTATCTATGGGGTCCTCACTATCTGCTGGCGTCCCTGTGCTATCATCTTCTTCCTTCTCCTCAGACTCTTCAGGGCTCCCCTCTGCCCCACCACCCTCATGGTGTGAGACCCGGGCCCTCTCCTCACTGTGCTCACGCTCCCAGTCATCCTTCTGCCATTGGATCAGGTTACCCCTAAGTTGGGACTGGGTGTCTGACTCATTCACTGCAATGTCTCTATCTTCGCAAAACTCTCTCAGTTCATGCAAAAACAGACCCCAGACATTAAAAGCAGACTCCATCTTGGCAAGATGCTCACAGACACGTGCAACACAGGGGACTGAACAATCTGAAGTAAGAGGACACAATTCCAAAACTTCAACAATCTCCTTATCAAAGAGAACTCATACTCATGCGTCCAGGAAAACACACCATTCATCCACACACACCCTCCCCTCGGATCGGTAAGGCAGTTTCTACCACCCCTGACTTCTCAACCTGACCAAAAGCGACACAGGTACCAAACTCTGGAAGCAGGGCAGGGGACAAATGTACTGAACACAATCAAATGACACTCTTCAGGAGAAGAAACTAATGAAACTTCCAAAACAATCCCCTAAAATGTGGTCATCTAAAATGCAGAGTTTTGTGGTGCAGCCAGCTGCTACTAAGGTACAAGGCAAACACAAATCCTTATCCCGCCGCTTGCCGCCAATGTTGGAAATGGGATCCCCGGCTGGCCAGGGCTTTCGCCAAAGTCAGTCAGAGACCACCACACCCAAGTCAGGGCAAGGGAGTTACACGCCAAGATAACCCCTACTCACCCTCTAGGTAACGTGGCGCGAGCAGCAAGGCTAAACTTGGAGGCGATGTAAGTTAAGTATTTGCGCACGCACCCCAGCAACAACAACCAAAGGCCCACCACAAAGGAAACTCCACACAAGGTTATATAAAAATAGCCTTTGTATTACACCAAAACACATTAGGTAAAACACACACTTTACAATGTGCCAGAGGCACGGGCAGAATTTACAGGGGATATGTACAAGACAGGGCCACCTGGACCACTGTCAGGAATCAGAAGTAGCACTTTCAGAAAGTAAAATTACTTTAGCACAAAATAGCACACAATATAACAATAGAGCGCAGAACCAGTAATTACTGGTAACCAGGATCTCACTAGCACCACCTGTACTAGGGAGAAAACAACCACCTATGTATTACAATACCTGTAGGGGTGTGAGAGGAAAACACATGATGCAATGCATAACATTCATTCAGAGGTGTAAGGGCACATGACGCATAAACAATACATTCAGAGGTGCATAGGAAGGACAATTGCGCCAAACTCACGTAAGTCACCACCTGTGACTGTCCCTAGGCCAACTGGCCTTGTTGGGGCTAGGACGCCCTGTGTCCAAAGTCAGGGTCCTAAACGTAGCAGTTGCCCACAAAGTGCTGGGCAACTGGTGCAATTGAGGGGGCCACGTGGGGAGCCTTGTGGGCTCAAGCACACTGGTGGGCAAAAGGAAATGCCACCTGGAGCCTCCTCTGGGCTCTAAACACATATGGCACCCAAAGAGCCTCTCTGGACTCAAAACACATGGACTGCCCCTGAGCCTCTCTGGGCTCTAAACACTGGGGTGCCTTGAGCCTCTCAGGGCTCGTGAAATAATTGCCCCCTTGAGCCTCGCAGGCTCTGAACACGGGGGGGGGGCGCGGGCACCGACAATGTGCCCCGACAAGGTAGAGCCTCTCTGGCTCTAAACAACTGGGGCAAGCTTTGTTGGAGTCCCCCCTCCTGGGGACTCGAGCACAATCCTGCCCCCTGAGCCGCTCTGGACTCTTACACAAAATGCGGCCGTTTTTGGAGCCTCTCAGGCTCTTGGGAACTGCCCCGGACGTCGTGCTCCTGAGAGGGGGGGGGCGGACACCGGCAATGCGTCCCGACGTCCCCCTCTCCCCTTTGTAAGCACCCTCACTCACCAGGTTCTGGCGGGGATCGTCCCTGGTGCTCCGGCTGCTCCTCTGGTGCCGCGGGCGGGGCTCCCTTCCTCCGGGGCCTCGCCGATGGCTGCGCTTCTACTGATTTAGCCCGGGGCCCTCCCTGCACATGGGAGCCCCGGCAGTCAGCTTCCTCCTGCCCCCGGCCTGCCTGACTTCCGGGTTGCGGGGGCGGGACTTCCGGCAACCTCTCCCAGGGCCGCGCAGCGATTGGCCGGCCTGGGAGCTCCTTCCGGGTCGTCGCGGGCAGCGCGGCGGCCCGGCTCAGGCACCGCAGGCGGAGAATGAATTCCCCGAGGAGTGGGCTCCCTCGAGGGAAACAATGCACGGGCAACAGCGGCAATCTCGGGGGCAATGCCGGGTGGGCACCGGCTGTGAAGATAACGCGCTCCCAAGCGCTAGCCCACCATAAAGCGCTTCCAAGCGCTAAGGGCGTAAAAATACAGCGCTTCCTGCGCTAGGTGCCCAACAAAGCGCTCCCTCAGCTCTAAATGCAAAATAAAGCGCTCTTAGCACTAGGAGGGAAAAGGAAAGCGCTCCCAGCGCTATCAATCCAATTCAGCACCCCCAGGCGCTATAGGACAACAAAGTCCAGCAAAGGTCCTTCAGCATGGCAGGGGGGGGCAAGGCTGGGCCCAGAGCCAGCTCACTGGGTCTCCAGGCAGGGAGACACCCCAAGTGGCGGTCCTCTGGCCCAGCAGCAGCAACAGCCCCCCTCAGGATCCTGGAAAAGAACAACTTCAGTGGGGACACAGCCCCATTTTTATACAGTGCATTCCTTTGTTCAAGGGTACAGAGTGGGGGCGGAACCAGTCGCAGCTGGTTCTTGAGTACTCTGTTTACCTCAACCACCCTCTCTATTCACTGGCAAGGCTTGGGTCATTAGACACACCACAGGGGGGCGGAGCCAGCATTGTGTGGGGAAAACCCAGCCCATCCAGGACACAGGTACACTCCTCCCACACATCACTCATGCTAATCTCCCACTCACCACCGGGCAGACCCAACCAGACTTCCTGGAGCCTGGCATGCCAGCCAGCTCCAGCCAATCACACGCCAGCACCCTCACAGCACACGTACAGCCATGTCTAGAAATGGCGCTTCCCTACTAGACACATACATGCTGCATACACCGTTGCGCAGCATTCACTCTCACGAGGTCACACATACCAGACTCGAGCCTGTACACCCCACGCATCAGGAACTACCAGGGACACATACATTCCCCATGCATTCCTATGGGCGGGCAGGCCTAGCTCAGCACATGCACTCAGAGTGCGCACGCACTTTCCACTGGGACACAGTGAAAGTGCGCAGTATCCAAAAATCACCATCTCCAGGTCACCATTTCAAGCAAAAAGTCTCGGGGTGAACCTGCCCTAAGGGCCAAAGTCCAAGAACGGCTAATTATAATTTTAAGAAAGCTATTTATGAAAAAAGAGGAGCACGGGCTTGGATGAAAGGGCTAAAACTTTGGGAACCAATGACTAAATGGCTTGAAAGATAGAGTTTTCAGTTAGTGGGAAGATCCCACCATCCTCTAGCTTGTTCTTTTTTCTGTGTGTAATTTATTGTTAAATCAAAGATAAGGGAAGGTGCACAACTCCTGCAGGGTTGGCGGGGGGAGGGGGTAATGGGTGGGTAGAAATCAATAATTATGCATGAGGATCTTTATTTGCAATGTATTGTTCTTTCGCTTTTTTTCTTTTACTTGTGTAAATGCTAAATTGGTATGGAATGACGAATATTGACATTTGTAACTATGACATCATGCAGCAATAAAAAATGTTTAAAATAAAAGGAGCTCCTGCAGATACACAGGGGCAGCTCAGGGGAATTGGAGCCCTTGCATATACACAGGGGCACCTGATGACCCATGAAACACCTGAATATTATGGGGCAGCTCTGGGTACCTGGAGCCCCTACAGATACACAAGGGCACCTATGGACACATGGAGCTCCTGCAGATACACAGGGGCACCTATGGACACATGGAGCTCCTGCAGATACACAGGGGCACCTATGGACACATGGAGAACCTGCAAACACACAGGGACAGCCCTATGCACTTGGAGCACCTGCAGATACACAGGAACAGCTCTGGACACCTGACTCTGCTGCAGGTACACAGGGTCAGCTGGAGACACCTGGAGCACCTGTAGATACACAGGGACAGCTGGGGACACCTGGAGCTGCTGCATGTACACAGGAGCAGCTGGTGACACATGGAGCTGCTGCAGGTACACAGGGTCATCTGGGGACACCTGGAGCTGCTGCAGGTACACAGGGACAGCTGGGGACACCTGGAGCTGCTGCATGTACACAGGAGCAGCTGGTGACACATGGAGCTGCTGCAGGTACACAGGGTCATCTGGGGACACCTGGAGCTGCTGCATGTACACGGGTCAGCTGGGGACACCTGGAGCTGCTGCAGGTACAGAGTGTCAGCTGGAGACATGTGGAGCTGCTGCAGGTACACAGGGTCAGCTAGGGACACCTGGAGCTGCTGCAGGTACACAGGGTCAGCTGGAGACATGTGGGGCTGCTGCAGGTACACAGGGTCAGCTAGGGACACCTGGAGCTGCTGCAGGTACACAGGGTCAGCTGGAGACATGTGGGGCTGCTGCAGGTACACAGGGTCAGCTAGGGACACCTGGAGCTGCTGCAGGTACACAGGGTCAGCTGGAGACATGTGAAGCTGCTGCAGGTACACAGGGTCAGCTAGGGACACCTGGAGCTGCTGCAGGTACACAGGGTCAGCTGGGGACACCTGGAGCTGCTGCATGTACACAGGGTCAGCTGGAGACACCTGGAGCTGCTGCATGTACACAGGGTCAGCTGGGGACACCTGGAGCTGCTGCAGGTACAGAGGGTCAGCCGGGGACACCTGGAGCTGCTGCGTGTACACAGGGTCAGCTGGGAACACCTGGAGCTGCTGCAGGTACACAGGGTCAGCTGGGGACACCTGGAGCTGCTGCATGTACACAGGGTCAGCTGGAAACACCTGGATCTGCGGCAGGTACACAGGGTCATCTGGGGACACCTGGAGCTGCTGCAGGTACACAGGGTCAGCTGGGAACACCTGGAGCTGCTGCAGGTACACAGGGTCAGCTGGGGACACCTGGAGCTGCTGCATGTACACAGGGTCAGCCGGGGACACATGGAGCTGCTGCATGTACACAGGGTCAGCTGGAAACATGTGGAGCTGCTGCATGTACACAGGGTCAGCTGGGGACACCTGGAGCTGCTGCATGTACACAGGGTCAGCTAGGGACACCTGGAGCTGCTGCAGGTACACAGGGACCGCTGGGGATACATGGAGCTGCTGCAGGTACAGAGGGTCAGCTGGGGACACCTGGAGCTGCTGCATGTACACAGGGTCAGCTGGAGACATGTGGAGCTGCTGCATGTACACAGGGTCTGCTGGGGACACCTGGAGCTGCTGCAGCTACACTGTGCAGCTGGGGACACCTGGATCTGCTGCAGAGAGACTGGGGCAGCTGGGGATACATGGAGATGCTGCATGTACACAGAGTCAGCTGGGGACACCTGGAGATGCTGCAGGTACACAGGGTCATCTGGGGACACCTGGAGCTGCTGCAGGTACACAGGGTCAGCTGGGGGCACCTGGAGCTGCTGCAGGTACACAGGGTCAGCTGGGGACACCTGGAGCTGCTGCAGGTACAGAGGGTCAGCCGGGGACACCTGGAGCTGCTGCGTGTACACAGGGTCAGCTGGGAACACCTGGAGCTGCTGCAGGTACACAGGGTCAGCTGGGGACACCTGGAGCTGCTGCATGTACACAGGGTCAGCTGGAAACACCTGGATCTGCTGCAGGTACACAGGGTCATCTGGGGACACCTGGAGCTGCTGCAGGTACACAGGGTCAGCTGGGAACACCTGGAGCTGCTGCAGGTACACAGGGTCAGCTGGGGACACCTGGAGCTGCTGCATGTACACAGGGTCAGCCGGGGACACATGGAGCTGCTGCATGTACACAGGGTCAGCTGGAAACATGTGGAGCTGCTGCATGTACACAGGGTCAGCTGGGGACACCTGGAGCTGCTGCATGTACACAGGGTCAGCTAGGGACACCTGGAGCTGCTGCAGGTAGACAGGGTCCGCTGGGGATACATGGAGCTGCTGCAGGTACAGAGGGTCAGCTGGGGACACCTGGAGCTGCTGCATGTACACAGGGTCAGCTGGAGACATGTGGAGCTGCTGCATGTACACAGGGTCTGCTGGGGACACCTGGAGCTGCTGCAGCTACACGGTGCAGCTGGGGACACCTGGATCTGCTGCAGAGAGACTGGGGCAGCTGGGGATACATGGAGATGCTGCATGTACACAGAGTCAGCTGGGGACACCTGGAGATGCTGCAGGTACACAGGGTCATCTGGGGACACCTGGAGCTGCTGCAGGTACACAGGGTCAGCTGGGGGCACCTGGAGCTGCTGCAGGTACACAGGGTCAGCTGGGGACACCTGGAGCTGCTGCATGTACACAGGAGCAGCTGGTGACACATGGAGCTGCTGCAGGTACACAGGGTCAGCTGGGGATACATGGAGCTGCATCATGTACACAGGGTCAGCTGGAGACACCTGGGGCTGCTGCAGGTACACAGGGTCAGCTGGAGACACATGAAGCTGCTGTTGGTACACAGGGTCAGCTGGAGACACATGAAGCTGCTGCATGTACACAGGGGCAGCTGGTGACACCTTGAGCTGCTGTATATATACAGGGTCAGCTGGGGACACCTGGAGCTGCTGCAGGTACACAGGGTCAGCTGGGGACACCTGGAGCTGCTGCATGTATACAGGGTCGACTGTGGACACCTGGAGTTGCTGCAGGTACACACGGTCATCCGGGGACACCTGGAGCTGCTGCATGTACACAGGGTCAGCTGGAGACATGTGGAGCTGCTGCAGGTACACGGGGTCAGCTTGGGACACCTGGAGCTGCTGCATGTACACGGGTCAGCTGGGGACACCTGGAGCTGCTGCAGGTACACAGGGTCTGCTGGGGACACCTGGAGCTGCTGCCGGTACACAGGGTCAGCCGGGGACAACGGGAGCTGCTTCATGTACACAGGGTCAGCTGGGGACACCTGGAGCTCCTGCAGGTACACAGGGTCAGCTGGGGACACCTGGAGCTGCTTCATGTACACAGGGTCAGCTGGGGACACCTGGAGCTGCTGCATGTACACGGGGCAGCAGGGGACACCTGGAGCTGCTGCAGGTGCACAGGGTGAGCTGGGGACACCTGGAGCTGCTGCAGGTACACAGGGTCAGCTGGAGACACCTGGAGCTGCTGCAGGTACACAGGGTCAGCTAGGGACACCTGGAGCTGCTGCAGGTACACGGGGTCAGCTGGGGACACCTGGAGCTGCTGCATGTACACGGGTCAGCTGGGGACACCTGGAGCTGCTGCAGGTACACAGGGTCAGCTGGGGACACCTGGAGCTGCTGCGGGTACACAGGGTCAGCTGGGGATACATGGAGCTGCTTCATGTACACAGGGTCAGCTGGAGACACCTGGGGCTGCTGCAGGTACACAGGGTCAGCTGGAGACACATGAAGCTGCTGCAGGTACACAGGGTCAGCTGGGGATACATGAAGCTGCTGCATGTACACAGGGGTAGCTGGGGACACCTGGAGCTGCTGCAGGTACATAGGGTCAGCTGGGGACACCTGGAGCTGCTGCATGTATACAGGGTCAGCTGTGGACACCTGGAGTGGCTGCAGGTACACGGGGTCTTCTGGGGACACCTGGAGCTGCTGCATGTACACAGGGTCAGCTGGGGACACCTGGAGCTGCGGCATGTACACGGGGAAGCAGGGGACACCTGGAGCTGCTGCAGGTACACGGGGTCATCTGGGGACACCTGGAGCTGCTGCATGTAACAGGGTCAGCTGGGGTCGCCTGGAGCTGCTGCATGTACACGGGTCAGCTGGGGACACCAAGAGCTGCTGCAGGTACACAGGGTCAGCTGGGGACACCTGGAGCTGCTGCAGGTACACAGGGTCAGCTAAGGACACCTGGAGCTGCTGCAGGTACACAGGGTCAGCTAGGGACACCTGGAGCTGCTGTAGGTACACAGGGTCAGCTAGGGACACCTGGAGCTGCTGCATGTACACAGGTCAGCTGGTGACACCTGGAGCTGCAGCATGTACACAGGGTCAGCTGGGGACACACCTGGAGCTGCTGCATTTACACAGGTATGCTAATCAAATGGATGGGGGAGAAGGAAAACGTTGATCCCTCAGTTTCCTTAGGTAATTACAAATAATCAGAAGGGAGGGATCACTTGTCCTGCGTGAACCAGGGTATGCAGGAGATCGAACAACGGTGTCTCCAAATAAAACCCTCATGCACGTGTTGGGTAGCGTGGTAAGCGGTATATCTTGATTCTCCGCTCTTCAAACACGTGTGTGCATAATCATCGGGTTTGTTTTCGGTATGCAGCCTCCACCAGGAGGATCTTACCCTCGGTAAAAACAGTAGTGACCCAGTGATGTGGAGGGAGTGTGGGACAATTAAAAATCCCCCGGAGACCCAGTTGTAGGAATTTTATTAGGTCTGGGTTCGGGTCGATCCCATTAGGGGAATGCTCAAGTGGCGTGCGCTCTATTGAAAATATAAAGTTCTCAGGACGCACTAGCATTCAGAATGATTTAAAATGGCCAACATGTTTCAGCCCTCTATGCCGTGAATCGGACTTTAGGGCTTTCTTCAGGACCCGTGGTGAAAGGTGAAAGTGGTACTAGTTTACTATATTTATAGCAAGCAAGTGTGTAGACACTTGCTTGCTATAAATATAGTAAACTAGTACCACTTTAATGGGATCCACCCGAACCCAGACCTAATAAAATTCCTACAACTGGGTCTCCGGGGGATTTTTAATTGTCCCACACTCCCTCCACATCACTGGGTCACTACTGTTTTTACCGAGGGTAAGATCCTCCTGGTGGAGGCTGCATACCGAAAACAAACCCGATGATTATGCACACACGTGTTTGAAGAGCGGAGAATCAAGATATACCGCTTACCACGCTACCCAACACGTGCATGAGGGTTTTATTTGGAGACACCGTTGTTCGATCTCCTGCATACCCTGGTTCACGCAGGACAAGTGATCCCTCCCTTCTGAATATTTGCATTTACACAGGGTCAGCTGGGGACACCTGGAGCTGCTTCATGTACAGAGGTTCCGCTGGGGACACCAGGAGCTGCTGCAGGTACACAGGGTTAGCTGGAGACACATGGAGCGGCTGCATGTACACAGGGTCAGCTGGTGACACCTGGAGCTGCTGCAGGTACACAGGGTCAGCTGGGGACACCTGGAGCTGCTGCACATACACAGGGTCAGTTGGAGTCACCGGGAGCTGCTGCACATACACAGGGTCAGCTGGAGACACGTGGAGCTGCTGAATGACACAGGGTCAGCTGGGAACACCTGAGCTGCTACATATACACGGGGTCAAATGGGGACACATGGAGCTGCTGCAGGTACACAGGGTCAGCTGGGGACACATGGAGCTGCTGCATGTACACAGGGTCAGCTGGGGACACCTGGAGCTGCTGCAGGTACACAGGGTCAGCTGGGGACACCTGGAGCTGCTGCATATACACAAGGTCAGCTGGGACACGTGGAGCTGCTGCAGGTACACAGGGTCAGCTGGGGCACCTGGAGCTGCTGCAGGTACACAGGGTCAACTGGGGACACCTGGAGCTGCTGCATGTACACAGGGTCAGCTGGAGACACATGGAGCTGCTGCAAGTACACAGGGTCAGCTGGGGACACCTGGAGCTGCTGCAGGTACACAGGGTGAGCTGGGGACACCTGGAGCTGCTGCAGGTACACAGGGTCAGCTAAGGACACCTGGAGCTGCTGCAGGTACACAGGGTCATCTGGGGACACCTGGAGCTGCTGCAGGCACACAGGGTCAGCTGGGGACACCTGGAGCTGCTTCATGTACAGGGGACAAATTAGGAGACCTGCGGCTGGTGCAGATTCGCGGGGGCAGCTGGCGGTCCCCGGATCTGTTGCAGGCACATGAGCGCACCTGTGGCTACAGTAAGGGCACAAGTCAGGGGTACACATGGGTTGACGGCGTCACCCACTATTTTCACAGGATAAATGCTGTGCACTTGCCAAGAAATTGGACCCCATGCCATATGCTGAACTTGTCCCGGTGTTATTTTCAGATAGAGTCCGCGGCTGCTGCATGTTGTCAGCTTTCGTTCCGAGCAGCAACTTGCAGGCAGCGAGGGGGATCTGTTATTTCTAAGTCCAGATGGGCACAAAACAAAGGCCGAACTTAAGGGGCCATCATGCCTCCTTTTGTTGGAGTATCCTGGCTGGGAGCTATCTAGAGCCTCGCACCGTATTGCAATGGAGGGGAAACAAAGGCACAGAGCTTGTTATTACTTCCCAGGTACTTAAGACAGGCAGGGTTTGACTTTGGTCAGTGCTTTTGTATAAGAGGTGTGCATACACTGTAGGAATGTCAAGTGTGTTGGTCTGTCCCAGTATTTGCACAAATTACGATTTAAATACCAATAGTTTGTTTTACTTCTTTTACAGTGCTACTCATCCAATGCAGGGTGTCAAGGCGCTTTATATCACACATACACATTATATGACAATAAATGGAATGTGTGTGTAAATCAACGTACAGGGTGCTTTACATTTGGCAGTGAGGTGTAGAGGCCAAGTGTCCTTCATAGCTCACTGTGCTATGTATGTATTGCGACTTATATAGCGCACGTATTACCCGAAGGTATCAAGGCGCTTGCTTAGGGAACCCGTCCTGGTATTCCCCTGTGAGATACCCCGGCAGGGTATCCACAAGGTGAAAGCCAGGCATCCCGCCGCGAGGGGCCGTAGTGGAGATTAAGCAAGCTATTGCCCAGAGTCGCAGAGTGTGACCCCGTGAGTCGAGTAGGCACCGGAGCGAGAATTGTCAAGTCCGTGGAATTTTTTAGCCCGAGACCCACCGAGGCGGGGAATCGAACCCTGGTCCACGGCCCATCTCAGCTTCCGGGTCTGCCGCCTCTAACCACTGAGCCACGCTTCTCCACTATATTAGAAGGATAACAATTCATGAACTACAAGTAACAAAAGGGTGTTTGAAACATGTAAAATTCCTTAGCCTTTTCCATGCTCATGACGAGCTATGAGCCGTGGAACGCTGAGGTGCTGGTAGAATTCCCCTGCTGTGCTGAACGTTCCACGGGAGCCGGTGCACCTGTGACGAGCTCAGCTCGTCCTGAGCACAGGAGCGCCGTGCTCGTCATGAGCATGCGGGCGATGTGCGCGCCCCCCAGCACAGCGGGAGAATTACCCCTGCAGCGAAGGGGTTAAAAATGACGCAGATGAGCCAGTAGAAGGCATAAGAAGTTTAATGGACAGTGCACAGTACTGCATCAGCAAAAGTCCAAGGCAGAATGACATGAGACACAGTTCCAAGCGAGGTCATAACAAACTGTATGGCAGGTGCTGGGATTAAAAGTATACAGAATAATTAAAAGGGAAAGGGATAATTAAAAGGGAAAGAAGTAATAATATAATATGCAATGTAACAAAACAGTAACTCACTTTCCTATCTACATAAAATAAGTATCTGTCACCTGCACGTCACATGATGCGCTGAGCAGGAGATGCATTAACCCTCGGTGCTACTTTGATTCCAAACTGAGTTAGACAAAACGCAGATCTCTCCAGCAGGTGCGTTAACCTGCAGAGCTATCTTACCAGTATTATAATTCACTCAGATTTACTGGGGTCACAAACATCTCTGCAGCAGGGGCCTTCGCCCCATAAGGTATTTTAAAATGCAGACGTTGCAGCCAATAGAGTGGAACAGATTTGATGAGACCCTTTTCCTTGTTGACAGTTTCTTTGTGGCAGAGTTTTTTTTTGTTTTTTTTAAATGTGTCAAGTCTCAGATTTTGTGTAGGGGTTGCATCTTTTTTTGGGAGGAACCCTAACGCCAAATCTAATTTGTTAAATCTGGTGAAGCAGTTTAAAGTACTCGTGACAGGCCGGCTAAACAAATGTGTGTGGTTTTAAGATCTGATGTCACTTCTTGTGATGTCACTTCCTGCGGTGCCACGTGTGAAGTCATGGGCTGTGATGTCATGCTCTGTGATGTCACACACCATGTTGTCACTTGCGTGTTGCCTAACTTGCTTGGTGCCCCCACTTCTGTTATTTAGGACTAGTGCCCGGGGTACAGTCGGTTCCTGTGTACATCTGGGACACATGTGGATAACTAGGGGGGGGGGGGGGCACGGATGCCTAAGTGTGCCAGATGTGCCAAAGAGGCGCTGGGGGCACAGGGGGTTGTGGACGTCTGGGTGCACCTGTGGCAGCATAAAACAGGGGTGCATCAGAGGTGCAAGTGCAGAGGGGGCGCTGTGGAGATTGGGGTACCTCTGGCAGCATGAAAGCGTGAGGGCTGGATAGGGTCACAGGCTCGGGGGATATCGGGGACCCCTGTGGTGGCCGGAAGTAACGAAGGGGATACACAGTGATAGCAGGCGGCTGGAGTCACCGTGTCACGCGGGTGTCACGCGGATCACTGCCAGAAATCGGGCTCCTTGGAGCGCTTTTGAGTCACTGAACTGTTTTTTGGGAGATAAGGCCGGAACAGCGGCCCTTAAAACCGACAGAAGGACCCTCCGCCGAGCACGGGCGGGCGCACGGGTCACCCAGATGCAAGATTCACCCTCCGTCCTTGCACCCTGGGGTCTGTGCTACCCCCCCCCCCCCCCACCCCCAACCACACCCCCACCCCTCAACCACTGCTCGAAGGGACACAACTCACAATCTGGACAGTAAAGGGGCCGCGCCAACCTGCTGGGGGGAATAACCCGATTAAATTACTAAATTGCCCTATCGTAAAAAAAATGTATTTGTGATTTCTTTCCTCGTATAAAGTGCCGGGTCTAGAACATTAGCCTCGGATGCAACCAAAAAAAATACCAGCTAAGACGTTAAAACAACCCTATTTGGCGGCAGCGGTCCTCTCACGCCGAGGCCCGGCACCGCTGCACCTGCTGCACTAATTATAGTTTGTATTTTGTACAGTTACATTCTTTCTTCTCCGTGTTCGGGAAGGGGACTTAAAGGATTTTATGTAGGTTTTCTTTATATGTTTTTCGGCAGTGTCTCGAGGTTTCCCGTTGCCTTTCTTATGGGCGTCTTTGCACATACAGGGTTCTGCTTAAAAGGAGGCTTCGGACCGCTCGCGTCTGTTCTCTTTAAGACGAGCTTTGTTTTATTTCATTTCGTTCAATAAAAGACACAGTTGTCCGCGCCGTTTGTATCCCCCGAAACGCTGCAGTTTTGTCTTTGTCGCCGCCGCGGACCCGCGCGTTTCAGCGACAATTTCACGTGTTACATATTTTATTTCTCGCCCCTTTGCCTCGAGTATGAGCTGTACACAAAGTTACATTTTAAATATTCGAATATAAGGCGCTAGTTTCGTATTATTTAATTTTGAAAACGAAATATCGCTGTTGTCTTTCCCCCTGTCATCTCGTTTGTTTGTTTGTATATTTCTGTCGCGTTGTTAAAAATAAAAGAATTCGCGTTAAATGAATAAACTGTCAGAATCAATGGTATTTTTTCGCTTTATCGCGACCTAATTTGCTGGAGGGAGTTGCAAATAAAAGACGTTTCCAATCCTGATTTTTCGAAGCCGCATTAGAAATATGTTTCTGTAATAAAACGACCGGGGCTATGTGAAGGAAATAAACGGAACTATTCGCGGATCCGCGTTTCCGCCGTTGTAAATGGATGTTTTATCAAATATTCAAACCCCGAGAACGAAAGCTCGGTTCCCTCCGCGGTCCGCACCTTCGAGGCGCTGCTGCTCGCGACGGTTTCATCCGCGAACGGACGAGTCCCGGCGAGATGAGGGGGTTTCGCTCCGACTTTAGACTCTGCTTTTCGGGGTTTATGGGGGTGCAGGACCGCATCACCCCGCCCCGTGTTTGCATTCTTCTTGTGAACATCGTCAGTTCATAGTTTCGGCGCTTCTAAGCGCTTGAAATGAAATGTATCTCAAACGGGAGGCTGGGAGACCCCACATTATGCTGATTTTTTAATTTAAAACTTCAACTCTCCCGTTTTTTTTTGTTTGAAAAAACCCAGCATTTTCCGAGTTCGTATATATTTCATATCCCGGTGTTCCAATCCACTCAAAATATAGGTTTATGAAGTAACTGTTCTGACGGGCGGCGAGACACAGACGCCTCGCCCCGCTGCACCCCATGCTGGTGACACCCCGAGGGGGTCGTAAAGCGCCATCTACCTGGGGGTTACAAGGGGTCACTTCAGAGAGGGCAGAGTGCAGCTCGTGACCTCTTACTGCCCACGTGAGCAATGAAACAAAAACAGTACGATAACAGCAATTATAAAAATAAAAATGAAACAAACTAAAATAATAAAAATAAATCTACGAATTATTATTGTGATGATTATTAATTATAATAATCTTAATATTAATGACACATCCCTACTTCTGTTAACAGGTCCTTTCAGAGTTCCTATTATTGCTGTCTTTGCCGCCATTAATGTGCACCGTAATAGACCCCAATTCCTTCACCAGGAGTTTTTAGGTAGAAACGGTTTTGATTTGTTGCCGGCAGTGTCCTGGCAGGCGCGGGCATTAACTCTCTAGATTGGCCCCCGGCAGGCGGCAGAGTAGGACTGCGGGGGCGCGGGCTCTAGGGCTCCACCGGAAGTTGAAAACAGGGGAGCAGCGCCCCAGAAAGGACCCGGCCAGCGTTTGGGGTTTTGAGCTGTATCCAAGACCCTGAAGTCAGTACCCAAGTGCCCGGGACTGGCCCTTCCCGCCACTGACCTCTGTACTGGCTACTTCTACCCATTCAAGGCTGATGAGTCGAGTGCAGATGGCACCGAGCAGGGATGATAACAGAGCCCTGCACTGGGGGGGCTCTGGGTGCAGGGAAAGACTGCTGCCGTCTTCCTCATAACAAAGGTTATCTCACCAGAGACTCAAAGAACGTATAAATATATTTATCACGGACAAAACTCGCATTATTTGAACGTTATAATTGATTTTAATCTTTTTATTGATGGACATGCAAAAAAAATGTTTTAAACTTTTTTTAAAGTTTCCAACCTGGGCGTGATCGTAGAGTGTGCGAGTCCACGAACCGCCCCTGGTCTGAGGCCGCACGGATGCGGTCCAAGGGCCTTTAATTATGGCCTGTGAACCCCACGTCCCTTCGAGGCTATTGTCTACTCCCTGACCATAGAATCATAAATGTCATATTATAGCTGCACCCACGAGGAGCCGGCAGACGGGGCCCTTTCATGTTTTCAGGATATCCACCGGAAGTAAATAGCTATTCAATTAATGTAAATGAAACCCATTTGCATAAGTGGTTATTCTGACAGCCTGGCGCAGATCTGCGCATCTACACTGAACACTTGTGAAATACGTCATCATCGTAGTGAGACGGCACCCCTGTGCAGTGAGACATGACGTTGAATTAACCTAAGTGCAGGCTGCAGAAGGTATGATGCGGACTCACAATTTAAGTTGTCATTGGAAACACAAAACTGTGGTAGGTGCACACACCTGAAGGTTGTACATCAACCCGGCCTAGGATGGTATCTTCCAAACCAGCTGTGCATGGCTGGAGGCTGTGAGCAGGTACTGGACGCCCTGGGGGGCACCCCCGGGGCACTGGGGCTGGGCCCGGGGGGAGACAGGGCCCCCTCCCAGGCCCAGCTCCACCAGCAGATACAACTGGTCGCGTGCATTTCATGGTAGGGGGTCCTCAACATTTTTTTGTGATTTTCCTCAAGAGCACATTACCCTTTTCATGTACCGTGATGTCATTGCTGATGTTATTGGTGACGTCATGTGAGGTGATGAGCAGCATTGGGTGGTTCTGAGTTATCATTTGAGAGATGACAGTAACTGGGAATTTAGGTGATTTTATATTTTTACATTGTATCCCCATCATCACTTTAAAGTGCAGTTTTGAACTAAATTCCCTGGCCTTTTTTTAAAGTAACCAAACATTAGTTTGCTATAAGGAAAGGTAGCATGACATTTCTTTAAAAAGGTTTTCAGTGATTATTTTCATGATATACTGCACCTCGCCTCTGTCCACCCCCCCCCCCCCCCCACCCTACAAGGGAACTGTGGGTGTAGCGACATTTGGGGACACGCAGCCAACCCCTGCACGGGCCGCCACCCCACACACCAGCTGGGCACAGCCATGGGTCATGCGCAGAGGACTGTGGGGCCAGGCCTGGCCTGTAAACAGACCCCGCCTCCATCTACACCCCCAGCTGCGCCCTTCAGGCAGCCCAGTGAATTTTAATTATTTTATATTTTATTTTTGAGGCCCTTAAATCTGGAGCCCAAAAATTCTAATCTTTGAATATGAATCACCAGGGGGAATTGAAGATAAAGACAGGATTTAATTTTAGTGTTATGGGACAGTAGTTGTCCCTCTAGGACCCCACTCTACACCATTCACGGGGCAGGACATGTTTCTCCTGCCCCATTATCTGCTACCAGACTCTTTTTTCCAGGACACATGATTCAGTGCCTCACATTCCGTCATGGCTGCATAACATCCTGTCGTGGCTGCCTCACATCCTGCCATGGCTGCCTCACAACCTGTCATGGCTGCCTCACATCCTGTCGTGGCTGTGTCACATCCTGTCATGGCTGCCTCACATCCTGCCATGGCTGCCTCACAACCTGTCATGGCTGCCTCACATCCTGCCATGGCTGCCTCACAACCTGTCATGGCTGCCTCACATCCCGTCATGGCTGCCTCACATCCTGCCATGGCTGCATCACATCCTGTCGTGGCTGTGTCACATCCTGTCATGGCTGCCTCACATCCCGTCATGGCTGCCTCACATCCTGCCATGGCTGCATCACATCCTGTCGTGGCTGTGTCACAACCTGTCATGGCTGCCTCACATCCTGTCGTGGCTGTGTCACATCCTGTCATGGCTGCCTCACATCCTGCCATGGCTGCCTCACAACCTGTCATGGCTGCCTCACATCCTGCCATGGCTGCCTCACATCCTGTCATGGCTGCCTCACATCTTGTCATGGCTGACTCACTTCCCATCATGGCTGCCTCACAACCCGTCATGGCTGCATCATATCCTGTCATAGCTGCCTCACAACCTGTCATGGCTGCCTCATATCCTGTCATAACTGCCTTACATCCTGTCATGGTTGCCTCACATCCTGTAATGGCTGACTCATATCCTGTCATGACTGCCTCACATCCTGTCATGGTTGCCTCACATCCTGTCATGGCTACCTCAGATCTCGTCATGGCTGCATCATATCCCGTCATGGCTGCATCATATCCTGTCATGGCTGCATCACATCCTGTCATGGTTGCCTCACATCCTGTCATGGCTACCTCACATCCTGCCATGGATGCATCATATCCCGTCATGGCTGCATCATATCCTGTCATGGCTGCATCACATCCTGTCATGGATGCCTCACATCCTGCCATGGTGCCTCACATCCTGTCATGGATGCCTCACATGGCACGCAAACCTACAATGGACCAAAGGAAAAGTGTTTCCTCTTGCAGTCAGATTCTGATATAGTTCGAAATCTGAGTGACAAATTTAATATATTCCAGTAGGTTCTCAAACTAGGATATGTCTAATTTTTTACCTCACTTTTCTCCAAATTTGAGGGGATTTTATGGGCGAAATGTGGTGAACAGATTATCAAAATTTACAAAAAGATGATAAGTTGGGCCACCCCTTTACATCATCCCAGTTTGGTGAAAATCCGCACTTGTGGGATCCTCACCCCATATAACCTTTGCCCCCTGGATGGACCTTCTCAAAACTTTCCAGGATTAAGGTAATGTAGATGACGCAAAGTTTAGGAAAGTTTTGTGCAGTGGGTTGAGTGACGCCAAAGTGTGCAAAGATTCAAAGAATGCCATTATATGTACGTACCAGCCCCTGCAACAAGCGGGGGAGGGGAAGAAGGGAGGGGGGACTGCATCTCCTCATTTCTGAGGCTCCATGCGCCGCTGGAACATCACTTTTTGTGAGGTCTGTGGCACAGGAGTTGCGCCATATTTACGAGGCGGCACTAGCCCACTTTTTAGGCTTAATGCTGCCTCGTAAATATTGTTCCCTTTAACGCAGTGTTCTGCGTTAAAGGGGCGTGCAATGGGACTTGCTGGGGGCCTTCCCAGCAACATCCATGGCTTTTTGACACTGCCCCAGATCTACGAGAAATCGGAACTGAGGCAGCGCCAAAAACGTACGCCTTCCCAGGGGAGGCATAAGGGAGGTACAGCGAGGAGATATATCTTTATTTCTCCCCATTTTTCCTTTTTCGATGTGTGCTGTGCAAGAGGAAAAAGCCTCTTGTGATTGTTTTTGTGCAGGAAGGTCTTTCTTCCTGCACTCAAATAATCATCCCCACAACACAGGCACCATCGCAAAATGGTGCAAAGGTGCCTGTGTTGGTGCACGGCAGCCCACTGAGCGTCGGCGCAGGGGACAAAGACAGAATGCGCCCTAACTGATAGATACGGTGCATTCCTGCCCTTTTCTTTTGCCGTAGTGCAGCGCTGCGCGAAGGCCTACGACTCTGCCCTAAGGCACAACCTCTTAAATGAGGCCTGAAATCTAACCAAAGTTTATCATGATTGTAACATCAATTAAAGGAATTAAAAAATGGCAAAAGCTTAATAAATATTAAGCGGGGTTAAAAATGAGGCCACGAGGCGGCAGGAGCTTCTAGTTCCTGCTTGTTGCTCGTTCTAAACAGGCTGCTTTTCAGCAAAACCTTCAACGCCGTTTTGCCCTCAAGTCAGATGTGGTTCTCAAGTTATATTTGAAAATAGTGAGTTTCTTCTGCTTGGGTCAATCTCTTATAGAAATACGCCCCGTCAGGGAGTTGGCTCATTCTAACAATGTGGGGTGAATAGTCTGCTGCACTCAGACAATGTGGCCTACTGGCTAGAGCGGTCAACATCGAAGCTGGGGAACCAGGTTCGAGTCTCGCTCTAGACCTCAAAGCTGGTGAACCGGGTTTGAGTCTCGCTCTAGACCTCAAAGTTGGGGGAACCGGGTTTGAGTCTCGCTCTAGACCTCAAAGTTGGGGGAACCAGGTTTGAGTCTCGCTCTAGACCTCAAAGTTGGGGGAACCGGGTTTGAGTCTCGCTCTAGACCTCAAAGTTGGGGGAACCGGGTTTGAGTCTCGCTCTAGACCTCAAAGTTGGGGGAACCAGGTTTGAGTCTCGCTCTAGACCTCAAAGTTGGGGGAACCGGGTTTGAGTCTCGCTCTAGACCTCAAAGTTGGGGGAACCAGGTTTGAGTCTCGCTCTAGACCTCAAAGTTGGGGGAACCGGGTTTGAGTCTCGCTCTAGACCTCAAAGTTGGGGGAACCGGGTTTGAGTCTCGCTCTAGACCTCAAAGTTGGGGGAACCGGGTTTGAGTCTCGCTCTAGACCTCAAAGTTGGGGGAACCGGGTTTGAGTCTCGCTCTAGACCTCAAAGTTGGGGGAACCAGGTTTGAGTCTCGCTCTAGACCTCAAAGTTGGGGGAACCGGGTTTGAGTCTCGCTCTAGACCTCAAAGTTGGGGGAACCGGGTTTGAGTCTCGCTCTAGACCTCAAAGCTGGGGAACCGGGTTTGAGTCTCGCTCTAGACCTCAAAGTTGGGGGAACCGGGTTTGAGTCTCGCTCTAGACCTCAAAGTTGGGGGAACCGGGTTTGAGTCTCGCTCTAGACCTCAAAGTTGGGGGAACCGGGTTTGAGTCTCGCTCTAGACCTCAAAGCTGGGGAACCGGGTTTGAGTCTCGCTCTAGACCTCAAAGTTGGGGGAACCGGGTTTGAGTCTCGCTCTAGACCTCAAAGTTGGGGGAACCAGGTTTGAGTCTCGCTCTAGACCTCAAAGTTGGGGGAACCGGGTTTGAGTCTCGCTCTAGACCTCAAAGCTGGGGAACCGGGTTTGAGTCTCGCTCTAGACCTCAAAGTTGGGGGAACCGGGTTTGAGTCTCGCTCTAGACCTCAAAGTTGGGGGAACCGGGTTTGAGTCTCGCTCTAGACCTCAAAGTTGGGGGAACCGGGTTTGAGTCTCGCTCTAGACCTCAAAGCTGGGGAACCGGGTTTGAGTCTCGCTCTAGACCTCAAAGTTGGGGGAACCGGGTTTGAGTCTCGCTCTAGACCTCAAAGCTGGGGAACCGGGTTTGAGTCTCGCTCTAGACCTCAAAGTTGGGGGAACCGGGTTTGAGTCTCGCTCTAGACCTCAAAGTTGGGGGAACCGGGTTTGAGTCTCGCTCTAGACCTCAAAGTTGGGGGAACCGGGTTTGAGTCTCGCTCTAGACCTCAAAGTTGGGGGAACCGGGTTTGAGTCTCGCTCTAGACCTCAAAGCTGGGGAACCGGGTTCGAGTCTCAGCAGGGACGCTCAACATCCAGATTCTGGTGAAATCACTTAATCGCCCGTGCCTAACAAAATGAATGTGTCGGTCTGCAACACAACTGGTGCTCATGTAAAGCGCTCCAATACCTTCGGGTCGAGTTTGCGCTACAGAAAACTAAAAAAACAATACAGATTTGTGAATGTGTCCCCAGCATCTTAGAACGCTCAAATTGAGTACAGAAATGCACTCAAGGTGATTATATAGAAAACAGGACCATTACTTTTGGTAAACGCCATAGATAGGCAGCTCAGAAAGGTCCTGGTGACATGGGCCAGCAAAAGTGATATACAAACAAGTTATATCTGGTCCACGTCATGTTATGCACCCTTCAGGCCCTTGCTTGCAGTCCCTGAGACCCATGGGGCAGATTTACAAGCCGCTTATGCTTCTGTTGCATCTCTTTTGTGACACAGCGGCGGCGCAAAACCAGCACCATTCTGCGGGGTATTTACAACGTGACACATCTGGGAAATGCGTCACGTTGTAAAGCCCTGCACCACATGTAGGCGTCCCGGCACCGGGGCAGGGGGTGTTACGTTACAGGAACTCCTCCTAAAAGTGGCTGAGTGAAATCTACAAGATTTCACTCAGTCACTTTTCAGGCCATGCTGCGTCAAAACCCTGCGCCTGCTTGAAGCAGGCGTAGGGATTGACGCAGCATGTTAGGGATAGGGGCACCCCGAGCCTTGCTGGAGCTGCGTCACGCTTGCGACGCAGCTCCAGCAATGCGCCACCTTTCCGACGGGGGATGCGACACGCATCTGCCCATCCGGGCACCACGGTGCACCGCATTGTAAATGCAGTGCATCAGTGGTGGCGCCGGGTGGGCAGATGCGTCGCAACTCTTCTGGCGCATCCCTGCTGATTAGCAGAGATGCGCCAGAAGTTGTAAATCTGCCCCCCAGTGACCTGCTATCCGGCGCACGTGCTAGGATTCCAAAGCACCGAGGTGGCCCAGGAGGCCCTTTTCCAAGGACGTCTAAAGGTGTGGTGGGCATGTGGACCAGCTGCTTGGCACTGACCCCCTATCCAGTGGGAAAGCCCCTCCCTCTACTCCCAGCGTCTGTGTGTCCAGGAGGATAAGGCAGCAACTCTGGGGGGATTGTCCTACAGGCAGCGCCCCCTGTCTCGGAGGGTTGGAAGAGAGATTGGAATCAGAGGATTTCACTGGTCATTTCAGTCCTCCTGCTGCCGCGGTTACTTCAAATTCATTCATTTGAAGTAACCGCGGCAGCAGGATCTTACAGACTTGCTGCTGGTTGTTGAGACGGGCTAACTATTGATAAGTCCTTGATGGAGGACTGAATTTCTACTTCCTCCTGACCTAACTTACATTCTACAGAAATAACCCAAGTTATATTCCTAATATATGGGAATTGTAATCGCCTCTCAATAATTCGAATCTGGAAATTATTGTAAGCACACGAAATCAGAACGTGATAGCTTCGGTCTGAATTTTAAATAACTTTGACGCTCAATGAATTGTTCTTGTCCTGATGATGACCACAAACTCTGACAGTGGTTGAAACGCCGTCGACGTATCTGTGGCTCATAAATTTTAGTGGACACATGAGTTTTGTATATGTTGTACCCCTCTTTTTCTAACATAATTATTGTTTGCCACATGTTTGGTTTTCCTCTGTATGTTATGTATTGTTGTATAAACCAGCAATTATCTTTCTGAGCGCACTATTTATAATAAATTTGTAATAATTTTTTACTCTTTTGTTGACAGTTTTGATTTGTGTCTCCCTTCTTTTTACCTTTTTCCTTTTTCTTCTTTTCCTTTTGTAAAGTGAAATCTGATTGCAATTGATTATTCTTAAATTGTGATTTGTTATTTGTCTCCTGAACTGTTGTTTGGGATACTAATGGACTGCCCCTGGTTCAGGTTGGTGGGTTGCCTCTGTGGTTGCTTATGATATCTCAGACAAGCAGCATTGTGTACCATGAAGAGTCTCAGCTGAGAGGCCCCAGGGTACTTCTTTATGGCCCCCAGAGGTGGGGGAGATCAGACTGGCAGCACAAATCACCCCTCCACCACCGAGTGGAAAGCTGTCTTGCCTGCAATGGTAGCCTAATGTTCACAAGCGTATGAGAGGATGTGGCGCAGCGACCAGAGGTGCCGTCCGGGAGCTGGGACTCAGGGTTCGCGTTTCGGCGTTGGCTCAACAATCTGTGATTCTGGGCAAATCACCTTATTTTCTCAGCGCCCATGGACAGCGCCTGGATATCCTCACGGGTGATAAGCAGCTCTATATAAATCTACAAATTACAAGCACGTGTTCCCACAGGTGGGTGTCTGCCCCTGATGAGTGCACCAAGATGTCTAAGGGCACCTTGTCAAGCTGCCTGGCGGTGGCACAATAGACTGTCACTTCAGCCTTGTAGTCTCTAGCGCCTTGTGAAGAAGACCCCTGGCCAGGGTCGGATTGGGAATAAAAATCGGCCCGGGCACGCTAACAAAAGTGGCCCACATTTGCATTTTGCCTTTGGCAAACCACTGCTTCTGCGAAATTTTATTTAAAAAAGGGAGGAGGGAGGGGTTAAAAAAAACGCACGGATTAGTTTACATTGGTGAAACACACCTGAAAACAAGTGAACCCACGTCTGCTCAGGTACCCTGCCCCGCTCAGTATGCACACATTAATTGCCGGCCCAGTGAGAGAAAGGGACACCCCTGCCTTGATAAAAGGGAGGTAATGGACGCCCATCTACCTCCAGAAAGGCCACTCAGGCACCCACTGGGCCGCTGGTGGCATCGAACAACCCAGAAACCGCCTAAATCGGTCCCCCTGCCTGCTCAAATAAGCAGCCCACAGCTGGAACTGGACACCAACCCCTCGGGCATTGCCCGAGTGCCCACGTTACCAATCCGACGCTGCCACTGGCCACTCTAGTTCAACTTTGTGCAAGAATTTCCACTTCGTAAAATGTCCTGAAGAATTTACTGCTTAAGCCTTAAAAAGGACAAGCTGTGTCAGATGCAAACAGTGGCACAGAGACTCACCCGGAACTGAATACTAGCCAGGTGCCCTGGTCCTCCTTCGGCCTGGCACACCCTAAAGCCTAGGTTACTTGTCATGATCCCGAGCCGACGGCTGATATGCTATCTCCCATGATGAACAAGTTATGTGCCAGCGAAGGCCCACCTCAGAGACTTTTTATTAGGTCAAAGCCTACCAGACAACGCTGCTCTCTGGTTGCAAAGACATTTTGGGGACACGCTGAAAGATTCCCTAGGAATACATTCCACCCTCATCAATGCTTACAATAGGCAGGATGATTTGTATCTTGCATTTGTTTGCTTTCTCTTTGCTGGCTTTGTTTGCTTTAGGCTGTACAGTATGTCTTTGTCCCTTCCTTGGAGCATAGCCTGTTCACCACCTCTCTGACTGGCTCCTTGTATTCTTCCACAAGTGCTTGTTTTCTGAGAACTCATTTTTACTTTTATGTGAGGAACCCCAAGAAACATACAGGCACATGCATCAAAGGAAATTGCATTCGCAAATGGTGCGAATCAAAAAATTCGTCCGTTTGCGAATGCAACTCCGATATTTGGTATGCATTAACATTTTTGTAATTTCGCAATTTAAGAAATCGCAAAATTGCGATTTATTAAATTGCGATTGCATTTAAGGAATCTCAAATTGAGATTCCTTAAATGCAATGCATCAAACATTAAAAATGTGCGAATTCGCAAATAAGGGGAGCAAATTACCATGAGGTTGGACCTCATGGTAATTTGCGAAAACTTTGAAAAATGCACTTAGTTTCATGTTGTGCACACACATGCCCTTAGGGCATGTGTGTGCACAACATATGTGCACAGATTGATTTCAGGGGTGCAACAGGGTGTCCTTTGGACACCCCTGCACCCTTGAAATCGCATTCTCAATTTGCGATTCGCAAATTGCCAATCGCAAATTGAGAATGTCTTCCCATTCATTCCTATGGGCCTTCAGGCCCATAGGAATGAATGGGGAGGTATTCCTTAATTGCGACTCGCAATTTGCCAGTCGCAATTAAGGAATATTAAGAAATTGCTAATTATTTAGCGATTTCTTGATGCATTGCATTTTGCAATTCCTTAATTGCGATTCCTTATTTTTCGCAATTAAGGAATCGCAAACTGCAATATTGATGCATGTGCCTTTAAGTGATTTCAGTTTTCTCCTTCGCATGCTAGTTCAAAGCAGTAAAATGCTGTAATTCTTTGAAAAAGTTTCCTGCCTCCTATTTTTCCCCTTGACTGATTCTATTCATCTTGGCCACTACTACTGTTTCATCAATCTCGTATGCCTGCGAGGAACACTGCTCTGTCTATCAGCTTGTTTATTTGGTCAGTTCTCTTTACTAATAGCATCACTTAAACAATCCTCTTCCTCAATTTCACGCCTGTGCCATAGGCGTGAAGCCTCGCCAAAATAACCATGCAGGGGAAGAAGTGAATGAGCAAGAAACAGGCCTTTCATTTTCATTCTTATCTTGTCACATGTGCTGCACCTTCAAAGACAGAGGTCAAATGCCAGTCTCTGTCTTCCAAGAGAGCCTTGTGTTTACTTTTCTTTCTCTGACTGCAAAGTGAGAGAATTTATGTGACAATCTTGCTGGTGAAGTGAAAGGAAATGCTTTAGGATATTATTTTTTCTAGCACACAACACATTTAAATGTCAGTAAATGAACTGTACAAATATTTCAGAATATATCAGAATTAGGAAAGCACAAACGAAGCACATATTTTTGTAACTCCAAAGTATTGTAGAAATAAATATTTGAATACGATCAAAACAAATCAATACACTTGGTGATACCCATTTAAAACATTTATAGTTTGTGCTCTGTATAGTTTTATGAGTAAAACTGTATGTCTGTGCAAATGTAATGTTCATTTCAATTGAAAATGTGTTGTCTGTAATGGAATGTCGCTACCGCACCATGCCGACTCCACTCTGCTCCACTTCACTCTACAACACTCTATTCTACTCTATGTCACTCTACGCCACTCAAATCTACGGCACTAAACTCTATGCCACTTCACTCTATACCACTCCACTCCACTGAATGCCCCTCCCCTGTACTCCACTGTGTGACACTCCACTCTATGCAGCTCTAATGTAGGCAGCTCCACTCTACTTTACTTTACCATACTCCCGTCTACAATACTCTGTGCCACTCTACTCCACGCCCCTGTATGCGACTTCACACCACTCTACAACACTCTACTCCACTCTATGCCACTAAACCCTGCTTTACTTCACACTACTCCACTCTATGGCACTAAACCCAGCTTTACTTCACACCACTCCACTCTATGCCACTTTACTCAACTATATGCCACCCCACGCTACTCCACTCTATGCCACTCCACTCTATGACACTAATCCAATCAATGCCATTCCACTCTATTCTACTCAAAGCCACTCCACTCTGCGATGCTCCACTCCGCTCCACTCCGCTCCACTCTACACCAGTTCACTCTACTCTACTCTACTCTATTCAACTCCACTCTACACAATTCCACAACACTCTATTCCATAGCGCACTACTTTATGACACTCCACTCTAGGACACTCCACACCACAACACTCCATTCTATAATACTCCACTCTATGACACTACTCTACACCACAACAAACACTCTACTCTATTCTATGGCACTCCATTCCACACCAGTCCACTCTACACCACTCCACTCCATGCCACCTCACTTCATTCCACTCCATATCACTCCACTCTACGACACTCTACTCCACTCTACGCCACTCCACTCTATGTCACTACTCCACCCTACACCACTCCACTCTATGCCACCTCACTTCATTCCACTCCACATCCCTCCACTCTACGACACTCTACTCCACTCTACGCCACTCCACTCTATGTCACTACTCCACTCTACGCCACTCCACTCTATGACACTACTCCACTCTACACCACTCCACTCTATGCCACCTCACTTCATTCCACTCCACATCCCTCCACTCTACGACACTCTACTCCACTCTACTCCACTCTACGCCACTCCACTCTATGACACTACTCCACTCTACGCCACTCCACTCTATGCCACCTCACTTCATTCCACTCCACATCCCTCCACTCTACGACACTCTACTCCACTCTACGCCATTCCACTCTATGTCTCTACTCCACTCTACGCCACTCCACTCTATGACACTACTCCACTCTACGCCACTCCACTCAATGCCACCTCACTTCATTCCACTCCACATCCCTCCACTCTATGACACTCTACTCCACTCTACGCCACTCCACTCTATGTCACTACTCCACTCTACGCCACTCCACTCTATGACACTACTCCACTCTACGCCACTCCACTCTATGCCACCTCACTTCATTCCACTCCACATCACTCCACTCTACAACACTCTACTCCACTCTACGCCACTCCACTCTATGACACTACTCCACTCTACACCACTCCACTCTATGACACTACTCCACTCTACGCCACCTCACTTCATTCCACTCCACATCACTCCACTCTACAACACTCTACTCCACTCTACGCCACTCCACTCTATGACACTACTCCACTCTACGCCACTCCACTCTATGCCACCTCACTTCATTCCACTCCACATCACTCCACTCTACGACACTCTTCTCCACTCTACACCACTCCACTCTATGACACCTCACTTCATTCCACTCCACATCACTCCACTCTACAACACTCTACTCCACTCTACGCCACTCCACTCTATGACACTACTCCACTCTACGCCACTCCACTCTATGCCACCTCACTTCATTCCACTCCACATCACTCCACTCTACAACACTCTACTCCACTCTACGCCACTCCACTCTATGACACTACTCCACTCTACACCACTCCACTCTACGCCACCTCACTTCATTCCACTCCACATCACTCCACTCTACAACACTCTACTCCACTCTACGCCACTCCACTCTATGACACTACTCCACTCTACGCCACTCCACTCTATGCCACCTCACTTCATTCCACTCCACATCACTCCACTCTACGACACTCTTCTCCACTCTACACCACTCCACTCTATGACACCTCACTTCATTCCACTCCACATCACTCCACTCTACAACACTCTACTCCACTCTACGCCACTCCACTCTATGACACTACTCCACTCTACGCCACTCCACTCTATGCCACCTCACTTCATTCCACTCCACATCACTCCACTCTACGACACTCTTCTCCACTCTACACCACTCCACTCTATGACACCTCACTTCATTCCACTCCACATCACTCCACTCTACAACACTCTACTCCACTGTATGCCACTCCACTCTATGACACTACTCCACTCTACACCACTCCAGTCTATGCCACTACTCTATTTCACTCCACTCTACAACACTCTAATTGCTAATGCAGCCGTCTCCATACTGCCGAAGTCAGACTGGCAGTCCTGGAGAAGATGGTTGGAGTTGACGTGACCATGAAGTTGTGCATTCACTGTTTTTGCGATGATCTTGCCGATGAAGGGTATATAAGTGATAGGTCAGAAGTTGACAAGGTAGTCAGGGTCTAGTGTGAATTTCTTCAGGAGTGGGAGGATGCGACCGGGTAAATGAGTTATGGCGGTTGTGTCATAGTAGATCAGTAATTGTGCTAGGTGAGGTACACTAGATTGGTTGTGGTAGATGAGTCTTAGTGGTTGTGTAGATGTAGCTGAGTGGTAGTCATAAAATGTAGTTGATGCCATTGTAGATAAACTGAAGTGAATGACAGATGAGTCAACTAGGCCTGGGTGGTACATTCCGTTCCGCTTGTGGAATTTGCGGAATTTGGGTAATTTCGCGATCCGCTGAGAATGCGAAATTGCCCAAAATTCTGCGTTCTGTGACTTTGCAAAATTTTTTGCTTGTTCGTGTTCTCAAAATGCGGGTTCACGAGATATTTCCCTCCGAGCACGCAAACAGCGATTGCGAACAGTAAAAAAGCAGCGCAAACAAGCAATTCCGCTCGTTCGCGGAATTTCTGCGTGTTCGCGGATATTTTTTACCGTTTTGCGGAGATTTGTGTAACGCAATTACGCAAATTCCGCCCACCCCTAGAGTCAGCAAATATCAATAAAGGTAAATGTGTCATGATTGTTCTGTTGTTGTAGCCGAGTTATGGTTGTTGTGTTGTAGTAGAGGAGTTGAGGTAAATGAACCACAGTGGTTCTGTTGTGACCCTTCCGATACATGTGTCTAATGATGGTGACTTCTCTCTGAATCCCACTTAGGTTTCGCCTTCCCAGACTGGGCCTACAAGCCCGAGTCCAGCCCCGGCTCCCGTCAGATCCAGCTTTGGCACTTCATCCTGGAGCTCCTGCAGAAGGACGAGTACCAGAACGTCATCGCCTGGCAGGGCGACTACGGCGAGTTCGTCATCAAGGATCCCGATGAAGTGGCGCGACTCTGGGGCATCCGCAAGTGCAAACCTCACATGAACTACGATAAGCTGAGCCGGGCCCTGCGGTGAGTGGAAACCCTAAGGAGAGGACGTGAAATTCATGGTGGGAGTGTTGTTCATAGAGCTAGCGTCTGGCTCAAAGAGTGCGCGCCTTACATGTAGAGAACATGTCGGACACAGGAAGGAACACTTTCTCTTGTAGTCGCCATAATAGGATGCAAAGCTCAGTTTCCACATCCTATAAAAGTGAAATAAGAGGGTAGAAAGACATTGCCTAAACCCCTGGCTCATGCTGGCATGAAAACATCGAGATTACGCAATTCACGGAAAAAAAACCAAAGGTTAAAGTAGCATTATAGTTAGGTGAATATGTCAATGACAGCATTAATATTTTGAACTAAAAAAAGAATTTCGCCAGCTATAGATAGCATAGATACCTATAACATGCCCCCACCATGCTCTGCTTATGAGTTCACACTTTACATCACCAATGACAGGTTCTATGACGTAATTTATTATATCACAGATGACATTTCAAATTACATAATTGATGACATCGCTGATGAAATCATCCAAGCTGTTTTTGTATGCATTACTCTATAAATGAGTATGGCATTAGAGGTCTGAAATCACATGTGTATATATATTTATATCAAAACAATACCCTTTCAGCCTTAGACTGCCACACAAAATTAAGCAAAAAAGAAGCAGAGAACTCTGGGTAGTTACTAAGTTTAGGTGTTGAGCAGCTCCTATGGAGAGCATCCTACAACGCCAGCGACACTGAATGCAAACAAAACATGACATTAATCACAGACAACCGTCATGTACAAACACCTATTTACTAATGTCACACACCCACAAATACTGAAAAACCTATTCACAACCTGTCAAAACCGTTTAATCCTTGCTGTGCAAATGCCTTGGCCATGCTCAACAGGGTTGGCCTTAGAGCATGTCCGGCGGCCAGGCCCTGCACGCATGTCCTCCCACGTCTGGAACCAGGAAGCACCGAGCTCTCCTAATCGAATCACAATGCTGCAATGCAGCATTGTGATTGGTTCCCCATAGCCAATCACAACACTACAATGCAGGGTTGTGATTGGTCGGAGCAACATGGTTTGTCGCTCAGATGGGGACGGGGGCCTGGGCATGTTCCCCACCAGGCTGTGTAATGCAGCCTGGTGGGGAACATGCTAAGTGCGCATGATGCTTTGGCCGGGCGAAGACGGCAGGCCAAGCACTTTGAGAGTGTGCACTCACCACTCCTCCCAGGCTCTAACCCCACCCCCGCCCACCCGAACCCTGCCCTGTAGCAAAGAAAAATAAAGTGATAATAACTCAGTCTACAGCCAATTGGCTGAATGTGGCCTGATGACTTATCAGCCAATAGGATCTTGGTTACATTTGAATGATGTCTGATAAATATTAGCCAATGGGATCCTGGTTACATTTGAATGTGGTCTGATAAATATTAGCCAATGGGATCCTGGTTACATTTGAATGTGGTCTGATGTCTATCAGCCAATGGGATCTTGGTTACATTTGAATGTAGTCTGATGTCTATCAGCCAATGAGATTTTGGTTTCCTTCTAATGTGGTCTAATGACTATCAACCCTGCACTACTGTGAAACGTACTGAAAGTACATTTGGCCCATTTCACAAAGACATTGTGGAAGTAAACAGAAAATTGTCTTCATTTACCCCTGTGAGTAATTCATAAAATGATTTCTGACAGATGTAAACGGTTTTACTCCTACAAATTTCATCTTCATATGTGCAGAGTATTCTACAATAGAAAATGTCACACAAGGGGTTGGAAGTGGACCTTGGAATGTACAGTTGCTGTATGTTTGCCAGCACCCACAACATGTATGTTTGTGCCCATTCACAAACAGAAATCTGACTTCGTCCCACCTTTTAAGTGTGCACAGATTTACTCCTGCTGTCCTTCAGGGTGGGCATGAGTACGTCTCAACCCCAGATCTGCTGAGCTGGTAGGAAAGGATGTCTCCAACGAGAACAAAATAATACAGAGGTCTATGTCGTAGGCTGTCGACCCACGAGAGCTCTAATACTGACTCACCCTCTCGACACCTATGTGGTCCGCAGAAAATCACGATCTCTATATATATATATCGGTTCCCTTATAAACATGGGGCCATATTTATGGCCCGGTTTGTGGCGGTCTTGCGCCACGCAATGTGATGCAAGAGCGCCGCAAACCTTAAGTCATATATTTGAGGCCACGCAAAGCCACTTTTTGTGGTTCCAAAGATATGGAGTGATGCAACGAGTGAGTGATGCAACGCAGCGCAAATCGAGTTGCGTTACTCTGCCCTTGGTAGGCATTCCATGGGTGTTGTGTGGGTGTTCCATGGGTGTTGTGTGGGTGTTCCATGGGTGTTGTGTGGGTGTTACATGAGTGTTGTGTGGGTGTTCCATGGGTGTTGTGTGGGTGTTCCATGGGTGTTGTGTGGGTGTTCCATGGGTGTTGTGTGGGTGTTCCATGGGTGTTGTGTGCGTGTTCCATGGGTGTTGTGTGGGTGTTACATGAGTGTTGTGTGGGTGTTCCATGGGTGTTGTGTGGGTGTTCCATGGGTGTTGTGTGGGTGTTCCATGGGTGTTGTGTGGGTGTTCCATGGGTGTTGTGTGCGTGTTCCATGGGTGTTGTGTGGGTGTTACATGAGTGTTGTGTGGGTGTTCCATGGGTGTTGTGTGGGTGTTACATGAGTGTTGTGTGGGTGTTCCATGGGTGTTGTGTGGGTGTTCCATGGGTGTTGTGTGGGTGTTCCATGGGTGTTGTGTGGGTGTTCCATGGGTGTTGTGTGGGTGTTCCATGGGTGTTGTGTGCGTGTTCCATGGGTGTTGTGTGGGTGTTACATGAGTGTTGTGTGGGTGTTCCATGGGTGTTGTGTGGGTGTTACATGAGTGTTGTGTGGGTGTTCCATGGGTGTTGTGTGGGTGTTCCATGGGTGTTGTGTGGGTGTTCCATGGGTGTTGTGTGCGTGTTCCATGGGTGTTGTGTGCGTGTTCCATGGGTGTTGTGTGGGTGTTACATGAGTGTTGTGTGGGTGTTCCATGGGTGTTGTGTGGGTGTTCCATGGGTGTTGTGTAGGCATTCCATGGGTGTTGTGTGGGTGTTTCCACACAACTTCCATGGTTTTTGAGACATTCCATGATTGACAAGACCTTGTAAACCTGGCAATAAGCCAAAAATATATCCCTCCCCAGGGGAGGCGTAAGGAGGAGAAATATCTTTATTTCTCCTCGTTTTTTTCTCCTTCTGTGTCTGCTGCATTCTGCAGCAGACAAACAAAGAGGGGAAAGCTTTTCAGAATAGTTTTTGTGCAGGAAGGTGTCCTTCCTGCACAATAACAATCCTGCAATGTGATGGAGGCATCCTTCCACCATGGTGCAATGATGCCTGCTTTGGTGCCAGGATGCAAAAAAGGCCACCAGTGTTTGGGGAAACAACATGAATGTGCCGAAGTGGATGCTTACATGTACATCAAAGAAGGGCCACAGGGGTAAGACAAGGAGGGAGAAAAGATAAAGGGGTACAAAAGAAGCAAAAGAAGTAAGTGGAATGAGTGGTAAGAAAGACAAGGGAGGAAAAAGGTCAGAAGAGAGAAAAAAGAGACTGACTAAGAGTCAGAAAAAAGAAAGTGAGAAAGGAAAGAAAAAAGAATATGAAAAAGACTGGCTGGTAAAGGAAACAAAATTAGAAGCAATAGAAGAAGAAAGAGGGTGGAAGCAAAATAAATTTGCCAGTCGCCTCCCGGGCTCTTCTTCTATCGCACCTCCACTTCTTGTTTCTGCCTCTCCCAGGAAGGCACTTAAGTCACACATTTCCCTCATTTGTTAATACCCCCTCCTATCTCTGGCGTAGGGCCGGGGTTAAAGAGCCCTGATGAGGAATGATATTGCGTTGAATGCACGCAGCGGCTTCGCGCCAGCTGCTGCAGCGCGCGGCCGCCTTCGGTCTTGTGCCTGTATTTTGCCTTAGATGGACAATTCAGAACCCACTCTCCACCCTCGGCCTGAAACAATCATACCCTTCACTCCTCTTCCAGCAAATCACTTGTGACATTTAATTTCACCAGCCCAGCTCCCTAAACACGCCGCCTTAATATGTTTGCTCTGGTAAAACAGCAGGGGGCATTTGGTGATGGGGTGAGCAGCGCACCCTCCCTGCGCGCAGTTGTCCTCGTTCTTGATGAATTTATAAAAATGCGCCCCCCTTACCTCCCGCCTCTCTCCGCAGATATTACTACAACAAGCGGATCCTGCACAAGACGAAGGGGAAGCGCTTCACCTACAAATTCAACTTCAGCAAAGTGGTGCTCGTCAACTACCCGCTGCTGGACATGGCGAACCCCGCGCTGCTGCTCGCACAGAACCACTTCCACGGCAGCCACGCCGCCCACGACTGCGGCCCGCTCACGCCTGAGGTAAGCAAGGTGTGCGGGTGAGTGGTACGCACCTGCGTGGTCCGTAGCCACCAAGGGCCTGAGTAAACAGCTATTTGTGTGAGTAGTTGTGTCTTACTCCTGACTTAGGTGTGACTTACTCATGAATTTCCAAGAGCCTTATGGAAAAAGCTCGGTGAATGCAGCCTTATGTGAGGGGCCTGTACTGTAGTATCCCCTGCCGAGAGAGGGTGGCTGTGGCCTGCCGCTGGGTAAGCGCCGGATATCTTGGTAATGGACTCTTTTATGAGGCGACGATAACGGGGTGTCTCTCAAAATGATACTGCGTTTAGCATTAACACCATCCCCTAGTAGCAACAAGCATTTGCAATGCAATCGGTCTCGCCTTCGAGACCTTATATGTATTTAGCTCTGCAGCACATTAGCCTGGGTGCTGAAACAATAACTGTTCTTTAACATGGAGGGAAGGTAAGCACCAAACTGCGTGACACGCCAGGTATGGGAACACATTGAGAGAAATATTGCCTTTCAGAGGGAAATGGTCTAGTCTAAAGCTTTGTTTTTAATATGAAATCAGGGCCTTCAGTGGTCATATCACTGAAAATACAAGATTTGAAAAAAAAATTATTGTCTACGGGTGCTCGTGGAAGACAATTTCTATGGGCTGGAATCTAGAGAATGCTAAAGTGATTCTGGTATTTTACTGACCTCTGCTGGTCGTTTTCTATTAAGACAGTTAAATAGAGGCAGTTGAACAAGCAGAAAGCAATTCTGGTATTTTACTGACCTCTACTGGTCGTTTTAAATAGAGGCAGTTAAACAGAAAATAAAGTCCCTAAGCGGAAGCAGACAAGTCCCAGGGCTGATCTCCAGAGCCCACAAAGTACATACACATATAAGTATATACTAAAGTATACACAAGGGGTCTCGAATGCACGACCTAAAAAGGACGTCGGCAGAAACTCCTTCACTTTCCATTCTGCCAAGATTCAGAGGAAACTTTACTAAAAATGGCGGCCAATCAACCCGACAACCTAAAGTGATTGATGCAACACCGTGACAGCCATTGGTGAAAGGGTGTCTCCTTAGAAGGCAGCGCACACTATAAATACTTATTCCGCCATCTTGGCGGAGGAGAGTCGTCCCCCACAAGCCTGAAATCTGCACAATTACATTCAGACCTTTGAAAACGCTTCTCTGCATTCGTTAAATAGTTTGTTGAAAGTGTGCAATGGCCCACTGCGCCTTGAAACAGGCTAACCCTCGCTACTAGGCGCTTTGGCAATACTGTGGCTATCTGTTGGTCCCTAAGTGGCTTTACGGACTGTTTATCTTGCAGTGTTAGTCTGGACAGACGTCCTCCCTGTGTCTCTTTAGGCCGCAGCTCCGTCACCTGTCTCTGCGCGTCCTCGGGCTGTCTCATACCTGTGTGGATTGGATTAAGAGCGCTGCGGCAGTCACTGCCCGTTCTGAGCGCTCTCGATTGTGCATTCACTCCCTCTGCAGACAGATGTCTCAGGACAGGAGGAGGGTCACTGTCTGCGACCCGCCGTCCCATGGCACTTCACCGGGCCACCTGCGCCCCAGGTGGGGCCCTGGCACTGGGGCGCCCTCTTGCGCCCTGGGCGGGCCGTGCACTGGACGCATCCAGAGTGCAGATCTAGCCCACAGGCCTGAAATGTGACAGTCACCCTATCCAATCTCCCGACCACCCTCACACTCTCAGGGCTCTGTTTACATGTTCACTGCAGACAACCTGGCCAGCACCCCTGTCTGCATTGCCCTCGCAAAGAATGCATGCACGGCCATGAACACAAGACTGTGAATGTGAAACACTCTACACAACACCCACCTGGTCAAAAACATTACATTTGGACACCCTTTTAAAAAGACTCAGCGCTTCATTCCACACCTGCGGCTTCTAAGCGCTGCAAATACCCCCAAGGTAATCACGCTCACTTTCCCCCACCTTGGAAGGCTGGGCCGTCCTTGTAGTGATTTAAACGTGTGACCTACAGATCACAGCAGATGTCAGAGGCATGCATTCAACTCACTGAGCCATCTTGCCACCAGCAGCAACACGCCCCGCCACAGGGAACACATATCAAAGCCCGTGGGCACTCATGCACCCTTCCTTACCCATGATGCTCTGCTCAGATCCATAACAGGATCGTGATCAATAGAAGCGGTCTAACAAGATCTAGCTGGCTTCTGGCCAATGTAATCCATTAGGACACAATCATTTGTCTAACCTTGGCGGCCATTATCTAATGGGACTCACCTCTGTGCTTTAAGAAACAACCAAATACAGTGCACACAGATCACTCTGACACCAGCCGACAAGAATCCTAGAACCAACATAGCTAACCACACACCCAACTTCAAGGAACCCTTCTCAAGTCGTGACTAGCAGCAGAGGGCAGAGGACCCATAGAGCACCGTACTCAACATAGCTAACCACATATCCAACTTCAAGGAACCCTTCTCAAGCTGTGGCTAGCGACAGAGATCAGAGCACCCTGACGTCCCGCTGGGCCCCCTACACAACATACTGACCTCAGGAAAGCTGCTCTCAAATCAAGACTGCCAGCAGAGACCTGAGGTCCCACTGGGGCGACATCCTTTACCACGGAACCATTACAACGCGGTATGGTTACATCGCGGTTTTGACAATGCTAGTCGTTACATCGACTTGCACTGGAGGGCGCCCTAGACTAAGGAATAGTGTGAATTACTATTCCAACACCTTCCCTATTGTACGTAGACTGGAGTTGGAATAGTAATTCACACTATTCCTTAGTCTAGAGCGCCCTCCAGTGCAAGTCAATGTAACGACTTGCGTTGTCAAGACCGTGATGTAACATACCGCGTTGTGATGGTACGCGTTGTATCATCATTCATCCGTCCCACTGGGCCACTTACCCAACATATTGACGGAAGTTTCAAATCATGGGGGCCGATTCACAGAACTAACTTAAGACAAAATCCTAAACTTACTACTTTTGGTATTCACAGAAGTTAGGATTTTGTCCTAAGTTTGTCTTAAGACAGACTTAAGACAGACTTAAGACAGACTTAAGACAGACTTCAGACAGACTTCAGACAGACTTAAGACAGGCTTAAGACAGGCTTAAAACAGACTTAAGACAGGCTTAAGACAAACTTAAGACAGACTTAAGACAGACCTAAGACAAACTTAAGACAATATCCTAACTTCTGTGAATACCAAAAGTAGTAGGTTTAGGATTTTGTCTTAAGTTGGTTCTGTGAATCGGGCCCATGGTGCGTCAGAGATCTGAGGACCCTGGGCCCCGACTCACCATATCTTCTGTAGGAAAGCCGGTCTCAGATCATGGTGTGTGAGGTCCCAGAGGGAGCCCCACCCACATGTCCAGCTGGGGTGGACCTGGCCTCAAGACGCCGCCAGCGGTGAGATGAGGCGCAAAGGACCGCAGCATCTTCTAGCTGCGACTGAGTGACGCAGGCCTTGGTCTGAGACAGAGACCTCGCTACCGTCCATGAACGCTCTCAATCCAGGCTTCATCGCTGCGACCACAGCGCCATCATCACAGCAATTATTATGTGGTTTCCTTCTTGAGCATCTAAATATAGCAATCTCCCCACAGCCATTTCATATTTACATCCACTTCTGAATATTAAGAAATCGATATTTACGTTTAAGCTCATGGAACAGAAGAATAAACGCAAGAGGAGACAAGAAGAGAGACAGTATAAGGGTTCACGGAAAAAAACAAGAACTGGCCCTTATCTACTTCCAACATATACATTTTAAAGTCCAAGTAGTGATTATCCTAAACATGATCTAAAAAAGGGGGAAGAACACAAGCCCCCAACACACTCAGACATTGAGGGGATGTGTCAGATGCTGTGAGCATCCCAGGTGTGCACCGTCGATGCAGAGGCAGAGTTATTAATGAAACTCCTGACTTCACTGGGATTCTTAAAAGGTCACTGGATTAAGGAGGTGAATATAACCAGCTGCAGGGGGCGCTCTTCGAAATTCCGGAGTGTATGATTTGCCATTTAGAAGCAGAGATCATTCGTTTTCGAGGGTAATGTGGTGGGCACAACCTCTCTGCAAGGGGGATCCTTTTCAGTGGCTAATTTGAAGAGAAAAAAAATACCATCACACATGTTCAAATGCAACAATTCTGGCCATTCCAGGCCACCCTGCAGCTATAAGAAAGGCGCGGGTGGAAGGAAATGTTCATTTTTAATGTATACTGAATTATTAAACACTGTTGTTGTGCTCATTTCAAAATTAGACAGACAGTGCCACCATGTGGTGCACTATCATTAGTGCCGGTGCTGAGCACCAGCAACCACCTGCACAAATTAAGCACTGCTTCTCTTACATCCCTTAAAAATGGCAGCTGAGCTACTAGTAGATTAGCATCGCCAGATACTCTCTGACAGGTGGCAGAAACACACAGGCATAGAGGAGCAAGCAGCACAGGCAAGGTCATAGAGAGAGAGACAGAGATACAGATGTACACATGCAGACAGTGAGACAAGCACAGAGGAGCACGGAGACAGATACAGGCAGGGCAGGTAGAGAGGGTTGCAAACGTACAGGCATACCGAGGCACCCATGGACAGAGAGATTCAGGCACATCACAGATGGACACAGGCAAAGAGGTCAAACACGGGTAGGAATTCAAGGACAGCGAGATAGGTAGGCATAAAGGGTTACATCCGCACAAGCATAGAGAGGCACACCTGGGCACATGCGGGCAGGTAGATTCAGGCATATCGAAGATGGAAGCAGGCATACGAGCGCAGGGAGGCGCAGAGAGACAGGCAGGCGCAGAGAGTGACATGCACTGTGCTGGACATGGCCCTTTTGGCAGGTTCACCCCTAAACATTTTGCTTTTAAATGTGACCTGATGTTAGTTATTTTGGGCTTCTGCGCACTTTAACACTGTGTCCCAGTGTAAAGTGCGTGCGCAGCCTGAGTACATGTGGTGAGATTGGCCTGCCCTCCCATAGGATTGCATGGGGGAGATGTTTGTCCATGGTAGTTCCTGATGTGAGAGGAGTGCAGGGGCAAGTTTGGTATGTGCGAACTCGTGAGAACAAATGCTGCGCAATGGTGTGTGCAGATTTATTGTGTCTAGTGGAGAAGTGCCACTTCTAGAAGTTGGCATGTCTGTGTGCAGTGAATGTGAATTGACTGTCTGGCTTGTGATTGGCTGGAGCTGGCTGGTGTGCCTGGCTCCAGGAGCCGGGGTGAGACTGCCCGGTGGTGAATAGGGAGATCTGCATGTAGATGGGAGGGAGGAGTGCACCTGGGACCTGAATAGGGCTGAGCCATCCCTCCACAATGCTGGCTCCGCCCCCTGTGATGCGACTGATGTCCCTGGCCTGTCCTGTGAATAGGGAGAGGGGCTGAGCACAACAAAGTGCTCCAGAACAACTTGCATCTGGCTTTCCCCTTGCCCTGCACCCTTGAGACAAAGGGAATTTGTGTATAAGAAGGGGCTGTGACCCCATGTGTGGGTTCTCTCTCTCTGATCCTAACTTGAGGGGGGCCTGCTGCTGCGGCTGGGCGCCAGAGGACCGCCACTGGGGACTGCCTCCCTGCTGGAGGGCCCTGTGAGCTGGCCCCTGGGCCCAGCCTTTGCCCCCCTACATTCTACAAGACTTTCCCTGGACTTGAGACTTTAGACTTTGTTGCGCCTGGGGCGCACTGTGACTATGCCTAATGTGATTTGTGCATAATGTATGTATGCACCCTGTTTTAGACCTCTAAATGTGTTTTATGGTTAGGAGGTTGTTTTGCCTAGTATGGTTTATGCTAGCTAGTTTATGTTTACCTGCATGACCTATGCCCAAGGTGATTAGTATTGCGTAGTGTGTCCCTACCTTTTACCAGTGGTTACTGGTTGTGTTCTACAATTATTATTCTGAGCTACAGTTCTACTAAGTGCTATTTCTACTAAGTGCTGACTCTGACAGTGGCCCACGTGGCCCTGTCATTTGTAAATAATCCCCTGTAAATATTGCCCAGTGCCAGTTGGCACAGTGTATCTGGGTGATTATGATCTAATGTGTTTATGGTGATACAAAGGCTATTTTTATATATAACCTTGTGTGGAGTTCCTTTTTGTGGTGTGCCTAGTGTGTTGCTGCTGTGTGTGTGTGTGTTGCGCAAACGCTTTACACACTGCCTCTGGGATAATCCTGACTGCTTGTGCCAAGCTACCAAGGGGGTGAGCAGGGGTTATCCTTGGAGTGTAACTCCCTTGCTCTGACTAGAGTGGTGGTCTCTGCCTGGCTTTGGCGCAAGCCCCAGGTAACCAGAAATCCCGGGGCATATTACCAACGATTAGTGATATTTATCGCTAACGATGCTTAGCAACGAATTTTTTAACGCTAAGCATCGCCGGAAATTATCGCAGAGATAACTTGCTATTAGCACGGTTTATCTCAGAAGTGATAAAAATCCTCGCGCTAACTGCCAAATGAGAGATTATCGCTGGAAAACCAACGATAATCTCTTGAAGTTTGGAGTTAACTTGATGATAGGGGCTCACAAACTTAGCCATGATATCCACCTTCCATAGGATATCATGGCTAAGTCAGGAAAATACCAGGTGTAAAAAAAGCAGCGCTAACCGCGGTCAGCGCTGCTTTTTTTTATCACTAACAGGGTTAGCGAAATCCTTGATAATAGGAGAAATATCCCTTAACAACATTTCTCCTATTATTTTTCTCTGTAACGCCCCCCTTTGCATCTCATTAGAGATGCAAGGGGAAGCGTAGTGATAAAGGGTGCTAACATGCGAATTTGCGTGTTAGCACCCTGTTGCTGATAGGGAGATACATTTATCTCCGCTTTCTTGGCTTTTAAAGCCAAAAAAGCGGAGATAAATCCCTTGATAATATGCCCCCCATTTCTAACACACAGGCATAGAGAGGCACAGTGGGGCCCTCCTGGAGAGAGAGATTCAGGCACGTCACAGATGGACACAGCCACAGAGGTCAAACAGGAATGGACACAAAAGAGCACCGCGGGGCGGGGATGGACAATTGGACAGGCAAAGAAGAACTTGGACAGGCAAAGGAAGACAGAATGAAAAAAGAATGAAAAACGAACAGATCGAGGCACCAAAACCGACATCATCTCTTCCTGAGGAGACCCTACAGTGGGAGCAGCTGATGGACAGACAGAGGGACAGACACCTCTTCCGTCGATTATGTTTGGAGTAGGAGCGGCTAATGGACAGACAGAGGGACAGACACCTTTTCCATCAATTATGTTTGGAGTAGGAGCGGCTAATGGACAGACAGAGGGACAGACACCTCTTCCATCGATTATGTTTGGAGTAGGAGCGGCTAATGGACAGACAGAGGGACAGACATCTCTTCCATCGATGATGTTTGGGGTGCGAGTGGCATATGGACAAGCAGAGGGACAGACACCTCTTCCTTGGATGACGTGAAGTGGGAGCAGGTGATGGACAGACAGAGGTACAGGCACCTCTTCTTTGGGTGATGTGTAGGAGAGCAGCTGATGGACAGACTGAGGGACAGAGACCACTTCCTTGGATGATGTTCAGGGGAGTAGCTGATGGACTGACCGAGGGACAAATGTCTTCCGTGGGTAATGTGCAGAGGGAGCAGCTGATGTGGAGGGGGAATAGTCTATGGACAGACAGAGGGACAAACACTTCTTCCTTGAGTGATGTCCAGTGGTGCAGCTAATGGACAGACAGGGGGACAGACAGCTCTTCCTGGGTGATGTGCAGGAGAGCAGCTGATGGACAGATAGAGGGACTGCCGTCTTCCTTGGGTGATGCGCAGGGGAGAAGCTGATGGACAGAGAGAGTGACAAGCACCTCTTCCTGGATGATGTGCAAGGGAGCAGCTGATGGACAGACCGAGGGACGGAAAGTCTTCCTTGTGTAACAGGGGACAGACAGAGGGACAGACACCTTTTCCTTGGGTCACGTCTGGGGGAAGCTGCAGATGGACAGACAGGGGGACAGAGATCCTCCCTGGACGATGAGCAGGGGAGTAGCTGGTGGTCAGACAGAGGGACAGCCAGCTCTTTCTTGGATGGCGTGCAGTGGGAGCAGCTGATGGAGGGACAGACATCTTCCTTGGGTGACGTGCAGTGGAGCAGGTGATGGACAGACAGAGGGACAGACACCTTCCTTGGGTGACGTGCAGGGGAGCAGGTGATGGACAGACAGGGGGACAGACATCTTCCATGGGTGACGTGCAGGGGAGCAGGTGATGGACAGACAAGGGGACAGACATCTTCCTTGGGTGACGTGCAGGGGAGCAGGTGATGGACAGACAAGGGGACAGACATCTTCCGTGGGTGACGTGCAGGGGAGCATGTGATGGACAGACAGGGGGACAGACATCTTCCATGGGTGACGTGCAGGGGAACAGGTGATGGACAGACAGGGGGACAGACATCTTCCTTGGGTGACGTGCAGGGGAGCAGGTGATGGATAGACAGGGGGATAGACACCTCTTCCTTGGGTAACGTGCAGGGGAGCAGGTGATGGACAGACAGGGGGAAAGACACCTTCCTTGGGTGACGTGCAGGGGAGCAGGTGATGGATAGACAGGGGGACAGATATCTTCCTTGGGTGATGTGCAGGGGAGCAGGTGATGGGCAGACAGGGGGACAGACATCTTCCTTGGATGACGTGCAGGGGAGCAGGTGATGGACAGACAGGGGGACAGGCGTCCTCCATGGGTGACGTGCAGGGGAGCAGGTGATGGACAGACAGTGGGACAGACACCTCTTCCTGGCTGAGGTGCAGGGGAGCAGGTGATGGACAGACAGTGGGACAGACACCTCTTCCTTGGGTAACGTGCAGGGGAGCAGGTGATGGACAGACAGGGGGAAAGACACCTTCCTTGGGTGACGTGCAGGGGAGCAGGTGATGGGCAGACAGGGGGACAGCCATCTTCCTTGGATGACGTGCAGGGGAGCAGCTGATGGACAGACCGAGGGACGGAAAGTCTTCCTTGTGTAACAGGGGACAGACAGAGGGACAGACACCTTTTCCTTGGGTCACGTCTGGGGGAAGCTGCAGATGGACAGACAGGGGGACAGAGATCCTCCCTGGACGATGAGCAGGGGAGTAGCTGGTGGTCAGACAGAGGGACAGCCAGCTCTTTCTTGGATGGCGTGCAGTGGGAGCAGCTGATGGAGGGACAAACATCTTCCTTGGGTGACGTGCAGGGGAGCAGGTGATGGACAGACAGAGGGACAGACACCTTCCTTGGGTGACGTGCAGGGGAGCAGGTGATGGACAGACAGGGGGACAGACATCTTCCATGGGTGACGTGCAGGGGAGCAGGTGATGGACAGACAAGGGGATAGACATCTTCCTTGGGTGACGTGCAGGGGAGCAGGTGATGGACAGACAAGGGGACAGACATCTTCCGTGGGTGACGTGCAGGGGAGCATGTGATGGACAGACAGGGGGACAGACATCTTCCATGGGTGACGTGCAGGGGAACAGGTGATGGACAGACAGGGGGACAGACATCTTCCTTGGGTGACGTGCAGGGGAGCAGGTGATGGATAGACAGGGGGATAGACACCTCTTCCTTGGGTAACGTGCAGGGGAGCAGGTGATGGACAGACAGGGGGAAAGACACCTTCCTTGGGTGACGTGCAGGGGAGCAGGTGATGAATAGACAGGGGGACAGATATCTTCCTTGGGTGATGTGCAGGGGAGCAGGTGATGGGCAGACAGGGGGACAGACATCTTCCTTGGATGACGTGCAGGGGAGCAGGTGATGGACAGACAGGGGGACAGGCGTCCTCCATGGGTGACGTGCAGGGGAGCAGGTGATGGACAGACAGTGGGACAGACACCTCTTCCTGGCTGAGGTGCAGGGGAGCAGGTGATGGACAGACAGTGGGACAGACACCTCTTCCTTGGGTAACGTGCAGGGGAGCAGGTGATGGACAGACAGGGGGAAAGACACCTTCCTTGGGTGACGTGCAGGGGAGCAGGTGATGGGCAGACAGGGGGACAGACATCTTCCTTGGATGACGTGCAGGGGAGCAGCTGATGGACAGACCGAGGGACGGAAAGTCTTCCTTGTGTAACAGGGGACAGACAGAGGGACAGACACCTTTTCCTTGGGTCACGTCTGGGGGAAGCTGCAGATGGACAGACAGGGGGACAGAGATCCTCCCTGGACGATGAGCAGGGGAGTAGCTGGTGGTCAGACAGAGGGACAGCCAGCTCTTTCTTGGATGGCGTGCAGTGGGAGCAGCTGATGGAGGGACAGACATCTTCCTTGGGTGACGTGCAGGGGAGCAGGTGATGGACAGACAGAGGGACAGACACCTTCCTTGGGTGACGTGCAGGGGAGCAGGTGATGGACAGACAGGGGGACAGACATCTTCCATGGGTGACGTGCAGGGGAGCAGGTGATGGACAGACAAGGGGACAGACATCTTCCTTGGGTGACGTGCAGGGGAGCAGGTGATGGACAGACAAGGGGACAGACATCTTCCGTGGGTGACGTGCAGGGGAGCATGTGATGGACAGACAGGGGGACAGACATCTTCCATGGGTGACGTGCAGGGGAACAGGTGATGGACAGACAGGGGGACAGACATCTTCCTTGGGTGACGTGCAGGGGAGCAGGTGATGGATAGACAGGGGGATAGACACCTCTTCCTTGGGTAACGTGCAGGGGAGCAGGTGATGGACAGACAGGGGGAAAGACACCTTCCTTGGGTGACGTGCAGGGGAGCAGGTGATGGATAGACAGGGGGACAGATATCTTCCTTGGGTGATGTGCAGGGGAGCAGGTGATGGGCAGACAGGGGGACAGACATCTTCCTTGGATGACGTGCAGGGGAGCAGGTGATGGACAGACAGGGGGACAGGCGTCCTCCATGGGTGACGTGCAGAGGAGCAGGTGATGGACAGACAGTGGGACAGACACCTCTTCCTGGCTGAGGTGCAGGGGAGCAGGTGATGGACAGACAGTGGGACAGACACCTCTTCCTTGGGTGACGTGTAGGGGAGCAGGTGATGGACAGACAGGGGGACAGCCATCTTCCTTGGGTGACGTGCAGGGGAGCAGGTGATGGATATACAGGGGGATAGACACCTCTTCCTTGGGTAACGTGCAGGGGAGCAGGTGATGGACAGACAGGGGGAAAGACACCTTCCTTGGGTGACGTGCAGGGGAGCAGGTGATGGATAGACAGGGGGACAGATATCTTCCAAGGGTGATGTGCAGGGGAGCAGGTGATGGGCAGACAGGGGGACTGACATCTTCCTTGGATGACGTGCAGGGGAGCAGATGATGGACAGACAGGGGGACAGGCGTCCTCCATGGGTGACGTGCAGGGGAGCAGGTGATGGACAGACAGGGGGACAGACACCTCTTCCTGGCTGAGGTGCAGGGGAGCAGGTGATGGACAGACAGTGGGACAGACACCTCTTCCTTGGGTGACGTGCAGGGGAGCAGGTGATGGACAGACAGGGGGACAGACACCTCTTCCTGGCTGAGGTGCAGGGGAGCAGGTGATGGACAGACAGTGGGACAGACACCTCTTCCTTGGGTGACGTGCAGGGGAGCAGGTGATGGACAGACAGGGGGACAGACACCTCTTCCTTGGGTGACGTGCAGGGGAGCAGGTGATGGACAGACAGGGGGACAGACACCTCTTCCTGGCTGAGGTGCAGGGGAGCAGGTGATGGACAGACAGGGGGACAGACACCTCTTCCTGGCTGAGGTGCAGGGGAGCAGGTGATGGACAGACAGTGGGACAGACACCTCTTCCTTGGGTGACGTGCAGGGGAGCAGGTGATGGACAGACAGGGGGACAGACACCTCTTCCTGGCTGAGGTGCAGGGGAGCAGGTGATGGACAGACAGTGGGACAGACACCTCTTCCTTGGGTGACGTGCAGGGGAGCAGGTGATGGACAGACAGGGGGACAGACACCTCTTCCTTGGGTGACGTGCAGGGGAGCAGGTGATGGACAGACAGGGGGACAGGCGTCCTCCATGGGTGACGTGCAGGGGAGCAGGTGATGGACAGACAGTGGGACAGACACCTCTTCCTTGGGTGACGTGCAGGGGAGCAGGTGATGGACAGACAGGGGGACAGACACCTCTTCCTTGGGTGACGTGCAGGGGAGCAGGTGATGGACAGACAGTGGGACAGACACCTCTTCCTGGCTGAGGTGCAGGGGAGCAGGTGATGGACAGACAGTGGGACAGACACCTCTTCCTTGGGTGACGTGCAGGGGAGCAGGTGATGGACAGACAGGGGGACAGACATCTTCCATGGGTGACGTGCAGGGGAGCAGGTGATGGACAGACAGGGGGACAGACATCTTCCATGGGTGACGTGCAGGGGAGCAGGTGATGGACAGACAGGGGGACAGACATCTTCCTTGGGTGACGTGCAGGGGAGCAGGTGATGGACAGACAGGGGGACAGACATCTTCCATGGGTGACGTGCAGGGGAGCAGGTGATGGACAGACAGGGGGACAGACATCTTCCATGGGTGACGTGCAGGGGAGCAGGTGATGGACAGACAGGGGGACAGACATGGGTGACGTGCAGGGGAGCAGGTGATGGATAGTCCAGTTCATCTCAACTTAAACTCTGCGTCTAATGGGGAGAGTTTGATCTGAAGTTGAGGGATCGATCGCATTGATCAGCAGCTCCCGGTGGACTGTGGGGGGGGGGGGGGGAGTTAATCGGGTACAGCCCGGGGCCTCAGGCGCGCGGTGGACAGATGACAACAACACGACGGAGAGAAGACAGACCAGAAGAGAGACAGAAGACGGACTCAGACAGTCAGCTACACAGAGAAGGAAAGAGACTGCGGTATATGGAGGCAACCCCTCGGACAGACGGACAGAGAGAGAGAGCTGTGTACAGAGGAGAGACAGTGAAGCGAGAGAGAGGGAGAGAGGGAGAGAGAGAGAGAGAGAGAGAGAGAGAAAAGAGGAAGAGAGGGAGAGAGAGAGAGAGAAAAGAGAGAGAGAGAGAGAGAAAAGAGAGAGAGAAAAGGGAGAGAGAGGGAGAGAGAGAGAGAGAGGGAGAGAGAAAAAGAGAGAGAGACAGAGAGAGAGAGAGAGAGAAAAGAGAAAAAGACAGAGAGAGAGAGAGAGCGTGTGTATATATATATATATATTATATACACACACACACACAGGTGATGGACAGACAGTGGGACAGACACCTCTTCCTTGGGTGACGTTATTATTCTAAAGCAGGCATGCTTTCTACTACTACCCCAATTCATGTAGACTGGTCTGACCACCACCTCATCCCATTCTCCCTTCAACTTTCACACTCTATAACTCTTGGCCAACCCAAGAAGGCCATCTCCTGGTTCCGTGATGCCAAAAACATTGATATCGGTCCCTTCTGTGAATCAGCCTTGCTATCTCTTCCAAGGCTAGACCCGAACATAGCTGTTGACGATCTCACCTCCCAATGCCTCACAGTTCTTGCAGCTGAAATTAATAACGTCGCTCCACTCAAAAGCAAAAGGATAAGGCCCACTCCCTCAGCACCTTGGTTCAACAAATCCCTTTATGAGGAAAGGAAGCAGCTAAGATTCCTGGAGAAACAATGGAGGCAAGTGCCCTCCACAGACAATTTAGCCATGCTTCGCACAGCAAGATCCAGGTACCACAAGCATATCTTCCTTGAGAAAGCGACGCACTTCAAAACCCTCCTTGACTCCGCCAAAAATAGACCCAAAAAACTATTCGATCTCATCAAGACTCCGAGCTGCTCTCCCCCAACCTCCAAGGTGGAGGATTCTTCAAAGAGAGCAGCGGATTTCGCTATTTTCTTCTATGGAAAAGTGAAATCACTTGTGGATCAGGTTGCTCATCCTACACCTCCAGAGGAGCGCAAATCCTTAGCCATTTGGCAGAGCTTTGACCCCATATCTGAAGATGCCTTTCTCAAGTGCATACGCGAAACAAAGCCCTCCAACCATTCTCTTGACCCTATCCCCAGTTCCATTGCCTTTGACTTCTATACCCATTCCCTTTCCTATTGGACCACTCTGATCAACCTCTCCCTCTGGCAAGGCTCCCTTCCTGTCTCCTTCAAAACTGGGCAGGTCACCCCTCTGCTTAAAAAGCCCACTGCTGATGCGAATGACCTCAACAACTTCCGCCCCATCACTAACCTTCCCTTTCTTGCGAAGATCACAGAAAGATGTGTAGCAAAACAACTCTCTCGTCATATCAAGGACAATGATCTTCTCGACAATTGTCAGTCCGGCTTCATCCAAAACTGCAGCACTGAAACAGCCCTACTGCAAGTGGTTGATGATGCGCTGAGGATACTCGACTCAGGGGGGTCCTGTCTGCTAATTCTCCTTGACCTTTCCGCAGCCTTCGACACTGTTAATCACAACACCCTCCTCAATATTCTTCAACAGAGAATGGGCATGGAGGGCACTGTGCTTAAATGGTTTGCATCCTTCCTCTCTGACAGATCTCAAATGATCAAAATAGCGAACAGTCTCTCTTCTCCTGTGGCAGTGGGTCAAGGTGTTCCCCAAGGCTCTATTCTAGCACCAACATTGTTCAATCTCTACTTAGAACCACTGGGAAACCTCCTAAGCAAATCTGGGATTCACTATTATCTCTATGCAGACGACACTCAACTCTACCTCAAGGTTGCCTCCACTCATGATATCTCCATCCTAAGATCTACTCTTGACTCCATTCAAAACTGGATGTCAACTCATCAATTGATTCTGAATCCCTCCAAAACTGAATTCCTCCTCTTCTCCTCCTCAATCTCTCCTCCCCCGGTTCAATCATGGATGGATCAGATGAATCTACTAAACAATAAACCCATCATTGTCGACAGTGCAAAATCCCTTGGTGTCATTCTAGACAAAAAACTCAATCTAACTCCCCACATCAATTCTATTGCAAAATCTGCTCGCTACCAACTGCGCCTTTTTTGGGGAATCCGTCGCTTCTTCCCGGAGCAGGACCTTATAACCCTGGTGCAATCGCTGGTCCTCTCTAGACTAGACTACTGCAATTCTCTTCTTACTGGCCTCCCCAAATCTCACCTGTCCCCACTTAAGTCTGTCTTCCATTCAGCAGCTCGTTTCATTTATGGGGCCAAAAGAAGCGATCACATCACACCGATGTTATCCACCCTCCGCTGGCTTCCCTTCGAGGCTAGAGCTATCTATAAGACTGCCTGCATTACCCACAAAGCCTTGCACTCCTCATCTCCCCGCTACCTGGCAAATAAACTGAAACTCTCTGGAGGCTCTAGACTTTCACGCAATGCGGAGAATCTACTGCTTGAACCTCCAACTTTCAAGAAGGAAAGAACAATGGCCCAATCCTTTTCAGGGAACGCAGTGAGAATCTGGAACTCCTTTCCACCTCAGCTCCGGACCATTGCCTCCTCCCAGGCCTTCAAAAGGGACCTCAAAGTTCTCCTCCTCCAGAGACACCTCCAAAAGTAATTCACGTCCTCTTGCTATTAGTGAGGGAGACTTCCCACTACTGATAATTTCTACTTTCCATGACCATGGAAGTGCCTTCCCAGTGTATTCCTGTGGTTGGAGGGTCTGCCTTTTTGCAATATTTTCCATGTACTGGTGTTCGGTGCCCTTTTGTAACATGCACACACCACTCTGCCCTTGTAACACACGGTTGCTACCTCTCACATGTTTTTAACGTTGATACTTGCACAAGTGCCACCTTGCCCACGTAACGCTTGTTCTTGTGCCTGAGTGTCTAGCACTTATTGCAGTACTATACCTCAAATTATACTCTGTTTTCTCTTATAACTGCACACTTGTCACTTTCCTCTTGTGCACTTTTGACTACCTCATGTATTTTTGGTTGCTCACAATTTTTACTCAAGTATTTTGTTTGCTCACGATTGTCACTATTACCTTTACTACCTCATGTATTTCACAGTTTATACTACCTCATGTATTTTGTTTGCTCACAATTGTCATTATTACCTTGTGTAAGTAACGTATGTTTTTGCAATCTGTTTTTTCATAATGTTTCTCATTATGTTTCATCTCTGTTCCTAATGTGAAGCGATCTGACGCCTTCGGGTAAAGTCCGCGCTATATAAAAATGCATAAATAAATAAATAAACACAGAGTCATGTGCACAGCTGCCCCACAAGGACCCGCTAGTGAATGCTGTGACTCACTCCCCAGTCTAGAGGGACAAATGACGCTGCAGTAATCGCTAGGTTTCTAATTCCACTTTTACGTAAGCACAATTTTAGACAATGTCGTTTGTCATGCTGCCTGATCCGCAAACCTCTTACAGCGCTGCCTCTTTTTTATGTGTGTGCCTCAAACCCAGGAAATCATTTATTGACTGATACTAATGAATTGCTTCTTTTAACATTTTTAACAGTGATGTATAAATACTTTTATGATTAACTTGTATTAATCGAATAAAATAATGTTGATGATGATGATGAGTGAGTGAGTGAAACTATTTACAAATGTTTAAAATGTTCATAAACACATGTCCTTCCTCGCCACAGCCCTTTGCGTCTGCCCCGGGGTCCGCTGGTGGGTGGGGAGAGCCCGAAGGCATTGGGTTAATTTTGCAATAGGTTTGGCCCATTCCGTTCCCCTGTATCTCGCTAAGCTCCGCCTTTCATCTTTCCTGCTAAGCTCCGCCTTTCATCTTCCCCACAGGCCCTCCAGACCCTGTTCTCGAGCCCCCGCCTGGCGGAGCCCGGGACCCGGAACCCTCTGTTCGAGCGGCAGATCTCAGGCTCGGAGACCGACAAGCTGCGGCTGGACGCCGCGTTCCCCTTCCTGGGATCAGGTGAGAGGCCTCGAGGCGCCCGAGCTGTAATAACGAGAAATATCTGGGAAGAAACGGGACCGCCATCTTGGGACAGGGTGGGGCTGCAAGGGCCAATCACAGGAAGGGGATATATGACGGTACAACGCGTGCTTTCGCAACGCGTACCGTTACCACGCAGGTTTTACAACGCAAGTCGTTACAACGACTTGCGTTGGGGGGCGCTGGATAGTGAATAGTTTAATTTACTATTCCAACTCCAGTCCCCGTGGATAGTAGGGAAGGTGTTGGATAGTAAATTAAACTATTCCCTATCCTACAGCGCCCTCCAACGCAGGTCGTTGTAACGAGTTGCATTGTAAAACCTGCGTGGTAATGGTACCGCGTTGTGAAAGTTTCGTTCTCAAGGATGTTTCCCCAGGAAGAGGACCCCCTATTATTTTTTTATTTATTCTTTATTGTTTGATTAATTAAAATCTTACAATGAGGCAATATACATATAATAATCCGATATAAAACAGTTAAAACAAGAATAAAAAATGCAGTATTTTTTAACTGACCCCTTTGTTATGTAGTCCATTCCAAGGAAGAAAAACAAAGCAAAAAACGGTGGGTGGGATGCTTGAAAGAATCTCAACCACTGTGAATTCATCTCAAGGACATTCCAATCCATTGTTTTTGCTCTCAGTGGCTCTTCAGGCAGGGACCAGCCGTGCCAGGCCTTGCCTATGGCTAGCAGCAGGCAGCAGGGTGCAGTGCATGGCGGCACTGTAAGGGTTAATGCGGTTGGTGGTGCTTTGAAGGTGATGGGGTGAGAAGGTTCACATCATGCAGTGATAGAGCCGTAGGGTCTGAAGTGGGCGCTACAGAAGGCACCGAGTCATATAGGCGCGTGACCAGCACGTTTGTGTGCAGTGTGGCTAGGGTGACCAGACATTCTGGGGATTATTTACAAGACCCTTGCGTCACTTTTGCGTCCTTTTTAACATGGGAAAAGTGACGCAAAAGTGGCGCAAGGGGCTTGTAAATCTGCCCCTCTAGGTCTTGTGAGACAGTCGAGGTGTTTGGACAGTTCCTGGCCTCTCGACAGCGTGCTCCCGGACACAGGCATGCTGTGTCTCCGGTCAGAGGGAGGATCCCGGTCAGGTGCTCTGCACTTGAAGGCTGCGCCTGCCCATTCATTCACCGGCCCCTCTGCTCATGATGATTCTGGTGTGCGGGACCCTATCCAGGTGAACCTCCCACGTCCCTCGGATAGCAACCAGGCCTGACATGTGTGACAGCCTGTCAACCTTAAGTGGCACGTACCATTTGTCAGTACCATTGCAAACGCTACAGAAGTGCCTGTGTTTTAAGGCCTCCCGCCCACGTGCGATGTTTTACACAGCACTAAAAGGGGTCTGCACATGGCAGGTCGGGTGGCATCACCCACCCGGAGGTAGATGTGCAACCTTGACCCTTTCTCCACTCCACCAGTCGTGCGCCTGTGCCAAATATGCAAATATATATTTCAGAATGAGCATTTCGTTTTCCCTTTACCATTCACAGAAAAAAACTGGACCCAGTTGCTACCAAAATAAAATGTAGTCCTGCTTTTATGTCTATGGCATGTCAGGTTTGGGGCTTTGAAAATCTGGTCACCCTGAGTGTGGGCCGCAGTGGGGGGGGGGGTCTACGTAGGGCAGTGAGGTGCAGTGAGGGAGCTGTTGAGTGCAGTGGTGGAGCTGTTGAGTGCAGTGAGGGAGGTGTTGAGTGCAGTGAGGGAGGTGTTGAGTGCAGTGAGGGAGGTGTTGAGTGCAGTGGGAGAGATGTAGAGTGCAGTGAGGGAGCAGTGGAGAGCAGTGGGAGTGCAGTAGAGTGCAGTGAGGGAGCTGTAGAGTGCAGTGAGGGAGCTGTAGAGTGCAGTGCGGGAGCTGTTGAGTACAGTGCGGGAGCTGTTGAGTGCAGTGAGGGAGGTGTTGAGTGCAGTGAGGGAGCAGTAGAGTGCAGTGGGAAAGATGTAGAGTGCAGTGAGGGAGCAGTAGAGTGCAGTGGGAAAGATGTAGAGTGCAGTGAGGGAGCAGTGGAGTGCAGTGAGCGAGCTGTAGAGTGCAGTGAGGGAGCTGTAGAGTGCAGTGCGGGAGGTGTTGAGTGCAGTGCGGGAGGTGTTGAGTGCAGTGCGGGAGGTGTTGAGTGCAGAGCGGGAGGTGTTGAGTGCAGTGCGGGAGGTGTTGAGTGCAGTGCGGGAGCGGTTGAGTGCAGTGCGGGAGCTGTTGAGGGCAGTGCGGGAGCTGTTGAGTGCAGTGAGGGAGCTGTTGAGTGCAGTGAGGGAGGTGTTGAGTGCAGTGAGGGAGGTGTTGAGGGCAGTGCGGGAGGTGTCGAGGGCAGTGCGGAAGGTGTTGAGTGCAGTGCGGGAGCTGTTGAGTGCAGTGCGGGAGCTGTTGAGTGCGGGAGGTGTTGAGTGCAGTGCGGGAGGTGTTGAGTGCAGTGCGGGAGGTGTTGAGTGCAGTGAGGGAGGTGTTGAGTGCAGAGTGGGAGCTGTTGAGTGCAGTGCGGGAGCTGTTGAGTGCAGTGAGGGAGGTGTTGAGTGCAGTGAGGGAGGTGTTGGGTGCAGTGCGGGAGCTGTTGAGTGCAGTGAGGGAGGTGTTGAGTGCAGTGTCGGAGCTGTTGAGTGCAGTGCGGGAGCTGTTGGGTGCAGTGGGAGAGCTGTAGAGTGCAGTGGGACTGCAGTAGAGTGCAGTGGGAGAGCTGTAGAGTGCAGTGGGACTGCAGTAGAGTGCAGTGGGAGTGCAGTAGAGTGCAGCGAGTGAGCTGTAGAGTGCAGTGAGGGTGCTGTATAGTGAAGTGGGGGAGCAGTTGAGTGCAGTGGAAAATATGTAGAGTGCAGTGAGGGAGCAGTAGAGTGCAGTGGGAAAGATGTAGAGTGCAGTGAGGGAGCAGTGCAGTGGGAGTGCAGTAGAGTGCAGTGAGGGAGCTGTAGAATGCAGTGCGGGAGCTGTTGAGTACAGTGCGGGAGCTTTTGAGTACAGTGCGGGAGCTGTTGAGTGCAGTGAGGGAGGTGTTGAGTGCAGTGCGGGAAGTGTTGAGTGCAGTGCGGGAGGTGTTGAGTGCAGTGCGGGAGGTGTTGATTGCAGTGCGGGAGGTGTTGAGTGCAGTGAGGGAGGTGTTGAGTGCAGTGAGGGAGGTGTTGAGTGCAGTGAGGGAGGTGTTGAGTGCAGTGAGGGAGGTGTTGAGTGCACTGCGGGAGGTGTTGAGTGCAGTGCAGGAGGTGTTTAGTGCAGTGTGGGAGGTGTTGAGTGCAGTGTGGGAGCTGCTGAGTGCAGTGCGGGAGCTGCTGAGTGCAGGAGGTGTTGAGTGCAGTGAGGGAGCTGTAGAGTGCAGTGAGGGAGCTGTGGAGTGCAGTGGGACTGCAGTAGAGTGCAGTGAGTGAGCCGTAGAGTGCAATGAGGGTGCAGTAGAGTGCAGTGGGAGTGCAGTAGAGTGCAGTGGGAGTGCAGTAGAGTGCAGTGGGAGTGCAGTAGAGTGCAGTGGGAGTGCAGTAGAGTGCAGTGGGAGTGCCGCAATGAACTCTAAATGTGAGTTCTCACTCTGCAGTGACGTCTGAGCCCCAGAGTCACGCTAGGCGCGGGGTACCTGCTGCGCATGCGGGCGAGGTGCGTGAGGCTCCGTTTGAACACAGTGTGAGATGCAGAGGGAACAGGTACCAGGCAGCGTGAGCACTACGAGAAAGGAGGCGCCAGTGCTTGTTTAAGAGCAGCGAGGTCCCGGTTCAATGAAGTTTGGGGTGTAGTGAGTAGCAGGGACACAGCTATTGCAAGTGCAGCAGGAGAAGTGGCACCATGGCCCAGATGTTTGAGGAGACCACCGCCTCCCAGGCGCGCCTGTCCTTTACTGCCCGACAGGTGTGTGTGGGTGGGGGGGGGGCGCGGTGAGGGAGGCACACTTCATGTGCTTGCATTGAGGCCCAAGGCCCGGGTGTTGGGTGTTGCGCTGTGACATCCTTTGAGCGGGTGCGAGCGTCACACGATGCATCAGTTCAGGCGCCGTCACAAATAAAGCCAAAGCCCCAGCCTGTGCTATTTCATCTAAGCGCAAACATAATCACAGAGTGCGTTTTCAAAATTCCATGTAAAAAAAATGTCCTTTTATTCTGATTAAAATAGTCTAAAAAATTCTTCCCAAAATCAGAGAGTATTTTTTTCAAATTCAGTCGTCATTGGGGAGATTCCACATTTCAATCCTGCAGAGAATTTTACACATGAAAAATTAGACATCCAAATTCTGTTTCATGGACTACCCACTTCGTCAAGACTAGAAGTAGAATAAAAAAGAAAAATAAAGACATTAATCACGGAAAAATCACATAAAAAGGTTCAATAGTCAAATACAAAATATACATTATTACCCAGACATAATGAAGAGGTAAACATACCAATCTGTGGAGAACCACTGTAATGTTAATGTTAACTGGATTTGTAAAGCGCAGCTGCTACCCGAAGGTGTCCTGGCGCTAAGGTGAGGTCCAACCCGTGGAATACATGAGTGGGTGTTACTGGTTAGTTGTTAACCCCTTCGGTGCAGATGACAGCTCCAGGCCGTCATGAGTCAAGGTCGGTGTGTGCTGATGACGGCCGGGAGCCGTCACGACCACGCCCGTGATCGGAATGTCCAGCACCGGCGTGGAATTCCAGCCGCGGCCAAGGTGTTAAAGAGCCAAGTTTTAAGGGCCTTCCTGAAGGCCAAAAGATTGGTTGTGCTTTTTAAATGTAGAGGAAGCCTGTTCCATGCCTTAGCTGCATTGGTGATGAAACTTCTACCCCCCCAGTTAGCTTTTTTTATTCGTGGTGTTGTTACAAGCTTGGCATCTGATGAACGGAGTGTTCCTTTTGGTATATAACAGCGAAGTTGTTGCCTTAGAAAGTCTGACCCAGATCCCTGCAGGGCCTTGAACACCAGGCAAAGTGCCTTAACCCCTTCGCTGCGGGGGTAATTCCCCCGCTGTGCGGGGGGTAGGGGGGCGCGCACAGCGCCCGCATGCTCATGATGAGGTCAGCTCGTCATGAGGCACGGCGCTCCTGTGCTCATGACGAGCTCAGCTCGTCACAGGTGCATTGGCTCCGTGGAACATTCAGCACAGCGGGGGAATTCTCCCCGCACCTGAGCGTTCCACGGCTCATGACGAGCTGGCACCGGAGCACCGTGCCTCATGACGAGCTCAGCTCGTCATGAGCACGGTAAAGGCTAAATTGGGTGCACCTTTTGACTGGTAACCAGTGGAGTTTTTTTTATAGATGCGTACTTAGGGATACCTGTAAGCAGTCTCGCCGCTGCGTTCTGCAACATTTGCAATCTATGCATAGAGCCTTCTTGCAACTTGAGCTATAGACCACTGCAATACTCCAGCCTGGACAATATCAGGGCTGAAACTACTATTTGTTGTGCAACTTTCGGAAGTCGGGGCATTATTTTCCTACAAGTTCTGAGAATGAGTGAGGTGGTTGAAGTCACTGCGTTAATCTGGTCTTTCACGTATACAAAGGATCTCCCCTCTGAATGCTATAAACCCTGCTATACGGTGCGATGTACATCACAAAGATGAAGCATAAAGAGCACGATCTATTCATTTTCGAAAGCAGCATAACGGCTTCCGATGCAGCCAGCTGACGTACGGCCACGTCAGTGCCGTAAATTATCTTGGCACGTTGACGCCTCATTTACCATAATATTGTTCTTGCGATAAATGTTAATCACTGCCCACCCTCCACTGAGAAATTAGCATCAAAATACAAGCCTATTATATTAATTAAAGCATCAACAGTAGAAGTTATTACAGTGAGTCCATTTCTCTGAAGAAACATACAGCATCAATTAGTCTTAGAGGGTTCCAGGCTGAGAGACATACATCACGGCAGGGACACTCACCCTAAATCTTATGGAATTAACATAATCGTTTGCCTTTGAGATTTATTTCAGGAGAGCGTCATTTTTTAAAAATCTAAATGGAAAAACAATGCATGCCATTTCAAACAATATATATTTCCAGGGTATAACTACAAACAGCACGGGGTGTTTAAAGAGTCTCCAATGTTCACTTCAAAATTCAGAGGTTTTAGAAAGTTCTAGGTATTAAATATGACCTGTTTTAGGCAACCTTTTACTTTCCACACATGCACCTGCTTTTTAATTCTTTACCTTTTCTCAATCTTTTATTTTCTTTATTCCTCTTCCTCCTCCTTTTTCCTTTCTTTCCTCCTCCTCTTTTCTTTCTGCTCCTCTTCTGTATTTCTTGCTTATATATTTTTTCTCTTTCATTCTTACTGTATTTTATCCGGAAAACATCCTTTACGACGCGAATGTTACCCCACGCTACCATTAATACGCGTCTCTTACAACGCCAACACCTTCCCTACTATCCACGGGGACTGGTGTTGGAATAGTAAATTAAACTATTCCTAAGTCCGCACCCTACAGCGCAAGTCGTGGTAACGACTTGCGTTGTAAAACACGCGTTGTAACGGTACGCGTGGTAATAGCCCGCGTCGTACCGTCATACATCCATTTTATCCATATAATGTGTCATTTGATCATCTTATGTTTGCTTTTTTAAAACCTAATAAAAATTATTAAACAAAAAAAAAGAAAGTTCTAGGTTGCCCTTGATCAAATGTATAATTCAGGCTCTCGGCAATTGGTTGATAAATCTCACGATAAGATACTTAAAAAGAGGATAAGCCTCCTTTTAGACAAAAACACCAACCACAGCTTCCATGGATAAGCGTAGCTGCTATGTGCTAAGATGGCGCGCGCCTCATGCCTGCTGGGTGCGCGCGCTGCAGCGTACAAAGGGCAGTGTGGGTCGACGGTGAGTGCCGTGGGTGCAGTGTGAGGGTGGAGATGTGTTTAAAAGGCGCCTTCAGGAGGGCTCTGGTTCGCTGGGGGGTGGAGGAGTCCTGGCCTCGTTTAAAGTGTCCTCCAAACGAGGACCACACAAGCTGCGGGTTATTATGCCACTGCTGATATTTTATGCTGTACAGAAGTTCTCTGAATATTGGATTTTCAAACACTTGAAGTGTACAAACATCTATATGAATATACTCTGTGTCACATTGTGAAGCCCTGAAGAAGTCTCTTTGGGAGACGAAACGCGTTGGCTATGATTCTCTGCTTTTGAGAAAATAAAGAGAAATCCTTTTAAGAAAAATAAAGAGAAATCCTTTTAAGAAAAATAAAGAGAAATCCTTTTAAGAAAAATAAAGAGAAATCCTTTCAAGAAACACACATTTGGGACTTGGATGTCTTTCCGCGTGCTCACTGTCTCTTGAACTTTGATGTGGAATCTTTATAATATTCTATATAGTGCTGAACCCTTTTGCATTTAAAGTGTCCTCCCACCTGTACTCTGTTACTAATGCCAATGTTTGTTTGCAGGTGTGTCGGCTTACTCCAAGCCTCCTGGACTGGTGACCCCCTACGGCCGAAGCAGCGCCTTCCCAGAATACCCCTGGGGCTTCAACCCTTACCTGTCGAACACTTTCCCGCTCAGCAGCTCCAAGCTTCCGGGGTCCCTGTACCCCCCACATTTCTACCCCAACCCGCTCTCCGGGTCTCTGGGTCACCTGCCCACCCCAGTGTCCCTTCTGCCGGGGGAGCCCCTGGACCGGCCAGCTCTGCCCTCGGGGGCCGTCCCACGTCTCTGCCTGCCCCCGCACCCCGGCTCCTTACCCCTCAGAGGGGACGCCAACCCAGCCAGGGATCTGGGGGCCCATCGGGCCACCAGCCCCACCGCCAGGGGAGCCCGCGAGGACCCGGGCTCAGATTCGGACTTGGAGATCACGGACCTCAGCGACAGCAGCTCCGAGAACGAGGCCTTTAGCCCGGACTGCCTGGGGGACAAACTCAGCTCCCTGGAGAGCAGGGTCCGGGCCCTCAAGAGCCAGGGGCCCAGCGAGCAGCAGCAGCCGGGGAAGGCCCAGGCCAAGAAGGCGAGCCCGCCCAGCTAAGGGACTCAGGGGGGCCCGGCCTGCACCATGGCGCGCTGGACACAGCAGCACCCGGGGAAAGCCCAGGCCAAGATGGCGAGCCCGCCCAGCTAAAGGACTCAGGGGGGCCCAGCCTGGACCAGGGTGCGCCTGACACCCCTCCAAAGGGGACTGTAGGAGCAGCCGGGGACAGCCCAAGCCATGGAGGCAAGCCAGCCAAGCTGAAGGACTCAGGGGGGGCCCGGCCTGGCTAGGGCGCACCAGACACCTCTCCAAAGGACACTGAAAAATAGACATTTTCTGTCAATATACATATAGACAAACAATGCACACACACACACACATATATATATATATATATATATAGAAAGATACATTTATGGATTTTAAATGGTGGTGCGTCTGTCCCAAATGAGTGATTTCACTAAATGTGTATATTTTTATAGAAAATGTCACTTGTATTTGTCGAGTTTCTAAGGACGCAGCGGGCGGCTTTTCAAGAAGACAAACAAGGCCCTTTCCCCTTCCACCTCTTTGTGTTGTATTATTTCCAAGATAGGCGACCCTGCGTCGCAACTCAACACACAGGGGCAGATTTACAAGCCCCTTGCGCCATTTGTGCGTCATTTGTAACCTGGGAAAAGTGACACAAAAGTGGCGCAAGGGCCTTGTAAATCTGCCCTACAGTGTCAATGACCACAAATGACAGAGTCCATGACACACCCCTTGGGAGCAATGGAGATAACGCAGTGCCCTGGCACAGAGCAGACAAAGGGCAACGCTCCATAATGTTTGATTTGTTTGTGTTTTTAAAGTGCCAAAATGTAGCGCTTCGGTCGCTCTGTCATTGCCTGCTCTCTCCTTAGACCAGCACTTTATGTTTATGTGGCACTAGTAGCCCCTAGTAGTTTCATAGAGTACCACTAGGTCATTTGACACAGCGTACATTGTGCACCGAGGCGCCTGTAGGCGCAAGAATCTTGTTCTCGCGCCATTCTCGGCGTTAGAGAATGACGCTGCTGCCCCCTGGTGACCGTCACCTGCCAGCTCTCTCCAAAGCCTACATCTGCTTTCTAATCCCCCACTCACCCCACCCCCATTCAGCCAAGGCCCCGTGTGTTGGGGTCAACACATGGAAACTTCTTTAGTCCACATGCGAGAAAGTTGAAGTTTTGGCGTATAATTTGTGGGTATATAGAACATTTTTATTTTCAAAGGGCGTGTGCAAATACTGGTAGGTACCTCTGGGGCATATTAGCAAGAACCTCGTTAAAATTATCGCAGTTTTAGCGGCAGGAAACTGCCCCTAAAACTGCGATAATGGGCTTGCTAATATACGTTATAGAATTCCAATAGAAGCCCAGGCTTGATGTCCTGCACATCTAAAACGTCGATCATTTTAACGAGGTTCTTGCTAATATGCCCCTATATCCGGCAGAGGCAGGTAAGATCAAGGTGCCTGCCCCTACCCACCACCACCTCAGCGAATGACCCTTATCCGACCCCTGCCGCCCCATTGCCTAAGAGCAGAGCCATTGGAATTATGCGGCAGGGGAGTACAACGTTATGCGATAGGATCGACTAAATTATGCGGCAAAATATGCAGCATTGTGCAGCACATTCTGTGATAATATTACGTCATTATTTTGACATTTTTACACATATGGGCGAATATTTTACCTCATTAGAAACAGTTTAACAACAAAACAGCGCAAAAGCAACTGAAAGTCAGTCAACCTTGAGAAGGGCCTTCCACTGGTGGGAACACGTTAGTAACTTCTGATCCATTTGAGCTAGGAACATTTTTTTGTTAAAATCTGCAGATTATACAACACGTAATGGATAATGTGGTAACCCATAACCATGCAGAAAGGCCTCGGCCACATAATCTATGAATTCCAGTGGCCCTGTCCGTGTTGTGTCTATAAATACTGGTCAAGGGCACTTGCTGGATACTCCATTGAGGCTGTTGTCAGTGATAGGAATATGGTATAATCCTGACATCTAGTGGCTACTTTAGGAACTTCATCAAAAATGCCTTCAATAAGGCGCCGATGTCTGTTCCATACACCCGGCGCTGACGATGGCACGGGTCAATGGTGACATCTAGTGGTCAGTTGTAAGAACTGCAGCCAAAGCTCCACATGATGGCATGCATGTGTGAGCAACAGCACACAGTGGCAATGTCCATGAGTGGCCACAACCCTCTCCCCAGCACCACAAGACTCCCTTCGCCTTCCTCTGCACTGGAGACAGACACAACATTTCCTAGTACCCCTCTGCACACATCTGCAGGGTACCCCGCGTGCACCCCAGTCTGCAGTGCCCCCTAAACCCCAGTCTGCAGTGCCCCCCTTTACACCCCAGTCTGCAGTGTCCCCCTTGACAGACACCTCTGATCTTCAGATTTCCAGAACTCTTTCCCTTCAGACTCTGTCTCGGTTGCAGAATCGGAAGCAGCGTAAACTGGACAAAGTCAAGGTATATTCGAGACGTCTCTGAGCCGTCTTGAGGCTAAGGGTGGGGCCACGGCCTCCTGTCCATCTGAGGTCAAACACCGGCCTCAGAAAAGGGTACAGGACACATGCATGTGGGAAAAAAGACACCCTCAGCCCGCGACTAGCGCCAACCCCTGCCTCATTGTGACAAATAGGCAAAGGGCGACATGACACCCACCTTTTACACACGCGTGTGCAAGAGCAGTCCCCAGAGCACTTGCGATCAGAGCCCTCACTACATGTTTATCAAAGACTCACTTTTTTAAAATCAAAGCTCTTTCTCGCAGAATCACATATCAACTCGACAGGAAGCAGTCATTTAACAGGATGTTGCAGTACTCCTTTTAGCAGAGGGGGTGGATGTAAGAACAATGGCTGTTTTTAACAATTCATACCTGCATTTCACACCTGCTTCCAGCATCAGCAGTGCATGGTTTGCCGAAATCACTAAAAGTGTACGATGACTTAACAGCTCTTCATAAATATCTAGCAAGGAAGTGAGGTGTCGTCTCAGCAGGATATGACGTGGCAGAAGGATGTGACGTGGCAACAGGAGTGGCTGGCATCACGATGGGCCGCAATATATCCGAATGGCTTGTCATCGGAAGAGGGCTTAGTTGATGGCAGAGCAGGTATGGGTGATATGGCATCAGCGCTTGTAACTCAGTACAGCATATTGGCACTCTACCACTACTCTGTGACGTCAGAGCAGGCACCAGTGATTGCACAAGACACACAATTGATGGACAGAATGCAGAACAAATCAAAACATTCACCCCAGTCAAGAGATCTGGGTTAAATCCATAATTCTTTTGCTCACCATGCCACCCCAGTTTAGACCTGGCCATATGCAAATCAGTCTTTACCCTGTGCCTCATGGGAACAGTCCAGATGGAACTGCCAAGCCAGGTCCTCCCTGGACTGGAATGAAGCATCCTAGGACCGGTTTCGGGGTTTCACCACTCATCAGCAATGATAGCTTGAAACCGGTGGCACAGTGAGCCCAGGACTAGTGAACGCACAGCACGATAGGCCGACCCAGTAGGGCCCAGTTATGTACCAGAACAGGTTATTTGATTGCACAGGTGGGCTCGGTGATATCACAAGAGTTTGCCAACGACACATTATGGCTCAGTAATAATAGAGTACGGTTCTCTGACATGGAATGGCCGAATCACAACAGTTTGGCCACATCATAGGAGGGCTTGGTGGCATTTTAGTGGTCAATAGAATATAAGTAACGGTTAGCGACATTACAGTTGTAGTCGGTCATAGGAAAGCAGGCCGTGGTGACACAACAGTACACCAGGTGCCACTCACAGGTAGTCTTAGCTGAGTTTTGTCTACAAACTTGCTGAGGTGTGTGTCTCACCTGATGGAATGGGAGCTAGATTACAGCCCGCTGCCTCCTGCTATTTCGGCTGCTAAAGGCCCTGAACCTGAGTTAGCCGATAACAAGGGGAGGGTCTTTAACAACCAGTACCACTAGAAGCAGACAGGCTGTAAGGCTATTCGAGCATTTCTCCTACTGAGTTCTACATGAAAAAGGGAGAAACACAAACACAAACATTGGACTGTTGGAGCAGAAGGCTGATACAAGCCATTATTAGCCCTGAGCCACGCCATTGGCTTCAATGGAGCTCTCAACATTCCAATGTTCTAATATAGGCTTCCAGGCTCATATCAGCCATTATTAGCCCTGAGCCATTCCATTGTCTTCAATGGAGCACTCAACATTCCAATGTTCTAATATAGGCTGCTAGGCTCATACCAGCCATTATTAGCCGTGAGCCATGTCATTGTGTCCAATGGAGCACTCAACATTCCAATGTTCTAACGTAGACTTCTAGGCTCATATCAGCCATTATTAGCCGTGAGCCTCTTCCTCAGAGCTGCCAACATTCTAAAGTTCTATTTTATGCTCTTACCTTTGGGGAATGGCTAGCCTATAACGTAATAAAGGTCACTCTACTTCTTCCCCACCACAGGACTCCCCACTATCTCGGCAGTATGCATGCTGCCATCTAGAAACTGGATTAACTCTCAACATGAGAGGAACTGGACCTGGGCTCTAGCTTGGTAACCTTTCTGCTCACCTACATTCACCTGGAAGTTACTTGCTCATCTGTCACACTCCAAGAAAGACTTTGGTCACAATACTAACTTGTTCTCACACCCCGACCCTGGCAGAGGTCATCTTTCTACAGATTAAATTCCCACAGTAGCTTCTAAAGACCATCTACAAAGGCAATGGCCACCAGACTATTTTCACGTCCAGGGTTTCAAAGACACCCTTCGCCCTCATTGGCTGAGCAGTTGGCCTGCGAGCCTACCTGTGTATAAGTGGCCGGCTGTGAAAGGCACAACCTGCAACACTGGCCTTTCAGCCTAACACCAGGTACAGCGCTTTGCTGCCCTCTGGGTAGTGTTGTGCAAAAGAAATACCATATACATGCATACATACATGATGGTCAGGGGCGACTTTGAGGGTTGAGTCGAAAGGCGACTTCTCTTGCAGTAGTATGCCTGACCGGAAGGCATTCTGGGGAAGGTCTGCATACCTGGACTGGCACCACGGACACGCCTACAAACACCACACGGGGTCAGGGGTTATGTTTTCTCTCCCAGGATGTCACCTACCTGTATTCCAATAAAACACTTGCTTCCGGCTGACACATTCAAGGCGGCCCAAAATGAATGGTCGAAGCAGAAACTAAAGAAACAAGGACATTAGCAACGCCATCTCCATTAAGACAGGGTGAAAAGAGACACAAATCCTAGCCAGCACAGAGCCCTCACCAGATTCATCAGAAAGAGGTATTGATGTTTCAGCACAAAGGGTGTGAAAAAATAAAGAGCAGAATAAAGCTCCCAGCTCAGCGTTTCGAGGCACGCAACCGTTCCCTAGGGTTTTGCGTCTCTCTCCATAGACAGGCTCACGGTAGAACACATCACAAAACATGAAATGAAAGTCTAATGGGGTCACCCAAATAACAAACGCACCCTCTGTAAACAGGAGGCAGGGGGCAGCTGGTCAGATATAGGGTAGTCGCAGCATTACCTACATAGGTTGACACCACTTGGGGTATCTCCTTTCCAGCATCACTCCAGTGTGTTGCGTTTTTGTATCTTTGTTGTTGGTTTAAGTCTAATTAAGTGTGCACATTTGCAAAGGAGGCATTTGAATTACAGTCTCACGACATTGTTACGACACAGAGTCACCTCCGCCCCAGTGGCTACGTCACACGATTCCTACTTACTCCCATGGAACTCACCTCTGACTGGCCATCTTATCGTGCACCGTCTATTGTCCTCAACTGACCAGCCGCAGTCACCAACCCCTGGAGGATGAAAAGCGGTGCCAGCCCTGCTCTGTTCGACCAGATTTAATGCCTCCTTACTTTCGTGCAATCATCCCCACACCCGCTACCTGTAAACCCCTCTCCTGTGCGTGTGCTTTCTCCTGTGTTTCAACAAATGTATTTGTGCTCTAGGGGAGGGGAAATGTGTTCTTAATCTTTTTTTGTAAATATAACTTTAATGCGTGTAAAATTCTTAAAGGAGACACAGAGTTTAACCCGCCTCCAATTGGCGCTTCGCGTGCCAGCGGGACCTTACAGCAATAAACTTACTTACCAGTGACAGATGTTTCTGCAAGAATGCATTGCCTCGTCTTTATTCCTGGAGCAGGAGGTGGGGCCAGAGAGGGGAGGGGAGGGGCCTATTATCCAAGGATTGTCCAGGTAATTAACATAAATCTCATTATCCTAAGTCCCCCTTGTCCCTGTCACAGTGAGTACTTTGAGGTGGACCCCACCTCAGCCAGGAGACAAATACAGGAAGTAGGGGGTAATCCCACCCTCTGGGTGCTCCAAGCACTCGCCTCACTTCCGGACAGTATAAAATCACTAAAGCCCAGCTGAAAGGAGGCTGGGTGGATCATAATGAGTGCAACGAAGACAATAGGAACTAAGGCAAAAAATATTGACCGGTAAGTAACTGGGCATTATCCCTACATACCATGTCCTAATCACTGCCAGCCTTCATGACCAATCCAAACTTTAACACATAACTGGTAACAGTAGACTAATCATGCTGACTCATCTGTAATCAGACAAGAAAAACACAGGAGGGAGACGCACTCCTGTAAATCCCGAAAGAAGAAGAGTCTAGTAAAACTTAGATCTAAAGCATGAAATCCCAAATGAGTGTCAAATCATCAGAGTTACATCAAAGTCAAATCAATGGATTTAGGCATAACAAAGCAGGATTGTGTGGAACAAGTTAATTCTTTATTTCTTTGCTTCAAATTTAAAATTACGGATTCAGACACAGCGAACGTGTTTCGTTCCGAAACATTGGGACTTCTTCAGGGCAAAATATCTAAGACATGAATGTGCGCCATTGTGGGAACAGTGAAGAAGGAAAACACAAATAGAGGCACTGGTAGAGATATATATATTTAGTTTCTTTATTTCCAATAAATAGAGCACATGACGGCACGAATGTCCGGATGCTACCGGGAACCAATCCGACTGCCTGCAAGTTCCAAGCGTCATCTCAGATAATCATTCTGAAGATGGAACCCAAGTCACAAAATACAAATACATTTAACGGAACATCAACCAGTTTGCAAATATACACATTACTTCCATACTGCATCACCCGTTCCCCATTACAGCAAAAACAATATTCAAAAGGTGATATTCAATACAATTCAAATTCCTTGAACCTATTGGGTAATTTTACTATTTTTGACTAACCAGGGACAGCGTCACTTTGAAAAATAGGCAAATTTGACTTGGTGATTACTTGTTCTGAAGTACCTGGATTCATTGGATTACTGACATCCGAGACTATACTTCCACAAAGCAGTAGACAACATAGAATTAGTATCTCCTCGTAAATTACACGTTTAATTATAAATGTTGCTTGTATTTCAGAGATGGGTATCAGGCTATTTTTATTCCATCAGCCCCTACCTTGCAGTAGAACTGATGCTGTTCCTGTTTCAATCACCTTTACAGGAGAGGTCAATTTAGATTCACCTTTAAGGATTCTGTTGGGTTTTTAATCAAAACAAAATCATTGACCTTAAATTTGCGTTCATGTACATTGTGCTTGATATCATATCAAGTCTTTTGCTAGATCTTTTTCATCAAAACCCTATTCTTGATATTCATTTCTACAGTATTACCCTCTTGCTTAAGTGACTTTCATCCCGAGGCTAATTTTAACCAACTAGGAATTAGTTTGGTTTTAGCTTCTCTACCTCTCAAACTCCTAAAAGGAGAAACACCTGTGGTAGAGTGTGGTGTGAGTAGGTAATTCCAAACTTTGTCTTCCAAGTAATCATTCACATCCAAATGAGCTGATGAAGCTGTTTGTATTCCTTCTTTTAAAATACGATTATCTCGCTCAACAAGTCCATTTGAAGTTGGGCTATAAAGAGCAATTTGAAGAGGATTGACTTAACAAGTAGGGTTTTGAATGTCAAGAAGTGTGGCGTCTTGCTGTGTGTGCGTAATGTATGTGCGTTGGAGTGTGACACGGTGCAACCAGGTAAGGGGAGTTACCCTATAACCCCTTTATGTGCGTGTGTAGAACCCGCACTATTTTCAGAAAAGCCAAAGTCCTGGGCACACGTTACAGGGTGAAAAACAATGGTTAGTGAATTTTCATTTATCTAGAAAGTTATCATATACAGTCCACTCAGGTAATTAAGGAATTCTTCAGTTATTTAATTTTTATCATTAAAGACACAACCAGCCAACACATGTTTCGTCACTATGGGAAGTATCCCGGGACTTTTTCAGGGCTCGGAAAGACACAAAAAAGTAATATAAACACATGACCTGCAAAAAACGCAACATTGCATTGGAGCAGCTCTTGGTATCTTGGCGAAACAAAATAAAAGAGCACCATAACTTGTGGAAACCCTAAGAGAAAAGTGTTGACGCATAAAATAGTGACTTCTCACAGCAGAAAAGCAACACAGACCTGGTGAGGAAAACTGAATGTGACTCTACAAGAAGGCGTTGTTTTCGTAGTTTGAACCTGGAGAAAAAGGTTAGATAATAGAGCAGCCCTCTAGCAACATCACTAACTTGAAGAGGAGTTACATCAACACTTTCCATAAATCTTTTCATTTCTCTGGACACAAAATGTGTCCCATTGTCTGTGAACAAGAACTGGGGGCATCCGTCAATAAGGAATACGCTTTTTAAGAATTCCAGAGCTGTTTTGTGGAAGGATAATCAACGAAAGAGTAGTAAATCCATTTAGAGAAGTAATACCCCAACACTATAAGGAATTTCTGACTAGACGGTAACAAATGAAAGGGTCCTGAGAAATCCAGAGCTCCCGTAATCCAAGGGCCTGAAGGAAGTGGAGCAGGATGAAGGAGCTTAACTGTGTTGACCCAATGTTTATCTGAAACAAGACACTGAGTGCACCTGTCAATTAAAGCAGCCACCATCTTGTCCAAACCTGGCCACCAAAAGTACTGTCTTAACGTTTTGCATGTGGATGAAATCCCATATTGGCCACCATGAGCCACTTTAATGATACGTTCACGCAAAGTTGTAAGTGGAACAAACAAATTACCCCTCATGCAAATTTGACCTGTGAATGAAAGTTCTGGTGCCACATTGGCAAAACTGCGCAATTCTTCAGACTGCAGTTTCCCAGCTGGCCACCCAAATTTAGTAACATTTATGACTTCAAGCATAACATAATCTTTCTCTGTAGCAGATGCCCATTCTTCTGATATTATTCCATTTCATGCATTTACAATGTCTAACATGGCTACCACACATTCTACATCCCCTCCAGCATTCGCTTCCAAACCAAGTTGCATGTGATTTAGACAATCTGCTGTTAAGGTCTTGCCACCCTGAATGTATTTGACGGATATGTGAAACTCTTGTAACTTAGATAGTAACTTTATCAGGCGTGAGAATGCCTTACCCAGTCTGTTGCCAAGCGGTTTGTGGTCTGTAAATAACTCAAAATGAGTTCCACAGACATACGTTTTAAATGTATCCACTGCCCATACACAAGCAAGTGCCTCCCGTTCGATGGTACTGTAGTTCATTTCAGCAGTGGATAATGTACGTGATGCAAAAGCTACCGTCTTCTCATGGCCATCTTCCAATTGTCCAAACACTGCCCCAACACCTTCAAGGCTGGCATCTACCATGATGAAATATTTTCTTTTAGGATCAAAAGGTTTTAAAATGGAGCCTTGAATACTAATACCTTAATATCCCCAGATGCTTGGTTAACCTGTGGTGACCATCCAAACGTTGCTCCTTTTTTCAACAAAGAACGCAACAGTTGTACTGAAAAGGCATATCCTGGAACAAAGCATGCATAATACTCACAAAGTCCTAAAAAGGATATTAAAGCATCTCTATCTTTTGGTGCTGGTGCAGATTTAATAGCCTCCACATTACAAGCTTTAGGTTGATTCCCTCTGCTGAAATGGTGTGACCTAAGTATTCAACTTGTTGCAGGAACAGTTTGCAATTATTAAGTTTCACTGTCATTCCATTTTTATCCAACATTTTGAATATTTTATCCAAAGCAAGCATGTGTTTTTCCTTGGTATTAGTGTGGACTAATATATCGTCCTGAAATGCTTGCACTTGAGGCTCATCCCAAAACATCCTTTGGAACATGCTTGTCGCTGACATAAGTCCAAACGGTAGCTTCAGATACTTAAATGCCTCAAAAGGTGTGACAAAGGTAAGCAAGGACTGCAAATCTAAACTAAGAGGTATCTGGTGATAAGCAGAATGGAGGACTATTGTAGAGAAAAACTTGGCCACAGCAATATTGGCCATAATTTCTTGTTTGTGTGGAAGGGGGTGACACTCTACCAAAATGTTCTGATTCAGAGACCTCAAGTCCACACACATCCTCAAATCCCCCGAGGGTTTCCAGGCCACAACGACCGGAGAAATCCACTCAGAGAATCCTCTGATGCAAGAGTCTCTAGCAGGACCTTCAAATTCTCTCTTATGCTCAGAGGTACAGGGCGTACTTTATGGATGACTGGGGTATAATTCCCTTTCAGCTTGATAGTATGCTCAAAACCCCTCACGGTACCTATTGAATTGCAGAAAACTTTGGCAAACTTCTGAGCAAATAATTGAGTCACATTAAGTTGAGTCTCCACAGATAAAACTGGCATGTCACTAAGTACTATTGGTACATCGTGGCTTGGAAGTAAATATATACCTAATTTGACCAGGTCCATCTAAGCAATGATGTCCCTTCTTCTCACAGCGACATACACCTTAGTATCAATTTGCCTTCCCAAACATTCAAGAGAAGTTACAAAACACCCTGTGAGCTCAATATCCTGTTCCCCAAACGCCTTTGGGCAAATAATGGGGACAATTTAGAAACATCTCAGATGGCCAATGCTTTAAGAATGTAGTATTAGCCAAAATGGGAAAGGTGCACCTGAATCCGCCATCATAACAATGGTTTTACCCCGCCACTGTGGCTTGACAGAAGAGTCCTTTTGCATTTTTGACAGGTTCTAAAGAAGGTGCATCAATGATAAGGACAATATTAGAAAATTTGTCAGCACATTATTTAAGATCCTCCGTAATATCGGCAGGCACATCAATGTGGTTTATCTTAACTCTATCTGAACTATATGGTACACTTTTGCAAACACTCATGAAATGTCCCATTTTACGACGATGGTTGCATCTCTTTGATAAAGCCGGACAAGCAGGATGGTTGCCCATATGGTTCCTAAAACCACATCGACAACACTTCCCCTCTTCACTCTGTTTGTTTTGTTAATAGTAGCAACTAGTGACTCATCACTAACTAAACTAATAGGGGACATTACATTTTGACCATTACTTTGCATTGTTTCATTGCTCATAACCTGAGAGGTTGTAAATAATCTCTATATACTCCGGGCAATTTCAATGGCCTCGTTCAAGCTTGGTTTTTGCAGATTGAGTCTTTCTTGCACTTTCTTGGAATAGCAATTAAACACAAATTGATCCCTTATATAAATATCTGCATTGTTTTCAAATTCGCATTTTAATGTCAACACTCTCAAAGTAGCAATGTGCTCCTCCACTGTCTCATCCATTGCCTGCTTGCACTTAGAAAAAGAATGGCGTTTCAACAGCACCCTCATCTCATCTGTGTATTGCTTGCACATTCTCTCTTTAGTTTCTAAATAGAGATTCCAAGATGCATCGTCCCCAGCAGGAGCTGGAACTATTGGCAAATTGTCAAATACTCTCTGTCCTGCAATACACACGTGGTTAAATACCAGCTCTGCTTTCCTTACCTGTGATTAAACATTAGCATCCATGGCTGTGATATAATTTTCAAAAATGCGTAACCATTCTTTCCATTTGATTTCAGGCTGCCTGACTTTTTTTTAAAAAAGGAGGAGGCTACATAGCATCTTGAACTGTAGCCATGGTGTTAGGCTATATTATATGCTGGTTTGTTTCAAGATGAAAAGAATGAAAATGCAGACCAAATGCAAAGAATAAATAAAATATAGTAAAATAAAATTCACCTGAATAGTGCAGTTCAATTTTACCCGAGCAATAGTAAGATCCATTTCCAATCGTGTGAAAATAAGCAAATTATGTTAAAATGATACATGCTCACCCGGAAGACTACAACATCCACATGTTGCTCAGCTCACAAAGAATTAAGATCACTGATCCAAAATGGCCACCACATCTAATGGCGGCATCAGGACGCTCCGGGCGCAGATGCCAAATTTCTGCGTCCCACGTCAATGCGGCAACGCACATAGGATGTCAACCAAAAGGAAAGCAAGATGGCTCGAGATCAATAGAATTCCGCTGTTGAAAAGATGCGGCTGCAGCTTCCGCCCAACGGCACCATCTCCTTTGTCAAATGTCCCTCAATGGTAAGCCAAAGAAAATAAAGGCCAACTCACAGTTTGTAGCGCAAAAGATTATGGGACAGATTTACAAGCCCCCTGTGCCACCAGTTCATCACTTTTTGTGACGTACTGGTGACGTATCTTACAGCTCCATATTTACAAGGACAGGAAAAGCCACCCTGCATGGCTTTTCCTGTCCTTGAAAATATGGGCCCTTTACATGCAGCACTTTGGGTGAAAAGGGCATTCCCTGTATGTTGCTGTCGGTGTTCCCACGCCACACCCATGGAACGGTATGCATTTCCAGATTTATGAGGAATCGTAAATTTGGAAATGTGTGTGAATGCTGCGCCTCCCCAGGGGAGGGGCAGGGAGGCGCAAGGAGGAGAAATGTTTTCATTTCTCCTCGTTTTTTGAAAGAGGAAAATGCATGTAGTGATTGTTTTTGTGCAGGAAGGTGCCCCACACAGAGATGTTACATATTGTTGTAAATATGTTGCATCCCTGTACTTTGAAAGTGGCTCAGTGCGGCAACCACATGGCTCGTGGAATGCACTGAGTTACTTTCATTGTAAATCTGACCCTATCTGTGCAGTCCAGCTTCTCAGTGCGCTTTCTGTCGGTTCTTCCTCCACATTCCTTGCTCTTTGTGCGTTTTGCAGACTGTGGGCTCTAGAAATTTCCAAAAAATAATTTCCACGCCTCTTCTTCTTCGCCCCACTACTGGTACCATTAAATGTGTGAACGGTGAAGAAGGAAAACGCAAAATAGAGGCACTGGTGGACATGTCTATGCTGTTTCTTTATTTCCAGTAAACAGAGTAAGCATGGGCTGAAAATTAGTTCCGCTCGCGGAATTTGTGGATTTTCCGCGAATTTCGCGATCCGCGAATCTCGCAAAATCGCGGTAAAAAACACGAATCAGCTGGGACGAATTTTCAGCCAAGCACTTACAGGGTTACAGCAGCAGGTGCAAAAGTTGAAGCTAATTTTTTGTAACCTTTTACGAAAGGGTTACAAAGAAATTAACTTCAACTTGGGCACCTGCTGCTGTAAGCCTGTAAGTGCTTCCTGGCGCCTCGTTGCCTACTTGCAACTATTCTCTGACCCTGCTCTGACCCTTGAAGCAGGGTCAGAGAATAGTTACAAGTAGGCAATGAGGCGCCTGTCACGAAAATATACACAGTACTTCCATACTACATCACCCTTCCCCCATAACAAAACAAAAAAAAAATTCTAAAGGTGATTTTTAATACAATTCAACCCCCTGTGCTTCCACCCAAGAGGCTGACACCTTTCTACTGAATCTGACCTTTATCTCTTCTGCTCAAGGGATATTAGACTAAGAACATACCAAAACCATCCGCGATTTGATCTACCTACTCAAGGTGATATTAGATGCTCTCTGAACTTGGTTAACCCACCAAAGATCATAAAGAAATATTCCAACTTCATATACCGCTCAGACCGCTGGAGGTAAATCTCAACTGCCCTCTTTGCATTCAATGAATGAGAATGTTCTTCCTCTGGAAGATGGGGATTGGGGAAAAAACACAGGCAGCAAGATCTCTTGTTCTCAGTGGAATTTGGAAGCCGCCTCAGGAGAAAAGCCTGATTATGTTTGAACAAAACCCCATCCTCCAGGCCCTTTAACAAGGGGTTTATCTGGTAAGGCTCTAGGTTCACCAGTCCTTCTTGCTGAGGTGATAGCCATACATATGCTATATATAAATATAAGTACTTTAAATCAACTGAAGTTAGTGGATCAAAAGGTCCGCCCTGCAGTGACTTCAGGATCAGTCGGAGATCCCAATGTTGGGTATCGGGTCTAGACAGAAGTCTTGCAATTATGATACTTTTCAGGAGTTGAACCACAAAAGTGAAATCCTTGCTAGAATTAGATCAAGGACCCGCCAGCTGCTTTTAAATCCCATCCAGCAGAAACTTCAGGATGGAAGCAATCTCTCGACTGCCGACATAGATCTAGAGGAACACCGCTCCTCAAAATCACACCAGGGTTTGTAGTAAGATTTCAAAGTAGAGGGGCGCCTGGAACCCTGAATGATTCCTGCTATACCTTCACCCCCTTCTTCTCAAAACCCGATCCTCTCAACGTCCAGACCTACAGAGCCAGTTTCTGAAGCGGACGGCACCACCCCACCCAAGAGTAAGGAGACCCAACCACTCTGAGGGTAGAGAGACCCCACCACTCTGAGGGTAGAGAGACCCCACCACTCTGAGGGTAGAGAGACCCCACCACTCTGAGGGTAGAGAGACCCCACCACTCTGAGGGTAGAGAGACCCCACCACTCTGAGGGTAGAGAGACCCCACCACTCTGAGGGTAGAGAGACCCCACCACTCTGAGGGTAGAGAGACCCCACCACTCTGAGGGTAGGGAGAACTCACCACTCTGAGAGTAGGGAGACCCCACCACTCTGAGGGTTGGGAGACCCCACCACTCTGAGGGTAGGGAGAACTCACCACTCTGAGAGTAGGGAGACCCCACCACTCTGAGGGTTGGGAGACCCCACCACTCTGAGGGTTGGGAGACCTCACCACTCCCAGGGTAGGGAGACCCCACCACCACCACTAAGAAGGCGAGGGATGAGTGAAGCAGGTGCAATGCATGGAGCAGCTGAGAAGACCAAAGGGAAGATAGTGCAGCCCCCCTACCCACCCACCAGTCTTCTGGGTCCTGATATCAAGAGAAGAACCTCAGATGTTGTGTGTCCTCTCTGGAAGCCAACAGGTCTATGAGCAGCTCCTTGAACCTTTGGTATATTTGTGAAAACTGAAGAGGGAATGGCCAGAGCCTGAGAAGACTGCATTCTCCTCTCCCTGGATGGGAGTTGCTTTCACGGAAAGGAGATCATTGCGATTTTAAATGCCATCAGATTGAGAGGCAGGCTTCTCCTCCCAGTCTGTTTACATAGGACACTGCGGTCATGCTGGTTGTCCTGATAATCACGCGGCGATTTAACACCTTGACTGCGACCGGAATTCCGCGCCGGTGCTGGACATTCCTACCGCGGACATGGTCATGACGGCTCCCGGCCGTCATCAGCACACGCCCACCGTGACGCATGACGACCGGGAGCTGTCATCAGCACCGAAGGGGTTAAAATGTCCATCCTGAAATATATCATTGCTGGAAAGATCGCCCTGAATTCCTTCCAATTGCATGACCTCATCTTGCCCTTTGCTGCACAATATCCCCGATCCTTCGTGCTCCCCAACCCATTGGGCTGACATTCGTTGTTATCTCTCAATAACTCTTGCTTTAGCCACTAATGCGGCTCTCCTCTGAGTAGATCTCTCACAGGTGTCTTGTTCCCCAAACCAACCGAGATGGTCTCCCAGATTTCACCAGATGTGTTAGAAGCAGCCTCGTGAGCAGCAGCCCCCATGGGACCAGAACAACACACCAAGCCATGTGTCCCTGCACCTTCAACCACAGTCGTACTGGAGCCCCTGTTTGGATTAACCGTGATATGTGCTGCCCTCAAGCTCACTGCTCTCTCCTCCGGCAGAAGTACCATGCCACCGTCCATCCTGAAAAGAGCTCCAATCAACACTATGGGGCCGATTCACAGAACTAATCTGAGACGAAATCCTAAACTTACTACTTTTGGTATTCACAGAAGGCATTTAGTAGTAGTAAAGTTAGGATTTTGTCTTAAATTAGGATTTTGTCGTAAAACCAAAATTTAAGACAAACTTAAGTTTAATTTAAGACAAAATTCTAATTTAAGACAAAATCCTAATTTAAGACAAAATCCTGGCTTTACTACTACTAAATGCCTTCTGTGAATACCAAAAGTAGTAAGTTTAGGATATTGTCTCAGATTAGTTCTTTGAATCGGCCCGGAGTTCTGTGACGGGTCCAGCTTGCACTTTTCCAGATGGATTAAAGTCCATGTTGGTGCCAGCAGTCATTCATCCCCTTCCAGCCCTCCATTGCCTCCTCCCTTGATGGAGCATGGGGGAGCCAGTCATCAAACCAAAAAAACACATTCCAGCCCTGCAGATGTAGAGGTGCCACCAAGGGAGCCGTCGAATTTATGAATACTCCTGGGGCAGACAGGACCTCAAATGGCACCACTTAGAACTGTTAGTGTTTCTTTAACCCCTCGGCTGCACCACAGATTTTGCAGAAGTGCGGCACTTCCGCAAAACGGGCGGGGCCGCGTCGGCCATTGGCCGACGGCAGCACCAGCGAGGTAGTGCAAGGGGTTAATGAAACAACAAGAGGTATTGCTGATGTGTCTTTCCAATGGGATTTGGAAATAAGTGTCAATTATATCACCATGATCATGGTGTTTTTTTCTGGGATTTTTGGAATAATCCTTGGTAAAGTCCCCATTTTGAATGGAAATCTTTGCATCTATTTGTTTACTAACCTGAGGTCTATAATCAACCTGAATTGTCCTGATGGCTTGGAGACCAGAAATATCCTGGAATACACCCCCTTACTCCACGCCTCTTTCAGATCTAGAATAACTGCCTTTCTCCATCAGGCTGTGTAGAGCTGCTCTCAAAGTCTTTTTCCTTATAGGGTTACATAGGAATAATGTCAGAATCTGAGGGCATCTTCAGGAAATCCATCCTGTACCCTTCCTTTACCTCTTGGCAAACCCCGGCATCAGAAGTAGGTTTCCTCCCTTGCTTCTTGGAAGGATCTTGTTTTTCCTCTCATGGGTTAAAGCTGGCCTTGCCCGACATAGTCGAGAACAATGGTTTCTGGAGGAGATCCTAATTACGCCTTCTGACCCCATGGTGACTGTAAGGACGCAATAGTTTATTTGCATAGTTAATTAAAACCATTGCAATACAAGCTTTTAAAATGTAAGTCTATATGTAAAAAAAACAATATATCACTACAAGCTTTAAATTCCATCTATATACACATGAACAATTTATCACCAAACACAGTATTTCCTTTCCAATCAAATCATAGGATCCCAGTTCGACCGACAATAGGTATAAGTTCTATCGTAAAATTGATTAAAAGACCATGGAGACTGATCCTTTGCCTTCTGGAAAAAGAGAATGGTTGCCGTTGACCAGTTCTCTCCAATGGCTGACGAAAGGAAGACGTCAAAGAGCAGAACGAGACCTGGATCCACCAACGTCCTGGTGGATTGATAAAGTGTTCCTGCTCTTTGAAGATCCAGAGTGACATTTCTTCTAAGTCTGCTCCGATCAGTCTGGTTACCCCAAACAGCATACGTAAAGCCACCAACGACTGTACCACTCATTCAAATAAAGGTTGCTTCTGGACAAAATTGTTGGTCTTAAGCAAATGCTGATGCTCTTAGAACATCAAAAGAGATGTCAGATTAAAAACTCCACCTGAATTTCCAATGCCTCCAGAAGTGTAGGACATTCACAACCTTTCTCGGTTGCCTTAAACAGGCTCTTGAGGTCAGAGATGACAAACTGGCTTCTATAGGCTCCATCTATTCAAACCCTCATTTCTAGATAATCCCCAGCATAGGATTTCTTTAGTACTGAATCCATTTTATTTTCTGTCTGATCTTTCAAGATACTCTCTTCTTCAACAGAAGTCCATCTCACTAAAAGCCCACAAATGAATCCACCAAAAATGAATCTAGCAGGGTCTTCTCGGCCTCTTCCAAAGGATATAGTTTAGATGTGAATCTGGGAAAGCCGATGTTATCAGGGTCCTTCTATTCCCTCTTCACCACATCAGCAACTTGTTGATGTATTGACAGACCCACAGACGCAGGCTGCTGAAACAGTTTCAGACCTGCGATGACATAGTTGGCAGTTCCACTGGAAATCCTACGCTCTGCCTTACTGGCAGCATCCTCTTGTCAATACAGTTACCCAGGGCTCGAGTCGGGGTACCACGCGGGTGGACGGCATCCCCCCACTTATTTTCCGGGAGCTCTGTGCAGAGTAGGAAAATTATTCAGGTTAATTATTACTGACAAGTAATCAAAGCTTTACCACTTAATTCTCTCTCATTCAGAACGCTGCTCACACGCTGGCTTCTCTGATGCAATCGCATGTAAGGGGTGAGCGAGGGGAGGCAATGAGTCTGATGGTGCAAGCCAACTTTTGTGACGTCACTTCCTGTCGTGAAGTCAGCGTTCCCCCACTTATTTTTTTAGGACTTGTGCCCTGCAGTTACCTATCTGAAATAATCATTTTCTCACACTCCTCTGCTGCTCCAGAACAAGAAATAGAGGAATACTAGTCCACAATCAAAGCTGTTGCCATTAATAGCTGACATTATTTCCAGAACAGCCTTTTTAACCTGGTCTTCCAGCGAGTGAGCTGCAGGATTTATTTCATGGACCGCAGAGACAACGGAGACCGCCCAGAGCATATCTTGGTTGGACATCATTTTTCTCTGACGTTAGCTGACAGAACATGCCTTGAAAAAGCCCCCGGCTATCTAGCCACAGGGCGAAACACGTGTCGGCTGTTTGTTTTTTTTTTGCTCCAGCAACTTGCCTACGTATGACAAAAAAGAGATTATTTATTGTCCAATAAACACAGCGTATTTACTTTATTTATTCCCACATACATTTGTACATGATTAAGAGGGGTACGAACCTCCAACAACTACCTGCACTATTTCTCTTCCAATGGCTTTTGGGTGTAGCCATTAGTGAGGCACGTACCAACAACAAATTGGGTCTCAAGAAGAAGTGTGTGAATCCCTTTTGCACACCGTGGTTTACCCTGTTGGATCAGGGCCCGGCATCGGATGAAGAGGCGCCAACTTGGAGTCCGAGTCCACAATGGATAGAGCTAGGTCTTCCTGAGTCAATAGTATGCTCCATGATCGTGCGTCCCATGCCGTTGGGGCTGGGGAAGGGCACCCAAATTCAAGGACTGGCTGAACGACTTAATATACTGCCAGGAGCAATTATCCCACTATGCAGAGTTGCTCCCCTGCACGTCGCGGCCCAGAGACATATGGGGACCCCTCACTTGTTACCTTCTTGCGCATCCGCGGGATGATCCAGCAGCCAACCTGACACCCACTACACCTTGACCATTTTCACACGAGAGATACCCGGGATAGTCGCTGGGTCTCGGTTAGATGTTGTACTTCAGGCTTTACCCCCTTGTACCGCACTACTAATATGTTAACACTCAGCCTTATACTCTTTATCCCTACGGTATACCTACTCTACAATGCAGTACTGTGTGTCTACTCGATCTATACATTATGCAAACATAGAGAGGTGCTGCACCTGATCTAAGCAACGACAAAATGTGATGCCGATCGTAACACATACACCGTATGTGTGATGGACCATGTGATTGATTTTACAACAGTGTGTCAAACCCAAATGAAATGAGGAATGTAACATAATGCGTATAAGCAGTGTCTGCTAATACAAGCTCTTTTTGCTTTTGTGTTGTTTATTTGACAAATCAATAAAAAATAAAGTTTAAAAATAAATAGTATGCTCCATGATCCAGCCTGGGCTGAGGCCCCAGGATCAGAGTCACCACTGAAGGAGTAACAGAGCCCGTACCCAGTCCAGATGTCCACCCGGTGAAGAGGGAGGAACAACTGGGGGTCACAGATGGAGGTCCTCAAGGTTCCTTTGGGGGCAGAGGCATGTCAGAGGGAGCCAGTACCCAATCATATATGTGCAGCAGGCCTTAATGACATTCCTGGTCTTGCTATGGTGTTGCCAATGAGAGCTTGGCAATGTACAATTTGTCTTGGAGCAGAAGGACTTCAGTGCAGAGCTGCACCACACCACCTGCTGGCTTCTTGGGGTACTTCTGAAGATTTTCAGGATCCAGTCCAAGGCAAGGGAGTATTCAAAAAGTGAGGAATCTGCAGTTACAAGTATCTATCCGAAAATTATTTACCAATCCAAGTAGTATCAGCCATCTTCTATCGGTAAATAAAATATTAATGCAAATGGCGCCAGTGTCATTTCATTGGTGCATAATTGTGTTCTGACCCATGCATGAGCTTACATCATCACTCACACGTGCACCAGTAGAATGACACAACCACCACCAATAGTTGTGTTGCAGAGCTTTATGTTTTTTAATGAACCTGCGCAGCATCTGGAAGAAATAAGATGCCGAAGAGCATTGGCAAAACCAATAGGCCCCAACGGCGAGACATATTAGCTTTGCCAATGCTTGTTCCCAGTGGATTCTGGTCTTGCTCTTTATTCTATGTATACTCCACTAGTTTGCATCAAATTTGGTTTGTCTGTACTACCCACTTTGAGATTGTTGCTTTTGTGACTGGTCACCCTCTGTGCAGTGAGAATGAGACAAAGCATTGGTTCCCTTTTCTACACTGCAAGGTTTCTTGTAAATAATGCACCACTGCCCTCCTGTCTTCCAGCTTGTAGGGCTTTTTTTGCGTGTGTTCCTGTCTGCTAGAAGAAAGCCAGCAGCTTTACGAATTGATTAATGTAGAAATATGATATTACCTTAGCTAAGAAATGTGAATTTGACCTTATGACCACCCTGTCTGGTGCATGTATAAGTATAGGTTTTGTACTGTGAGTTTCTGCAATTTGCAGACATTATGTGACTGGAAACCAATAATGTAGTTTTTAAAGTTAGGGATCTTAGTGAAGCTTTGTGCCTTCATTAGCAGTGCCAGGACCACATTCTTGTTCTGATTGGCACTGGTGCCAATCTAGGTGGTGCCCATCTTTACTCCTTCTTGTTGTATGTCTAGTGTACAACACTGGGGCTGCAACAAGTCCCTCAACGGACGATGACAAAAGCATCTAGGTACCTGAAATAAGATGGTATCGGTAGTCAGGTGGTGTGTTAGGTCCTCTTTTCAGCACCACTGGATGAACCTATTCCACTTGGCTGCGTAGCATTTTCTTGTTGTTGGCCTCCTGGTCTCTCCCAGTATTTCTATGCTTCTTTGAGGTAGATCCAGCTGGTTAAGTTCTAAGTCATCAATAGCAGTGCTGTTAGGTTGAGGCCGGTTGGTTCTGGGTGGCATACTTGTTCGTCTTATATTGTTAGCAAGTCTTGTGAAACTGGTAGGTTTATTACTCTGCCCTGTACCATTCTCCACCAGATCTAAAACACGTTTTTCAGACCCTTTTAATATTGTCTTGATGGTCTGTTTGCACTGGTTTATCACTAGTGGGAAAATGTACGCTAAGTGTATTCAGCAATTCATGACAAATCTACCAACAAGTCATTCCCTGGGGAAAGGTGGCGCGGGTACCTTGAAGCGAAGTTTTGGCATGGTCTGTTTCAGAGTGTTGCGAACAGGTCTATTTGAAGTGTGCTCATTGTTGGAAAATGTACTGTACTACCTCTTGTTTGAGCTCCCACTACTGTGATGAGCTCCCTTGTTTGCTTTGCTTGCCTGCTTCCAAATTGTGTGCACCTTGCAGGTGCATGGCTGGTAATGTTCTCTGTCTTTGTATGGACCATCTCCATGTCTTTTGGGCTAGCTTGGAAAGTACATAGTACCTTGTCCCAAATTTGTTGAGTGGGTGTTAGAAATGGGGGTCTCTAGTTGGCAATGGCTGGCGCCAATGTCCAAATAGGGACCCTTCTTCCTAAGTCAGGGCCAGGGGGCTACCCTCTTTGACAACCCCTGCTCAACTCTGTGGTAACGTAGCACGAGCAGTTAGGCCTATCTCAGAGGCAGTGTGCGCAGCATTTATGACCGTGCACAATAAGGCAGTAACAAGACCACAAAAGGACACAACTGAAGTAGGTATAGAAAAATAATATCTTTATCTAAGGTTTAACTCAAGACTCTCAAAGCGTTTAACAAATTACAATGCATGTAAACCAATCGGGACTCAAAAAGGCAATAACGTATTCACCAGAACGTGACACTGACTGAGCTCGAGGCCGGGGCCTACGCAACCTGATGCACACCAGATACCTGCCATTGAAAGGGGACACAGCATGCAGCTTCTTGAAGAAGCGGAAAAGGTGACAGGCGGACTTCAGCGACCACAAGTCTTGGCTGCAGGGGCCCGCAACGTGCACCCACAATGATTCGGGCACTCGGGTACACGCAGGCTCTTAGCGGCAGCAGCAGCACGCGGCTGCGATGGCCCGGACTGGTGGTGGCGATGGCTCTCGTCTTGCAGCTCCGTGGTGGGTTCACAGCGGCAGCAGCTTTCTCTTAGCTGCATCAGCCCATGTAGCGATAGCAACAATCCTTGACACTGGTGAACAAGATGCGGGCACTCAGCGGCACTCTCTTCACTGCCGCGGCCCACAGGTCCAATCCCAATGATGCAAAGCTGTCAAAAGTGCGGGCACTCAGTGGCAGCAGCTCTCTCTTAGCTGCGGCGACCCACAGGACAACTCACGATGATGCAAAGTTGACAAATGAGCGGACACTCAGCGGCAGCTGCTCTCTTAGCTGCGGCGGCCCACAGGACAAATCACGATAATGCAAAGTTGACAAAGGTGCGGGCACTCACCTGCAGCAGCTCTCATAGCTGCGGCAACCCACAGGACAAATCACAATCTGGACCAGGCTGGCACAATGGTGGGCACTCAGCGGCTACAGCTCTCTTACCTGCAGTGGCCCACACAGATTCAGCTGGGGTTCGAAGGTTCAAATTCAGGCGGGCTCTCAGCGGAGGCAGCTCTCTCTTAGCTGCAGCGCCCCACACAGATTCAGCGGGGGTTCGAAGATTCAATTTCAGGCAGGCTCTCAGCGGCGGCAGCACTCTCTTAGCTGCAGCGGCCCACAAAAGTTCAGCGAGGGTTTTCAGTCAGCACTCCTCACAGTAGAACTAGATGCTCCGGATCACTCGACGGAGGCCTCACCAGCAAGCAGAATTCCTCGCACAGGAATTCCAACGGCTGATGGGGTGAAGTCTAATGTCCCTGAGACTTCAGCAGGAGGCGCTCTCAATTCAGGCAATCGGGTAGTTTCTTCCGCAAGCTTGGTGAAAGTTGCAAAGTCTTTTCCTCTGTTCACTCGGACAGAGTTTCGTCTTGTCATCCAGAAGGAGCACACTTGGACAAAGTTCCAGCGCAGCGTTTTATACCTCAAAAGCATTTGTTCTTTAAAGTCACAAATCACTCGATCCAGTCAGAACCAGCTCGGTAGGGTCGGGGAGCACTTGGTTTACAAGGCGACATCCTGCCCCTTTCAGAATGGGGGGGTCTGCTATCAGACGCCCCGTGGAAGGTGGAGCCATTATTCACCTTGCCGGGCACGGCCTTGCTCAGATCAAAGAGTCACCCCTCCCCATGCTCTGAATACCGATCTCTCTCTCCAGGCAGGTCTGACCCAGCTGGCCCTGCTGCTCCAAAACCAGACGCCCAATACACATACTAGAAAAGCCTACAGGAAAGCTTAGGCAAGAAAATACCGCCTTTTCAGAAGAGGCATTTTGGAACATAGGATATATAAACAGAGAGATACATAATGCCATCATCCTCATCAGTTTCATCATATTCTTGCTGTCAGAAAGGATTATGTTACTTACCCCGTAAGCATTTGTTCTTGGCATGTTGAGCTGGTAGATTCACATGCTTTGCATACTCCTGTCACCTAGTGTTCGGTCCTGTTTTTCTTTGAAGAAGTCTTTTCTAGTCACAAGGTAAGGTGACTCCTCGTTTCGGTGATACTGCGCATGGGCATCGACTCCATTGTTAGATCGTTTTCCCGCAAGAGGGTGAGTATGGAGTAAGTGTAGTATAGAGATGTCCATGCGTATGTGGTGTGAATAATAAGAACTGCGGCAACAACAGGTGTCTGGGGAGGAGGGAGTGTGCATGTGAATCTACAGCTCTACATGCCAAGAACAGATGCTAACAGGGTAACATAATCCGTTCAAGGTATGTGTGTTGTAGATGCACATGCTTTGCATAGATTGTATGGCAGTACCCTCAGAAAGCAGTGGCTTACCAGTGGGTGTTGCAGTTGCTTGAAAAAAGTGTTTTTAGCAATGCTTGTGTTTACATTAGCTTGTTGATGTGCAAATTCATCAACACAATATTTGGTAAATGTATGTGGAGTGGGCAATGTAGCTGCCTTACATATGTCAGCTAAGGGAATGTTATCATAAAAAGGCCATAGATGCTCCTATTTTGCACATAGGAGGTGCTTTAGGAGATACAGTTAAAGTTATTTTAGCTTTAATATAACCAGTTTGAATACATTTAACAATCGATCTAGAAACACCGGATTTAGCAATAGGTTTTCCTTGACGAGGTGGAGCAAATGCAACAAAAAATGTTGTTTTGTTTTACGGATATCCCTTGTTCTATCAATATAGTACAATAGTGCTCTTTTGACATCAAGTGTGTGTAGTGCCCCTTCTGCTACGGAATCTGGTTATTTATTTATTTATTACGGATTTATAATGCGCATAGCTGCCTCAGCAACGAGGCGTCCCAGCACAACCAGAAACCCAAAAAAGGTCAGGGCCGACAGGAAGAGCAGCATAGAGATTAAACAGCTGGCGAGGGAAAGATCCAGGCCTTTAAGGCTTTTCGAAAGGCTAGATGGTTCAGCATAACTCTCATGGAGGCAGGAAGCGAATTCCAAAGTTTCGCCGCCAGGTAACCGAAGAAACAACCTCTGGCCCTCGCTCTTCAGACGCGAGGGACACGTAGCAGCGCAACGTCTGCAGATCGCAGCGCACGTCCAGGCAGAACGTACAGGTAACTCAACTGATTGGTTGATATGAAAAGCAGAAACTGCTTTTGGAAGGAATTTTGGGTTTGTACAAAAACACTATCTTTGTGAAGCTGAAAGAAAGGTTCTTCTAAGGTTAATGCCTGTAGCTCACCAACACATCTCAATGAAGTGATAGCAAGTAAAAAGGCAACTTTCCATGAAAGAAATTGTAATGCACAATTGCGTAAATGCTCAAAAGGTGGCCCCATAAGCCTTGTGAGAACAATATAAAGGTTCCAAGTGCAGGTGGTACCCTGGGTGGTTTTATTCTTTTAAGTCCTTCCATAAAAGCTTTAATTACTGGAATTTGAATGAGGATAAATGTCTGTTTTGTAGATATGCAGCTACTGCCTCATGGTGTAGTTGAATGGATGTGTAGGCTAAGCCCACTCATTGTAGATGGAAAACAGAACAAATTACATTTTGTATAGATGCATCTAATAGATCAATTGTGATATTATTGCAATATATAACAAACCTTTTCCACTTTGCTGCATAGCATGCTCTAGTGGTAGGTTTCCTTGCTTCTTTAAGGATTGTCACACAATCTGGTGGTAGATTTAGGTATCCGAACTCTACGACTTCACGAGCCAGATCGCTAGGTTGAGCTCCTTGGGGGTTGGATGCCTGATTTCTCCATGGTTCTGTGTGAGCAGGTTGGAAGTGAGGTGCAGTTTACGGTGTAGAACTACTGACACCTCTAGCAGTGTGGTCAACCACAGCTGACGAGCTAACGTGGGAGCCACTAGAATCAGTGTGAGGGATGTCTGTCTGAGTTTCTGAAACAGAGAGAGGAAGAGGTGGAAAAGAGCAAGCAAATGGTGTGGGCATCTGGAAGCGAAGTTTGGGCATTTTGACTTCTCTGCTGTGGAAAAGAGGTCTATTTGTGGGAATACCCATTTCTGGAAGATGGGAGGAGAACCTGGGGAGGAATTTCCCATTTGTGTATTTGTTGCCGCATCCTGCTGAGGAGGTTGGCAAATTGGTTGTTTATTCCTGGAGAGGTGTTCTGCCAGAAGACGAATTTTGTGATGTATTGTCCAATGCCAAATGGTCTGAGAGGCGTGACAGCTGTAGAGATTGTGTTCCCCCATGTTTTTGTACATGGCTGTCACATTGTTCATCCGGACTGGGACAACTTTCTTTATTAGGTGAGGTTGGAAAGCTTTTAGTGCTAGTTGAGCTGTTAAAAGCTCTAAGTAATTGATGTGGAGACTTCTGTGTTTGGCGTCCCATAAACCTTGAATTTTCATATGCTGGAGAAGGGCACCCCAACCTGCGAGAGGTGCATCTGCTGTTAGTACGACTTGTGGAATGGGGTCGATGAATGGTCGCCCTTTTGATAGATTTTGTGTGTCCCACCACTGCAGTGAGCAATGAGTGCGGCTGTCTACCAACACTAGATCTCCTAATGGACCCTGTGATTGATTCGACTGACGTGCTAAGCATTCCTGTAGAGGCTGCATATGCAGTCTTGCGTGACGCACTGTTGCATCACGCCATCATTCTTAAGAGTTGCATGACAGTCTTCACTGTTAGATAGTCATGGTTTTGAAACTGTAGTAATAAAGTTTGAAAGTTTTGAACTGGCTGCATTGGGAGAGGCTAGAGCTGTGTTAGTGCTTAGTGTTGCTTCTAGATAGGTTTGATGTTGTGAGGGTTGAAGATGGGACTTTTGTGCACTGACTGGTAGCTTGAGTGTGTTGTAAACACTTTGTCTGTGTGATGGCTTTGATGAGCCAATAGTCCAGATATGGGAAGACATGAATGTGTTGCCTTCTTAGATGAGCTGCTACTACTGCTAGACATTTTGTGATTACTCTGGGAGCAGTAGTCACGGTAGTTTAAATTGATAGTGATTTCCTGCTATTACAAAGCTGATATATTTGCGATATGCTGGGTGGACAGGAATATGGAAATATTCCCCCTTGAAGTCTAATGTGGACATAAAATTGCCTTGTTGTAGAAGAGGAAGCACTTATTGAAGGGTAACTGTATGCAAATGTTCTGACAGTATGTATAGGTTTAACGGTCTGAGATCTAAGGTTGGTCGTAGAGACTCATCCTTTCGGAGTATGAGAAAGTAAAGTGAGTAGACTCTTGATGTTTTAATGGAACTGGCTCTATAGCTTCTTTTGTTAGAAGAGCTTGCACCTCGTGCTTGAGACGCTGTTGGTGTTGTAGCAAGAGTTTGTGAATGCGAGGATTCCTGGTAAGCTGCAGGCAATAACCATGTTGGCTAATACCCAAAACCCATTTGTGTGTTGTGATGGATTGCCAAGTGCGAAGAAACTGTTCCCCCGACAGGTGATGAATAGTCGAGGGGAAGTGGTATCAAGACACTGCTTGTTAGAGGACTGGGAGGTACCAGTTGGTGTACCTTTCCCTCCTCCTTTAAAATTGTTTCCTCTATAGTTACACCTGTAGAATCCTCTAGAGGGGTATGATGGTGTATGTGTCTTACATGAAGATGCAAAAAGAACAATTGATGGACAGAATGCAGAACAATGTCGTACATTCACCCCAGTACAGAGATCTGGGCCTTAATCCATCGTTTTTTTGCTCAACATGCCATTCCAGTTTGGACCCAGCAATATGCAAATCAGTTTTGACCCTGTGCCCAATGGGAACAGTCCAGCCCGAACTGCCAGGCCAGGTCCTCCCTGGACTGGAAACAAGCATCCTAAGACCGGTTTCGGGCTTTCAGCCCTCATCAGCCAGGATAGCTTGACTCCAGTGGCATGGAGAGCACGGTACTCGCGTCTGAGCATACCCGTCCCACTCGGGGTGACAAATGCAAAAAGAACAATTGATGGACAGAATGCAGAACACCCCAGTACAGATATCTGGGCTTTAATCCATCGTTTTTTTGCTCACCATGCCATTCCAGGCACAGGGTCAAGACTGATTTGCGTATGGCCATGTCTGAACTGGGGTGGCTTGGTGAGCAAAATAACGATGGATTAAACCCAGATCTGTGACTGAGGCTGAATGTTTTGCCAATGTGCAACATTCCGTCCATCACCTTGTGTGGTTTTTTTTTTATATGAAGATGCAGCCGCATCTGAGGTGTTTGTGTTAGTTTTGGAGCCTCCTCTGTAAAAGGAGCGGCGAAAGGAACCTCGGGTAGGAGGAGATTGAAGTGCTCCCATAGACTTTGCTACTTCTGTATCTTTTTTTTTCATTTTTTCAAGGGGCTGATCTATTGGAGACCCAAAAAGGTGTTCCTAGTCAAGGGGTGCATTAAGAATGGTTTGTGGCACTTCTGGTTTGAAAGCAGAAATTCTAAGCCATGCATGTCTCCTGAGCATAATGATAGTGTTGATTCCTCTAGCTGCAGTACCTGCAGCATACAATGCACATCTGATAGAGTTAGAGAGAAGTTTCCCTTCTTGTACTATTTCCTGCCCCCTCTTTTTGAGTTCTTCTGGCATATATTTTATTAATTCTTCCTTTTCATCCCAGTGAGCTCTTTTGTATCTGGAAAACAGGCCCTGTGTGTTAGCTACACGCATCTACGAGTTTGGCTCATTATCTGGATGTGGTGGTTCCCGTTTGCGAATTTGCCCTTTTACGGGCATTAGAGACCATTAATGAATCCAAAGGCAACTGACATGAAATGAAAAGTGGGTCTAATGGAGGGGGTTTATTTTTTTTGTGTACTCCAGGTGTTAATACACGTGCTCTAACTGGGTCTTTAAAAATATCATTAGTTTGTCTCAACATACCTTTTGACGTAGGCAACATTTGTGTTGTTTTGCGTGCGTTTCCTAAGGTTTCAAATAAAGAATCTCCCTCTTGTGCTTCTTTGTATTAACCTCGTCGACGCTGATGATGGAACCGCTCCGTCATCAGCCGCGGTGGCGCTGTGCTGATGACGGAGCGGTTCCGTCATGGCCCGCCCGACGCACCTGCACGGCGCTGATTTCGCGCCTACGCGGCGCGTTCTATTGAGCGGGCGGGGCCATGACAGAACTGCTAAGTCTATTACAACAAAAAGAGAGATAGGGTAGTGGGATACTCTCGCACCCCAGTGTTAATCTCATAAACAAAACAAGAGTATTCCAAGGCACTGCTAAGTCATCAGCACAGCTCAACCGAGGCTGGTGACGGAGCGATTCCGTCACCAGCGTGTGAGCGGCGCGCGGCCCCCCCGCCCCCTTAGCGCTGCAGCAGAACAGCCGCCGCAGCGAAGGTGTTAAAGAACTCCCTGGTAATTGGCTGCCCTAGCAATTAATCCCGGATATGCAGTATCATCAGGAGGGGAAGGTTTTGCTAGATCCGGGTCTGTATCCTGAGGTGGATCTATGTTATAGTCATCCCATGGATCTGGTGGTGGCCGATTAGAATTGTCATCATCCTCTTCTATATCAGGATTTGTATTAGGAGAACCGGACAGTGTCATGTGTAGAGGATCTGTATGTTGTAAAATGGGTAATGGTGAAGAAGGTGGAGGGGTTTGGGGAATAGGAATATGGCTAGTAGCCATGTCCTTTTACTTCTTTAGAGGGATTTTATATTTCGTGTCTGATTTCCTCTTTGAAGGTATTACTGGTTTTGTGATGTGACCACTATCAGAATTTTTGTGAGTTTTCTTTTGTTTGGGATCCAGCTTTTATTTAAATTTTTCTAAGATCGGCTCCGGTGGTTGTAAAGGATCATTTTTTTGTTTCGGTGGAGAGCTGGATTTCCGCTTTTTCTCTCGCGATCAGAGAAGTTTCAGAGCCGACAGTGTCTCATCTCGGCTCTAGCCCGAGCCAGAAGGCTTGACGTGCTGTTTGGGAGCCAAGCCGGAAGGTGGGCGCGTTTGAACCAGTCTCGGTGCCGACCATGGCCTGTTGGCAGTGGTGACCCAATAGCCTTTTGTTTTGGCTGGAGTAGGTTTGGTGGGCAAAGGGGCTTAGGTACTCACGGCCCCTTGTCCAGCCCGAATGTCGTGTGACTTGAGTTCGATCTCCAGCTTGGAATCCTGGGGGAGTAGGCCTGTTTTACATCCATTGCCATTTCTTCCTGCTCGATATCTTCCCCAAAGATATCATCCGTGTCCTCGATACCTTGTCGTTGCATGTCTCTTTGTTGAGCCGGACGGTCCCAGAGTCTTCTTGGATCGGAATGATCGACACACTTCACAGTCTTCCTCCTTATGTTCTGGGTAAGAGACACAGGTTAGAGACCTAATGCTGGTCCGTGCACAGATATTGGGCAGGGCATTGAGGACAGAATTGAACGGGTGTCTGTTCCATCAACAGAAGGACGGACGCTGGCTCTTGAAGTATTATGCGACCGAGGAAAGAGGTAGACCCAGGTTAAAGTTTTTTCGATGATCTAGATAAAGTTTTCTTAAATTTCGACACAAAAAGATAGAAGAGGCCATTGAAAACAATACCGACGAGGGTAGAGCGAACTGCGCACCGAAGGTATCCCGATTAACGGTTTCAAATCGGAGCACAGTAATACATGTCCAAACCAGATGGAGGAAAGAAAACAATCTAAGAATGGATTCGATGCCCATGCGCATTATAACCTAAAGGAGTTGCCTTACCTCGTGACTGGAAAAGACTTCTTTGAAGAAAATTAATTTGCAAACATCCGGACCCAAATCTAGATGGCATGAGTATGCAAAGCATGTGTATCTACAGCACAAATGCCTCAAACCTGTACTTTCTGGTGAAGGCAAGACTGCTCATTAAGCTTGCCTTGACCATCTTGTTCTCTAGGTAGGTTTCACACTTGCAATCCCTGCCTTCTCAAGTGAGCTGACACTACAAGGTACTTTGTGAAGACCTGACATGCTGTCTTTATCCTAAAATGAGGCACTTTTAACTAGTTATGTGAATTGTTTACCTCAAACCTGAGGTAGTTTTTGTGCTTGCTCTCACCGGAATATGGAAGTTTGTATCCTTGAGGTCCATGGCCGCCATACAGTTCTCTTCCTTTAGCACTGGTTTGACCACCTGGAAAGCGGTTATCTCAAATTTCTGCGTTTTGACAAACCAGTTCAGGAATAGGAGCTCTAGGATGGGCCAAAGTGTCAAGTCCTGCCTCAGGGTTAGGAAGAAAACTCCCTGGTTGCACCCTCTTGCTGGAACTTCCTCATGGCTTCTCTCTGAAACTTCTTTTACCCGTGTTGTAGGAGTTTTCGTTTCTATCTATTGCAAAAACTCTTCTATGGTTTGCGTTTGGTGGCATGTCTGGTAGTTGTATGCAATTACTGTACTGTATTATAATATACACATACATATATAAACACACACACACACTCTTTATTCGGCAAAGCACACAACCATAAAAGATTCATACTTCAAAACAATTTAATATTCATAAGAAGCATAATTCATCTTAAAGCAACTCAGAAATAGCATCACGATGTTTGTCTACATGTCTCTATTCATAAAACACTTCTCAGTCTTTGGCATATCTGGTTTTCTGAGATCTCACCATTGCTCTTAGAAAGTGTGTAACCACGAATAAAGTGCGCTTGCAAAGGTGCAATTCAAGCCTGGCTAAAACCCATGTCTTTAAAATAGGGTTTAAGATAAAGACGCCTAAAAGATTTGCATAAAAAGACAAAATGTAAAATATCCTGTGGAGACGTATTCTCGCAGCCACAGATTCTCTATCCTCAGTTTGTGCTACGAAACCGAGCGGGGAGGCCACTAAGTGATGAAACAGAATAAATCTAAAACGAGTCTTTAAAAAACGATCTTAGGCACTGGTTAAAATAGTGAGGTAATGCTCTATTCCCAATACAGATTTGACTAGGGCGGGTCCTCTAACTTTCTTGGAGAATAGATAATGTATTAATTTTATATCCTCTTTCTTCACTGTTCTATAATTTGTAAACATATCTATTCTATCTAGGCTACTGAGTGTCATGGATTTACCTGCTCGGAAGCCGTATTGGACCTCCAAGATAATTTGATTTTTGTCTGCCCACTCCACTAGCCTATTTAGTATGACCCGTCCCATAATCTTAATGGTCGAGTCTATAACCAATATGGGTTGGTAACAATAAGTTAGAGACGATTCTAGCCGCAGATTCCTTCAAGACCCGCCCTTGCTCCCCGTTTCTGCGCTTGGTCTTCTGCACTCGCCCCTTTCCCCCTTCTTAAATATAGGAACGATAGTGGCAGTAGTCCAAGACTGGGGCATGCCAGTTAACACTGGTTAGAATAGGGGACCATACATCAATGTTGCTTCTAAACAAGTCAGGAGGGATCCTGTCTGGGCCCAGAGCCTTATTATTAGTCAGTCCCTCTATAACTGTTATCACCTCTTCTAGCAGAAAATTAATATGGGAATCCCATGGGAGGGAATCCCAGGCATGAATACAGTAATCTCCCTCCCCATAGTTGTAAACTGCCTGGAAGTGATTCTTCCATTGGTCTTGTGTAATATGATGGCAAATGGTTGGTTTGTCAGGTTCAGAGAAGGAGGGTCTATTTATGACTTTCCAGAATAGGGAACTATCTTTTAGTGCACTCGCCTCCACCAGTTCATCCCAAGCCTGTTTTTGTGATGTGGCCCTCTGGTTCTTTAATGCGTTTTTATAGTTAAAGCGGCATCGGGCTACCATAGGTCTATTGCGCAGAGTCTCTTTCAAAGCCATTTTGTTTCCTCAGTGTCTGAGAACACTTGCTATCGAACCACCTTGGGTTATACGATTGGGCAGTGACCACTGGTACAATGAAAAGACCACTCACTGCCTTAGCTATGACATCAAAGGATCCAAGTACCTCCCCCTCTGATGGTGAGATATTTAGGCACTTCAGAATTTCCTGTTGTCTCTCTCTAAAAAGGGATGAATAATAAACATTGCGATCCACCCGAGACCACCGCAGGCGCCTCCCCTGGTCAGTTGGCCTTAACCCTGCCGTTCTGCTACTTTGAGCTAGCTTCGGTCCCTGTGGCCACATCCCCAGAATCCAAGGGTTGTGATCGCGAAAGGGGCTTTCTATGATCTAGGAAAACAATATGAAGTGAGCAAGCGATGAAGACACAAAAATTAAATCAATGGTGGTCGCACAGCCCCTTCCTTTATAAGTCGGGGATAGACACTATTGGGAGGCATTACTGCATATTGTGAGGTAAACATTAGGTCACAGGTGTTTATAAGAGCATTTAATTCATGACCATCTACAGAATGCTCCATTGGCCATTCTTCTACTGTCATGCATGAGAAAGTAGCCCTAGTGCTTTGTCCAATATCTACACATAAATGGCAGTTACAATACCCTGACAAAATAAATAAGATTACCCAAGGACAAGTCGTCCCCTTGTCACAGTTCTAAGAGACCGGCTAGCTCCTTCAAGCTAGTTGAACACAAATTCCTATTTTTGGCATTATAAAAATTAATTATTGTGAGCCGTTTCGTTCTACCTATCACCAGCCTTACCCCCTGTGCCACTTTAGAGATTTCCAATTCAATTGCTTCGCTGACCCGCACAGCTCAAGGGCAATAAATATAACTAGACCCCCTTTAGCTCCTCCGTATATCGAACCTTCTGCTGGGATGAAGAACGACTTATAACCCTCCAGAACAAAAGAAAGTGCTTTCCACCTCCCAGGTTTCCTGCAGGTAAATGATCTTATAAGAGGTTATGGATTGAATCCATCTTTCGTCATCAAATTTTGGAGCTAGCCCTACCACATTCTAGGAGATCAAAGTGACCTCACTCCCTGCCGGGATACTGGCTGAAGTAGGTTTATCACCTTGATGGCCTATCCAGTGGTTCCGGTTAGCGTGATCTATAAAGTGGTCAACGTTCTCTCTCTGCCGTTTTCCCCTGAGCATAACGACCTGCTTTTGGAGGGTCAGTCACTACTGGCTGTCCTAAGCTGTGTTCAATGCCCGCCGCCTGTCAATCCAAGTCATTAAGTTCTAACCAAGGGGCATAGGTATTTGATGCCAGCTCCAGTCCCTCCCACATGCGTGTACCCCTCTCCAGCTCCCTGGCATCATTAATTGCTCGGGTAATAAACCCAGCCTATAGAAAAAGCCTAATGGCAGTGGTTTGATTTCTGAAGCATAAAATGGGAACTCAGCCGAGTGTCTCAATATGTTATATGCAATTTCTGGGGATCTGAAATTGACAATCACGGCATCGCCCTTAAAGGAATTTTTGGATTTTCCAATCCAAGAGACCCTTCTTGCTATCAGGACATTAGAATGGTCCATTATGGTAAATCTAACGTATTTCCCTAACCAGTAAGACACTTTATTAATGAGATTGTCTGTGGCTTCCTCCATACCCACTCCCAGACTGTGCACCCCCACAGGGACTACAGTATAGGAGCAACATGACGGGGGCAGATTAATTACTGGTAGATCTGGTCTATGAGTGTTTTTTGGTCTTGCTCCCCATTCTCTTGCTCCCGTGATAGGGAGTGTCCGTTTCTTTCACCCCGGTCTCCTCTCTCCAGCCCACGTGTTTGAGAATTAGACCGGTTACCAATCTCCTTTTCCTGGGCTCCTAGTTCACTCGGGGGCCTATTCCCCAATGGGCTATTGGAGCTTGGTGGTCGGTTTCCTAGCTTGTGTTGCCCTTGCACACTAGTACAAGTTGCCTGTGGATGGGCCCTACTCAGGGGCGAATCATTAATAACATTACTGACATTAGAAATAGATTTCAGCATGTTCTCCACTTTTCCTAGTATCTTTCTGGAATCTGCTAAACCCTTTTCCAATTTGTCCCAGAGCTTAGAGAATAGGTCAGTTATTAGGTTCGTAAGGAGTCCCCTCAAGGTGTTCCAGAAATCCCCCATGTCTGTCGGGCCGAATGGTAGGTTTGGCGCCTCCTCTCTCCGTATGGCTCAATTTTCTTCTTAGTTTTGTGTACTCTCCTAGGGGCTAGTGACGCTTCTTTCTCCGAGCCCTTTTAATTGAGGTCTGGGGGTACACCCTGACACTCCCTCGTAGTGCCAGAAGATAAAACACTTGTGCCAGGGTTGCCTTTCTTTGACGCCACTGCCCCTGTGCTGGTAACCTGTACGCTATCCGTCATTCCAACTGGGGGGCTCGTAATAGCGGCTTCTGCTGCTTCAGCCTGCAAAAGATCAGGTACTAGGGGACCAGCAAAGACCATCAATAGTCTCCTCTCCGCCTTATCAATTTACTGGGAGATGGCCCCCACCGTTTGGCTAAATAAGAGTCAATAGGAGCCTTTTTGTTGTTAGACAACTTGTCGGGATTAGCGGCTTTTCTCTTCCCCATGATCAATAAATGCTAACCGCCACCGGTACTTGTCAGAGCCCAGGGCGTCGACGATTAAGTAAATAATACAATTCACAATTGTTCACCCCACTACTTACCGCACTGCTGGGCTTCCTCTGGCTTAACTCAAGAGGGCTCCGATGTGGAAAACTCTGGTCTGCTGTATTCTGTGGCTGCCTCTAGACCCAAAGAGGTCAAGGGGGTACCTTCAGCAGAGTGTTTAATTGTCAACCCATTAATGTCCTTAGTTCTTGTATTTTGTTCTGCTTCATTGACTCTGGGGCTCGCGAGTCTGGAACTTTCAGCCCCACTGTGGTCTTGCCAGTTTGTGTGTTTTGGGCCCTTCTCGCTCTCTATGGGTCCTTATCCTCTTCTCTGTAGCTCAAAATACATTGACTGCTCATTGTCTGAACCATGATCTCCCGGGGCCTCCTCTGTATCTTCAACACTTTTCTTATTGTCGTAGAGCCCTGGATCCTTAAGAGACTGTTTGGAATGCTCCTTGACATAATGCTCCCACCTCTGCTTCTCGCTTACCTTACGGGATCACAGGAGGCATTTGGCACATGCCTTAGAGCCCCGGGTCCTTAAGTGACCTCTGCTTCTCTTACCTTACCAGGCACCTGGTTGTAAATCTGTATATACATCTTGTAATAGATTTGGAGGAGAGGTACACATGGAAAATGCCTGCTGCTTTCTCTTTAGTAGAAGTCAGCCATTTATCCAAGGCTGCCGTGAACAAATCCAAGCTTTCTCTTCTGTGTGGGACCTTCCGTGGAGGAGGCGATCCTATAATCATACACTTCGATGTAGATTTTCCACCGCAAGGAGCCAATTTGTTCAGTTTCTGAAAAAGGTGAGCAGGTGTAATCTGTGCCCACAATGCACTTGGCTTCAAAGGCTCTTTCAGTACCAAAGACGTGTTATCACTTTCTCAGCCTTACATTTCTGATGGATTAGAGCTGAGGTGTTTCCAGTGTCAAAGACTCTTTGGTGAGGGCTACTCTCAAGAGAGAGGTGCCAAGTGTTGAGGTTTTATCAATTGTCTTTGCTTGAGCAAGCCATGGCTCTTACTCTGCACCAAACTCCATTGAGTTGAAACTGGGCTACAAGTGTGGATCCCCTGGAGGGCAATCCTCAACAGCTTTTATTTATTTATTTATTTCAATGTATATAGCGCGTTATCACCTATAGGTCTCTAAGCGCTTGTTCAGGGTAAACACCGGATATTACAGGACAGGCAACCAACTTACATCACGCCCCATGCTTCTTGAAAGAGCACCATTTTTAGCATCCGACGAAACGGCAGTAGATTAGACTCCTTACGAAGGTGAAATGGCAAATTATTCCAAGATGCAGGAAGAATGGTCGAAAAGGCCCGCCCGCCCACAGTGGACAGGCGGAAGCGTGGACTGACCAAAAGAGTATCCTCTGATGAACGTAATGTCCTACCAGGAGTGTAACAAGACAGTCGGGCTTTAATGTAGCTGGGCGCATTGCCATATACTGCCTTGTGTGCGATGCACAGACCTTTAAACATTGCTCTCTGTCTGATAGGGAGCCAATGTAATTGGCGCAGGAGGGGCGAATCATGCGTACTCCTGGGCTTCTTAAAAATCAGTCTGGCTGCATCGTTCATAACTGTTTGCAGTCTTGAAAGTTGTTGCGGAGGGAGCCCGACGGGAGCTTTCAGTCCAATCTCCGAGCTATGGGCACCATTAGTGAAGAAAGCAAAGGTGCTGTCTTTGTCCTGAATCCAGTTTTAATGGAGTGTCCACAAATTCTTCGTCAGAGTTCTGCAATGAAATGCAAGCGGTACGCCACTGATTTTTTTGTCTTCTGGGCTACTGGTCTGTCCTCCCCAATTTAATGTCAGAGAAAACGACACCAAATCATCATCAAACGCTGCAGTTGGTGAGTCACGTTTGGTATTATGCGTCCACCTTTGATGGCATCAGTGAGGACCTATCTTTCTGGATCAAAAGATGTTAGAGGCCATACACACACTTTCATTGTGGTCCCTTGGGAGACAGAAGTAACAGACCATGCCTTGGTCCGACAATTAGAACTTCTCAATTCAGGATCAGTAGAATTCAAAGTGTCGGTTTTCCATGCCCTCCAGCAAAATAAGTCATGGTCATAGGTAGTTTTATGTTTTTTTAAACACTGGCTGTGCTCTGCTCTCATTGGCCAGTTTCAGCCAATCCGGGACAAGCCTGGGAGGAGCCAGTTGTGCCCCCCAGTTATTTGATGCACGCCTCAGCGCGGACGCGCTGTTGGTACGAGTGGTTTTAGTGACATGAAACTGTCTGATTACATTGAAAAGCTATTTTGCACGCTGCTTTGTTTGACTCTGTTCTACGTAGTATTATGTTTTTTAAACACGGGCTGTGCTCCGCTCTGATTGGCCAGCTTCAGGCAATCCATGACGAGCCTGGTAGGAGCGAGTTGTGCCCGCCCAGGTATTTGATGCACGTTGAAGCGGGTGCGCCAAAGGCAAGCCCATTTGTGCCCGTCCACGCCTGGATGTCGTCAGGAGCCAGGCACTCTGCTCGGTAGTTTCCCCACAGGTTGGTTGTAGTGATCACTCTGGCCAGGGTTGAAGTATAAGGATTTATTAAGGCTACATGGAGGAGAGAGAAGGTGAACACCAAGTCCCACAACAGCTCCAGCTCAACTGAATCACAGCACAGTTGCTAGGAGCCAGAAACATTCTAAGAACATAGTAAGCACAGAGCATAACATTAAGAGTGCAGTAAAGCAAAGTGAACAGCTACACAAGTTATGGCATTGGTTTATTCGCGTGAGGCCATTTTTGTCTTATGCTATGACGTCCTTGTGAGAATCAGAACTGGTCCCCTGGAGCTTGTCCCTCTTGCTGTAATCAAGGCAACTTTAAGGTTAGCCCTTGCTTGCGCTCTGCAGCTCCCACCTCCAATTTGAAGGAATCAAGAATTTGAAGCCTAAATTGCTGCTGTTTGGTCAAGCACTATGCAGAGTTGTTGGATCTTCTACTTGAAGGGTCCCCATATATTGTATTCCTTACAGAGACGTGGCTCTCTGAGGACTCTATTGCTATACCGGCCCTGACCCTGCCTGCCAGCTATGCTATGAACAACTTGAACAGAAAGGCCAGGAGAGGGGGGTGGGGGGAGGGGGGTTGGGATTGCAATTAAATACAAAGCTACCTACACCAGTGGGGAAGTGTGGCTCAATGGTTAGAGCGGCAGACCCTGATACAGGTCTAGCCCGGGACCAGGGTTCAATTCCCGGCTCAGCGGGTTTGGGCTCCATTTCCTCGGACCTGATCATTCTCGCCTCGGTGCCTATTCTAATCATGGGTCCCACTCTGTGACTCTGGACAATAGCTTGCTTAATCTCCACAACGGCCCCAACAGCGCTAGGATGCCTGGCTTCACCCTGGGGGTGCCCAGGAGTGGGCACTTCACATGGAAAGCCAGGAAGGGTTCCACAGCGGTATGCGTACAAGCGCCTGAGATACCCCTTCAGGGGCCGATTTGGGCGCTATACAAGAACTACTACATTTAAATTTTTACATTTACCTGTAGTCTCAGCCCGGAAGGTATCCCCAACTGTGAAAGCGCACTTTTTAGGTCGAATCTAAAACGGCGCATGTGCTGTTTCTCGACTTTTAGTAAAGGGGATCTCGAAAATGCTACCAAGGCGTTGGCTGGCTGGCTGGCTGGCTGGGTGGCTGGCTACAAGCTTGAGTGCACGTGCAGCCATCTGCCTTTCCTTTGTTGTCATGAGTAATTAAGCGCCTCTTTCCGAGCACCCTTTCATGTCCGGCGAGTAGGGAATTCCGTGTGTTTTTAAATTATGTCTTACTTTATCTCGGTTCTATCTCCATTATTTCCGCCTTCCTTCCCCCACTCGTATCTTCCCTCTGCCCTCTCTTTCAAACCAGCGCTCTATTTAACTCTCCTCCATTTGCCTCACAGTCTCCTGCTCTCTTGCCAGCTTGTTCTGTTACGCTCTGTCCTTTCATCTCGCATTTTTCCCTAATATATCGCATTTCTCTTTCTCTTATCATCTTTACCTTGTTTTCTCAGTCTTTTATAATTTCTCTCTCTATCTCTCCTCTTGTTCTGTTTCTCCGTCTGTGAGCTTCTGCTTGGTTTCCTGTTTTCTCCCTCGTCTTTCTTCTATTTCACTCGCTATCTTTTCTCATCTCTCGTCTTCATATCCTTTCTCCTCCTCTCGCCCCCTTCTCTCTTTCTTTGTCTCATCCCCCACCTCTTTCACTATGCCCACTCATAGCTCTCTCCCGCTCTTACAGTTCCTAGACAAACCTGACTGACTGTCCGCCCCGAGGGCCCAGGAACCCCCAATATATCGCATTTCTCTTTCTCTTGTCATCTTTACCTTGTTTTCTCAGTCTTTTATTATTTCTCTCTCTATCTCTCCTCTTGTTCTGTTTCTCCGTCTGTGAGCTTCTGCTTGGTTTCCTGTTTTCTCCCTCGTCTTTCTTCTATTTCACTCGCTATCTTTTCTCATCTCTCGTCTTCATATCCTTTCTCCTCCTCTCGCCCCCTTCTCTCTTTCTTTGTCTCATCCCCCACCTCTTTCACTATGCCCACTCGTAGCTCTCTCCCGCTCTTACAGTTCCTAGACAAACCTGACTGACTGTCCGCCCCCGAGGGCCCAGGAACCCCCAGGCTCTCGACAGCTTAGGAGCCAGCTGTAGTCATTTTATGCAAAGGCTATGTTGAGAATCTGATAGCAGTTTATGCCCCCCTGCTAACATTGCAACATAACACTTGGGAGAGCGAAAAAGTAATTTACACCTGCAGATGTAATTTACTAATGCGAAAAATCTGCACTACCAATGGATTATCTGGAATACCTTTAAAGGTTATTCACGTTTTGACAGTGTTTCCATCTCTGTAAACGTGCATAAAGCATAGTTTAAAAAAAAAAAAACACAAGCATTGGCATAGCCAATAGGTCTTGCCTTTGGGACCTTATAAGTGTTTAGCCAATCACAAGTTGATGTTGTTGCACCAAGGATATTGTGCTGCATAACTAAACACTTATAAGGTCCCAAAAGCGAGACCTATTGGCAATGCCAATGCTTGTTAAAGTTGCACTGATGAACACTTTAACATTTTCTGGGCTACTCATTTATCGCCCGCCTAGCCCGTCGAAAAGCTTTAGAGAAGCCCTAGCCAATGCTGTCACCACACTGGTACTGCAGACAGCCAACTTTAACATTTTAGGCGACCTGAACCTGCATTTGGAGTCACAACACGCCCCCGACATCATTAACTTCCTCGGTGATATGGCAGCCTGTCAATTGTTGCAATTGGTCCCGGGGCCACACACCGAGCTGGCCACCTCCTCGACCCAGTTTTTCCAAATTTCCCATCCTTAGAGGTGCAGGCCCCCTCTCCTATGACTTGGACTGACCACTCCCTCAATTTCTTACGGATACATCTAGCAGGCTTCAAATTACAGCCCCATCGTAACTCTTTGAATAAATGTCCTTGGCATAAACTGATTCAAAAAGGGGGGTGGTGATGGACAGAGTATCTGAAGTAAGCAGAACACTTCTACCCAGTCAAAAGATCAGGGCTTGATCCATCACCGTTTTTTAGCTCACTGCACCATCCCAGTTCAGAACCTGGCTACATGCAAATTAGTCTGTCCCTGGCCCAGTGCATCATGGGAACAGGGCAGACCAAACTACCAAGCCAATTCTTTACTGGAAAGGAAACAAGCTTCCGGGGACCGGGAGCTAAAAAACGGTGATGGATCAAGCCCTGATCTTTTGACTGGGTAGGAGTGTTCTGCTTAATTCAGATGCTCTGTCCATCACCACCCCCTTTATGAATCATTTTGGCCACTATAGGAGTGGAAGGGTATGCTCAGACATGAGTCCCTTGCTCACTGCACCATCAGGATTCAAGCAAGCCGGGCCGAAGATGGCTGCAATGCCAGAAACCGGTCCCCGGAAGCTTGTTTCCTTTCCAGTAAAGAATTGGCTTGGTAGTTTGGTCTGCCCTGTTCCCATGATGCACTGGGCCAGGGTCAGACTAATTTGCATATAGCCAGGTTCTGAGCTGGGATGGTGCAGTGAGCTAAAAAACGGTGATGGATCAAGCCCTGATCTTTTGACTGGGTATGAGTGTTCTGTTTAACTCAGATGCTCTGTCCATCACCACCCCCTTTTCTGAATCGCTTTGGCCACTATAGGAGTGGCAGGGTATGCTCAGACATGAGTCCCTTGCTCACTGCACCATCAGGATTCAAGCAAGCCGGGCCGAAGACGACTGCAATGCCAGAAACCGGTCCCCGGAAGCTTGTTTCCTTTCCAGTAAAGAATTGGCTTGGTAGTTTGGTCTGCCCTGTTCCCATGATGCACTGGGCCAGGGTCAGACTAATTTGCATATAGCCAGGTTCTGAGCTGGGATGGTGCAGTGAGCTAAAAAACGGTGATGGATCAAGCCCTGATCTTTTGACTGGGTATGAGTGTTCTGTTTAACTCAGATGCTCTGTCCATCACCACCCCCTTTTCTGAATCGTTTTGGCCACTATAGGAGTGGCAGGGTATGCTCAGACATGAGTCCCTTGCTCACTGCACCATCAAGATTCAAGCAAGCCGGGCCGAAGATGGCTGCAATGCCAGAAACCGGTCCCCGGAAGCTTGTTTCCTTTCCAGTAAAGAATTGGCTTGGTAGTTTGGTCTGCCCTGTTCCCATGATGCACTGGGCCAGGGTCAGACTAATTTGCATATAGCCAGGTTCTGAGCTGGGATGGTGCAGTGAGCTAAAAAACAGTGATGGATCAAGCCCTGATCTTTTGACTGGGTATGAGTCTTCTGTTTAACTCAGATGATCTGTCCATCACCACCCCCTTTTCTGAATCGTCTTGGCATAAACTGGACCCTGCTGCTTTCCAAACTGCCCTAAGTACTCAGAGACTGGAGCGGCCCGCTAATATAGAGGCAGCCAATAAATCCTTCCTGGGGTGGGTCACTCAAGCTCTGGATAAATGTATCCCGGCCAAACTAATCGACCCTAAAAGTGCGCGGGTCAACACCTGGTTTGACGAGTCACTAACATAAGCAAGGAAGAATTGTAAGGTTCTAGAATGAGCCTGGAGACGGTCTTACGACCCTATAGCCAAATCACGGTATAGAAACGCGATTAAGGCCCATCATAAACTTGTCCGGAAGATTAGGGCTGCATACTATGCTAGTAAGATTAACACAAGTAGCAACCCTAGTTTTACCCTTCTGAAAGATATGTTGAAATCCCTCTCTGCCCCCGACAGCACAATATCTTCCAACTTGCAGTGTGAGGTACTGTCTAAATTCTTCATCAGTAAGGTTGAGCGTATCTATAGCAGTTTTTGTCCTGGGAATACAGCTCCTGACCCCCTGAGGAGTCCTCCCTTTGCCCTTGAGACCTACTCTCCCTCCTCTTTTCCTCCTATTTCCTCCAAAGCCCTGGAAGCCTTGCTTGTCAAGGTAAAGTCAGGGTCCCCAGATGATCCTCTGAAACCTGACATTTTCACAAAGTTCCAGCAATATCTCTTACCTTTGTACCTGGAACTGATCAATCTGTCTCTATCCTCTGGGTCTATCCCCAAATCGGGGAAACGCACCAAAGTTGTTCCTATGCTGAAAAAACCGACACTGGAGGCTTCCAGGCCTGAAAACCTCCGACCAATCTCCATGCTTCCGTTTCTCAACAGAATTACAGAATCACACTTTAATGCTATTTTAACTCAATATCTGGAAGTCAATTCTTTACTGGACTCATCTCAAAATGGTTTCTGGCCTCAGCACAGTAAGGAGTCCACTCTGCTTGCGGTTACGGAGTAGCTACGTGCCTCTCTGGACGGGGGCAAAACCTTGGCACTGATTTTGCTTGACCTGAGCGCAGCTTTCGACACGGTCTCTGTTGGACTTTGGCCCTTAGGGCAGGTTCACCCCTAGACTTTTTGCTTTAAATGGTGACCTGGCAATGGTGATTTTGGTGATTTTGCGCACTTTCACTGTGTCCCAGTGGAAAGTGCGTGCGCACTCTGAGTGCATGTGCTGAGCTAGGCCTGCCCGCCCATAGGAATGCATGGGGAATGTATGTGTCCCTGGTAGTTCCTGATGCGTGGGGTGTACAGGCTTGAGTCTGGTATATGTGAACTCGTGAGGGTGTATGCAGCATGTATGTGTCTAGTAGGGAAGCGCCATTTCTAGACATGGCTGTATGTGTGCTGTGAGGGTGCTGGCGTGTGATTGGCTGGCTGGCATGCCAGGCTCCAGGAAGTCTAGATGGGTCTGCCCGGTGGTGAGTGGGAGATTAGCATGAGTGATGTGTGGGAGGAGTGTACCTGTGTCCTGGATGGGCTTTCCCCCACACAATGCTGGCTCCGCCCCCCTGTGGTGTGTCTAATGACCCAAGCCCTGCCAGTGAATAGAGAGGGTGGTTGAGGTAAACAGAGTACTCAAGAACCAGCTGCGACTGGTTCCGCCCCCACCCTGCACCTTCAGACAAAGGGAAATACTGTATAAAAATGGGGCTGTGTCCCCACTGAGGTTGTTCTCTTCCAGGATCCTGAGGGGGCTGTTGCTGCTGCTGTTGGGTCAGAGGACCGCCACTTGGGGTGTCTCCCTGCTTGGAGGCCCAGTGTGCTGGCTCTGGGCCCAGCCTTTCCCCCCCTGCCCCCCTGGAGGACTTTTGCTGGACTTTGGGCTGTCCTCTAGCGCTGGGAGCGCTGGAATTGCCTCTTAGCGCTTGGAAGCGCTTTCAGATTCCTCCTAGCGCCTGGGAGCGCTTTTGTTCTGCTATAGCGCTTTGGAGCGCTTTCTTGTGGCTTGTAGCGCTGGGAGCGCTTTATTTGAAGAGGCCGGTGCCCACCCGGCATTGGCCGCCCCAAGCGAGTGCCACCTCGCTTATTTTCGAGGGTTTTGTCGCCTGGCAGGTGCCCACCCTGCCAGGGACCTTGCCGCCCGTTTTCGCATTTTCTTCGAGGGTGCCGACCCCTCGGTAACTTCAGCCCCCGCCTAGAAGCACCGGAGACGGGCCGCCGCGCTGCCCGCGACGACCCGGAAGTGTTCCTGCCGGCCGGCCAATCAGGGAGCAGGCCGACCAGAAGTCCCGCCCCGCAGCCGCGACCTGGAAGTCAGGCAGGCCGGGGGTAGGAGAGAGGCAACCAGAAGCAGACGGGAGGCCACCCCGTGCTCCGGTAAGGGGAGAAGCCGGCGTCCTTCCTCGTCCCCCCCAGGCTCCCAAAGCAAGGGAGAGCTCAGGGGAGAAGTCTGCAGAGAGCCCCGAGGAGCGGGAGCTCTCGTGAAGAAGACCGCCGCCTCGAGACCGGTGAGTGTGCCTCGGGGGATACGCGACTCACGCGAGATGCGTGAGATTTGGTAGGGGCGGTCGATTTCTCCCTGCTGAAGCGCACAGAAGCGTCCAGGGGGCATTTTTGTGTTGAGCCCGAGGGGCTCAGGGGGCATCTTGCTTATGCAGAGCCAGGAGAGGCTCCAGGTGCCCCACTTGTGCTTCGAGTCCCCAGGAGGGGGACTCCAACGGCGGCCATTGTTGCTTTAGAGCCCGGAGGGGCTTAGGGGGCACAAGTGATTTCTGCAGAGCCTGCGAGGCTCCAACATTGGCCCCATCATTGTGCTACCCAGTTGCCCAGCACTTTGTGGGCAACTGCTCCGTTTAGGCCCCCTGACATTGGACACAGGGCGTCCTAGCCCCCACAAGGCCAGGTGGCCTAGGGACAGTCACAGGTGGTGACTTACGTGAGTTTGGCGCAATTGTACTTTCTGCACCTCTGAATGTGTTTTTATGCGTCATGTGCCTTACACCTCTGAATGTGTAATGCATCATGTGTTTTCCTCCTTACACCTCTGAATGAATGTTATGCATTGCATCATGTGTTATGTGCTTCCACCCCTACAGGTATTGTGATGTGTAGGTGGTTGTTTTCTCCCTAGTACAGGTGGTGCTAGTGAGATCCTGGTTACCAGTGATTACTGGTTGTGTGCTATTTTGTGCTATAGTGATTTATATTCAAAGTGCTATTTCTGCAAGTGCTACTTCTGATTCCTGACAGTGGTCCAGGTGGCCCTGTCTTGTAAATATCCCCTGTAAATGCTGCCCGTGCCTCTGGCACATTGTAAAGTGTGTGTTTTATCTAATGTGTTTTTGGTGTAATACAAAGGCTATTTTTATATAACCTTGTGTGGAGTTTCCTTTGTGGTGGGTCCTGAATGTTGTTGCTGGGGTGCATGCGCAAATACTTAACTTACATCGCCTCCAAGTTTAGCCTTGCTGCTCGCGCCACGTTACCTAGAGGGTGAGCAGGGGTTATCTTGGCGTGTAACTCCCTTGCCCTGACTTGGGAGTGGTGGTCTCTGACTGACCTTGGCGAAAGCCCTGGCCAGCCAGGGATCCCATTTCCAACAGTCTCCTACAAGATTTTACTACATCAACTCAGGGAGATCGGCATCGATGGCAAGGCCCTCTCTTGGTTCTCGTCTTTCCTGGCCGACCGGACCTTTCAAGTCATCTCCCCTCCTTTCTACTCCCTCATACACCCGCTACGCTGTGGCATTCCCCAGGACTCAGCATTGAGCCCTACCCTATTCAATGTCTATATTCGACGCCTGGATCATCTCCTTGGTGTCATACGCTGACAACACGCAGATGGTGCTTTCCTTCTCTAGCAATCCTAGTCAGGATTCAGCAGAATTTCAGGAAGACCGGACGGCTATCTCTGATTAGATGGCTGACAATTACCTCCAATTGAATTCCACCAAATCTGAAACCCTCCTTGTGGGTAGGGACTTCCATCTTTGGTGCATCCCCCAGCCTAAATCTGTGGTCAAGAACCTGGGAGTTTGGGTGGATAGCACCCTCTCCTCTGATGCCAACGCTAAATCAGTAGCAGGCACCTGCTTTGGACTGCTAAGTCGCTTAAAGCCTATTCTAGGACTTGTTGATCCCAACACCCGGCAGCTGATTGTCCAATCCAATGTCCTGGCTAGATTGGACTACCGCAATGCGTTGTTCCTTGGCTCTAATAAGTCAGTGATTAAGAGGCACCAAAGTGCCCAGAATGCTGCAGCCCGCGCTCTGTTTGCGTTCCCTAAGTACTGTCACGTCTCTGACCTCCTGCGCTAGTTACACTGGCTGCCAATAGAACAGAGAATCCACCTTAAAGCTTTTTGCATCCTCCATAAGATCTTCCCAGGCTCTGCCCTAGGATTCTGAGTGATACGTATCTCCCTTACCCACCTGCCCGTGCTCTGCGCTCAGCAGATCTCCATCTGGCCAGAGTGCCTCGGGTACCCAGGGCAAGAGTAGGTGGTCGCTCGTTCAAGGCATTGGCGTCTGCCCTTTGGAACTCCCTACCTTTTCCTACTCATTGCATCTCGGACCACTGGGTTTTTAGAAAGGCTGTGAAGACTTGGCTATTCTCCGATCACTAAGCTGCCTCTCTTTCCCAATCTATCTTAGTCAGCGCTGGGACGTCCCGTTGTTTGGGCAGTAAAGCGCTCTATAAATATTTTAACGTAGCATAACATAAGATATTCTTTTCTGTCGATTCGGATAACATAAGTGAAATGTACTTGGCGTGAAAGTTGTTCAGCTGTTGATGATTTGTCCCACAACAGCTTGTTTTCTGACTTCTTTTCAAATGATGCACTTGTCGTGTGGTGGCAACTGTTGTGTACTTTGGTGCACAGCCCAATGGAGTTTTAGGGATATTTCCAAATCAGAGGGTAGAATAATAAATCTGAGCTGGAGTCTGTGTCCTGGTGGGTTTCAGAGTCGGGTATCACGAGTAACCTCAAAACCAATTCTTCTTGGAAGACAAACAACTTGTAACATTCTGACACCAACACTAAATGGCAGGAGTGTGCAAAGCATGTGATCTACAGCTACACATGCTGAAAACATTTAAAAAGGCATGGACAGATTTTAAGAGAGTGCAAGTTGTTTATGAGAACAAGGATTTTATCATGAGAATCGTTTCCAAAAAAGGAAGCATACGCTAAGGATTAGTAGCTAGCGGGAAGGGAGTGGCGAAGGGAGTGGTGAAGAATGTGGTTTAGTTTCTTCATTTGTACTATGCTGACATACAAGAGGAATAGTCATATAAATGGTTTCTAAAGGCAAGCTCATGCTAGGACTAGGAAGCTATTTCACAATAGATTCTTGCCACAAACGCTACTAATAAAGGTAGAGATGGAATAGGGTTCTTGAGGTGAGAATTTTGACTGAATGCGGTGAGTTAAAAGCAAGTTGTCCCCTTGGCTCTTGCATCACTCTGTAGCCATTCATCGACAAACACCATGACTGATACTGAACTAGGGTTAACAAGATTTTGAGCTTTCATGAAGTCTGTTAAGAAATCACACATGGCCTAAGTTGGAGTACAGCTGGCTTTTATTGTGGCAGTACCTACACCCACTCTTGCACTCCTCCCCAAAGGTCCTCTCCTCCTTCCCCGCAGCATCTCAATGCCCCGCTAGCATAACATAAAATACAGTCATGAGGGTGAGGAAAGAAGGGGAGAGATCCTAACCACCACAAAGAATATATCATAGCACCCCAATCATTGCAGACAGCAGAGAAACGCTAAGAACATTGCAAAGAAGAAACTGAATCAAAACAATTCAGGAATAATCTATACAACTTACCTCTCAGATATTAAAGCAAATGGAAAGGGGACAATGACATGCCTACATGACATCAATATTACAGGCGTAAATTCTTTTAACTTTGGGGTAGGAGAACGGGTAAGAGTTTTCATTTTTGGTCCCACACACGTAGAAGCATAATTAAAAAAACATAATACCACAAAAGCTGATTTTCTTTTAAGCTCTCCCATTTTCTTGAGCAACTGAAAATGGAAATTACTTTAACACTAGATTGCAGGCGAGTGCGCATTCTGTTAATGTGTAATAGACACATAATAACCACACATTTTGGCAATGAATAACATGGCAACACTTGGCAGTACTGACAATGAAGTGAGTGGGAAAGGCAGAGTTTTCAAAAACTGGCCACCAACCTCTCTGACCCCTCAGCACTGTCACGACTTAAGAAACAGGGGGTAGGGGGATGGGACCAGCAAAAGACAGGATGGAAGAGGAAACAGAGGTTTTGCTCGAGCAATCATGGTTACAAGTTATGGAATCTCAAAACACCCATTAAGCCTTGCATGGTCTCTCTACTGAGAGGAAATACTTGATCAAAGAGCCTGCCGCTACATGGCACTGAACCAAAACAATACTGAAAGTAGGGCGTTGGGTACGAGGAAGAACGGAGCTGAGAAAGAACACCCCATCACAACAAGCGATAAAGGTAAAACGCTAAAATATATATTATATATAAAAACACCATCTGTGCAGGTGAATAGCTCACGCTCCTATACAGCTACGTTCCGTTTTATTCAAATATATAAAAAAATACCCTGGAATACATATATATATAAATCTTAAAAAAATTAAAAAGCGAAGAGGCACTTTGGTGAGGTCTATGTGCACTACTGCAGACTCAACTCGCAGTTTAAGGTAGTACGAGCTCGTGCAGCACCACAAATGTGTGCAGATTGTGATCGTGTCACGCACTCCCAGAAGTTTGCAATTCCGTGATCCTTGGTGAGGGTGTCCCGTCTTTGGCCGCTTCAGAAGATTTTCAATTGGTGGATTCGATCAATAGTCTTGTAACAAGCCATGATAGGGAGAGGCCGAGTGTCAAATTCACAACTTGACTGGCTCGGTTTGAAGCCAGACTGCTCTCTTCATCCGCTGTGACTAAGTGAATTCTATTTCTGATTAAAATTATACATTTGGAGCCTTAGTTTCACACAGGCCACATGATGATGGGATTTCTGTTGAAAATTGAGGTGCAGCATTGGAATGAGGAAGTAACTCTGGGGTCATACAGAAGTAGACCCTGGAATATCTCAGCAGAGGTTTCATTCTGTTGGGGAAAGCACAGCTGTCCCAGCAGAGGCGCAGGAGTTCCCATCTTGTTAGAAACACTTCCTCTGACACTTTCCAAGCACAGCTGATGTTTGTCCCTGCCAGGACGCCATTTCTCTAAACCAGAAGCTGTGATGAACTGGTGAAAGTCAACCATTGCGCCTTCAACATGGAGCTCACACCACATGCCTAATCAATTGAAGGGTTATTTCCACGCCTCCCTCACCTCAACACAGACGCTCACATCGCCGATTGCTTCCGCCCCTATGGCACTTTGCACAGTCTTCATCATGACACGATTGTATGCATACGCCTGGACAATACCTATGTACAAGTGTCCTACTTTGGCAGTGTAACAGTTTGAAGGAAAGGAAGAGAGTGCTGGAGCACAGAGGAGATCCCAGTGGAAGGGGGCTCCAGGTCCCAGGGTCACTCTGCTGGATTATCTAGTGCAGCAAGCGAGCGTTCAGGAAGCCCCACAAATTCCTCTTTGTACATCAGGAACAACCTGCAAGGGTCAACAGAAAGGCATACATATATGAGCGAAAGAACTTGAAAAATCATACAAAGCAAACATTCTGTAACAATCACTCTGATGTGTTTCTTTAACCTCTCCCCTGCTGGTGACGGAACCACTCCGTCATCAGCTGCGGTCGGGCTGTGCTGATGACGGAGCGGTTCCGTCACAGCCCGCTCGGCACGCCTGCGCAGATTCCGCACCTGCGCTGAGCGTTCCATTGAGCGGGCGGGGCCGTGACGGAACCGCTCCGTCATGAGCACAGCGCAACCGAGGCTGGTGACGGAGCGATTCCGTCACCAGCATGCGCCCGCCGCGTGGCGCCCCTCCCCCTTAGCACTACGGCGGAATAGCCGCCGCAGTGAAGGGGTTAAGTAACAGGAGGTTTATTTTGCAACCATCCTGTGACACCTTGCAGGCCAGGCCTCAGGGTTCCAACATAGACAAAACTGTAACTTTGTCCCTGCATACATTAGAACATTCATTATGTAGTAAACAGTAATCTATATTAAAGTCACAACACATCTGCTTTTCTTCACATAAACAAAAGAGAAGGATAAATACACAACCACCAGCACAAGGGCCAACACAGACAAGAGGGTTAGGGGAAAACGCAAAGAAAAGTAGAAAGGAGAAAAACTTGAACCAACTGATATTACGCTACACAGATCCAACAGTCAACAAATAATTACAAAATGGAATCAGCCCTGAATCCCATGAGGCAGTGGAAATATTTACCCACTCACGAAATCCTGTGTCCTGTTGGTCTGCGAATTCTTAACTGTCTGACCCCCCGGGCTCTGGTATTTGCCTATTTGATGAACGAACAAAAGGACAGACATCTCCAGCAGGTCCCCTTGTACTCGGTGCTCAATCCCAAGTGCCACATCCTAATCCTCTCCTCCTGTCCTGAGAATAGGTATCTGGCATGAAAGACCAGCTGTGACAACCTTCGTCTCCCGTCTCCGAACCTGTACGCATGCCACCCTTCTGATACACTGCCACCCATCCTAAATTCCATGTCTGGCCATTTTCAAGTTCTATCCAGTTTCCAACCACAACTTGTACACAATATGGGCACTTAGATTTGGACAATGCCTGTCCCACTTATTCACATTTGATTTTGACCTAATTTCCTTGCGTTACCTTATGACCCATGTGACTGTTGTCATATGTTGTTCCACCACTTCCATATACTTTCATGTATCTTATTCGTGCAGGTATCAACTTCATAACTGGAAATCTGCCTCTAATCATTTCAAAGGGACCTTATCTGTGCTGGGGGTTACTGTGGTGCAATGCAACCACAACAAATAAGGTGCTATCCTTTGGTAAGGATCTTTCTTGTAGAGTTTATCTAGCCGCAGATTCCTCGCCTTTTGAATAGTCCTCAGGCATCAGACTGTATCTAGAAACTTTTCCATAGTACCGCTGCATGCCAGAAGATGGTGCGGTGTGGCTCCACGCTTGTACCGCTCCACTCTAGAAGTCATATTCAGTGCCTATACAGCTGCCACTCAAGCGTGCTGAAATCTGTTGCTTTTGAAACTGTTCGCACCCCCAGATGCAGAGCCCAAAAGCAAATAGATAGCCCAGTGAACGGATTCTTAGACCTAGGATCTTATTAATGGCTGGAGTCCAATCACAGAATGGGGAGGACCGGAGGGGTCGGTGAGCGCTCTGCAGCTAGAGCCTTTAATAGAAAGAGTGTTATTGAAAGTAAGTTATTCTGGTAGAGAATTCAAGTCGCAGATTCCTCATCTTCTGAACAGATGCCAAAGCAAAACCTAATTGGAGGTGGACTGTGAATAGAAACAAACCAGAAAGTCCTGGATGACAGAGCCAGCAAAGTGCCCTTCTCTGCAGACTTGGCTGTCTAGGCGATAGTGCTTTGTGAATGTATGGAGGGACGTCCAAGTAGCAGCCTTGGATAGGTCTAGCACAGGCACTCCGCATGCTAGTGCAGTAGCAGCAGCTTTGGCACTAGTAGAATGAGCACGCATTCCTTCCAGAGTCTGCTTTCTAGCCAATGCGCAGCAGATCTTAAGGCAAAGCACAATCCTGTGCGAGATGGCATGTTTCTGTACAGCCTTGCCTTTTTTTCCAGATCACCCAGCCTCTGTTCTTGGGAAAGGATGATGTAGAAACTGAGCGCTCTTTAGGGATCCAAGCAATGGAGTCTCTCCTTCTACTTAGATGAGTGAGGCAGGGCATAGAACGCCAGCAGGGTGATAGTTTGACCGACGTGGAATGATGTCAAAACGTTTGGTAGAAAGGATGCCCAGCTTCTTGGGGAAGGAGGTAGAGTAATGGTGGATGAATACACAGAGCCTGGAGCCCACTCACACGCTGTGCTGAGGTGATGGCAACAAGGAACACAGTTTTGATGGGGAGGAGCCGGAACAGCGGTGGATCGTCTCAAATGGAGTACACATTAAATTAGTAAGAACGAGATTGAGGTCCCATTGGGGCATCACAAATGGAGAAAGGAGAAGGGAGAAACAGATGCTACAACTCTTTCAAAAAAACTCATCACAACTGCAGATTTAAAATAAGAATTTACATGTCAGGCATTTGCATGAAGGCAGAAAGGCCAGTAAGATTACCTTTAACCGTGCCCAAAAGCAAGACGAGGGACGGAACAAACAGGACATCAGACAATTGGGCCTGAAGGGGCTCTATTTGGCATGCGCCACACAAAACTATAAATTTGTCCCAACAACAGGCATATACAGTCTTCCTTTAGGGATGCCTGGCTGCCAAGATGACATCAACTATCTCAGGAAGGAGGTTGCACACTTTCAGCTGGCGCTGCTCAAGCTCCATGTACAAAGATTGAGTTTGTGAAGGCCAACGTGGAGGACCCGGTCTTTCTGCTGAGACAGGAGATCCTCCTGGAGGGGCGTCCTGATCAAAGGGCAGATGCTCAAGCCTAGGAGTTCTGCAAACCATACTCTCACTTTCCAATCTGGAACCAATAAGAAAACTTTGGCCTGGTCAGTTCTGATCTTCTTGAGAACTCTGGGCAGAAGTGGTATCGGCGGAAACATGTACAGGAGTCCCAAGGTCGAGGCAGAACGTATCTCTGAGTGAGAGATACCTTGGAAACTCCAATGAGCAGAAGTGCTGACATTGCGTGTTATCACCAGTGGCAAGCAAATCAAGCCAATATTCTCCCCATTCGCGGAGGAGACCTTGTGCTACAAGTGTATGTAAACACCACTTGTGACCTGCAAGGCCCTGTAGGCTGAGTTTGTCCGCCCTGGCGTTCAATGAGCCTGTAAGGTGGTTTACCACAAGTAAGATCCCTTGGCGGTCCAGCATTTTCCAGGGGTGCAAGGTTTGGTGACAGGGGGTCTGTCACCCAACCCGGTCCTGTTTGTTGAAGTATTGCAGTGGTATCATTGAACACCTGTTCCAGGCCTCCCCTTAAGTGCCGTCCAGGCTGGGTTTTGGACTGAAATTTTGAGCATGGGTCCACCTCCTCTACTGTGACCCAAAGGCCCCCGTTCGGGTAAATGGGTCGGTCCCTGGATCGTTCGTGCTTCGCAGGGGTATGCCCAAGGGTGACCACTCTCCCAGATAATCTTCACGATAGCGCTGGAACCACTCACAGCATGGATCTGAGGAGACCCCTTAATCCAAGGTATCAATGATGGGGGTGGGTGGGAGGGGCGTATTTCATTTTATGCCGATGACTTACTACTATACGCTCACAGACAGAGGCAGACATTCCACAGACTCATCAACATACTCCGACTCTTTGGTACATAGTCTGGATACCAGATCAACTGGGATAAATCTTGTATAATCTTTAATCTCACTGGTGAACTCCCACCACTCACAGCTGACTGCGGGGCCCTATTACAATATGACAAATACAAATACTTAGGCATATTGATCACTAAGACAGCCGAGGACTTCCTAAAATTAAATATCCAGCCCCAACTGACAAGACTACGGGGAGATGTGGCACACTGGCGGCGGTTACCGATATCCCCCATGGGTAGAGCAGTTTTGTTTAAAATTTTCCCTACCGCGATTACTCTATGCATTGCAGAACACCCCCTACAAGGTCCCGGATACTTTTCTCTGGGCAATTTAAGGGGAACAGCAAAAGCTCCTGTGGCAGGAAGACAAACCATGCGTGGCTCTTTGAGGGAGGACTGGCGGACCCAGACATTCAGAGTTACTACCTGGCAGCCCAACTAATTAATGTTAATGGCTGGGCCTACGCACCCCATGCTGAACTGGCATACCGAGTTGACGACACACAATGGGGAACAGGGATATCTTGCGGGCCTATACAGCGGAAAAAGGGTTAAGTCTCTACCTACTCAAACGGTAGATAGAGCGTGGTATGCAGCCACTAAGATAATGGGATGGGAATCTAAATTGACACAACACACCAATATGGGAAAGAAATGCATTGGGCGACGTGGGACGCCTGCAGGGATTTTGTGGCTGGAGCCTTATTGGCATAAACACCCTTGAGTATATATGGCGGAACGGGACCATAGTCAAATTTGCAAACCTCCAAAAAGAATATCAAATGGCCGACCGAGAGCAGTTTCGGTATTTACAACTGAGGCATGCCCTACGACGCCATGTACCAGAGGGTGAGTGGCTGCCCGTTTACTCTCAGCTGGAAGACCGGTTACTTCTTGACCCCATGTACGAAAGTGCCCTCTTTTTGCATGGTTGCCCCCACTTTTTGCTAAACTGATGTACATTGACTGAGTGTGACCTGGGCTCCTGCCAAACCGTTACCCAGGGCACTACACCATGTGAAGCAACTACTTGCAGAGTTACTACTGCTTGTTGTCATTACCTATTAATGAAACACACACTATCAATCAATTGCCACTGGGCACTAGTAGCCAGAATTTAGAGCAAACAAACTTAGTTACATAGTTAAAATTCAATTTATCAATAAAAAACGCAAAATCTCCATTTAAACCATAGAACAATGTGAATAAACGTGAAGTTTGTTTGTACACAGTATTTGATTTTACCTGTCTGGGCACTCTCCTCTTAGGTGAAACTTTGCTGCGAGGACGTGAACTTGGCAATCACTTGCTGTAAGTGGAAATGTTCTTCTTCCATGACCTACAAGCAACAAGAGCGGGAGTGGGTCGAGCTGCACATATATGGGGGGAGCAACGAGGGAAGATATTTCAAGTAGAGAGACAAAGGGGAAAGAGCAATGCACACATCGAGCCACACACTGGAGCTTGGCATAAAGATGGACAGATCTGCTAAAGGCAAAAGACACCCAAGAGATGGACGGCCATGCTGAGATATTAACTACTCAGCAGGGGGACTGGTACTTACTGTCATAAGGGGTAGCCAACTAAAGGTTTGAATCAGTTTAATTTAAAACCTATTGTAGGAATCTGGCTCTGTATAAACTATACCAAATGAGGTATAATGTGCACAGAGTCCAGTGGAACCCAAAAGGTAGGCAGAGGTAAGGTAGACAGCACCTAACTATTTGTGGTAGTGTGATCTAGCAGTAAGGTTTTATCAGAGGACAGTGTTAATCATTTGTTGTACATACTCAGTCAGCAAATGAATTCATACACTCAAAGACTGAACTTCAGACTAATTGTTTTGGTTTAAAAATATACTTTTAGCTATTTTATTTTCTAGAACCAAGCAAGCCTGGCACATGTAAGCAATAAATACTTTACAGTAGTAATGTAGTTTGTAAACAGTTTGAATTTCAATTGTAAATGTACTTTAATTTGAGTACATTAGTGTTACTGATAATGCAATGCTTTTCAGAATACAGTACATTTACTTTGTATAGGATTTTTAGGCGAATACCGTGTAAGTTACTTTTCAGATTACTTTTCTTACACAGTGCAGTATACCTGGATACTGCACTGGGACATTTCCTGTAAACAGGGAAGTAAAAGCGTTTTTGATTTTTAAGTTACAGTTTTAAAGGATTTCTTAGATATTCCAACTTAACACTTTATATATAAAAAAGTCAATGTTATCCTATGAAGGAAAGTAAAATGCTACTTACCCAGTAGGCATCTGTTCTTTGCATGTAGAGCCGTAGATTGACATGCTTTTCATAGCTCGCCATCTAGTGTTGGGTCCGGATGTTTGCACTTTGTTTTTGTTCGAAGAAGTCTTTTTCAGTCACCAGGTATGTGACTCCTCCTTTCGGTGATAGTGCGCATGGGCATCGCCTCCGTTGTTAGATTGTTTGCCGCAGAGGGTTATAATGGAGTTATTAAGAGTACTAAGGGATGTCCATCCAGCCATGTATGTATCTAAGTAAGATAATACTGCAACAGGTATAGGTACCCGGGGAGGCGGGTGGGTGCATGTGAATCTACAGCTCTACATGCCAAGAACAGATGCATAATGGGTAAGTAGCATTTTCCGTTCGAGGCATGTGAGCTGTAGATCACAAGCTTAGCATAGAGAATACAGCAGTTATCTCCCAAAGAGGTGGTTTAGCTGTAGCTGCTGCAGTCGTTTGAAATAGTGTATGTAAAACTGCGTGGCCCACAATAGCTTGCGGTCTTGCCAACACATCTACACAATAGTGTTTTGTGAATGTGTGAGGCGTAGACCATGTTGCAGCTTTGCAGATATCATCTATGGGTATATTCCCTAAGAATGCCATAGAAGCCCCTAGTTTGTGTATGGAGTGCACTCTAGGGGGGATTGTTAGTGTTCTACTCGCTTTTGCATAGTATGTCTGAATGCGCTTGACTATGCACCTTGCAATGCCTGATTTTGATATGGGATTGCCTTTATGCGGTGGAGCAAAGTTAACATAGTTGTTTTGTGTTGCGGAAAGGTTTGGTCCTTTCTACATAGTAACAGAGTGCTCTTTTCACATCTAGTGTGCAAAGCACGTTCTGCCACAGAATCTGGTTGAGCAAATAACACAGGCAACTCAACAGATTGGTTGATATGAAAGGCAGGAATGACCTTTGGTAAGAATTTAGGGTTAGTCCGCTGAACCACTTTGTTTTTGTGTACTTGTAAAAATGGTTCTTCTATGGTTAGTGCCTGAAGCTCACCCACTCTTCTCAGTGATGTGATAGCTATGAGGAAAGCTACCTTCCAATTGAGAAATTGCAGCTCACATCTATGCAATGGCTCAAAGGGTGGACCCATTAGTCTGATGAGAACAATGTTGAGATTCCACACTGGAGCAGGTGGAAGTCTTGGAGGAATGATTCTTTTAAATCCCTCTATAAATGCTTTTATGACAGGCACTCTAAAGAGAGACAGATGTTGTCTGTTCTGTAGGTATGCAGCAATTGCAGCAAGGTGTAAGGGTATGGAAGAGTACGCTAAGTTATTAGAACGCTCCAGGAGTAGTAAATCGCAAATAATGTTTTGAACTGAAGCGTCTAGCGGATTGATTTGATTGTTATTGCAGTATATTACAAATCGCTTCCACTTTGCTGCATAGCATGCTCTTGCACGTCTAGCCTCTTTGATGATGCTCACGCAGTCTGGCGGAGGATTATGGAAGCCAAACTAAGATTTCAGGTGCCAGATCACAAGGTTGAGATGACTGGCATCTTGCTGTCTTTTCTCTCCATGGCTCGAAGTGAGAAGGTTGGAAGTGAGGTGTAGTTTCTGATGAGGAACTACTGAGAGCTCCAAAAGGGTTGTGAACCAGGGTTGTTGGGGCCATGTGGTCGCAACTACGATCAGTGTCAGGGATGACTGACTGAGCTTACAAATTACTAATGGAGTGAGTGGGAGAGGTGGAAAAACGTAGGGAAATATCCCTGACCAATTCATCCATATTGCATTGTCCTTGGACAATGGGTGTGGATGTCTGGATGCAAAGCTTGGGCATTTTGCGTTTAAGTTTGTGGCGAACAGATCTATGTCGGAAAATCCCACATTTGGAAGAATGGGAGGAGAACTCGAGGGTGGATCTGTTGTCTTTGACGACTCAGCAAATCTGCAATCTGATTGTTTACTCCTGGAAGGTGTTCTGCGAGGAGATACATTTTATGACATATGGCGCATCTCCAGATGGTCTGTGCTAGTTGTGACAGCTGGAGAGAGTGTGCCCCCTCCCCTGTTTTTGTATGTAGTACATGGCTGTACGGATTAGGACAGCTTTGCCTACTAGATGAACATGGAACGTTTTGAGCGCTAGAAAAATCGCTAGCAGCTCTAGATGATTTATGTGAAACCGCTTTTGCTGTAGGGTCCACGTGCCCTTAATTGTATGCGTCTGGAGATGAGCTCCACAACCAGTGTGCGATGCGCCTGCTGACCGCACTATCTGTGGAACCGGGTCGAAGAAGGGCCGCCCTTTTGAAAGGTTTTGGGTATTCCATCACTATAGAGAGAGATGGGTGCAGCCGTCCACCAACACTAGCTCTGATAACAGACCCTGAGCCTGGTTCCACTGACGTGCTAAGCACTCCGGAAAGGGACGAATGTGAAGTCTTGAGTAAGGGACTATTAGGATGCAAGACGCCATCATCGCTATTAACTGCATGAACACTCGAGCTGGCAAGGAGTGTTGAGGCTGAAACTGACAGAGTAGAGTCTGCATGTTGCGGATTCTGGGGGGATTGGGGTAGACCAAAGACTTATTTATTTATTGTGGCTCCCAGGTATGCCTGTGCGTTGGATGGCCGTAGCTGGGACTTGGGACAGAATTACTGTGAATCCAAGATTGTGAAGCAACTGCACTGTTTTGTGAGTGTGACGTAGACAGCTTTCTTACAAGCTGGCTTTTACGAGTCAGTCGTCCAAATATGGGAAGACGTGAATGTGTTGTCTTCGAAGATGAGCTGCGACTACCGCTAGGCACTTGGTGAAAACTCTGGGTGCGGTAGTTACTCCGAATGGGAGCAGTTTGAACTGATAGTGCTGTCCTGCTACTACGAACCTGATGTACCTGCGGTGAGCAGGATATATTGGACTACAGAAATAGGCATTCTTTAAGTCCAGAGTATACAGAAAGTCGCTTTGTTGAAGGAACAGGAGCACTTGCTGGAGTGTAACCATGTGAAAGTGGTCCAACTGAATTTATAAATTTCGTTCTCTGAGGCCTAGTATAGGCCTGAAAGAGCCGTACTTCTTGGCAATCAAGAAGTACAGGGAGTATACCCTAGCCCCTTGACATTTTAATGGAACTGGTTCTATAGCTCCTTTCTCTAACAGAGAGAGAACTTCTTGATTTAGAAGGGTGAGATGTTCCTGTGACATTGCGCATAACCTCGGAAGAATCTTTGGGGGAGTTCCAGGCAGTAACCATATTGGATAATTTGTAAAACCCATTTGTCTGAGGTCATTGTGTTCCAGACCGGGAGAAATTGGGAGTGACGTCGCCCGACAGAAGTGGAATGATCGGGGTTAGCGGAAGAAGTCACTGTTTGTTATTTGTGGGGGAAGTGTGTGTGGAGTTGCCTCTGCCTCTTTGCTTACCACTGTTTCCTCTAAAACCTCCTCTGAAATAACCTCTTGATGAGGGCGGTTGGTTGTTGCCCTTGTAAGAGGACAAGGGATTTTCTGTGGAAATATTTTTGGAGCCACCACTGTAAGAGGAGCGCCGAAAAGAACCCCTATTCACAGGTAATTGCAAAGTCCCCATGGGCTTTGCGACCTCAGTGTCTTTCTTCATCTTTTCCAGCGAGGTGTCAACTGCTGCACCAAAGAGGTGTTTCTTATCAAATGGCTGGTTGAGAATTGAGGCTTGTACCTCAGGTCTGAACCCTAAAATTCTCAACCATGCATGTCTGCGTAGCAGTATGCTGGTGTTTACTGTGCACGTGGCTGCGGCGTCTAGGGCACACTTGATGGAGGTATTGGTAATAAGTTTTTCCTCCTGGATAACATCATTTGCCTTAGATTTATGCTCATCAGGCTGAAATTGCATGAGTTTTCCTAACTCATCGTAATGAGCCCTATCATATCTGGTCATTGGTGCTGCGCCAGTGATTAGCTGCTTCTGAGGCTACCCTTTTGCCAGTGGCATCAATTAACGTTGACTCCTGGTCAGGAGGAGGGGCCTCACCTGTGGTCTGTGAGTTCGCTCTCTTGCGAGCATTAGAAACCACATGAGAGTCCAAGGGCAGCTGAACCTTGATGAAGGCTGGGTCAGTAGGTGCAGGTTTATATTTCTTTTCAACCCTGGGTGTGATGATTCTTTCCCTTACAGGATCTTTGTAAACCTCATCTGAATGTTTAAGCATCCCCTTAAGCATTTGCAGTGTATGTGTAGGTTTTTTTAAGAGGAACTTAGGGTCTCAAACAAGAAGTCCTCCTCTAAAGCCTCCGTATGTAGTTCCACCCCATGGTAATGAGCAGCCCTGTTAAGAAGCTCAATGTAGCACATATTGTCGTCAGGTGGTAATGGCCTGGACAGGTATAAGTCAGGGTCAGTATCTGGGTACGGGTCGGTGTCATAATCCTCCCATGGATCAACATCTTGTGGCCTATCCTCATACCCATCCCAATCCCCTTTATCCTGTGGGTCAGGTGATAGTGGGGGTGGTGAATTAGTGGGTGTGATAAGTAATTGAGGATTAGTAGGTGAAAAAGGTGGAACATAAGGTGGTTTAGGGTTAGTACCCACATTCCTTTTCTTCAGGGGCATGTGGTGCTCATCCTGTTGGCCCAGTTTCCTTTTTTCAGGCAGTTTAGCATTAATATGTCCAGTATCTGCGTTAATAACCAGGTCTTTCTGTTTCGGATCCGAAGGTGGGACATCGGATAGAGGCTCTTTTGGCAGAGCCTTTTTATCTTTACTTATCATTTTCGGTGTCGAACATTTTGGTTCTGAACTCTTAGGTACCGAAGATTTAGACTTCGACGAAGATGGAACGTGGATCAGGACATGCTTGGAATTCGGCGCTGAGGATTTCGGTTCAGCACCAGTATGGGGCCGACTCTGTCCTGAGCCGGAAAGCTCCTCTTTGCATTTCAGTGCCGGGACCATGGGCGGGGTGTTTGAAGCTTATTCTCTGTGCCGACCCGCAGGCAGAGGAAGGACTGGAGCCTTTTTTTCTTGTTTTGTTGGGGCAAGGGGGTTTCTGTACTCATGGTACGCTGACCTGTTGTTAACATGCTCCTTTTCTTCCATGTCGGAGTCGGCAACAGACACGGAGATATGTTCTTCTTCCTCTGCTCCTTGAGCTTGTGTTTTTTCTCGGTCGGAATCTTCGCCAAAGATGTCCAGTACGGAGCCGCCTTGGTGTTGCATCTCGTGACATCGAGCCTGACGGTCACGAAGCATCTTCTTTGATCGAAACGTTCAGCACGAGTTGGTCTTTTTTATCGTGTTCCGGGGACAAACAGAGGTTACACACTTTGTGCAAGTCGGTGCGCGGGAACTTAGCGCGACACCCGGGACAGAGCTTGAATTGAGTCTGTTCCATCGACTACTAGCGAGCCCGGCGCGAGTAGGCCCAAAGGCCCTCCACGAGTTTTCAGTTTGAAGATTTTGGAGTCGAAACGATACGCGGAGAATGGGAAATGAGGTCAAGAGACAATACTGTTGATGGTAGTGATTTGCGCGTCGAAGGGAACCCGAGAAACTGTACCAAACCGAAGCCCACACCTGAACCCGATGGCGGAAAAACCAATCTAACAATGGAGCCGATGCCCATGAGCACTATCACCGAGAGGAGGATTCACCTACCTCGTGACTGGAAAATACTTCTTCGAACAAAAACAAAGTGCAAACAATCAGACCCAATACTAGATGGCGAGCTATGCAAAGTATGTGATCTACAGCTCACATGCCTCGAACATAGTGTTATCGCTTGAAAGGTAAGTACTTTGTTGTGGGAGTTGGTATTCTTGGGTTAGGCTCAGGAGTCCCCCAGGGTCAAGGATGCTCTCTTGTTACACCCTCAGCGGCACTAGGGCGGCCGGGTGCTGAGGCCCAATGTTATCCAATGTGGGATAGGGGGCCTCTGGTTGGTGGCTTCTGACGAGCAGGCCACTGGGTTGTAGGAGCAAAGCTCCCGGTGTTAAGCTCAGGGCAAAGGGGATCCTGGTAAGCACAAAATGTGCACCTGCAGCGGCGGCTGGGTCCACGAAAGGGAAGCTTCAAAGGCTTGCCGCCTTTGTGAGCTTCCCCAGGTCTTTTGCTGCCTCTAGAAACTGGTCCCCACTGGTTCAGACCCCTACTTTGGGCAGGAGAATCAGCGGGGAAACCAAGTGAGGAAGGGAGGTGTGCCCACCTCTGCCAACTCCTCTCCTCAGATGGGGGAGGCGAGGTGAGGCACAACTCTCAGTCCCCGTCCTATGCCCCCCTCCCACTGGAGGATGGCATAATAGGGGGTGTACCCACCCCAAGGAATAGACTCACTGGTCCTAACCTTTACTACCAAGAAGGACCGAAGAGCCGTGCTGAAACTAAGAAGAGGACGCCCACTGACTTGGCCCCAGCCCACCGGCCTGTCCCCACCTCGAACCTGCTCCAGCAAAATCCCGGTGTGTCCTGCAGCCAGCAGCCTCCAGAACCCAGAGGACCTGCCCTGCCTTCCACAGAAAATACTTGGTCTCCTGTGAGCACTGGATTTGCTCGCCCACAGACTCTTGCTCCGGCCAAATCCGCAAGTCTGCACCACTCTGCACCCAGCGCCCACGGCCCGAGTGGCCCAACACCATAAGGAGGTCTCCCCGGCGACACTGACCCAAGTTTGGTGGTCTCTGACCTGCCTTGAATCTCAAAGCCTCTTTCTGGAGGATCCCCCCGACCGCGATCGGAGCTGGTAAGAAATACCAGACACCTAAAGACACCCCTGCACCAGACGTCCCAAGGCCTCGGGTGTCCCAACAGATTGTATTCCAGCATCCCAACTTACCTCTTCAACCGGTTGTCACCTCCAGAAGATCTTCGTCCCCGAGCCTGCAGTCTTTGTTATAACTATAGAATCCCCATTGAAATCAACAGGGCACCCGATACCAAAAAGGCTACCTGCACCCAGCTGCCCCTGGGAAGCTGCGGGTGCACCATGAGAGATAAACCGGAGCAACCTTTGCCCTGAGCCTAAAACCAGGAGCTATGCTCCCACAAACTAGTGGCCTCCTCATGAGCAGCCACCAACCAGAGGCCCTCTTTCCCGCATTAGATAACATTGGGCCTCAGCACTCTGCACCTGGCCGCCCTGGGGCCGCTGAGGGTGCTTTGAGAGTACATCCTTGACCCTGGGAGAACCCTGGTTCTAACCCCAGAATATCAACTCCCATAAACTCGTACTTACCTTTTAAACGATAATACAATCCTATAGAAGGAAATTGAGTTGACTACTTTTCCCTAAATATTGTTTCAAGTGTGGAGTTTGTTTTGTATGAAACTTTGAAAAACTGCAAATAACTAAAAACTGCTTACTTACCTTTTCAATAGGAAATATCCCAGTGTGATAGCTAGGAATATCACACGGAGTACAAAAAGTAATCCAGAAGTAATCTGTAAAGTAATCCAAAGTAATCCTGCTATAAGTTCCACTTATTGAAAGCATTTACAAACCTGTAAAAAAAGTCATTATCATTCAGCTTGCTTGTAGTGTTCAACCTGCCTTTAAAAGTACCATATACACTTACTTGTACCAGGCTTGCGTGGTTCTAGAAAAGAAATATAACTAAATATTATTTTTATACAAATCCAATTGGTCTAAGTTCAGTCTTTGAGTATGTGACATCCTTCGCTGATTGAGTGTGTACAACAAATGCTTAACGCTACCCTCTGATAACGCCTTACTGCTCTCCCACACTACCACAAGGTTCTATCTAACTTTACCCCTGCCTACCTTTGGGGTTCCACTGGACTCTGTGCAGACTATACCTCATTTTGGTATATAGTATATACAGAGCCCTTCCTACACGTATCCTTAGCGGCGAGTTCTTCATTCCCAGTAGGATGGGAAGTTCCTTGTGCTACCTTGACTGCATGTCTCTTCAGTGCTGAGGGCTGTTAGTGACTAGGCTTTTGCTCGAAGTACCAAGTTTCGGCATTCTGGGCATGTACCCGACAGACTTTTCCTTTGAGGAATCAGATGTTTTAAAAGGCATGTTGCACTGTTTGCTTAGAGTCTCTACAGTGTTGTCTTTTCACCATCATACACCTTGTGTTCAACATACTGGTGTGTTCCACAAGCTTCCGGCACCCCTACCTTATCAGCTAAGAAGCTAATCTTCTCCATCCGCTGAACATCCAAAGGATTCTACATTGACCAAAAAGCATTTTCAGAATGTCGACTTCTCCTGACAAACCTCCGAAATACCTCTCCCGCGATGAGTGCCAATCCCAGGTCCCTAAAGTGCGCTGCATTGCACTTCGAGGACTTCTAGACAGCCTCCATCCAAAAACTGTCAGGAGCTCTCCAATGAACCGTGGTACCCAATGGTGGAAAAAAGAACCTATGGTGGTGGGCACCTACATGGGCATTGTGGGATTACAGTCGAAATCATATAGGTAATCAGGCTAAGTCGACTCCCCCCACACAAGCTAACAAACATTTTTCGGAAAACAAGGATACTTCTGGACCCAAGCATTTGAAGTCTGGAATTGTATAAAGTATGAGAATCTAGAAGAGATTTCATACGGCAAAACATATCACAGATAAATGTACTCTACTGAAAGGAAGTAGAAGAAGAATGGACGAATGCCAAACACCATCATCTGAAAGCCAAATTTATCTGCGACTAAATAAAGGATTGTTTATCATTGTGTTATCTTTTCAAGTATCTACCTTAATGTTCTATTTAAACTAGGATGTTTTTTGCAAACAGCTGAGATTCTGTAACTATTCAAAATCGTTTCACTTCACAAACCAACTTATAGTATTTCTCTTGAAACTGAAGTATTACTTTCAAACTTTGCTGGCAATAAGTTCCACCTCGGGATCACACGTGGAAGTCCTATCGTAGAAAGGATCATCCTTCTAATCTTACTGAACAGGAAGCAAACACTTTGCAGCAAGGCTAATAGAGGGCACTTAGGAGCTCAGATCGTATAGGTGGCTGTGGGAAGAGGTAGTGTTTTCAAGAAAGCTCATCTAGCTTCACGTGAATCCCCAGCTCGTAAAAGGAGTGTGTGTTAACCCAGTGCATCACGAAGGGTTCTGAGGATAGATTCTCCGCATGTGGGATCTTGAGGAAGCTGCATCCACCCTTTCCAAGAATGGCAGCTTTGTGAGGAAACCTAAAAGTGAATGTGATCGTGCTTAAAAAGCACTCTCACAACTGCATTGGAAATATTTAACAGTCTACAAATTAAAAACATGTGGCATACTAAGAGGGTACCAATGGGGAGCCTGCAAAGTTGTCAGAGCTCAAACCTGGCCCTATTTTATGGCTCCTATGTGTGTGCATGTGATAGACTTTCATGGACCCTATGTATGCACATATCAAAATCATGGCTCTATATATGCACATGTGATAAACCTTCATGGTTCTTGTGTTTGTGTGCACATTTCTGTGTATAAATAGAATAACTTTCAACGTTCTTTAGTGTGTACATTTATGGTTCAAATTTAGTTTGTGCACATAGCTAATAATCATTCAGATTCTGTGTGCACATAGGGTTCGAATGGTTCCTCTGAAGGAGTACACAGCCTTTGCTTTGTAAAGTCACATGGTTTCCATGTGGGGGTCACACAGTCTTTTCCACACACTCTTGTGATTCATACACAAATGTATATGATAGAATTGAGAAGTATTACCTTTAGTTCCCGTATTCTCTGCTCCAAGACAATGATTTTACGCCTGACTTCCTCTGACTGCTCGACGGACAGGACGATTGGCGCACTGAGTGCTTCCTCTGCTGCTCCCTCCAGGGCGTCTGTCCCACTCTCATCTGCATCTACGAAGGGGAGTAAAGGTGTTAGTGAGCAGTTGTGGGCTGCAGTTCCATTACTCACATAGATCTCCAACGCAGCCAAGGTACAGCCCGGTGCGGTGCACTGTGCAACCAAAAAGTACAAAGCCCTTTGACAGGTTCCTTGTGAACAGTAATGCATTACAGAGACAATGAAGTTCCACCTACATGTGCAATGCTCCTCACACCACTCACCAATGTGTGCCCACCTACCGCTCTAGGTACAGTGTGCGTTACAAAGCATGCTTGGCTATCCACCCACACCATTACTGAAGAGGCAAAATGTTCGAAATTAAACTGCTTAAAGCTATTAATGTCCTCAGCTTGTCTTATATGAAAGGTTAGTCTGAAGCTGCAAGTGCATAGATGTATTGCTCCACAAACTGCAGGGCAACAAGGTTACAGATCACAAAAATAGAACCATTGGGAGCAAAAATGGAAAAAGACATTAACAAAAAGACAAATGAAAGTCGCACGACAGTGAACTGTTCATTTAACTGGGACATTCAATATTTTGAATAGTAATTACCTGATAACTAAGCAGTCTTAAGTTCTCATTGTCTAGTGGCTCTTATTTGTCCTCTTCTGGATCTGTCAAATCTAATTCCTGCCATCAGGGATGCCTCATAATTACTCAATTTGTAGGCGCTGAGTGGGAGTGCCAATGGGCTACTTACAGTACTCAATTTGTAAAAAACAAAATGTAAAAAAAATGTGCCTGGGCCGATGTAAGGAAACCACTGCAGTTTGCAACACCAATTGCCCCTGTCAGCACTGCCAATGACACTACCAACACAACTAACCCTCACACTTCTACAAGTGTGCAAGTCAGACTTTACATATACCTTAAAACGGCAAATGCATGCTGCCCATGCTATTCTTATAGCTTTGGGTGGCAGGTATTAGTGATTTTAAAGTATATTTAATTATTAAACTGTTGTTGTGTTCCTCAGAAAATTATACAAACAGCGCCACCACGTGAAAGGCTGTTATAAGAGCCGGTGTTGACAATAAAGTGCTGGTGCCGAGAACCAGAAACCTCTGGCTCAAACTAAGCACTGGCTACCTACCTTTAGGGCGACTACACCCTCTATATGAACACGCCCCATGACCAGCTAATTATCCCACCTGTTCTGGTGCCAAATGGGCCTGGGGAGTGAGGAGAGAGAGAACTCATACACATGTGGTATAGTGCACCCTGTCTTAGAGCTTTAAGGCCTGCTGTAGCAGTGACTTACCTATACTGTATACAGTGTCTGCAGACATGGCACAAAGGAAATGTAAATAGAAGTATCCACTGGTTAGGGGATAGCCCTCTAGGCACTGCTCATAATCTGCTGTATAGCGTTTGAATCTTAAGTGAAATATTCAAAAGAGAGTATTAAGATTGCTTGCTTGTGTTTATTCAGAAGAAAATTGTATTCATTAACTTCTTTAATATTCGTTGGTTGTATGCTTAATAAAGCTTTACATCTTCAATTTTTCAATTTTTCATTTTCGAAAAAAAACGTTCCCAATGCATTTCGCTGGGGGTCGCGTAACTAGTTAGCATGGAGGAGTCTCGTTCGTTATCGGAATTAACCAGACAAATCGCTCCACCATGTGACATGTTGTGTCTTCACTTTCTTCTGCAGCAAATCACGCATCCTGCAATGGCAGCAGGCATAAGCGTGCTAAGGGGTCCTTTAGGGCGGCACAATACATACTGCAGCCCTTAGGGACTCTTTAGCCTCCACTCCCTAGGTACCATTGGTACCACTTATTAGGGACTTGTGGGGGCCTAAAGGTATAGCCAATTGGGACAACAATTGCACAGTTTTAGGAAACTGGGACCTGATGTCAGGAACCCAGTGAACTTCTGTCAAAACTAAATCGAATACCAGGCAAAAAGGACCTGAACATTTAAGAGTCTGGGGTCCATATATGCCAGTTATTAACAACCTGCCCAGCAGGAGTGGGTGGTCCAAGGGATTGACGGGTGGGGAAGAACCCGACATGACGTAGCAGGCAAACCATTCTGATACTCTGATTTATGGGCATCATCCTAAAACCTGCACTCAGTAAAGTCTTCTAATCTAAAACTTGAATGGAACCGGCAAAAACAGTGTCCAGATCTTTCTAAAATTAGGGAGCAATTTGTCCCATAATGTTCACTAGATTTGTAATAAGTCTATAGTTGGGCAAGGAACTGGGGTCTATATTATTTTTTTTCTTTTCCAAGAGGTGGACTGGCAACCCTTCATTTAGCTGGCGCAATATGATGGCATGCCAGATGGAAACGTTAGCCAGAAGAGTGTTTTTAAGAGCACACATAGCAACAGTAACCAGCTGAAGGGGGCCTCAAGGGTGACAATCAGAAGCCACAGGTGGGTATGCCCAATACTGAGTATTAGCCTCTCTGACACAATATTATACTCTTTTACTAAGCACCGGTGGCTCTCTCAGCTGGTCACTGATGTTGTCTCAAAGAAGTCCCCGGTCTCCTCTTTGCCGGATTTGTTTTCCTGAGATTGACCTTCGACCAAGGAGGCACGACGTGGAATGGAAGAGGCAGTATAGGAAGCATACAGCTTAAAAGGAAGCCAAGCGCTAAACCACAAGAACCCTCAAAGGTTGTAAAACTCTCTTGGGAGATGCTGTTGTGTGGTACATGTTGGAAAGATACTCAGACTGAATTATCAAAGAAACCTCAGCAAAAGGAGATTAGAGGGCAAAGAAAACACATTGGCGGACTGTCCAGGTGCATGGTGGCTGTGTCTGATGGAAACGTACAAATGTTTAGTGAAAAGAGCATCTGGGGCGTACGCTCTACAGTGACTAGGAGACTTAATCAGCAGATGAATCATTAGTTCATTCAAAGAGACTGGAAAAAGAAAGCCAGAAGGTCACTGCTATCCTCTAACCAGAGATTCAAGTCACCTAAGATGGACTCATAGGTGTGTCTAATGGCAAACTCTGCAGTGAAGTTAGGGAGTGGAAGCCTGGAGGGCAGTAAGAAAATAACCATCAACGGTTAACAATCAGACAGTGACACCTAATCAAGGCATCGGTAAGAGTAAGAAGCGAAGACATAGAAGAGAGAGAGCGAGAGAGTGATGGTACAGACTATGGCCTCAGCTCTACCCCGACCTTGGGCCATATCAGGCTGTAGTATAGGATAGCCATGGGGAACTATACAGGAGCAGCTACACCAGAGAAGTTGTAAGGAATGTTTCAACAAGGCAGAAATTGGCAGGCTTAGTATTGATGTCTTTCCAGCCTTACTGGTGTCCAACTGCAGAGCACGTATTTAGCAAAAAACATGGCATTGCGGTTGGCTGAGCTGGATAGAGAATAGTGAGAGGCTTAGACAACCCTCTGCAGCCATCCACCTGAGCTTTATTCAGTGGTGCCTGATCCTTTCCCAAATCTGATCCATGGGTTTGGAAGGGGGCATATTCTAAAGATCTTTCATGAGAAGAACATTTTATAGTATGTAGCAAACTCAAACTGTGATTCAGTAACACATTACCAAATCTCAATTCAAGTCTGCAACTAAATACCAATGTGGTATATGGAAGGTGGCGCATTCCTTCCAAAACAGAATCAAATTGGCATATACTAATGTTTCACTACCCACATCCAGTTGTAAAACATTAATACTTTAGAGGCTGTTAAAAAGCAGTGGCAAGCCATTTTTCTTTTGATAGGTAGTGGTCCCAATGACCTTGCCTACTCTTAAAAATGTTAGTAACTTTTTTTTAGTACATCTGGTATTCCTCTTAAGAAAAACAAACATTTCATAAAAAAATGTTAAAATCCTGTAAAAAAAATTAATAAAAATTATATATATTACCTACTTGCAGTCGCCAGTAGGTAGTTATAGTTAGGATTGATTTCCATAGGGAAAACGCAACATTCTATTTGGAATAACTTTGGCGCCGGTTGAGGAATCGGCCTGAATTTTTCAGCAACTTTGCCTCGCGGCTCTCCGCTCCTTCCCTGAAAGTTTGGGGGATCCGTCAAGGGGCCAGAGATAAAAGGGGGGTCCCAAACGTGTTTTCCCATTGTTAATTTCCATAGGGCGGTCGGTCGCACTTTTAGCTCGAACGGCTGAATGGATTTTCACCAAACTTGGCAAAATTGTAGGGACTGGTAGCCCGATGTGCCTTTGCTATGTCTCAAGATATGTGCTCCAGAGGATTTTGAGTAATTTAGGTTCAAAAAAATTTATATATCTAGAGCCGCGCCCCGGTACGCGCACTGGGGAGCGCTCCGGGCGCGCCACGCGACTTGCGCACGAGAAGCTGATTGGCTCTCGGGTGTCTGTAAACATTCGAAACAGTCCGGAGCGGCCACCATCTTGTGTCTCGGTAGGACTGAGACACAAGAGGTGGCTAAAAACAAAAGGGGGAAATGACCAAAAGGGGGCAGGGTACACCCCCCCGACCCCCTAGGTTTGATGTGGGGGCCATAAAAGGGTCCCGAGGGACAACATTTTTTTTTAATTTTATTTCGATTTTCACGGGGGGAGCGCCCGGTGAGCGTACTATGGAGAAAAAAGAATGACAGTTTTTAAAAAATTTAGCATTTTTTTTATAAATTGGAGGTAGTTCTGAATAGAACTTTAAAAAAAAAAAAATTTAATATTTTTTATACTTTTTTTTAACGGTTTTATATTTTTTGGGGATTTTTTTCAGGGGAAAAACAAAAACAGGGATTCCAAAACTGCTCAACAGGAGCAAAAAATTTTGAAAAATTAGGGACGGGGAGGGCAGCAATGTTCCTGTCTCTTTATAGCAATGAGTTCAACGCTCTGCTCCCCATAACGGAGCTGTTCATCACAGTCCACGCATAGAAATTTTATGCCTGCAAACACCGGCTGCACGTTAGGGACCATTCTACCACGTGGTGTTCCTGAAGGTGTTGCTCCACCAGTGGAGGTGCTGCTGCCATCTCTTGGTAATTTCCGTGCCAGGTCCCTCACACTCTCCCTGGCATAGTGTTTTGGGTGTCTTCTCTGGACATGCCTAATTAAATTGGCATTTCTAAAGCTATATTTTTTATTAGGATTGCCTCTGGATAAAATACTGCCACATATCTTGCAGGTTACCTTAGCAGCATTAACCTTTTTTTTTCCTTCAGGGATGTCATAAAATTTCCAAATGAAGTGGTCCTTTGTTTTGTGGTGAGGAGGGTCCTCACGCAAAAAAACATCAGAATCACTGCTGGATGACTCCCTTGCAGCCATTGCTGTAGATCAGGAAACTTTGAGAAGCAGATAATGCAAAGACCACCTCTTGCTCTCTCCAAGTACAAAGCAATAGTGAGAGAAATGGGTGGGTTTCTCAATATTTTGAAAAAAAAATGTTCTGAACCAATGAAAAGTGTTATTTTAAAGTCACATTGCTTGACGCGCTTACGCTACGCGCCCTGGGGCGCGTCCCGGGGCGCGTAGCGTAAGCGCGTCGGGACGCTTACGTTGCGCGATCGTATGCGATCGCGTGCTTCCGGGTGCGCTTACGCAGTGCGTCATATGACGCATCACGCGGCTACGCGATACGTCACGTTGTTTTCGTTCGCGGGAATAGCGCTAACGGGACGCTCACCAGCACGCGCCCCGGGGCGCGCCGCAACCTTGCGCTTACCCGTGCGTTCACCGGTACGCGCCGCAACCTTGCGCTTACCCGTGCGTTCACCGGTACGCGCCCCGGGAGCACACCAGGCAAAAAATATTTTAAAAAATTACAAAAAATTAAAATAAACATTTACATATTTATACAATATAAAATTCATTATAAAAAATATTATTTCATACCTATAGAGATTTGCTATTAAAAAAACGTTGAAATTCACTGAAAAAACCATAGGTTTCACACCAGTTATAGTTAGGAATTAGCATTTAAAAAACCTATTAAATTCACTGAAAAAACCATAGGTTTCACACCAGTTATAGTTAGCTGGAAATTTTACTGGCATAAAACCAATGAAATTCCCACGTTATAGTTAGTTGGACTCACTATAACTTGCGCGTGCAATGCACTGCTGATGACGTCACATATTACATCACTCATGACATGGTCAGTGACATCACTCATGACATCACTGATGACACCATCCTTGTGACAGGAGGGTCCTGTATATATATATATATATATATATATATATATATATATATATATATATACACACATATATATATATATATATACACATATATATATATATGCACACATATATATACACATATATATATATACACATATACACATACATATACATATATATATACACACATATATATATATATATATATATATATATATATATATATATACACACACACCTCCTCCCGTGGTCAGGTGGCGTGGCGAATCGGCAAACCCAAAGCCGAGTAAGTTTCAATCCGCTTCGTGTCAATTTTGCAATTAAGCAAGGCCACGCACTCAGGTAAATGCAGTCGCAAAGTTTTTATTTTCAGATAACGCTACGCGTTTCGACACCCCCCGGTGTCTTGATCACACGATGACCTCTCCCCTGTGGCCAGCGCATTATATAAACGTCACATAATAAATTATAGTAAACATCAACAAGGATAGTAGTGCCTGTGTCAGTTAAGGAAAAATCAATCGGCCATTTTAAACTAGTCAATTTACCTAGTTACGAACAGTGCATTAAATTGGCCTAAGGAAAGTCTCTTTTGATTAATACATTGTTAAATTTGATCTGTAAATCAGGATTAAAAAAGTACACTGAAAGTATACTACACACATGTACACAGATTGCAGGATTGTCAATCATTAGAATATCTGGTGGAAACCCACTTTCTCCTTTGCTTATATACATTGAAACCTAAGTATGCAATAATACAACACTATTCTGTATAGAGATGAGTTGCCAGCTCTTCATCCATATTGTGGCCACCCGGGAATCTGGTCTCTAAGATCATACTCCACCTAGATTCCCTCTTTCTAAGAGCCAGTTCCCTATTGCCTCCCCTTTTACCTAGGTTGACCTGTTCCACTACATAATACCGCAGTAAGGAATTATTAGATTGGTGGAACTCCTGGAAATGCCTGGCAATAGGATATTTAGTGTCTACATTAGTTATGGCTCTGAGACGTTCCTGTACACATTTTTTTGCCATGCAGGTAGTACTCCCTACATATTTGATTTTACACGGGCATTCTAAAACGTACACCACGTAATTAGTGTTGCATGTCAGGAATTGTTTGATTTTTTTTTGTGTTCCTGAGTACCTGGGATTTCAATGTCTAGACCGTACTGGTTAGCTTTTTGTTAACTCTTTGGTCAAAATTACATGTATCAATGTAATTGAACTCAATATATGGGAATTTTCAGATGGTTAATACTTTGTTATACATCAAATTCATTGGGTATATGTCACTAAAATTATGGATGACATAATGTGAAGAATATGGTTGTTATGTATAAATGTACCATAACATTATAGTTAGATTCGGCACTAGACCGTAGATCTGTTTTCACTGATATTGTGAGATACAGTAGAACTTGTGGAGTATAAGGAGGGCATTTGTCAGTTTTTTGTTTCTCTTTTATTTATATAGAGACCTTTGTTTGGTAAGAATTGTAATGATTATATAATTGATTTAATTATTATGATTTACAGATCAAATTTAACAATGTATTAATCAAAAGAGACTTTCCTTGGGCCAATTTAATGCACTGTTCGTAACTAGGTAAATGGACTAGTTTAAAATGGCCGATTGATTTTTCCTTAACTGACACAGGCACTAGTATCCTTGTTGATGTTTACTATAATTTATTATGTGACGTTTATAATATGCGCTGGCCACAGGGGAGAGGTCATCGTGTGATCAAGACACCGGGGGGTGTCGAAACGCGTAGCGTTATCTGAAAATAAAAACTTTGCGACTGCATTTACCTGAGTGCGTGGCCTTGCTTAATTGCAAAATTGAAACAAAGCGGATTGAAACTTACTCGGCTTTGGGGTTGCCGATTCGCCACGCCACCTGACCACGGGAGGAGGTACCCGGAAGGACCCTGATATATATATATATATCTATATATATATATATATATATATATATATATATAATCTCGTGGTTTGCAGACCTCAGCATGCCACCATCCCTGTGATGGCTGTGATTCATAGTGGGTTGCAATTTGCATCCTACCTTATTAATATCCGTGAGGTAGATCGAATTGCGACCCAGTAGTAATCAGTATTTTTCAAACCAACCTTTTAGTACACAGGTCGGTGCGCAAAACAGCTCACTGGTGGCAAACTACTGGTCTCAATTTGGGACCAGTATTTATGCGATCAGTGCTACAAAATTTCTATAACATAACAGGCTGCACAATGGGATTATCACGGGATCCTTTTTGTGCAGCTATTTCCTGAAATTGTCTTTATTTAAAAAAAAAAAAACTTTCAAAAACAGTCTCTTGTAACAGGTTTGTCAGCTTATAAGAAGTTCGATATACACTCTACCAACCCCCAAAACATATCCATACATGGGCAAATCCTTACACTTAAATACCACTGCAGACCTCATGCTAAATAAGACACCTTGACAGTGAGTCATCTGAAGTGATAGTGTACTGCATCCCTGAACTAGACATAACTTTCTGTGGCAAAGCCAATTTACTCAATGCTAAACTACGACAAAATGAAGACACATTATACAGCCATCCCGCGCCTTTATAAGCATTTCTTGTCCTGCAGTTTACCCACGGGTCCACTCACCTGGCCTTCTGCTTTCAGATTCCTTCTCTTCAGCATCAGACACTTCCTTCCAGTTTTCATCTGCTGCAATTTCACTTTCCAAGCCATTTTGCACGTTCTCGCTCCCTCTTCTCTCCTTCAGGTTCCTATCTCTAGCCTCCTGCTCGTCTCTGCTTGGGCTGTGCCCTAGTGAGCCCGGCCACATGTCGAGGCTGGGACTTTGCCCCCCCTCCATGGAGAGGCGGATATTCCGTACTAGCAGCCGCTTCAACACTAGCACTGCAAGAGAGAGGAAGGAAGAGCTTGTGAAACCAAGCAATCAACAAGCAAAAGTATCACAACATCCATCCAGAACACCGCATAAAAACAGACAGCTGCAAGTCCACTCTCATGGACTTTAATCAGTATTTCACACACTCGCCTCTTATAACCGGCTAGCAGACTGTGGCCAGGGTGCGTTACTTACGGTCTTTGTTTTTCTACGACTTCAAGGGGTGGTTTGCAGCGGTTTACAAACAGGGCACATATTCCTGCTACCAATGAGGTGCCTGCAAGTAACCCTGGCACCAAGACATGAGCTACGTGTCTTCAATTCATAGACATAAATGGGTAACAAATGATACACAAACAGCAGGGTCAGAAATCTGCTAACAAACTACATATTCCTGCAAGACACCCTGGCACTAAGACATGAGCGAGGTGTTTTCAATTCATAGACATAAATGGGTAACAAATGATACACAAACAGCTGTGTCAGAAATCTGCTAACAAACTACATATTCCTGCAAGACACCCTGGCACTAAGACAGGAGCGAGGTGTTTTCAATTCATAGACATAAATGGGTAACAAATGATACACAAACAGCAGGGTCAGAAATCTGCTAACAAGCGAATAGTTTTCTTACCTGTCGGTATAGTTTTGCAGCTTGAAGATCTTTCTGGATTCACTATGCTGTGCATTATTCCGCGGTCTTGTGGTTGGGTCCGGAATCGTAGTCTTTTCTTTTTTTTTTTCTTGTAGCCCAGGTGGGCGTCGGCGTCACACCTCCTTGGGTGTATTTCCGGTGACGTCGGCATGCTTCCTGCGGAAGCTCCCACTCTTGGGCCCCCCATCTTCAGATTCTTTTTTTCCGTGTTTGTTCTGTTTCCGAAGTAATGGCAATGTTCCATTAAGTGATTTACCGCTTTTAACCTTTAAAGTTTTTATTTTTTTTATTTGTCTCTGTCGTGTGCACCGAAGCCCATATTGCCGCGAGGCATATGTCTTGTATGGGTGTGTTAGCCAGGAAAGCTATTGTCGCACCCTTTTTCCTAGTGGAGTGGGCACGTGTCCCTTCTGCTAGTTCTTGTCCTGCTCGCTTGTGGCAGAGCTGAATTGTTTGTGCGATCCATCGTGCAATAGTCACTTTGGTTACTGCTTTCCCCATGAAACTGTTGGCGAATGACACAAAGAACTGTTTTGTTTTCCTGTGTCCCTTCGTTCTCTCAATGTAGTGCATGACTGCCCTTCTGGCGTCCAGGGTGTGCAGAGCCCGCTCTGCGCTAGTGGTTGGTTTTTGGAAAAAACTTGGTATCTGTATAGACTGGTTCATGTGGAATTTGGACACCACCTTCGGCATGAAGTGTGGGTCAGTTCTCATCACAACCCTATCATTGTGTATTTGTATGTAGGGTTCTTGTAGCGTTAGTGCCTGAAGTTCGCTTACTCTGGTAAGGACGTTATTGCAACCAGGAAAGCTGTTTTCATAGTTAGCATCTTTAGGGAGGCCTTGTGAAGTGGTTCAAAGGGCTCTTTCATGAGTTCCGTTAGGACTATGTTCAAGTTCCATGCAGGTGGCGGCACCCGCTTTGGTGGTGCAATCCTCTTCGCTCCTTCCAGGAATCTTTTCACCACCTGTGATGTGAAGAAACCCCTGCACGTTTCTCCTCTTGTGTAGGCGACTATCGCTGCCAAGTGAACTCTCAGCGAGGATGAACTAAGGTTCTTCTCCAGCAGGTGCGTGAGGTACTTTAGCACTGTGGAGTCCTTCTTCATTTTATTGTTAAGTTTTTCTTTTCTGCACCACATTGTGAATCTTTTCCACTTCGCAACATAGCACTTCCGAGTGCTGGGTTTTCGTGCCTCCCGAAGGACCCTCAGGGTGCTTTCTGGCAGCTTCAAATGTGCAAACTCTATGTCCTCAGGAGCCATGCCACCAGGCTCAGGCTCTCTAGCTCTGGGTGCAGCACCTCTCCGTTCTGCATGGAGAGCAGGTCTTTCCTTTTGCCGAATCTGTGGGGTGCACACTGTCATCTCCATGATCTGCGAGTACCATGTCTGTCTGGCCCACTGTGGCGCGACCAGTATCAGGGTCATGTTGCTCGCTCTGCATTTGCTCAGCACTCTGTGCATCAGTGGTATCGGGGGAAAAGCGAAAGCAAATGTCCTGGACCAATCTATCCATAGGGCATTCCCCAGGGATCCCTCCTCAGGCTGTCTGGATGCGAAGTTTTGGCATTTTGCATTCTGGCGTGTGGCAAACAGGTCCACTGATGGCGTTCCTCATCTGTCGAACAGCCACCTTGTCTCTTGAGCGTTGAGCTCCCACTCGTGGGATGCCGAAGTCTGTCTGCTGAGCCAGTCTGCTTGTATGTTGTTCTTCCCTGGTAGGTGTATGGCTAGCAGGTCTATCTTGAGTGGGATGGCCCATCTCCATATCTCCTGCGCTAGCGTCGAAAGCATGGTTGACTGTGTCCCACCCTGCTTGTTGATGTAGAACATCGCTGTGGTGTTGTCTGTTTGTAGCAATACCTTGTGCTTGTACAGTCTCGTCTGGAAAGCTTTCAGTGCAAGGAAGATTGTCTTCAATTCCAGGTAATTGATGTGCTTTGTCGCATCTGCTGGTGTCCACAGTCCTCTCACTTTGAGTTCCTCCATGTGAGCGCCCCATCCCTTCAGGGATGCGTCTGTGGTGATGGTCACTATTGGTGTTGGGGGTGTTAGAGGCTTTCCCTTTGTTATGTTCTCCATGTTCCACCATGTCATTTCCTTCTGCACTGTGTGCGTTACAACCACTAGATCCTCCCAACTGCCTGTAGCTTGTGACCATTGCTCCTGTAGCCATTCTTGAATGGGTCTCATGTGGAGTCGTACATTTGGTACTAGGTGGATTCATGATGCCATCATGCCCGTGATCTTGCTCGCAGTCCTCACTGTCCGAGCTTGCCCCTTCTGGTAGAGGAGAGTTCCCTTCACCAGCGCTCTCGCCCTCTTCTCGCTGGGGACCACCTTGCCCTGTAAGGTGTTGATCTGTGCTCCCAGGAAGATTTTCACTTGTTCCGGCTCCATTGATGATTTCTTCCAATGGATGGAGAACCCCAGGTTTATGAGTGTGGTCGTCACTGTTTGTGCGTCCGGCTTGCATTTCTGGTATGTCTTTGCTTTCACTAGCCAATTGTCCAGGTAAGGGTATACGTGTATTCCTTGCCTTTGTAGGTGCGCTGCGACTGCTGCGAGGCACTTTGTGAAGACCCTTGGTGCTGACTTTAGTCCGAAGGCTAGTGTTATGAACTGGTAGTGGTTTTCTCCGATGGTGAACCTGAGCATATGCTTGTGCTTTCTGTTCATTGGGATGTGCAGGTAGGCCTCTTTGAGCTCTATCGTCACCATGAAATCCCCGATTTGCAACTGTGGGAGCACCTCTTGTAGGGAGGTCATTTTAAACTTTTGCGTTCTTATAAAATTGTTCAGGAACCTTAGGTCCAGAATGGATCTCATTGTTTCGTCTACTTTTGGTACCAGGAAGTACGCAGAATATACCCCCTTGTTCCTTTCCCTGAGGGGGACCGGTTCTATGGCCTGCTTCTGCAGGAGCTCCTTTGCTTCTTCCTGAAGGCGCTCTAGCTGTTTGTTTGCTAGTGGTCTTTTTGGTTTTCTGCTTGTTGGCATCCCCTCCAACTCTATGCAGTATCCGAATAGGATGATGTTGAGAATCCACTTGTCTGATGTGATTTCTCTCCATTCTTGAAGGTAAAATCGTAATCTTCCTCCCACTGGTGTCATGTGGTCGTAGGTGTCTAGTTTGTGTAACACCTGATCCCCTCCGTACGTGTTGCCCCCTGGGATCTTTCCTGTGGGTGGGCACACGGGGTTTTGCGAAGTCACTTAGAGGCGGGCTGCTGACCCCCTCTTTTATTCTGTCCACGTCCATTTCCTCTCCCTCGAAAGGACTGGCCTCTTGGCTGGTACTGCCAGGACTGCTTATGCTGACCCTGCTGTGCTTGTGAGTCGGTCTGGTGCGTTTGTTGGAAAACCTGGTGTGATGTACCCGGCTGGTTTCCACCTCTGCCTCCGGGCCTCCGTGACGGGGCACCCCTGTGCTCCCTCTGAACTGCAATGCTCCCATGGATCTCGCAGTTTCGTTATCCTTTTTCAGTTGACTGAGCTTCTCATCAACTGTTGTTCCAAACAGGGTTTCGCCGTTGAACGGTGTGTTCAGGATGCTGTGTTGCACTTCTGGTTTAAAGCCTGAAACCCTGGGCCAGGCGTGTCTCCTCTCCGTGATGCCCATCATCATGAGCCTGCTGGAGGTGTCTGCCCCATCCAGGGCAGTCTTGAGGCAAGAATTTGCCGCGTTCTTCCCCTCCTCCACCAGTCTTTCGGCCTTTTGCTTGGCCTCCTGGGGCATGTCTTTCACCAACTGACCCAGTTCCTCCATGATCTGGTACATGTGCCTGTGGATCAGGGCGTTGGAATTTGCCATGCGCCATTGTGTTGCGGCATTCCGTTCAATCCTTCTGCCCACCAGGTCCATCCTCTTGCTCTCCTTATCTGGGGGCGACCCAGAAGTAGTGGGCACGTTAGCCCTCTTTCTTGCTGTGGCTGTGATGATGGAGTCTGCTGAGACCGTGCCCTGAATGTAGGGTGGGTCTTATGAGGAATGTTTGTATTTTTTCTCCGTTCTGGGAGTGACAGCCTTGCATGTTGCAAGCTCCTTGAATGCTTCCCTTCCCTGGGCCAAGACACTCTCGAGCATGGGCAGGTACTGGCTCTTTGTTTGAGTGGGGAGCAATGTCTCCAGAAGGAAGTCCGCTTTCTGCTTCTCTTCGTCGAGCTTGAGCCTGAATGCTGCTGCGGCAGTTTTTATCACCGAGTTGTAGGCTCCGATGTCGTCCGGCGGCGAGGGCCTCGAGGGATATGAGTCGACCGCCTCCTCTGGGCTTAGGGTGTCGACCTCCAGATAATCCACCTCCAGTGAGTCGGAGGGAGCCGACCCGGCATCCGTCCTGTTGACCTCTTCCTCCTCATAGTCGTAACTATAGTAGGGACTCTTCGTTTTCCTGGTCGTCGATCTCCTCGACGTCCGGTGCCTGTTCATAGGCGTCATCGTCTTCCTCCTCGACAACCTCCGCCACCTGTGGCTTTGTCTTGTGGGGAATCGTGAAGGCCTTCATCTTGGCGTCAAATTCCTTCTTCCGCTGCAAGATATTTTCCATTTCGGCCTCGAGGCGCCTTTTCTTTTTCTCCATCTCGGCTGCGTGTTCCGCGTCGGATGGTTCGGCCGCCCTTTTCGGTGGTTGGCTCGGTGCCGAGCTGGTCTTTGGCGCAGAAGTTTGACGTCGAACCGTGTTTCGGCGTTGGTGCTTTAGGGTCCTTCTCCCTCGACGTCGATCGATCCTTTTCGGGTACGATTTTCGACGGCTTTTGCTGTTCAACAGCTCTCGGCGCCGGGGACTCCTCAGAGGATCCGCTGGGCCTGGGTGTAGCCGCGGGCGCCGGAGATTTTGGCGCCGGCGCTTTCGAGGCCTTGCCCTCGTTCTTTCTAGACTCAGGGTCTCTCGTGCTCTTAGGGGCCGTAGAGTTTCCTACCTTATCAGAAGTCTTGGTGTAATCGGTCTCTACGACCGTGTAGCTGACGTCTTCGGCGGCAGCGTTGTCCTCTTCCTCGGAAGACATCCCCAGCTCGTAAAGGGATGGAGTCGGGGATTTTCCCTGCAGGGTGTCGTGTGCTACCCTCTGCCTCTCTCTCACGCGAAGGGTCTTCGGGGTGAAGGCGGAGCAGGCGTTGCAGTCCTTGCTTTCGTGATCTACCGGTAGGCAAAGGTTGCAAACCGGGTGCTGGTCCTTCTGCGCGTACTTGTGGCGGCAGTTACGGCAGAACTTGAACGGCGTGTTGTCCATCTGAGCGCTCAGGGGCCCCCTGGTCGTGCGTTCGTCGACGGGCGTCGAAGTTCTCGAAGATTTCTCCTTCTTCTTCGATGGCCCTTGATTGATGAAGTCTCCTGGAGTCTTCTGAGATGTTTTCCTTCCAATTTCTGTATTCTTCTTTCTCCAAAAATGTCTGGAGCCCAAACGGGAACGATCCAGACCCGACCGCGGACAAAAGAATCTGAAGATGACGCCCAAGAGTGGGAGCGTGGGAGCTTCCGCAGGAAGCATGCCGACGTCACCGGAAATACACCCAAGGAGGTGTGACACCGACGCCCACATGGGCTAAAAAAAAAAAAAGAAAAAAAAAAAAGGACTAAGATTCCGGGCCCAACCACAAGACCGCGGAATAATCCACAGCATAGTAAATCCAGAAAGATTCACGCTGCAAAACTACATATTCCTGCAAGTCACCCTGGCACTAACATGTGCTAGGTGTCTCCAATTCATAGACATAAATGGGTAACAAATGATACACAAACAGCAGGGTCAGAAATCTGCTAACAAACTACATATTCCTGCAAGACACCCTGGCACTAAGACATGAGCTAGGTGTCTCCAATTCATAGACATAAATGGGTAACAAATGATACACAAACAGCTGCGTCAGAAATCTGCTAACAAACTACATATTCCTGCAAGACACCCTGGCGCTAACATGTGCCAAGTGTCTCCAATTCATAGACATAAATGGGTAACAAATGATACACAAACAGCTGTGTCAGAAATCTGTTAACAGACTACATATTCCTGCAAGACACCCTGGCACTAAGACATGAGCTAGGTGTCTCCAATTCATAGACATAAATGGGTAACAAATGATACACAAACAGCTGTGTCAGAAATCTGCTAACAAACTACATATTCCTGCAAGTCACCCTGGCACTAAGACATGAGCTAGGTGTTTTCAATTCATAGACATAAATGGGTAACAAATGACACACAAACAGCTGTGTCAGAAATCTGTTAACAAACTACATATTCCTGCAAGTCACCCTGGCACTAAGACATGAGCTAGGTGTCTCCAATTCATAGACATAAATGGGTAACAAATGATACACAAACAGCTGCGTCAGAAATCTGCTAACAAACTACATATTCCTGCAAGTCACCCTGGCGCTAACATGTGCCAAGTGTCTCCAATTCATAGACATAAATGGGTAACAAATGATACACAAACAGCTGTCTCAGAAATCTGCTAACAAACTACATATTCCTGCAAGACACCCTGGCACTAAGACATGAGCGAGGTGTTTTCAATTCATAGACATAAATGGGTAACAAATGATACACAAACAGCTGTGTCAGAAATCTGCTAACAAACTACATATTCCTGCAAGTCACCCTGGCACTAAGACATGAGCTAGGTGTTTTCAATTCATAGACATAAATGGGTAACAAATGACACACAAACAGCTGTGTCAGAAATCTGCTAACAAACTACATATTCCCTCAAGACACCCTGGCACTAAGACATGAGCTAGGTGTTTTCAATTCATAGACATAAATGGGTAACAAATGACACACAAACAGCTGTGTCAGAAATCTGCTAACAAACTACATATTCCCTCAAGACACCCTGGCACTAAGACATGTGCTAGGTGTCTCCAATTCATAGACATAAATGGGTAACAAATGATACACAAACAGCAGGGTTAGAAATCTGCTAACAAAATATTTGTAAAGTAGAAGAAGCTACTGAGCGCAGGTCACTAAGGAGGGGAAGAGGTACTAGGCGCATCAACAAAGTATGTGAACGGAAATCCCAAGTGCACTGGGGTGGGTTCGTGGAGTGTGTGGGCATGGCTAAAATGAATGAAAAATTCTCCAACTATTTTGTTGGCTTTCACCTTCAGAGAGATGTATACAACATACAAAGCGCACACACCTTGAATGGATACAAGTTACAGCAATCGGTGCAATCAGATTATCACAAAACAGAATCCCTTATTTTTAGTAATACACCATCGGATTGTACCTTAAAAAACCTTTTTGTATACGTTTGCTTTAGAGGAGTGAATTCAGATTGGCAACGCCCTTACTTTACATCTCAAATAGAATAATCTCTGCTAGGAGTAGGGGTCATAGTTCTGGGCTGCACGACATCTGGACAGACCTATGAGTGATATACTAGGGACTATACCCCTGAAGTCCCACAGAACAATTTGGAACAGTGAATAAGGGTATCTGTTAGTCAACACCAATGTAAAGATCTTTGTTTCAAAATTATATTCAAGTTATTCTTTGTATATTAGGAGAGAAACAAAGTTAGTTTCTTATTATATTTCAGTATTCTTTCTATTGTAATCCTCATGCTCTTCAGACATTGTTGACATGGCACAGGAGCTGAGACCAGCCAATATGCGTTTCAGCCCCTTTGGTGAGCAGGCGTGGAGCTTACTCAAGGCTGTTTACAAATAACATACATAACCAAATAATTTGAAATAGTAATGAATATGCTACTTACCAGTAAGCATCTGTTCTTGGCATGTAGGGCTGCTAACATTCATATCTATAGCATAGATCGCCGCCTAGTGTTGGGTCCGGATGATTGCACATTGTTGTCCTGGAAGAGTCTTCGAAGTATCACGAGATAGGTGGCTCCTCCCCTGGACTACAGTGCGCATGGGCATCGACTCCATCCCCAGATTGTTTTTAGCCATTGTGGCAAAGATGGAGTGTAACCGTGTAAGCGATGGCAATGCTAGAGATTAAATGCAAGAAAAGTCTGCAGCCGCTACGGGCGCCGGGAAGGAGGGCGGGCGATATGAATGTTAGCAGCCCTACATGCCAAGAACACATGCATACTGGTAAGTAGCATATTCAGTTCGAGGCATGTGGGCTGCTAAATTCATATCTATAGCATAGAATACATAGCAGTCCCTCCATTAACGGCGGCCGCCCGTGCCAGCTGCAGAAGTCTGAAAAAGCGTTTTAAGAACAGCCTGTCCTACAGCTGCCTGCTGTTTTGAATGCACATCTACACAGTAATGTTTAGTAAACGTATGTGGTGTAAACCATGTGGCTGCCCTACAAATGTCTTCCAAAGGAATGTTACCTAGGAATGCCATGGAGGCCCCCAACTTGCGTGTGGAGTGCGCCTTGGGGGGGACCGTTAAAGTGCGCTTAGCCTTCTGATAACAAATCTGAATACACTTAACGATCCACCTGGCTATTCCTGCTTTGGAAATGGGGTTGCCTTTATGCTGGGCTGCGAAGGCAACAAAGAGTTGCTGTGTCTTTCTAAAAGGTTGTGTTCTGTCAATATAGTACATAAGCGCTCTTCTGACATCAAGCGTATGGAGCATCCTTTCTGCTACCGTTTCCGGGTTCGGAAAGAATGCGGGCAGTTCGATGGTTTGATTGACATGAAACTGCGACACCACCTTCGGGAGAAATTTGGGGTTAGTGCGCAGCACCACCCTGTTTGAATGAATTTGTATAAATGGCTCTTGGATTGTGAGCGCCTGTAGCTCACTAACACATCTTAGAGACGTTATGGCAATGAGAAAAGCCACTTTCCATGTGAGGAACTGAAGCTCACATGAATGCAGAGGTTTAAATGGGGGACCCATCAATCTGGTGAGCACCACATTGAGGTTCCACACAGTAGCTGGCGGGGTCCTGGGAGGGATGACCCGCTTCAGCCCTTCCAGGAATGCTTTAATGGCAGGCACCCTGAAGACAGAGAGATGCTGCCTGTTTTGGAGATAAGCCGCTATGGCGGATAAGTGTATCCGAATGGAAGCGTATGCTAGATTGCATTTGTAAAGATGCAACAGATAGCAGATGATATTAGGAATGGATGCATTGAGCGGGTTGATAGCGTGCTCTGTACAGTAGATGACAAACCGCTTCCATTTCGCTGCATAGCAAGCTCTGGTAGTGGGCTCCTTGCCTCCTGGATGATGTCCATGCATTCAGGGGGCAAATCAAGGTAGCCAAACTCTAAGACCTCAGGAGCCAGATCGCCAGATTGAGCTGCTGCGGATCTGGATGCTGAATGTCGCCACGGTTCTACGTTAAGAGCCGGGGTGTGAGGTGCAGTCTTTGATGCGGTACCACGGAGAGTTCGAGGAACGTGGTGTACCACGGTTGTCCCGCCCACGTTGGAGCAACTAGGATGAGCGTCATCGAGTGTTGCTTTAGCTTTCTTGCCACCAGCGGAATGAGAGGCGCTGGGGGAAAAGCGTACGCAAATCTGCCTGACCAGTTCATCCATATCGCATTGCCCTGCGATAGTGGGCGAGGGAACCTGGCGGCAAAGCTTTGGCATTTTGCGTTTTCCTCCGTGGCAAACAGGTCTATCTCTGGATGACCCCACTGCTGGAAGTACGGGCGGAGTACTGATGGATGTAACTCCCACTCGTGCATCTGGTGGCTGTACCTGCTGAGCAGATCCGCCATCTGATTGTCCGTGCCCGGGAGGTGTTCCGCCATGAGGAAGATGTTCCTCTGAATGGCCCACTTCCACATGCTCTGAGCCAGATGAGACAACTGTGGAGAGTGCGTACCTCCCTGCTTTTGAATGTAGTATATGGCTGTCATGTTGTCCGTCCGGATCAACACGACTTTGTTGCACAGATGTACTTTGAAGGACTTGAGAGACAGGAAGATTGCCATCAGCTCTAAGTAGTTGATGTGCATCTTCCTTTGTTGCGTTGTCCATAGTCCCTGCACCGTGTAGTGGAGCACATGAGCCCCCCATCCCTGGAGAGATGCGTCCGTCGTTAGTGTAATCTGTGGCAGAGGCTCTTGGAACGGTCGGCCCTTGCAAAGGTTGTGTGGATTCCACCAATGCAGAGAGCTGTATGCCCGACCCGTCACCAACACTAGGTCGTTTAACTGTCCTTGAGCCTGAGTCCACTGATGCGCTAAGCATTCTTGGAGCGGACGCATATGGAGCCTCGCGTGCGGGACTATGAAGATGCAGGAGGCCATCATGCCTATCAACTGCATGAACACTCTCGCTGGGAGTGAGTGTTGCGGTCTGAACTTTTGGATCAGCGCCTGGATGTTGTCGATCCTCGCTGGGTTTGGCTGAGCTGTGGCAGCCAGAGTATTGATCGTCGCGCCCAAATACTGCCGCACATGGGCCGGCTGAAGGTGCGACTTCGGGTAGTTTAGTGTAAATCCTAGACTGTGAAGGAGGTGAATGGTGTGAGACATATCTGCGGCGCACTGCTGGGCTGACTTTGCCTGAACGAGCCAGTCGTCCAGATAAGGGTAGACATGTATACTCTGTCTCCGGAGGTGGGCCGCCACCGTCGCCAGACATTTTGTGAACACTCTGGGAGCAGTGGTCACTCCGAAGGGGAGTACCTTGAACTGGTAATGCCTGTTTTGGATGGTGAACCGGAGGTACTTTCTGTGGGATGGGTGGAGTGGTATGTGAAAGTAAGCATCCTTGAGGTCCAAGGTTGCGAGGAAGTCTCCCTGTTGTAACAAGGGAAGAACCTGCTGCAGTGTCAACATGTGGAAGTGTTCTGAAAGAATGTACTGGTTTAAGGGGCGTAGGTCCAGAATCGGTCTGAGTGAGCCGTCCTTTTTTGTGATTAAGAAGTACAGGGAATAAACCCCTGTGCCTTCTTCCTCCACTGGCACGAGCTCTATTGCGCCTTTTTGCAGCATCACCAGAACCTCCTGCTGCAATAAGTACAAGTGCTCTGCTGAAATAGGACGGTGTTTTGGGGGCATGGGTGGTGGGGTGGATGTCCGCTCCAAACAATAGCCGAACTGGATAAGTTTCCTGACCCACCTGTCTGTGGTGATGGACTTCCAGACTGGCAGGAACTGTTGGAGTCTCCCTCCGACAGGTGTTGGATGGTCGGGGGCAGTGACAGGGAGTCACTGTTTGTTGGCGGCAGAGGAACGGGAACTGTTGTTGCCTCTGCCTCTACCCTTGGCACTGTTTCCTCTGTATCCACCTCTGCCCTGCTTGCTGTAGGAGGATTGCGCACCACTTTTAATGAATGGCGTCTGCTGCGACATGTGCCCTCTGTTAACACCTCGATTGCCTGAGCGACGAAAAGTGTTCCCTCTAAATTGTTGTGACTGGAGAGCTCCCATGGACTTGGCAGTCTCGGTATCTTTCTTGATCTTCTCCAGGGTGGTGTCCACCTCTGGGCCAAATAACCTGTCTGGATTAACGGGCTGGTTGAGGATAGTAATCTGTATCTCTGGCTTGAATCCTGAGATGCGGAGCCATGCCCGACGCCGCAACATCACACTAGTGTTGATCGCTCTCGCTGCTGTGTCCGCAACATCTAGCGCACACTTTATAGCAGCGTTGGAGATGAGCTTCCCCTCCTGGATAAGCATTTCAGCTCCCTCTTTAAACTGGTCTGGGAGGTGTTGTAACAGCTGCTCTAGGGTGTCGTAGTGTGCCCTATCGTATCTGGCCAACAGAGCCTGCGTGTTTGAGATGCGCCATATGTTGGCCGCCTGAGCTGCTACCCTCTTCCCAGATGCCTCCAGCACTTTTGACTCTTTGTCTGGGGGAGGAGCTTCACCCGTTGTTTGGGAGTTTGCCCTTTTGGGGGCATTAGAGACCACCAAAGAGTCCAAAGGCAACTGGCACCTTATGTAGGTCGGGTCGCCAGGTGCTGGTCTGTATTTCTTCTCAATGCGTGGGTTGACAACCCGTGATCTTGTGGGTTCCTTGAAAATGTCTGCCGCATGCTTAAGGATCCCTTTCAACATTGGGAGACTCTTGACAGTTTTTTCAGCAGTAGAGAAAGTGTCAAAAAGGAAGTCCAGCTCCACGGGGTCAGCATGCATTTCCACTTTATGGTTTGTAGCTGCCCTTTCAATTAAGGCATTAAATGCCGCAGAGTCCTCAGTGGGAGACGGCTTGGCGTTATAAACCTGAGGATCCTGGACCGTCTGCTGGTACCCTTGATCACCTGTGTCCATCCATGAGTCCTGCTGCTCATCAGGCTCTGTATGAGCAGGAAAATTGTACTCCTCATCTTGCTCCCCTTCATCCCCCTCAGAGTATGTGGGTGAAGGTGTTGCACTCCTCCCAGGCTGAGGAAGAATCTGCTCAACCAGAACTGGCGTTTCTGGTGCAGGCTTCTTACGTTTCAGAGGAATGGTAAACAACTGCAAAGGCTGTGAAGTAATCTTCCTCTTGTACAGCGTGAGTTTCCCGGTGTCGGCATCGATGAAATGCTCCGACCGTTCTTCAACCAAAGGGTGTCGATGACCCAAAGTCCCAGCCGGGTGAGGTGACTTCGACACAGTGTCCTTGGGCACCGACCGCGGTGCAAAGGCCTTCGGCGCCACCTTAGGCGGCAACGTGTAGAGGAGCGGCGCCGAGGTGGTTTTCGGTGGGTCTGCCGGCTTTGGTGCGGAAGGAGTCTTCGGTTCCGATGCCAAAGCCTTGTCCTTAAGGCGCTTGAGGGAGTCCGAGACCTGCTTCGTAAAGGAAGCGGACGGTTTCGTCGATCCGACCGACGTCCTTGGTCCGCCCCCAGGGGAAGACCCGAGCGTGGATGACTTGTGTTTGTCTGGTTGAGGCGCAGGAGCACTCTTGACTGGTGCGCTCCGATCACTGTCCACGGCTGCAGACGTCGATGCAGACGGCTTCGGATCGACGGGTTTCCCTTTAGGAGGAACGACCCCAGACCTCGGCTCTGCGCCCATCACTGACTTCGCGTCAACGGGCCCCTTGGTCTTCGGCGCGACAGACTGTCCCGATGCAGGCTCGACAGCCTTCTTGGATGTCGGCTTGTCCGCCGTGGTTGACACCGGCTCGACGGCCTTCTTCGAGCTTGGCTCCTTGACCACCTTCGGCACCTTCGCCTGGTCGACAGCTTTCATCGGTTTGGAGGCCCCCGAAGACGACGGCGTTGGTGGTGGAGCAGACGTCTTCGGTTTCGATGGCGTGTCGGCCATCTTTGTTTTCATCGATACCGAGGGTTTCAGTTTCGGTTTCGATTTCATTAATGGTGGCTCCGCGGAGGTCTCCATAGCCGGGCCGGAAGGCGGGGCCGTGGAGGGAGGAGTAAGGTCTTGGGTAAGGCCGCGTGGCGATCCCGTGACCTGAGCCTTTGTAAGAGTACGAACGGGGCATAGCTCTTCCTCCGAGCTATCTTCCATGGCCCCATATGCTTCGTCGTCGTCCCCCACCTTCTCGACGAGTTCCTCAATGTCTTGACTGTGGATGTCTGCTCCGTCGTCGGACTACACCTCCACCGGGGTAGGGGAAATCTGCAGGTGACGCACTTGCTCGTCGGCTTCTGGGTCGTCAAAGATGTCCACCGGTGCCGGAGCCGATCGCTGGGCCTCAAGGCGCGCCAAAGCTTGATCGTCTTCTTCGATCAAAATCTGGAACAGGCCATTCAGTTGGCCTCGTCGTGGTCCGGCGACAGGCACTTGTTGCACACAGGATGGACGTCAATGTGTGGGTACTTGGATGCACACACGGGACATTTCTTGAACCGACTCCGTTCCATGCCGTCGAAGTCTTGCTGCGTCGACTAGGCCCCGATCACCGAAGAGTCACAGGACCCCCCGGATATCCGACTCCACGAGCTGGAAGATATACGGGACCGAACGCGAACAATACCGACGGTGCAAAGAAGGCCTTTTGGTCTTGAAAAAGTTCTATCACGATTCCGAACAGGAGACGTCAAAATCACATCCGAACCCAATGGCGGAAAAAAACAATCTGGGGATGGAGTCGATGCCCATGCGCACTGTAGTCCAGGGGAGGAGCCACCTATCTCGTGATACTTCGAAGACTCTTCCAGGACAACAATGTGCAATCATCCGGACCCAACACTAGGTGGCGATCTATGCTATAGATATGAATTTAGCAGCCCACATGCCTAGAACATGAACTTATAAAAAAAGATAGCAACTTGCATGGGAAACATCGACAAACAAGAACAGAAAAAGGGGGGGGGGGGAATAAACAGAAAAAAATTAATACGTGTCATATCACATACCAACATCATTTAATAATGTTGTACGTTCACTGCAATGTTGTCAAAACTGTGGGACATGGCACACTTGAGATCAACCAGGATGGAATCAAAGTTATAAAGCAGGTAAAGATCTCATATAAGGGTGTCATTTTACCAAAACAAGGTACAATAGTTACTTATTTAGATAAATGTGTAGGAATTCTCAGGAATAGGTATCCTTTTCTGCTTCCCTTTTAGGCCTTAATATTTTAAATACCGCTCCCACTTTTAGACCACTTGGACATTGGTCCTGAGATAGTATTTGCTCACTTTCAGAACACCAGCAGCATTCTGACCACAGTCTTGCTGAGATAATTTCTCAGCTACTCAGGTACCATTCTTGAACCACTTGTCCTGCTAATTACTTTCTATTCCACTTATCAAATAGCTTACCCTCTCTCTCCAGACCGTTTCCCAAAGACGCAGCATAATGGACTGGTGTACTGGTAGGAACCACCTTTATTTCAGCACCTTGCAACTCAGAATGATATCTAAGCTTCATGAGACGTCTTTGACAGGCTCAAGTGACCCACATGCTCTTTGGGCCACATGTGTGGGTCTTGTTATACATTGGACCCCCCCCCATTTATTATGAGGTCCCCACCGTCCTCCCCTCCTCTTATCAGTTCTCACTCTTACACCTCTCTATGGCCAGCAATAACGTATTAGGTACAAGCACTAGTAAACTGTGTTGCAGCTGATCATTCTCAGAATAAAGGACTCCAATTGCATCACTCGTTCTCTACAGTTTCACCGTTAACCTTCAATACATACGTGCCCTGGTACTAAACTGCTGCTTTATAACTTAGAGCTGTGGGACATGGCATTTGGGAGCAGTCATGATTGGATCTGACACTATTGCAGTAAACGCACATTGTTAAATAATGTGGGTTAATATGACTGGATACGTCATATGACAAATATCGCTTGTTTTGGTTGTTTATTTTTCACCTTCTTTCTCAGTTTCGGTTTGTCCTTACCATGATGTTTCCTATGAACATTGCAGATTTTTCTCATAATCGGAGTCAAGATATCAAATTGCCTTGGATATGTATGTTATTTGTAAACCGCCTTGAAAAGGCCACAGGCTTGGGCGCCATAGGGGGTGAAACGTGTTCACGGTGTCTAGTTCACAAATCCCTGTCATGTCAACAATGTCTGAAGAGCACTCAGGATTACAATAAAAATACAAAAATATAATAAGGGCATTACTTTGTTTCATAACTAACGTACAAAGAAGAACTTGAACAGAATATTGAAACAAACATCTTTACATTGGTTGTGACTGACTTATAACCTTGTTCCAAAAAGTATAAATGTAAGTCTAAAATGACTCCATAAATTAAAGCCATTTATTGGCTCCTAAGAAGCCTTCAGAACATGTTTACATTCTTTCAGGTAGCAGTCAGCTTGGCAAGAAGCCAGCTTTCTCGGTCTTCCTATACCATGGCTTCTCAATACAGGAGGTCCTCTTCTTTCCTGTTCGGCCAGAGGCGCCTCACGGTCTGCATGAACTGTCCAGGAAAAGTTGTTTTTTAACGAAATAGAGGGGAACTATTTTTTGTAAAGTTAAAAAAGGTTGGGATCAAGGTTCGTAATTGATCCGTCCACTGGTTAAGAAGCACAAGTGACGGGGCTCCACACACACCTCCATTTCAACACATGATCACGTAGGATGCTCACCTCCTTCTCTAGGGCTCCCATTCACAGGAGGTTCAACGTCCTCCTGGCCCCTCGCCCTCAGGATGCTCCCGTTCCTTCAGACCAGCTCCCCTTTGAATGCTTCATTACTCATGCACCAATGCTCTCCTCCCTCCAGGGCTCATGCCGCTCACGATGCTCACCTACCCGCGAGATGTCCACCTTGCTCAATATGATCACCTGCCCCTTATAATGCCCACCTACATCCACAGACCTCATTCTCGAGATGATCACCTTCCTCCTGGGCCCATGCCTCTTAATACCCACCTACATCCACGGATCTCATTCTCGAGAAGATCACCTCCCTCCTGGGCCCATGCCTCTTATAATACCCACCTACATCCAAGGACCTCATTCTCGAGATGATCACCTCCCTCCTGGGCCCATGCCTCTTTTAATACCCACCTACATCCACCGACCTCATTCTCGAGATGATCACCTCCCTCCTGGGCCCATGCCTCTTATAATACCCACCTACATCCAAGGACCTCATTCTCGAGATGATCACCTCCCTCCTGGGCCCATGCCTCTTATAATACCCACCTACATCCACCGACCTCATTCTCGGGATGATCACCTCCCTCCTGGGCCCATGCCTCTTATAATACCCACCTACATCCAAGGACCTCATTCTCGAGATGATCACCTCCCTCCTGGGCCCATGCCTCTTATAATACCCACCTACATCCACCGACCTCATTCTCGGGATGATCACCTCCCTCCTGGGCCCATGCCTCTTATAATACCCACCTACATCCAAGGACCTCATTCTCGAGATGATCACCTTCCTCCTGGGCCCATGCCTCTTATAATACCCACCTACATCCAAGGACCTCATTCTCGAGATGATCACCGACCTCCTGGGCCCATGCCTCTTATAATACCCACCTACATCCAAGGACCTCATTCTCGAGATGATCACCTCCCTCCTGGGCCCATGCCTCTTATAATACCCACCTACATCCACCGACCTCATTCTCGGGATGATCACCTCCCTCCTGGGCCCATGCCTCTTATAATACCCACCTACATCCAAGGACCTCATTCTCGAGATGATCACCTCCCTCCTGGGCCCATGCCTCTTATAATACCCACCTACATCCACGGATCTCATTCTCGAGAAAATCACCTCCCTCCTGGGCCCATGCCTCTTATAATACCCACCTACATCCAAGGACCTCATTCTCGAGATGATCACCTCCCTCCTGGGCCCATGCCTCTTATAATACCCACCTACATCCACAGACCTCATTCTCGAGAAGATCACCTTCCTCCTGGGCCCATGCCTCTTATAATACCTACCTACATCCACAGACCTCATTCTCGAGATGATCACCTCCCTCCTGGGCCCATGCCTCTTATAATACCCACCTACATCCAAGGACCTCATTCTCGAGATGATCACCTCCCTCCTGGGCCCATGCCTCTTATAATACCCACCTACATCCACCAACCTCATTCTCTAGAAGATCACCTTCCTCCTGGGCCCATGCCTCTTATAATACCCACCTACATCCACAGACCTCATTCTCGAGATGATCACCTTCCTCCTGGGCCCATGCCTCTTTTAATACCCACCTACATCCACGGATCTCATTCTCGAGAAGATCACCTTCCTCCTGGGCCCATGCCTCTTATAATACCCACCTACATCCACCGACCTCATTCTCGAGATGATCACCTTCCTCCTGGGCCCATGCCTCTTATAATACCCACCTACATCCAAGGACCTCATTCTCGAGATGATCATCTTCCTCCTGGGCCCATGCCTCTTATAATACCCACCTACATCCACGGATCTCATTCTCTAGAAGATCACCTTCCTCCTGGGCCCATGCCTCTTATAATACCCACCTACATCCACAGACCTCATTCTCGAGATGATCACCTCCCTCCTGGGCCCATGCCTCTTATAATACCCACCTACATCCACCGACCTCATTCTCGAGAAGATCACCTTCCTCCTGGGCCCATGCCTCTTTTAATACCCACCTACATCCACAGACCTCATTCTCGAGATGATCACCTCCCTCCTGGGCCCATGCCTCTTATAATACCCACCTACATCCAAGGACCTCATTCTCGAGATGATCACCTCCCTCCTGGGCCCATGCCTCTTATAATACCCACCTACATCCAAGGACCTCATTCTCGAGATGATCACCTCCCTCCTGGGCCCATGCCTCTTATAATACCCACCTACATCCACGGACCTCATTCTCGAGATGATCACCTTCCTCCTGGGCCCATGCCTCTTATAATACCCACCTACATCCACCAACCTCATTCTCAAGATGATCACCTTCCTCCTGGGCCCATGCCTCTTATAATACCCACCTACATCCACGGATCTCATTCTCGAGATGATCACCTTCCTCCTGGGCCCATGCCTCTTATAATACCCACCTACATCCACGGACCTCATTCTCGAGATGATCACCTTCCTCCTGGGCCCATGCCTCTTATAATACCCACCTACATCCACAGACCTCATTCTCGAGATGATCACCTTCCTCCTGGGCCCATGCCTCTTTTAATACCCACCTACATCCACATACCTCATTCTTGAGGTGATCACCTTCCTCCTGGGCCCATGCCTCTTTTAATACCCACCTACATCCACGGATCTCATTCTCGAGAAGATCACCTTCCTCCTGGGCCCATGCCTCTTATAATACCCACCTACATCCACGGATCTCATTCTCGAGATGATCACCTTCCTCCTGGGCCCATGCCTCTTATAATACCCACCTACATCCAAGGACCTCATTCTCGAGATGATCACCTTCCTCCTAGGCCCATGCCTCTTATAATACCCACCTACATCCACGGATCTCATTCTCGAGATGATCACCTTCCTCCTAGGCCCATGCCTCTTTTAATACCCACCTACATCCACGAATCTCATTCTCGAGAAGATCACCTTCCTCCTGGGCCCATGCCTCTTATAATACCCACCTACATCCAAGGACCTCATTCTCGAGATGATCACCTTCCTCCTGGGCCCCTGCCTCTTATAATACCCACCTACATCCACCAACCTCATTCTCGAGATGACCACCTTCCTCCTGGGCCCATGCCTCTTATAATACCCACCTACATCCAAGGACCTCATTCTCGAGATGATCACCTCCCTCCTGGACCCATGCCTCTTATAATACCCACCTACATCCACCGACCTCATTCTCGAGGTGATCACCTCCCTCCTGGGCCCATGCCACTCACCAAGCTCACCTACCCACAAAATGCTCACCTTCCTCCTGGGTCCATGCTCTTTGCATTGCTCGCCTACCCCATGGGACTCACACCTTCCTCCAAACCCCTTGGAATACTTGGATTTCTCCTATACTCCTGCTCACCTTCCTAGCGGAATATGCCTCTACACCCATTGGATTCTCACCTTTCTCTAAGCACCCCACACTCCAAACACTCACATTCCTACCAGGCCCATGTGTGAGAACATGGGGTTTTGTTGCAGGACCCCGGCACCCCTTCCCCCATATTTCTTGCCTGGCTGGTGATGTAACTTTGACTGTAGAGTACTGGGTCCCTGCTGTCCAGGCTCCCAGTACCAGTGTTCTTTCCCTAAAGACATGTTAACAATTGGTACTTCTGCCCCCCTGTAAGTCCCTGGTAAGTGGTACTCTGGGTACCTAGGGCCTGGATAATGCTGAAGAGGGTCTCCTGAGAACCCCTCACTAGGACCATGCCACTGCCCCTGCAGTTGGTATGCCCCTGTGATGTGAAAAAAATGACCAGGTCGACATGGCACATGTGCCATGCCAGCTAGCACTGCCTATGATATAGGTAAGTCACCCCTCTAGCAGGCCTTACCAGTACCGAAGGCAGGATGCACTATATCCCAGGTGTGAGCATATCTGCATGTGCAGATGCCCCTACAGTATTCCTTAATATTGAAAGTGCCAGTGATGCCATAGAGAGTACAAGGGCTGGGAACTTGACAACTCGAGTTCCACAGCACCAAATGGCTTCACTGAACCCCGGAGTGTTTTGTACCAAACAGTTCCTTGTAATAAATCCACACTGATGCCTGTGTGATATTTATTAAAAGATGTACTCAGAGGGCACCTCAGAGGTGCCCTCTGAAAACCTACCAACCCTAGTGAGGTCTCCGATTGCCTTTAGGCAGCCAGCTACTACCAGTCATGTTTCTGGACTCCATGGGTACCTGCTCTCTGGGACCAGAAACAATGCACACCCTTGGCAGAGGTGTCACACTTCCTCTGCCACCCCTCTAATGCGACCCCCTGCCTCTGTTGCTAGCAGCAGAAGGCAGCCTCTGGTTTACACCCCCACTTTGGACGTGAAAACCATCAGAAAAACTCAGGAGAATAGGAGGTGTGCCCACTACCCCTGCCAACTCTACCCCTAAGCTAGGGGAGGCGAAGTGAAGCATATCTTTCAGTCCCCGTCATCTTGAAGACGGGGAGCCCTCTCCAATCAGGGCTAGGTCTACGCCCTCTCCCACATGAGGCTGGCATTATAGAGGTTGTAGTTACCTCAGACAAGATGCCCGTTAGCCCGACCTGCTACTCCCCTAAAACGTCCCGAAATATAGTATTTATGTGACTCCCCCAGAGCCAAAAAAACGGATATGCGATGACCTAAGACGAAATAAGACAGCCCAGCAGAGAAGACTGAAGCCAGTGACTTCCTTGGCCCCAGCATGCCTCTAGCTTCTGGGCACCTGCGACCGGTCTTTCAGCCAGCAACGTCTGAAAACCCTGAGAGGACTGCTGCCTACGGAAAATACTTTATTTTCCTCTGGACAGCAAAACAGACTCCAAGGGCTCTGGATCCAGCTGGAACCGCAATCACTGACCTCTCTGCACCAGACACCCAAGTCTGAGTGGCTCACCGGTGCAGTGAAGTCTCCCCCAGCGATCCTGACCTCGCGTCCAGCGGTGGTTGACCTCTCCTGATCTCCAAGGCAGCGCCTGCAGGGTGAATCCAGAGGCTTCCCACAACCGCGACCAGCTCTAGTAAGAAGACTCGGACGTATTTTTATTTAAAAACATACTAACCTTATTATGAAGAGCTTGGTCTTGAAATAAAGTACACACGAAGTATAATTTTCTAAAATGTGTCTGGATCTCCTTCTTGAGTCGTGTGTCCATTATTGATCACTGTTGTTCAATAAATGTCTTAATACTCCTCTGTATTAGGCCTAAGGCTGGTAGCCCACACTACCACTAATAGAGCACTTTGGGTTTTACATTGAGCCCTCGACACGTCTGGGGAACTCCAGGACTCAGTATAAACACCTAGTGGCAATCACATATACAGAGCCAGCTTCCTACACCATGCTCACCAAGATGCTCACCTAACCTTTTTATTTATTTTTTATTTGATTTATTTTAAAGGTTTTATATAGCGCTGGCTAGACCCGGAGGCATCAGAGCGCTTTACATGAGCATCAGATCATAGTTACAGGTTACATCGTTACAAAGGTTACACAGTTATTAGAGCATGGCAACATTGTTACTTGTAAGGTCAGGATAAACAATAGCACAAATACGTAAGGGGAAAAAGCAGGCAAGGGGAAAAATTCAGGGGAGGGGGGGGAAGGAGCTGGGGAAGTAGACCGGTAATGAAGGCGGGAAAGAGGAGGGGAGGGTGAAGGACACCGCATGGAAAGAGGAGGGGAAGGGCGACGGGGACACAAACCGGTGGACGAATCAAAGCAACGTCCAAAGTCAAACCTTTGGGATGCTTACTTTCTTCCGGGGACCTCTCCTCTGGATTATCCCCTTTCTCCAAGTCCTTTGCCCCTCAGGATGGTATAATCCTTCTGGGACCCTAGCCCTAAGGATACTCACCTTCCTCCTAGGCTCCCGCCCTTAGCGATGCTCTACTTTTTCCAAGCCCTATCGATGCTCATCTTCCTCCCGAGCACCTACTCTCGGCTGCTCACTTTCTTACAGGGCCTGTGTGTCTTGGTAATCTCACATTCCTCAAGACCCATCTCCCAGGATTCCCATCCTCCTCCACAGCCCCAGCTCTCAGATGCTCACTTTCTTCCAGGGCCTCTGCCTCTTGGTATGTTCCGTTTCCTCAGAAATCTTAAAAGACGCAGGATTATCATCATCATTCATGGCCCATGTCTATGCCCATCAGAATGCCCATCATTCTCCAAGGGACCTCAACCCCGAGATGTTCAAGTTCTCCCAGGGATATTGCCCCCCTCGATGTAATTCGCCCGACCCCTGGGGAACTTACCAAGCTCCTGCCCCTCAAGATGCTCAACATCTTCCCGAGCCCTTGTCCTCGTGATGCTCATTTTACTCAACAGCCCCTGCTCTCAGATGCGCACCTTTGTCCTGGAGAGCTCATCTTTCTCCATGGCCTTGTACCTATCACCAAGAATGCTTAACTTTCTCCCAGTTCCCTGAACCTTGTGATGCTCATGGACTCCTAGAGCAGGTCCCATACCCCAAGGGCTCTTCCTCCAGGACTCCTGACCCTGGGATGACCAAATTCCTCCAGGCCCCCTACGCTTGAAACACTATGTTCCTTCTGTGCTGATGCTAATCTTCCGCACTGGTACCGGCCTCTTGTGAGGCTCCCCTACTCGAATGGCCGCATCCTCAAGATGGTCACCTTCCCCCAAGGGCGTACCCTTCTATATATTATCCTCCTGCACAGTCCTCAGGACACTGACCGTGCCCATGGGCTTCTGCCCCTCAACATGCCTAACTTCATGCCGATCCCTTGCCTTAGTAATGCTGATCTTCGTCACAGCCCCTTCTCTCAGATGCTCACTTTCCTTCAGGGTTCCTGCCTCTGGAGATGCTCAGCTCCCCCCAGGTCCCTTCCCTTGGAATGCTTATAGTGCTCATGTGCTGCTGCACCTAGAGATGCTCATCTTCTTCCATGGCCCCATCCCTCAGATGCTTACCTTCGGCCCGGGGACCTCGCCCTTGTGAAGCTCACCCACCCCACATGATGCTCACCTCCCCCAGGTCAAACTAACCATCCTTCAGACCCCCTGAATCCAGAAAACTCACATTCCTGCAGGATCCCTCTCCCCTCCGTTTGTTCTTCTTCATCCCAGGCACCTGGGGATGCTTACTATTTGACCACACCCTTGATCATTAAAAGGTCAACTAGTCCATGGGATGCAGACATTCCTCTAGGGCCCACTGACTCCTAGATGCTCAAATTACCCAACTCCCCAAAATCCTGCCCTCCAAGGATGCTCACCTACACCCTGAGCCCTCCCACTCCCCCTTCCGCTGTTTAAATGCTCACCTTCCTCCAAGGCCTCACTGGCGTGAGGAATCCCAGCGGTGGCCGAATGGCTTAACTTGAAGATATCAATGTCGTTGGCCATGAGAAAGCTTTCCAAGGTGTGGAAATTGTCAGCTTTGTCTTTGTCTTCAGAGCTTGAAAGGCTGTCCTCGAAAGGATTATTGTCCAGCACAGTGTCCTTCTCTTTCTCTGCATCAGTCAGAAAGAAGAGGTAAAAGTTATAAAGAACCTGAGCAGGAGGATATAGGTCAGGGAACAAACCTATTGAGTGATGGATGCATGCTCTATCCCCAGGTAAGAGACCTACTACATTTTCTGAGTGACAAGTATCCATAAATTCTTTGAAAGTCAATCAAGGTGCTAAGACTATTGAATATACAGTAAAAACAAGCCGACACCTATTCAGACCCCGCATTTATTATTGAGTCTCAATATAAATCACAAAACAGAAATGTAAAAAGTGCTAGAAGTGTTCGTGAAAGGACGATTCAGAGGTGTCAATACGATCACATGGTCAATCAAATAAACATAGGCTGGTCATCCACTGGCTGGACCCGCACTTACCACCCTTGGTAATCGCAATTACTTTAGGGGAACCATTAAACCCTGTATTACACTTAATTTGGGCCTCTTCGATTAATTCCGTCCTGAGGAGACGACCAGCACAATTCAGTAGGGTCAAAAAGAATAAGTTACTGAACTACATTAATGCTTTTTCTGGTTGATTTTTCTTGGAAAGGAATACCTTATTGGGTGATCATCCCCATTTTTTAATTTTTTTGGGGGACTCACCTGCTGTTAATCTTGAACTCTAAAACTGGGACACTGCTAAACAAGTGCCCAGTGTTTGTGCTCTGACCCCCTAAAAGATGTCAAACTTATCTTAAAATCAATTCTTGGTATGGAAATGGATAAAGAGGCACTCCTGCCTCGTATCAAGCTGCTTCTGTAGCCTCTGGAGGGTGGGCTTTGAGCCAGTCGTCGGGGACATTCTCTGCATCGACGATGGCTTCGGAGTCAACAGAGACTTAGGCATTGATGGGACCTTCGACTTCCAATGGAGTTCAGGCTTGCCGGTGGCTCTTAGATATGTCCTTCTTCAGATCACTTTGCTCAGTGTTGACTACACCTGATTGTGACAGACAACATGGAGGTCATGGTATTTTATACATGAGCTCGATGGCAGACACCCTTGGGAGCGGTGCTCGGCTTCATCATGGGGCCTGCTGAGAAGCTTTGAGGGGTGTCAGAGCCAACTCTGCTTACAACCATGGCAGAGGTCTTCATTTGGTAGCTACCTGTTCTGAGGTTCTGTGGAGCCACCTCTTCTTCCTCAGGGTTGGAGGCGCTGGCAGCCTCCTCACCTTCCTTGGTGCTGAAGGGGTCTAGTTCGTCAAAGATGTCAGGTGTGTCAGCTGCAGACTTCTGGTGCATCTTTTGGTGCGCCCATGTCTCCTTTTGGTAACAGCTTTGTGCCGATCCGTCTATTGGCTTTATGTGGCACCGGGGGCAGTCCTGGAACAGCGTCCATTCCATTACTCTGTGGGGCTCTGCATTCTCCAATAAGGATCAATGAAAGGGGCATGGACCGAAAGCAGGGCCTGAGGGTCCTGGCCTTCGGAGACTAGATTGATGAACGTCGGTCTCCAGAGAGTGACGTTGAGAGTAAACAGGAACATCAGAGGTTTCCCAACTCTAAAGTGTCAAAGATTCACTGTGTGGGTCTGAAAGAAATGCAGGGAACCTGTCGAGTTTCAGAGTATCATTGATACACGTTTGGAACAGATGGTGAAATAAACTACCTGACATCAATTCTGTGCCCATAGGCACTGCCCACAAAGGATTGAGTCACAGTTCATTCCTTGAAACAAATGCCTTCCTTTGAAGAAAAAATTTGCAAACGTTCAAGCCCAACATTAGATGTTGGGAGATTGCGGAGCATGCGTATCTACAGCAATAGAAGCTATGACCATATCGTACCCAGCCCCACACTGGCAGGTCGCGGGCAACACCAATGCAGGACCAGCTCAGAGTCAGAAGAAGCCGTATTCAAGAATGTTGCCTTTGCAACATCTCGCCAGACTTCGAGGTGGGATGAGGAGACTAACATTTTTTGTCATGCCAGGCACACCAGTCATGCGTGATGGACAAGGCTTCACCACTGAGGACTTGCACTAATGCTGCATTTTTAATTTCAGTTTACCAGAAGGTTTTGACCTAGACCAACCCTAGTGATTGAGCCTCAGCATGTGACTTGGAAGAGAAGTGGGACCCCTGTTTCGAAAACCACCTGTTCAAATGTTCAGAAACGTAAAATCTCACCTCATACTCTCTCTGTTCCTTGGGGTGTATGAATGTGCACTTACTGCACGGCTTTGAGGCGTGATCAGACCCAACGCAGAAAAGGCATACTTTTTGTGGGCCTGTGACCAACATCTGTAGCCTGCAGTCACAGGAAGGCTTGAATTCTGTTGTTTTCGGGGAGACATCTTCCCAGTCAACCTGTCTGGAGATTTTTGGAGTCATTGGTAAACCGACTATGTTGGGAGCGGAACTCCGTATCTGCATTAAAAGGCAGAGACAGGGAGGGACTAATGTCTGCACGCAGGCGTTCGGCTTGTATGTAGCTCTGTTCCATCGTTTATGGGATGGTCTGAAGTTATCTCAGAGCTCCACAGTCCCACCTAGCAGTGCAGGGTAAGCACTGCTGACAAATATCTCAGGATCTGGAGCCTGAGAATATACTGAAGGTGAAGAATCTTTGGATCCATTAGAGGCTGTGAATTTGGCTTTCATATGCACCAGTGATTACATTTAATGAATGTACTTGTTTAGTGCTGTACACCATCATTCTGCATGACCAGTCTATGTTCACCCTATTGGCCATAACTGTATTCCCACTTTTGGTGATTAATTTGTAATATCGCTTGTGAACCACTGTTTCTCAGAGCACCACACAATTTTACATTTAACTTTCCTGTATTATGTTGAGATGCAATTAACAATAAATACTATTAATTATTTTGATCTGCCTGCTTCTTGATTCACTACACCTGACACTATGACTGACTTTCAAAGGCAATGGATACTTGCACCTCACTGAATTTATTTTCCAAGGGAACCTAACATACAGATTTACTAAGATCCTGCTTGGGTTATTTGGGAAGCCCTTGCCCTTTGTTATCCTACTGCATTAAGTGTCACAAAGCCAGTAAGAAAGAGTGTTTATGGAATGAATGCCATGTGCTGGTGCAGGCCTCATTCTGCTCTGTGCCACTGGGCTGAGCAGAGACGCTGATATGTACTGCAGCTCACGTCCAGTGAGTGAATTCCGTATCGTAGAGTTGGTGTAAGAGATAGTCTTGCAGTTGGACCCTATGTTGAGTGTATTGTTCTACCTGTTTCATGGAGCGGGGCTCCTAAGGTGTGAGGAGGAATGTTCTGCGGTGTAAAAACTGATCTGAGGTGGCTCTATATGGACCTCGTGTTCCGCCATGTGCCCGATAGCTGCACTGGAACCTCTGAAGTTACTTTACTGACATACCTGCACATGTAGGCCCCATTCTACCCTCATACAAACAAACATCAGACCCTTGCTGCCTTGGACTTTAAGCACACTTGTTTCTTTTCTTACCATCTATATGCAATGTCTCTTTCAGAGAACTGCCATTCTCAGCACTGCTCAGGCTTATGTCACGATACCTTGAGAAAGAAGTTGAAACAGAGGTTACTGAACAAACTAGCAAGAGCGATGAAGAGCAGACAGAGAATGTTGGCAGAAGACTGCTGCCAGGGCCTGAAAGGCAAGATTAAGATGGGAGTCTAATGATGGAAAAGGCAACAACTTTCAACAAATTTGAGGTGTAAGACATAATTGATCCAATGATTGCTGTGAATGGGATAATATTTTAAACTTGACAAAGTTTGTCACATATGCGTTCTGAGTTTTCACCTCTTCCATAGTGGTATAGACTGGTAGGGTGTTTGGAGGGGCCGCTCAGGGTCTCCGATGGTCGGTTCAGCAGAAGGGACTATAAAGAAAACAACATGCTTACAATCCGGGGCTAGTGGGCGTCAATCCTCCACGGTTTGTCGAATGCAGCCTCGGATGGCCCAAAGTCTGCTGAGGCGGAGGCTTGATAGATTGCACCACATCTCTGATGAGGGAACACCAGCTGTGAAATAAAGAGAGACAAAAGATAACAAAGTGAATGTAGCAATAATAAGACATTCAGAAGTGAACGCCAGCATGCCAGTCAATAATGAGGGCCCGTGGATTAATGCACAAGAGGCGAGCAAAAAGTTGAAGATCACCCGCAAGGCAGCCACGCAATTCCAATCTTGAATATATAAAGTAATCTAGAGCAAGAATGAAGTCTATTCGCTGAACTGTAATTCAGTCCCAAGAGGAGTGGCTGCTGCAGGTCGGGACTGAGAGGCACTGACCGAGCTGTCTGTGAAACGCGGTACAAACAAAGCGACACTGATGAAAGTCAGGATTAAAAGGGACTGCCATGACTGTCTGAGTTTGAACAGAGCCTTCTCAAAACTAGTTCATTATAAGAAGCGTTCGGTATGGTGTGAGTGATTTTAAGTTTTCATTTTCATGCATGCTTACATTTTCCGTTCAGAAACAGAGTTCGCCACCAGTTCGTAGATCTGGGCTCCTTTATCCCAGCTGAAGATGAGGTAAAACGCTTTATGATCTGAAAGACAAGTTGAAAAGTGACCTATGATTTCATTGTGTGTAAATCAAATGAAGTTAATACGCATTTTCTTCAATAAGACAAGAGAGGCTCAAGAAAGAGCCAATAATTGTACGTGTTTCTATAGGTCAGAGCCATTGCAAGTGAATTCTATAGCAATTAACATATCAGTCACAGGAGTAAGCCAGTCCTATAGTATGGGAGCCAACAAGTCCATGAGATGGCAAAACTGAACGGGTGATCTTCTGAGGTGCCTTGAGTGCACAAGCTTCGAAAGCATTCAAAAAAGGCAACCTACAAAGGAATCCAAAGAATGTAAGCTACTAAATGCAGCATGTCCTAAAGGAATTTAAAAAGGCAAGCCATAAAAACATCTGACTAATGTGAATGACTAAGCATTCAATAACGTCAGTCTACAGAACTGCACCTGAATAAGGGAAGCTATAAAGGAATCCAAAAAGGCAAGGTGTTTGAAGAAAGCAATCCAGCAGGGCATACAAAGGTAGTCTGAAAAAGGGATGCCCACAAGGAACCTGAACTAGGAAAGCCACTAAACCAACCAAACAAGGCCAGCCGCCTTAGTGTCTAAACAAGGCAAGCCACCAAGGTATCCGAACAAAGCAAGCCACCAAGGCGTCTCAACAAGGAAAGACCCCAAGGCATCTCAACAAGGAAAGACGCCAAGACATATCAACAAGGAAAGACGTATCAACAAGGAAAGCCGCTAAAGTGGCCAAACGCAAGCCTCGAAAGAGACCAAACAATGCAAGCTACCAAGAAGGCCAAACAAGGCAAGCCGCCCAAAAGGCCAAACAAGGCAAGCCGCCCAAAAGGCCAAACAAGGCAAGCCGCCCAAAAGGCCAAACAAGGCAAGCCGCCCAAAAGGCCAAACAAGGCAAGCCGCCCAAAAGGCCAAACAAGGCAAGCCGCCCAAAAGGCCAAACAAGGCAAGCCGCCCAAAAGGCCAAACAAGGCAAGCCGCCAAAAAGGCCAAACAAGGCAAGCCGCCAAAAAGGCCAAACAAGGCAAGCCGCCAAAAAGGCCAAACAAGGCAAGCCGCCAAGAAGGCCAAACAAGGCAAGCCGCCAAGAAGGCCAAACTAGGCAAGCTGCTAAGGCGTCCGAACAAGGCAAGCTGCAGAGAAGGAAAACATTTGTGATCTTCAAGAAGGCAAGCTTCCAAGGCCCCTCACAAAGGCAAGCTTCTGAGGATCCTCAAAAAAAAAGACACCCTCAGGGCCCTTAAAAGGGCAAGCATCCAAGCCATCTTAAAAAAAGGAAGCATCCAAAAGCTCATTGGCTACCAGTGGTCAAATATGCCATAGTTTGTGCATATGTTATTAAATTATTCTTAGACATGGCCCTGACAGACAGAATTGTTTTCTACAGTCATGCAGTGTGCTTGGTTGCAGCCTGTCTTTTGACATGCCTGAAAGTCCAACTCTGGAAACTATCATTCTACATAGTTGTCAAAGACTGGAACTCTCTTCCTCGAGTCATTTATGCTAATTATCTGTCTTATAGAAAGCTTTTGAAAACGTGTTTATTCAAACACTTGCTCTTTCTGCTCTTTTAGCTAATCTCAGTCAGTCTTCCAGCATCAGGATCCTTAAGGGGCATTACTCCTCTCTATAATAGTGGAAAATAAATGAAAATAAAACATAAATAAGGCATGCCTCTGCGGTACTTTAAGAAGGCAAGCTTCAAATAGGTTCCCAACTAGGAGCCTTGCAAAGTATCACCAGAAGGCAAGCTTCTGAGGCATGTGTTTACACAAATTTCACAGGATACTCAAGTTGGATCTCTTAGGAAGCATCACAAGATTGCAAACAACTGAAGCTACTTAAGGAAAGATTCTGAAGCATCCTGAGCATGGATGTTTGAAAGCTATCACAAGAAGTCAAGCTTCAAAGACATCTGTAGGAAGCTGGTTCTTTATGCGAAATATCACAAATCCGATATACCGTGTAAATAGTTCAGGGGTTCCCTTATGAGTGGACTGGAGCTTGCCAAGTGCTCGGTTAGGGGATAGTGTGGTCGAGCAGCCTTAGGCTTCACACAGAGTAGTGCAAGACATCTGAAAATACCCACAATGTTCAATAAATGAGACACAGGACTCAAAAAGGATATCCACACCAATTTAGAAAAATAGCATCTACCTTTATATACGTTTAGGTATTAGAAAATCCTTTAAATAAATACGTTTTTAAATAGGAATATTTTTCAGTTCAAAAAGTGCATTTTCTGAGTTCTGCAATGTTAACCTATTGGAGGAAAATCGTATGTGGTTTATCGGTTCTTGTCAGCGACTTAAGGGGCCATTCTCTAGGAGTTAAGGTGAGTGGTGGGCAAGGTCCAAGGCAGCACCAGCAGAACACTACCAGCGTCACTTGGGCGGTCAGGTGCAGAGGGGCCAAACAGTGTTGGATGCCCAATGTTATCCAATGGAGAACGGTTGCGGTAGAAAGAGGCTGCAGGAGTGGACTGTGGGGCCAGTCCAGTGAAACAGAGTGGCTTCGGTTATTGCGATGTTGTGGGGGATGTGGAGGTACCTTTGGTCGTCTTCTCCTCGGACGGGTGTCCAGATGCACAGGGTCTTTAGGGTGTCTGGTTTCTACATCTGGCAACACTCACGGTTGAGCAGGCCTGCCAACAGAGGCAGTAGGCAACGTCTGGGAAGTCACTCCACAGTAGACTCCGTACCTTAAGGGCTTGGGTACACCGCTGACACCGTTGGTCCACTTCGATATGGGCTAGGGGGCTCTAGTGCAGAGGTAGTTGGCAGCTTCAGGTTTTTGAGGGCCAGAGTCCTCTTGGTCCTTCTATTGCTGTCTGCAGGATGTAGGGAACAGATCCGCTGTCCCTAGGGAGGTCTTGGTTCTTGGGCGGAGGCTGGCAGGTCTCCCAGGTTCTGGGGACTCAGCAGCTGCAGGACAAGCCGACTTTTGGTGCAATAGGTGAAGGCAGCAGGCAGCACACAGGGTTGGCCCCAAGTCGGTTACTGGGTCTTTTGTTTTTGCTTTGCGACTCTTCTTGTCAGTTTTCTTTCTTCATATCTGCTCTTCTGGTGCCAGGGGGTCCCCTAAATACTGAATTAAGGGGCATATGGGGAGTGGAGGTTAGTAGCCAATGGGCTACTGAGCATTAGGTTCACTACGCTCTCCATGTGACCACTTACTGTTGGAAGTGGGCATTACTCTGTCCCAGAATTCCTACGTATGCCATCACAAAGATGGCTACTTATGAAAAAATGCGTCACCTCAGTTTAGCCAACCTAAGGGGCGGTACTAGCCTGGGGGTGGCACGCCTACCTGACTAGCTAGTTTTCCCGCCTGTCCAGGTGCCAAGGGCGCAGTGGAGAAACAGGGACTGGCTTCTTTTCCTGTGAGTGGAGCCAGATACGCATTCCAAAGGCGGAAGCACTTTGAAGCTTGCTGACCTAGGGAGGCTAATCAGCAGGTCATACAGTGGGACGGAGTGTTCTGCCCTCTTCCTAGACAGGTGTTTGTTCTGAGTCTCTGTGAGAAGCTGGCCGGGTATATGATGTCGACTAATGTAAGTGGGCACCCTGCACCAGTCCAGATAACCCTAATGGTGGTTTAAGAGGTCTTAGACAACCTTAGAAAGCTCTTTAAGTGGTAGCTATGGAGAGCAGCCTTCAGGTGTAGTCCAGAAGCAGCTTGTTTTACCAGACTGCAATCTTATAGTATCGATTAAGTGAAAAAGAACCACACAAGGGATTTATAAAAAATGTATTTATTATATAATACTCTCTAGCACTTTTAGATATCTCCTAACCGGAGATAAACACAAAACTTTGCGTAGAAATCCAGTAAATAGCACGAAATACACAGTGAACCCCGGGGGGTCAAACCATTTACTAATAAAGTGGTATAATAACCACGACTCGGGTCAAGACAATGTGGAGAAGACGTACAAGTACTGGGGACCCAAGGAACTGCCCAAGGTGAGTGACTAGGAACCCCACAGAGAGCGTGTGCAATGTGGGAACACGACGGGGTGCTCCGTACAAGACTACGTGTATGTCGCAGTTGGATTTTGAAAGATTAAGGACCCTTCCCAGGGAACCCTGAAGAAACCCCGTGGAAGACAGAAGGCTGGAGAACCTGATTACCATAGTACCCACGTTACCTACACCAGTAAAGCCGGGTGCATAGGTGTGAAGTTGTATCGGAAACCCAATGGAGGACTTCAGGAAAGTGCCGCTGCTGAAGAAGGAGAAAGTGTCCGGTGGAATCCGAAGCTGGATTCTAGTTGAGGTAAAATTGCTGAAATTTCGAGCAATAACTAAAGCCTACCATCAGTCGATCTGGAATGAAAAAAAGGCCTATTTCGAGCGCCGAATTGATGAGGCTGAAAATGGCTGTAAAGAAATTTTTAAAGTTGTCCGGGATTTTACTTCTCCAGCCATCTGTACTCCATCTCATACTCATTCAGAAGTATGGATAAAACAGCTTGCAACTTTCTTCGTCAGTAAAATCACAACCATTCAAGCCTCTCTTTTCCATTCCAGCTCCCAGTTGGTTTCGGGTCCTTCATCCCCCCCTTCATTTATGGAGGGTCTAGGCCCTTCTCTCTCAGAATTTCTACATCTGGGCCTTGATACCTCTCTCGAGCTTATGTTAAGTTTAAAATCAGGCTCTCCACTCGATCCGTGTCCGGCTAAACATCTGGGGAAGGTGGCACCTGCCTTAAATGCCTTGCTGAACCCCCTTCTGAATTCTTCGTTGTCCACTGGTGTGGTTCCGCAGGCATGGAAGCATGCTTTGATCTTACCACTGATCAAGAAGCCCACCCTGGACCCCCTCATCCATGCCAACTATAGGCCTATTTCCCTTCTCCCTGCTCTGGCGAAAGTGACCGAGAGATTTGTACATCGATCGATTTCCAATTTCATCGAAGGAAACGATCTGTTGCATGCCACGCAATCTGGGTTCCGTGCAAATTATAGCACGGAGTCGGCTCTTCTCGAGGTCACGGATGCCATCAGGGATGTACTCGACTCTGGGGGAAGAGCCATGTTGGTAATGCTTGATTTGTCGGCGGCTTTCGACACCGTTCCTCACGATCGCCTCCTTGTAAGACTCTGGGAGAGCGGCCTTCGGGGAACGGTGTGGAATTGGCTCAAATCCTTTCTGGCCGACCGCCGGCAAACGATCTGTGTGAGAAGTTGGCCTGATGTGCAGTGTTCACTATTCTAGTGATCACTATATATCAGTCCAAACAACCCTTATTGATGATTGGTTGTAAGTCAACCTTATAGACCAGCTATCCTAGTAGCATGGATACGAGCAGTCTAAGGCTAAGACTCTAGAGGGCGTGTTAAGCCAGCTGTTTTACCATCACATTACCCCTTGAACACCCAGTGAAAGGACACCACACAAGTGTTATGAAAATAAACAATGTATTTATTAGAATCACAACAACCCTGTACTCTTTATGAGGACAGGGTGCTAGGCACACAACAAAACTCTTACGAAAATACTTTTAAGTTAGCACGTTACACAAATGCCCGAGGGGCACGAAAAACCATATACACTAAAAGTGGAATGCGAATTACTAGCAGGTAAGTAACAGTTCTAATAGGCTTTGGAATCGCTAGGACTGGACTAGGGAATCGTTAGATTACTACTAGGAGGCCCAGGGGACTCGGGTGCAGAGTGTGCACTCTCACGCGGGATGCGGGACAAAGTCTATGGAGGCTAGTAAAGGCAAAGTTAGTGTTCACGGGCGAACCCGACCTGGTAGGAAGAAAACGACAGTGGATCCTGACCCTTGGATAGTGAGGCTATGCTGGGACACCGGAGTGCCGAAGTTACCTAGCCCAGGGGCTGCAGCTGCATAGGCCTGAAAAGACGTCGGGGATCTCGTTGCCGGACCGGGAGCCTGGAAGGAAGAAGTTGCTGGCAGGCGACCAGTGAAGGAAAGTTCGATGGATCCAAGCCTGGATCAAGGAAGAAGAAACCTGAAAGCAGAGGGGACCAAGTTCTTGAATCACTAGCCAGTGATTAAGTGGGCACCAGGATGGCACCGGGCGAAGTCACCGCAGTCAGGTGAGTGGGCGCTGCTGGGCTCTGCAGTCTCTCGGACCAGGAGGCGTTGTCGGCGACCAGGATGGAGGTGCGAGCTGTCCCACGAAGGATGAAGTCGTTGGCGTCGAAGTTACCCAGGATTGGGCAACAAGCCTTGGCTAATTCAAGCCCACGCGGTGGACTCAAAATGGCGTCTTGAGTGGACCAGGAGGGTCCGGGGTGCTCCTCTTCTGGGAGGGAGCAAGGGCCAGTCTGGAGCAACCAGACCAGCAGCAGAAATGTCGTCGGGCGTCGTCAGGAAGGCCACAAGCCAACGGGCTAGTAGCCAAACAACGCGGTGAGCAGCGGAAAGCAGAAGGGCCCCACGCAGATCGTGGAGATGCTGGGGGGCTGCACTTCGGAGCTGGAGCTGCTCAGAGTCGGGGCTTCTCGGACCCCAAAGCACTCACCAGTGGAATACTCGGCGGGCTTGCTGTGCAGAAGTCGTGCAGTCTTGGCGATGGCCGGTCCCTCGAGGTCTCGTCGCACCCACGGTTCTCAGCTGTGCTGTAGAGGTGGGTAGAGGTCAGAGGTGCCAGGGAAGCCGGGTCTCGTCGAGCTGGGCAGTCGGATTCCGGAGGAAGGACGTGCAGCAGACCGCAGTGTTCTGTAGATGGTGCCTGCGGGTGCAGGGTGACTACTCCTTAGTCACAAGGGAGAAATCTTAGGAAGAAGTCTTGAGTTCCTTTCGCAGAAAGTAGTTTCAGGATTCAAAGATGATCTGATTTGGAAGGGGGCCAGTCTCTACCTTTATCCTGTAAAAAGGGGCTGGCACGCGACTAAGTCCTGCCCTATGGGTGGGACTAGGAGGGGGGTGGTTACACCCACTTCCTTGGCGGGCTTTTCCCCAGCACAGGGTCTGGAGTGACCCTGGAACTGGTTCCAGCCAGCCTATGCACAGTGAGCACCGGGGTGCCACGTGCAGTCACCTTCCTCTAAAGCCCTGCCTACTTACAATACACAAAACCCTGTCTGGGACGGTGCTGGCACCGCCCCTGGCAGGAAACCCTTTGTCCTTATCTCCTGCTCTGGGAGGACTCCCAGCAGCAGGAGGGCAGACTTGTGTCTCGGTGGCAGCATCCATTTTGTGGATGCTAAGGCTCTGTCTGACTTTAACCGGGGTTAGGGGTTACATACATGTCGTGTCCCTCTAGAAGGGTGGAATGCTAACCCCGTCGCCAGAATTGGCGAGGGGTTAGTATTCCAATTCGTATGACACCTTACTCGACATGTTTTGATAAAGCGATACCAGAGTTGGCACATAACCGCGAGGATTATAATGCACTTAAGAGTATATGGTATGCGATATCATGGAAACGGCTAAGGGATGGATCCCGAAAGCCGCAGACAGGCTCAGCTCATGCCAGAGCACCATCTCACACGATTCCAAGCACTCTGCCTTCAGGATTGTTAAGGCCTGCCATAGGAGTGACTGATAGGAGATCTGTGTGTCCATTTTAGGGTTAGATATAGGTATACTATATCTAAAGCAAAGGGTGATTACACCACCTTGCCCCAGCTGTCAAGCAGCCAGTTGTGTCAGATTTGGATGGCCAGCCAGGGGTGGCATAATACATGCTGCAGCCCCTGGTAGGCCCTGGGTACACCTATGCCCTGGGTACCTAAGGTACACTGTACAGGGACTGATAAGGTGACTCAGTATCCAATTTAGATATGTACCTAAGGTACATGGAATCCATTTTACAGAGAGAGCAGTAGGCCTGGGGCCCTGAATAGCAGGGTCCCAGGTCAACTAAGTCAGAAAACCAGCAAAACACCAGGCAAAAAGTTGGGGGCAACCATAGTCAGGGATCAACCTTCCTACATAACCCCCCCCCAAACGAAAGGAGATAAGGCTATCCTTGTCCAGGTAAGCCTATATTGCCTAAGTGGCCATTTAAGGAAGTACCAGCACTGGCATGGTTACCCCCTATGTCATGGTCCACTAAGCAATCCCTCACCCTAAGGGTGTCTGAGGGTCTCCACCATAGGGAATCTCTACCTGTGGTGTGTTTTGTCAAAGAAAAAGGCTGGTGCTGAAATGGAGTACTGAAGTGAGGCTCCACTAATTTTGGGCTCAACTTCCTCCAATCATTTTCCACCATAGAGGCCTTTCTTTCCAAGACTGAGTTGTTTTGGGCTCTCAGGGTCAACCTCTGGCTACCTACAGCTGGAGGTTGGGTCCCTCTGTTGGGCTTACTGGAGGGACAGGTCAGGTTTGGGGCCCTCAGGTCCCAAGTTTGGCTGTGCCCAACAGTGTCCATCTGTGGGAGGTCCCTAACTAAATTTAAGGGGGATCCCTCAGGAGTCTGTTTTATTTTCACTTGGCTAGGATTACTAGCTTCAGTGCCCTTAATCTGCTGATTGGGGAATTCTTTTGGACAGGGGGCCCTTTGGGGTCCACCACTGGCCTCCCTGACCTCTACAGCCCTGGGCTGACTGAGGCAGGGTAGAGAGGGGCAGGTTACCTGCTCCAGACTGGGTCCCACCTTGGAAGGGTCCACTGACATCAGGGGTTCTGCCAGGCTAGGCCTGACTACCTCTGTGGCAGTTTCTTCACAAGGGGTCAGATCAGTTCCCTGAGGAGGCTGATCCTTTCCTAAAGTCTGGTGGGAGGGAGATGTCTCTTCCTCCTCAATACTCTCTGTCTGAGTGGAGTGATCCATAGTTTCAGGCTTCACAACACTATCATCTGTCTGAGTTTGAGCTGTGGCCATCACAACTCTCCCAACCTTTTCAGGAGGGGGCTCAGTTTGGGTGTGGGCTGTGACCATCACAGCCTTGACAACCTGTTCTGGGAAGGAAGTTGTCTGAGATTGGGTTGTGACTGGCACAACCCTCCTGACCTGTTCAGGGAGGATATCTTGGACTGGGGCTGTGGCTACCACTGCCCCACTACCCTTACCATGGATGTTCACCATTCTAGAATGGGTCTCTTGCTCTACTTCAGCCCAGGCTGAGAGCTCTAAATCATTCCCCAGTAGGCAATCTACAGGCAAGTTTGGTGACACTGCCACTCTCTTGTGGCCAGTGACACCTCCCCAGCTGAGATTGACCACTGCCATGGGATGATCTCTCTGTACTCCATCAATATTGGTCACCTGGTATGTGGCACCAGGTAAAAGTTGCCTTGAGGGGACTAGACTCTCAGTCACCATAGTGATGCTAGCCCCTGTATCTCTATAGGCCTCAACTTTTATACCATTGATGAGGGGCTCCTGTCTGTACTTGCCCAAAGGGTTGGGACAAGTTGTGAAGTTGGCAAACCCCATGCCAGTTTCACAGACAAGAGTATCTAAGTTTGGGGACCTGGTTAGGCCAGAGTCCCCAGGAACTCCCAAAGTAAATGCACCCAAATTCTTGGGGGCACTCCCACCACCTGGGGGATTACTACTAGTAGTAACAGGAGGTTTGGGAATGTTACTTGGGGGTATGTTTTCCTTATTGTTATTCTTTGGGCAACTGCTGTCAGTTTTTAAATGACCCACCTGTTTACAGGGATAACAATAAGGTTTCTTCTGGTTATTGGAAGGATTCTGGGACCCACCCCCCTCAGAGGATTTTTGGGGCCCTGGTGTGGTTTGATCTGAAGATTTATTCCCACCCTTCTCTTGAGGCTTGGTTGATTCCTTTTTCTGGTCACCACCTTGGTTCTTGGGCCTAATCCTGGTTCTGACCCATTTGTCTGCCCTCTTACCCAATTCTTGTGGAGAGGTCAGATCAGAGTCTACCAGGTGCTGGTGTAATAACTGGTTCTGACAATTATTTAAGACTTGCTCTCTCATCATCAGATTATACAATCCTGTGTAATCTGTAACCTTGCTACCCAGCAACCAGCCCTCCAAAGCCTTAGTGGCACAATCCACAAAATCAGACCAGTCCTGAGACTGAGTTTTCTGGGTGTCTCTGAACAGCAACCTGTACTGCTCAGTGGTTAAACCAAACCCATCAACCAGTGTATTCTTCAGGACCTGGTAATTGTTAGCATCCTCCACTCTTGTAGTGAGGAGCTTATCTCTACCTTTACCATCAAAGGAGAGCCACAGTATAGCTGCCCACTGACTCTGGGGAATGTTCTGCACAGTGCAGGCCCTCTCCAGAGCAGCCATCCATTTCTGGATGTCATCCCCTTGCTTAAAGGGGGGCACTATTTTAGTCAGGTGTTTAGTATCTAAACCCTTCTCTCTATCTCTTGGGAGATTGCTGCCACCAGTGGGAGCTAGCCCACTCATCTGCTGCTCTCTTGCCAGGGCAAGCTTCTCTTTGGCCAGGGCAATTTCTTCCCTTTCAATCCTCAGTTCAGCTTGTCTCATCCTAGCTTCATGCTCCTTTCTCTGAGGGGAAGTAAATCTCCTCTGTGGAGGATTCCTTCTCCCCTGAGAAGAGGCATTAGAGTGCAGAGATCTATTGGAGTCCCTAGAAAGAGATCTATCTCTCCTAACTCCAAGGTTAGGCCCACTTCGGGTTAGTACTGGGGGGCCCCCAGATCCTAGCCCAAGTAAGTCTAAGTTGGTCCTAGTTAGCCTTCTGACTACCTCAAGACCCTTGTCTACCTCATCCCCAGAGAGTACCTCCTCGTCCTCCTCCTCAACTGCTGAATCAGTGTTGGGGAGGTCTGGATCCCCAGAGGTTCCCTCTAAGGCTGGCATGCTCTCATGTAACTGAGAGAGCTTTCTGGCATCATATGTCTCTAAGAGACCTATCAGAAAGGGTAGGGTGGGGTTAGACCCCTGTTTCAGTTTTCTGGAGACACAGAGTTGCCTCATCTCCTGAAAATTGAGAGCTGCATATCTTGAAGTGACCTGTGGAGGGTCAACACTGACCAGGGGAGTCTCAGCAGAGTCCCCCTGAGTCGACATGCTTTTCTAGTGAGGTGTAAGTGGTGCACTTACCTACACTATATGTTTGCCTACTGATCCCTTGCTAGAGTTGTAGTTTAGGGTGTGCTAGGCCCTAGGAGCTACAACAGCTGGTTCAGTAGAACTCAGAGTATTCTAAGCTAAGTTATATGTACCTTTAGTACTTATGTGATCTTTCACAAGATATTCTTAGGGCATGTGTGGTAAAACAACAGCAAGCTCAAATCCCAACCGCTGCTCACCAATGTGAGAAGTTGGCCTGATGTGCAGTGTTCACTATTCTAGTGATCACTATATATCAGTCCAAACAACCCTTATTGATGATTGGTTGTAAGTCAACCTTATAGACCAGCTATCCTAGTAGCATGGATACGAGCAGTCTAAGGCTAAGACTCTAGAGGGCGTGTTAAGCCAGCTGTTTTACCATCACATTACCCCTTGAACACCCAGTGAAAGGACACCACACAAGTGTTATGAAAATAAACAATGTATTTATTAGAATCACAACAACCCTGTACTCTTTATGAGGACAGGGTGCTAGGCACACAACAAAACTCTTACGAAAATACTTTTAAGTTAGCACGTTACACAAATGCCCGAGGGGCACGAAAAACCATATACACTAAAAGTGGAATGCGAATTACTAGCAGGTAAGTAACAGTTCTAATAGGCTTTGGAATCGCTAGGACTGGACTAGGGAATCGTTAGATTACTACTAGGAGGCCCAGGGGACTCGGGTGCAGAGTGTGCACTCTCACGCGGGATGCGGGACAAAGTCTATGGAGGCTAGTAAAGGCAAAGTTAGTGTTCACGGGCGAACCCGACCTGGTAGGAAGAAAACGACAGTGGATCCTGACCCTTGGATAGTGAGGCTATGCTGGGACACCGGAGTGCCGAAGTTACCTAGCCCAGGGGCTGCAGCTGCATAGGCCTGAAAAGACGTCGGGGATCTCGTTGCCGGACCGGGAGCCTGGAAGGAAGAAGTTGCTGGCAGGCGACCAGTGAAGGAAAGTTCGATGGATCCAAGCCTGGATCAAGGAAGAAGAAACCTGAAAGCAGAGGGGACCAAGTTCTTGAATCACTAGCCAGTGATTAAGTGGGCACCAGGATGGCACCGGGCGAAGTCACCGCAGTCAGGTGAGTGGGCGCTGCTGGGCTCTGCAGTCTCTCGGACCAGGAGGCGTTGTCGGCGACCAGGATGGAGGTGCGAGCTGTCCCACGAAGGATGAAGTCGTTGGCGTCGAAGTTACCCAGGATTGGGCAACAAGCCTTGGCTAATTCAAGCCCACGCGGTGGACTCAAAATGGCGTCTTGAGTGGACCAGGAGGGTCCGGGGTGCTCCTCTTCTGGGAGGGAGCAAGGGCCAGTCTGGAGCAACCAGACCAGCAGCAGAAATGTCGTCGGGCGTCGTCAGGAAGGCCACAAGCCAACGGGCTAGTAGCCAAACAACGCGGTGAGCAGCGGAAAGCAGAAGGGCCCCACGCAGATCGTGGAGATGCTGGGGGGCTGCACTTCGGAGCTGGAGCTGCTCAGAGTCGGGGCTTCTCGGACCCCAAAGCACTCACCAGTGGAATACTCGGCGGGCTTGCTGTGCAGAAGTCGTGCAGTCTTGGCGATGGCCGGTCCCTCGAGGTCTCGTCGCACCCACGGTTCTCAGCTGTGCTGTAGAGGTGGGTAGAGGTCAGAGGTGCCAGGGAAGCCGGGTCTCGTCGAGCTGGGCAGTCGGATTCCGGAGGAAGGACGTGCAGCAGACCGCAGTGTTCTGTAGATGGTGCCTGCGGGTGCAGGGTGACTACTCCTTAGTCACAAGGGAGAAATCTTAGGAAGAAGTCTTGAGTTCCTTTCGCAGAAAGTAGTTTCAGGATTCAAAGATGATCTGATTTGGAAGGGGGCCAGTCTCTACCTTTATCCTGTAAAAAGGGGCTGGCACGCGACTAAGTCCTGCCCTATGGGTGGGACTAGGAGGGGGGTGGTTACACCCACTTCCTTGGCGGGCTTTTCCCCAGCACAGGGTCTGGAGTGACCCTGGAACTGGTTCCAGCCAGCCTATGCACAGTGAGCACCGGGGTGCCACGTGCAGTCACCTTCCTCTAAAGCCCTGCCTACTTACAATACACAAAACCCTGTCTGGGACGGTGCTGGCACCGCCCCTGGCAGGAAACCCTTTGTCCTTATCTCCTGCTCTGGGAGGACTCCCAGCAGCAGGAGGGCAGACTTGTGTCTCGGTGGCAGCATCCATTTTGTGGATGCTAAGGCTCTGTCTGACTTTAACCGGGGTTAGGGGTTACATACATGTCGTGTCCCTCTAGAAGGGTGGAATGCTAACCCCGTCGCCAGAATTGGCGAGGGGTTAGTATTCCAATTCGTATGACACCTTACTCGACATGTTTTGATAAAGCGATACCAGAGTTGGCACATAACCGCGAGGATTATAATGCACTTAAGAGTATATGGTATGCGATATCATGGAAACGGCTAAGGGATGGATCCCGAAAGCCGCAGACAGGCTCAGCTCATGCCAGAGCACCATCTCACACGATTCCAAGCACTCTGCCTTCAGGATTGTTAAGGCCTGCCATAGGAGTGACTGATAGGAGATCTGTGTGTCCATTTTAGGGTTAGATATAGGTATACTATATCTAAAGCAAAGGGTGATTACACCACCTTGCCCCAGCTGTCAAGCAGCCAGTTGTGTCAGATTTGGATGGCCAGCCAGGGGTGGCATAATACATGCTGCAGCCCCTGGTAGGCCCTGGGTACACCTATGCCCTGGGTACCTAAGGTACACTGTACAGGGACTGATAAGGTGACTCAGTATCCAATTTAGATATGTACCTAAGGTACATGGAATCCATTTTACAGAGAGAGCAGTAGGCCTGGGGCCCTGAATAGCAGGGTCCCAGGTCAACTAAGTCAGAAAACCAGCAAAACACCAGGCAAAAAGTTGGGGGCAACCATAGTCAGGGATCAACCTTCCTACAATCTGGGCGCCCCCTTTCTCCGCAGATATGGCTCTGCTAGAGGTGGGGGTTCCGCAAGGTTCCATTCTCAGCCCCATGCTGTTTAACATCTTTATGGCCCCTCTGGCAGTAGTCGCGGAGTCCTTTGGCGCCCAGATCGTATCTTGCGCCGATGATACCCAGCTCCTATTCACTTGTGCTAGGGGCGGGTCTTTCGACGGCATACAGATCAGGGACTGCCTTGGTGCGGTCTTTGAGTGGTTCAGGTGTAATGGCTTAAAGTGCAATTCCGATAAGTCGGAACTGCTCTTTTTTGGATGCTCCTGTGAACCAGATTGGAAAGGTTGGTGGCCACAAGATATGTTTCCTCCTGACAATGTCTCTCTCAAGGCTAAAAACTTGGGAGTGAACTGTCCTTTGGGCCACATATTGCGTGCCTCTCAGGTAAATGCTTCGGCATTTTACGGATGCTGAGGAAATTTCTTCCTTTAGTGTCCTTCCAGCATAGGAAGACTATTGTTCAGGCCTTGATTGGATCTCGACTGGACTATGCAAACGTTCTCTTTCTGGGTCTACCAAAATATCTTCTGACCCGTTTGCAAGTAGTCCAGAACTCGGCAGCCCTTGCTATCTACGGGCCCCCGAGAAGAGCAGGTGCCACTGTTCTACTAAACACCTTACACTGGTTACCGATCGCAAAGAGAATTCTTTTCAAGAGCCTGACTTTTGCCTTCAAAGCTCTACAAGGCACTGGCCCTAAGTACATTAGGAATCGTCTCTCCCGATATGTACCTAGCAGGTCTTTGAGATCATCTTGTTTATCCAAGATGACAGTCCCGGCTATCAGGCGTGCAAGGATGGGAGGTCGATCATTCCGCTACCTAGCCCCGAAGGCTTGGAACGAACTACCACTTTCCCTTAGACAGGCTCCCAGTCTCCTTGCTTTTAGAAAAGAGCTTAAAACGTGGCTTTTTACCAAATAAACTTTTTCCCTCTCCTCTGTCTGCATTTTAGTTGTTATGTTGTTGTCTTGCTTGCTGATTCTCTTCGCCAAAGCGCCGGGATGCTCCTTGGAGTAGCCGAGCGCTATAGAAGAAATAAATTAACATAACATAACATAACAGGTACCTGCAAGCAGAGGGGACAGAGTCCATGCCACTCAGGAGTGACCAGGAGACTTGGAAGACGAATGCCCTCCGATGTCGGGTATTGTAGGAGAGATTACGATGACCTTGACTCTGTAGCTGTGAGGACCAGGCGATGCCGAGGAAGACCAGGAGCCGTGCACGAGCTGTCCCCCATCAGATGTTGGGTGCTGAGGGGTCGGTGTCCGGGGGGAGCACCAACAAGCCGTGGCAAATGCAACCACGCAGAAGTCGAAGTAGGTGCAATGTCTGGACCAGCAAGGTCCAGGGGAATCACCAAAAGCATGGGAGTCAGGGCAGGCCCGAACAATCAGGGGAACCCAAAAGGAGCAAAGATGACCCTCAGCTGGAGGCACTGGCGTCACGAGAGGACCTCAAGCAGCTCACCAAAAGATGCACGCCAGGATGCAGACGATGCAGTGTGGCTGAAGATTCAGGTCACTGGTGGTGCACAAGATTGGGGCTACTTGGAGCCAGAAGATCTTCTTGGAAGGAAGCCAACAAGCCTTTGCAACTGCAAGCTGACAGTGCACAGGGGTTCGGTTGTCGCAGCCCCCAAGAGAGATACTGGCCTCAAACTAGGTAAGAGAGCACGGCAGGCCTCGAGAGCTGTGGAGAACCACCACCTGTGTTGCAGAACATTGAAACATTCCCCATCAGTAAAGTAGGAGCCCCTCTATAACTTTACCGAAGCTGTAAAAGGAACTGCTGTTGAAAAGGCCCAGACAGTGCTTACTTTGTTAGCACATCCACCTCTTTCTAATGGAACCAAACTTCAGCCAATTTAGTGGTATAGCTCTGTGCCTCACCCCTCTCAGTTCTTTACAGCTCAGATTTCTCACACTAGAGTGATAGCATAGCTTTACATGTGAGCCTCTACTTTTGGAGGAGGGTGAACCGCAGGTTAATCTATGAAACTGGTTTCTTCACCAGCACTGAATCTATCATAGATTCACGTTTGACTTTTAACAGTAAGCAGCGTTAACAATTTTATTGTATATTTACATTTAATAAGCGTACAGAGAGATAAAATAGATAAGCACACATTACTTGATAAGATGACAGAACTGCCTGCCCCATCATCACATCTCTGACTGCCTGTTTCTCCACTTTTCAGCTCGATCAATGTCCACCAGGCCTACACCTGCGTACACTACTGATGAAGCTGTTTGATTACTCCTGTGAGAGATCCCCCAGCTTTCATGTGGCAGAAAGCTATGTTTGTAGCTACCCATCTAGAGATTCCTTGCTTTATATTGAGAATCATTTATGTGGGCTGGAGAAAAAGACTAGAAGTTGATTTGAGTTTTTAAACGGTTTACTTTGTTGAGATAGAATCTGAGAAATCTTTTAGCATCATTTAGATGAAATTCAGGAGACACTTTATGTATAAACTTTAAATTAGTTCTCACGATAACCTTATCTTTTGGAACTGTATTGAAAGCTCTCTGGTGGTAAAATCCCGAACTTCATTAAATCTTCTTCAAGATGTTTCAGATAGCAGAACTGCCATTTTCCAGGGGAGATATTTTAAACTTGACTTGTTAATCGGTTCTAGTGGATGGGACATGAACTATGAAAGCACTGTATTCATTTTCCAAGTTGTTGTTGTGGTTCTTGATGGCAGGAACACTCTGAATAGACCTTTTAGTTATTCTTTTAAAATCGCATGTGACCATGAGGATAGTTCATTAGGTGATCTTTAAAAACAAAGATGACTACCAGGTGAACCTTCTTTTGCCCAGAGTTAGCTAGCTCCAGTAGATGTGGAAGTATCTGGTGGGCCTGGATATGAAAAAGAATGAAAAAATGTATGGGCATACCAGGTGCAGAACCTTTCCCATTTTGCGGCGTGACTCTTTTGTGCATACGGTTCTACCTTGCACCAAGAATTTCCTGCAGCCTTCCGGGATATCTAAGTGTATAGACTTAGGGAACTCAGTAGCCCAGCTGCCAATCTCAGGGCTTGTGATGGAGGATATGTCCTTGATAGCTGTACGAATGGTGTGAATTCATCCCTAGCAGTAGAAATGGTACCTCCACCAGATGTCAAAGGTCCATAAACCAGTAGTGTCTTGGCCAGGAAGAGCTATGTGGATGAACTTGCAGCGTTCCCATTTCATCATGGCGATCACTTTCAGCAGCTTGGGGAACTGGTGGAAAAGTGGAGGCAAATATGTTGAAACATCGGATTGAAAGGGAGTTGCCCCAGGTGTATAGTTGTGTACACCTGCTTGCATAAGAGTATCATTCTTCTAGTTTTTGTTGTGGCAAAGAGGTCAATCCCTAGTTTCCCCAGGCATAGAATACTTTTTTCAGTGCACTTTACCTCCTACTCATGACAATCTTTCTTGACAATCTTTCTGAGCTCAGCTTAAGTAGCCTTGATCAGTCTTTATCCCTGAAAGATGTTATGTTAGAACAATTCGTTGATAAATCACCCATTGCCATAACTTCTGAGGCTCTGATGACAGGATTTAAGAGTCTGTTCCACCCTTGGCTTGGCTCCTCTGTTTGAATCAACACCCCCGAGGTCTAGACTGCAGTGTTCTCCTGACCACCCATGCATATATCTCTCCACTATTGGGAACAAAGACCACTAGTCGATAGTACCAGCAGCTGCGCCCACCCTCCATCCATCCACTAAGCAGTCTGAGGTGACCACAAAGTAAAAATCGAGGCCTGTTCTTGTATTCTCTGGCATTGTCACCCAGGGAAGTGTTTCTTGCATTTTTTGTGTCTTGGCTACCCTTGAAAGATCCCGACATTTGAGCCCACTGGTAGTCCAGTCCCTCTTGGACGGGCTCAGTGTAGTCAGCAGAATGGGATTAGCACTATGCATGGTGACATCTTACCTAGAAGATGCATCATGAGTCTTACGTTCACTCCGGATTGTGTCAGTAGTTGTCTTGCTAGTGCAGTGACAGCTTATTGTCGGTCTGTTGGGGTATGTGCATTCTTCTGATAAGGTGTCGGAGATTTACTTATGTTAAGCTTGAGACCATGTGATTTAAAAAAGTCTGGTACAGGCTGCTATTGTGTAATTTGTACATGCTACAAATGAGCCTTTGACCATCCAGTCGTCTAAGTAAAGATAGAACTAGTGGCCTAAATATCAACTATGAGCTGCAAGTAGGGCAATGTTTTCGGTGATTTGGAATGTGGAATTAAGCATCCTTGGGGTCTAATGATGCCATGATATCATTCCTAATTAGAAGATGTAGTACCATGTCTAATGAATGCCTTTTTCACTCAGAAAGAGACTGAGTTGTCGTAAGTCTAGAAAGGGCGTCCACTCTTTCAAGGTTTTTTTTTTATGAGGAAGAATTTGGAATAGAATGCAACATATTGATATACCTTTTGGATTATTTCTATGGCTCTATTTTGTAGCATGTTGCATATCTAGGCTTTTAACAAGCGTAGGTGCTTGTATTGTACCTCAGGCGGAGGAGTTGTTGGCAGATGGTATAATGGATCACATCTGGTACTCATTTGTCTGTGATGATTTTCTTACAGCTGAAAGTAGAGATTCCGCCCACTTCAGGGTCTGATATTCTGAGGGTAGGAATTGTAGTATCCGGTGCCTGGAAATCGTTAATGTTGGTGCATCTCGCCTTGACCTTTTATTGGGGGGGGGGGGGGTTGTTCAAAACTGGGTCTGTATCTGCTGCATGGTGGCTGCTGTTGACTGAGTCATTTGTCTTGGTGGTACAAATGCCATTGATAGGATGGATTCTGTATGTCTGATGTAGGCTATGGTACTGCAGCATTCTTCCTCTACCACAAAAGGATTGAGGTCTCCTCTGCTGTGGTGTCCCATACAGATCTGCCCGTCATGGTATCCACGTTTATACTCTGCAGCTTGTTGTCAACGTGCCTCCAAAATAGTAACGCAATGTCAAACTGCTTGTCCATTATTGCATTTTGGAATTCTGTTCAGAAGAAAGTAGCTTTTTCAGCCAGCCTCATCTTTTTAAGACAGCGGCTCCAGCCCGGTGTCAGACAGCAAAGTTGGCTGAATCAATTAGTGCTACTGAAACTCTCTCCCCTTTATGCCAAATTGTTTTAACTGCCTATTTTTACTCAGTACAGATGGGGAGCGATATCTGACCATATTTGTTGGCTCTATATGCCAATGATTCCCATGACATTGGCACTGCAGCTGCAGCTTGCATTAGTTTAACTCACTCCTGCCAAATGTGGTCGACTAGAGGGATCGCTCTCGCTGATTTCAGTCATGGACTTCTTCGCAGGTCTATCCACTAGGGTGTGGAATTTGCTGATATTATCTGGGAGAGAATCAATAGGTGGAGGTGTTGCTGAGGTTGTTGCAGGAAGGATGTAACCATCGCACCCATCATCCCTGGGCCTGTCTGCAGGAGGTATCTCGTCCTTCTCCATGTCTGCATATTCATCATACGACGATCTACCTGAATAGAGACCTGTGGCATACCTGAGAATTGCTGTAATGGTTGGTGTGGAGTTGAGGTGAAATCCGCTCACCTTCCGGTCTCGGTACCACTGCTATAGGTACAAGGGAAGCTGGGAGATGCTGGGGAGGTAGAGGTGCAGGTTGTGGTTGTGGTTCAGAACCTGCTGGGGACTACATGTATTAATTCACTATCATGTAGCGCAAGTCTTTTTTTTATATCTTCCGGCGCTCTGGCTATTGAACATTGCTCAGAATTTCATATACTTGCTCATAGGGGTGAAAGAGACAGTTGTAAAATTCCTTAGCTTCCCAATGATGTGGAGGATAGTTGTGGTAAAAGTTTTCAGGCTGTTGCTGTAGAGAATGCGTTTGTCTTCCTCAGTGTCTTGACAGTGGATTATGACCTGGCCAGGGCTATAGGCTGTACCAGATGGAATAATCCAGATCATGGCCCTGTTCAGCCTCAGTGTCCAGTAATTTATCAGGTGGTTTGGGAGGATTTTTTTTGAGAGGTGGTTGATATGGCGGCAGAGCAGTTGATATTGATGCTGTGGCAGTGCAGTTTATGATCTCGTTGACAGGTCAGTCGTGGATGACGTTTCTGTTGGTTAGTTCAGGCTCGGGTACATCAACACAGTTTCTCTCTCAAATGACTCTTTTGTCGACTGTACCATCTGCGTTGTCATTGCCAAAATCTACCAGTATCTTACCACTGACCGAGCATTGCACAACACTGACGTAACTGCCTCATCATGGACCACAGACCTACTGTTGTGTAGTTCCTAGGAATCCCCCAGGACCTGCGCGTTTTGGATGACCTAAACTGAGTGCTTGGTGTCCACACCGACTCCGGACACCACCACAGGATATGTCAACCATTAGACCAGCTAGTTTTACAGTGCCACTACCAACCCTCTGTATTCTATAGTGATGAAGGTAGTAGGTGTTTAAACAGGACAACTCTGATTCCTCCGGGATCGTGGAAAACAGTACAGTACTTTTTGTTCAGTCCCTCGTGCCAACTTATTCTCAGGAAATACACAAGATGGCGATTGGGACGTTTTCAATAAGTATTTATTGGTCCAGCAACAGTCTTGTATAAAACATATGTGCTGCAACAATCAGGAGAAAGAAGCATACGAAAGAGATTGCTAGTACCAATATAGTAAATAGTAGATACATTTGTACCATAGGGCTGATAAGATGAACATAAGCAGTTCAGATAAAAACAGTAGCACTTGCATATTCCAAAGTAATTTTCCTAAATGTACCTACTCTAGATCTGTATGTGTACACGAACAAGGATACCGGTGTTTGTACACTATCACCAAATCTTGAATTTACTAAAAGAATTCAAGTCCCCCAATGAAGGGCTTTTGCCCGAAATGCATTGGCCACAACATGGAATGAGAAAAGTTTCTTGAAAATGCACTATGAATGAAATAGTACAACTAACAAAAAATAAAATTAATCTATGGTTATACCATTAATAAGACCTTTATGAATGATTATTGAATTTTTCAAACAAGGAGTGCCTGGTTGGGGACGTTACCTCTTCGGAAGGAAACACGCGTTTTGACACATCCCTATGTGCCATGCCCACAACCCCACTGCCCTGGCATACATCAGTCACCCTCTCTAGCTGGGTGCCCTATGCCAGTGGTGTGGGCACAGTTGCATGAGACCTGTGCCCCTACAGTACCCAGGGCCATTCCTGGGCACTGTAAGTGCAGTGAGGCCATTAAGAGTATATGGTGCTGGGAGGTTGTCATTACAAACTCCACAGTACCATAATGGCCACACTGAAGACTGACAAGTTTGATATCAAACTTCTCAGCACATTAAACCCACACTGATGCCAGTGTGGGATTTAATGTAAAATGCACTACAGAGGGCATCTTAGAGATGCCCTCTGAAACCTAACCTACAATCCACGTCTGGTCTGAGAGGCTGCCTAGGCTGCCACACAGCAGACATGTTGCTGGACCCCTGGGTAGAGAGCCATCCGCTCTCTTGGGCCTGCAAGCACATCCTGGGCGAGGTGCTAGGACTCCTCCCACAGGATGGGCAGGGTTAAGCTTAAAAGGCATGCCGCCTTTGTGAGCTTCACCAGGCCACTTGCTGTACTCAGCAACTGGCCCCCACCAGTTCTGACCCCCACTCTGGCAGGAAGACTGGCGGGAAACCCTGCGTCGGGAAATGGGGTGTGCCAGCCTATGCCAACTACACCCCTCAGGTGGAAGAGGCGAGGTGAAGCATGACTCCGGGTTACCGCCATTTGAGGATACCGCCATTTGAGGATGGGGAACCCTACCCACTCACAGCTAGGCTCCTGCCCCCCTCCCACAGGAGAGGAGCAGGTTAGGCAGTGTACCCACCCCAGGACAGGGACCTATTGGTCCCTGCCCTCACCCTACCTGTAAACGCCCCATAATGTAGTATTTAGGGGCACCCTACACCTTCCTTCCTCAGATCCCGATTTCGAAACAAGAAAGAAGACCAAAAAGAAGAAGACCTGCTGTGCAGCTGCTAACAAGAGGACGACACCAACTGTTTACAGCTCATGTCCCGGGACTGAATCTAGGATCCAGTCCTGTGGTTAGTAAAGTAATCTACAAAGTAACTAATTGCATTTAACTGAAAATTCCTATTGAGCTCAATGTTGCATTGTGTTTGACATGGTGTTGCCTATTGCAACAAACTGTACCTATTGCATTCAAAAAGTCTATTGCCTATTTGAAAAGTATTTAACTAAAGTAACTCATCCTGAGAAAGTATATTTTGATACCTTGTTGGTTCTAAAATAAACGATATCTTTTGATACAAAACAAATGGCCTAGAGTTCAGTTCTTGAGTGTGTGAGACCATTTGCTGACGGAGTGTTTACAACAAATGCTTTACACTGTCCTCTGATACTGCCTTACTGCTCGACCAAGCTACCACTTTGGAGAGTAAAGCTATATCTAACTGTAGCCTCTGCCAAGCCTCTGGGGACAGGGGACTCTATACACACTGTACCTTACTTTGGTCCAGTATATATAGAGCCCCTTTCGTACACTAAGCCCTTGTAAAAAATGTTTAACCACCTGAAGCTGGAAAAAGGATGGTTGGGAAGGTGACTTCCTGTATGCCATAATGGCAGCAAAATGTACCTTACTGGAGGCAAATGTTAAACCTGACTTAGCCAAGTGTAGGAGGTATGGAAGGATTACCTCCTTCTGCTCTTGGGTCAGTTGGAACCCTTTTGCACAAACTACATTTAAAATCTCCATTCAAATGCATAAATACGCCTCGTGGGAGGTTTTCTAGATTCTTTCAAAATGTTCATGCAGTCCTGAGGAAGTCCTGGATGGCCGTCCTGTAGGACCTCAGGAGCCATGCAGCTACGGTCAGCAAGGGAAGGTTGGGATGAAGGATTCTCCCGTTCAGCTGGGAAAGCAGGTCCGGCCGGCACTGAAGTTTCCTGTGTGGACACTCCGAGAGGTGTAGGAGGTCTGGGTACCAGTAATGCCATGGCCAGTCTGACGCTATCAGAATCTTCTTCGCTTCGGAGTGATAAAGCTTAGTTATGACTATTGGGGTGAAAGGAAGGAAGAGGATCAAAAGGGCATTCCCTTTCCACCCTGGTCGGTAATACCTTCATGCAAAGTCTTTGCATTTTTTGTTTGTGTTGTCCACAAAGAGTTCGATGCTTAGCTGACCCCATTCTTGGAAGATGTCCGCCACCACCTCGTCATGTAGAACCCCCTCTTCTTGATCTTTGAAGTGGCAACTTAGGGAATCTTCATGAACGCTTTGGACTGCTGGCAGACGGACTGCCGTAATTGACAACTGTCTGGCCAGAAGCCAATGCCAGATCGCCTGAGCCTCCAAGGAGAGAGGGCGAGAGCGTGCCCCCCCCCCCCCCCTTGCTTGTTCAGATAGTGCATAGTGGTCCTGCTGTCTGTCTGGACCAATATGGAGCTGGTCTGGATGGAGGGATAGAAGGCCTTGAGGGCTAGATGCACTGCCCGTACCTCTAGCATATTGATGTGGTATGCTTGTTCCTTGATCGACCACAAACTTTTAGTCTGAAGATGGCCCAAGTGAGCTCCCCAACCCTAAAGGGAGGAGTCTGATCAGAAAGTGTGTTAAAGGTTTGATGGAAGAGAATCCCCACCAGAAAATGTAGATGAGTCCACCATGGGGTGGATGATTTCGCAACTTGGGAGAGTAGAATCCTGTCATCCCATCGAGCTGTTTTCTGATCCCATTTGTGCTCCAGATCCTGCTACAGGAGTTGCATTCTCAGCCTGGCATTGGGGGTTAGGAAGCTGTAAGATGCCATTGACCCCAGAATTGAGGCAACCTGTCGGGCTGATGAGTGAAGAAGAGGAGTACACTTTAGAGTGATAGATGATAGACTCTCCTCCGAATGATCTACTCTTCCTGTACTGGAGTCTAGCGTTGCACCCAGATAGTGTATTCTTTGAGTTGGTTGGTGTAATTGATTTCTCCAAATTGACCTGAAGGCCAAGCCGTTTTAACAATGCAATGCAGATCAGATAGTGATCTCTTACACCCTGAGGAGATGAACACTTTAGGGGCCAGTCTTTGAGGTACGGATAAATGAAGAGTCCCTGGAGCATTAGAGCAGCTGCTACTACGGTCATGCATTTGGTAAACACTCGCAGGGCTGACTTCCAACCAAAACGGAAGAACTTTGCACAGGTAGTGATTGGTCCCTACCATAAAGCGCAGAAAACGTCCAGTGACGTACAGTGACTGGCACATTAAAATGTGCATCCTGAAGATCTATCGAACACATCCAGTCTCCTTGCTGGAGATGAGGATATATTTGATGAAAGCCAGCATACAAAATATATCTCTTCAAATTGAATTGTTTAGAATGCGAAGGTCCATTATGGGTCTGAACTCTGCTCTGCAACCTTTCTTTCGTACTAGGAAGTACCTCTAGTAGACCCCTTTTCCTCTTTGAGACGGGGGACTTCTTCTATTGCAGATTTTTGTAAGAAAGTGGCTACCTCTTGCTATAGTAGCGACAGCCAGCGACACCTTGCTTCTATTGGAGGAATCCCCTGGGTTGGATGACGGAAACGTAGAGCGCAGCCATTTCACAGTATATTCAGTACCCATTGATCCTTTGTAATGCTGCACCACTCTTGCACATGGTAGGAGATACTTCCCCCCCACTGAAGTGGCTAAAGGCGACAGGGGAAGGGGCTGCTTATTGTTTGGTTGCGTTCTTGGCAGTGGAAGAGGATTGGTGAGGGGTGCCTCTACCATGGAAGGGGCAACGTCCCTGGTAATGTGTTTTGGTCTGGTGTTGCTGCCTCTGAGGCCATTGAGGGGTTTGAACCCGCTGATGGAAGAGACTGCGGTCTTAAAGTCTGTATCGTCGACATAATTCCTTTTTCTTCTCCAAACCTACTGCATTTAGAATGTCCAGTTCAGTTTCATCAGTGTGAGAGCCAAAAAGAGTTCCCAGAAAAAGGAAGGTTGTGAATGTGTTGTTGGGCTCCAGGTTTCAATGCAGTGAGACGTAATCAGGATGATTTTCTAGCACAGATGCCGTGCGAGTTAGAGTGTGCAGCTAGGGATGCCCTATCTGCTGATGCACTAATCAACTGGTTAGCCACCAAACCCCCCTCCCACCCTTGAAGAATTTCTTCGAAATCTCAGCGATCTTCCTTGGGTAGCTTATCTTTGAAGTATTCTAAGGAGTCCCACAGGGACCTATCATAGCGCCCTGGCAGCGCTGAAGCACTGTAAACCTTTAAGGATGAAGCGGCTCTGCCACAAACTTTCCTTCCCCAAGAGTCCAGTGCTCTTCTCTCTTTGTCCGGAGGCACCGTTGACGAAGAGGCTACTGCATGCGTCTTCTTGGCAGCAGCAATGATGACAGAGTCCGGAGGAGGATCTGCTCTTAGGAACAGAGGGTCTTGCTCTGGAAGTCTATACTTCTTAAAGATCCTCGCTGGAGCAGTTTTGAGAGACACTGGAGTAAGAAAAGTATTCATGACCGGTTGTAAGAGTCCCGGTAGTAAAGGTCTTACTGCCGATCTTTGGTGCAAAGTCTCAAAGATGACCGAAGATGATGATGATTGATGGGGCTTATGTGCTTCCCTCGTGCACACTCTATAAAGGGTATTAATGTCATCCACCGGAGATATTCTTGAGGGTGGACTGACCGTTAAGGTGAGAGAATAGTCCCTCTTGGAGGAGTGTGTAGAAGAAGAGGACCATGATGGTGACCAATAACTCCTGCGGTCGGCTTCGGCATGTGTTGGAGACCTCTGCCGTGGTGATGGAATTTAAGTTTGGTCAGGCTGTCGAACTCTGGGAGCAGTGGTAGGAGAGGAATCCACTGCCTGCACCAGGCGAGCCAGAGGAGATCTATGCAGAGGACTAGAGTAGTCCAGATGTTGCAGAGTCTGCATAGTGGAAGATTTCTGCCAGTGGCGCACTGGATGGCGCCATCTGGGAGACAGGTGAACGGAAGGCGATCTCTGCCCTTTTTCTTGATGGCATGCGATCCTTATCTCAAAAGCTATAAAATCAAAGACATGGATTTACTAATCAACTGCCTTTTACATCTAAAATCCTGAATGAATGACAACTTCCAGTTTCCCAGACCCAATTAAAAATGATTTCCATAACTTTCAAACTCTAAGAGGAGCAAACTTGAGTGATCAGTCCTCACTGCACTAAGGCTAGATGGATTCTTCTCAACACCCTCTCCTACCATTCAGCGTTTGGGATTCACTCTGGAGCAGAACCTTTCCTTCGTCCAACAAAAAATGCAATCACTAGAACAGCCAACTTTCATCGCAGAACCTAAAGACTTTGGCGATGGATTTCTGACTGGACTTCTAACAATCTGCAAGACTCCTCTGAAAGCTGTTCTGCACTCTGCCGCCAGAAGAAAAAGGACCATGGAGAAGTGTGGCTCAATGGTTAGAGCGGCAGACCCTGATGCAGTGGAGAAGTGTGGCTCAATGGTTAGAGCGGCAGACCCTGATGCAGAGGTCTAGCCCGGGACCAGGGTTCAATTCCCCGCCTCGGCGGGTCTTGAGCTCAAAAAATTCCACGGACCTGATAATTCTCGCCTCGGTGCCTATTCCAATCATGGAGTCCCACTCTGCAACTCTGGGCAATAGCTTGCTTAATCTCCACAACGGCCCCCACAACGCTAAGGATGCCTGGCCTCCACCTTGGGGGTTCCCAGGAGTGGACACCTCACAGGGAAAGCCAGGATGGGTTCCACAGGGTATTCATACAAGCGCCTTGAGACCCTTGCGGGTGAGTAGTGCGCTATACAAGTATCAATTTACATTTACTCCAATGTTGAGCGTCCTCCACTGGCTCCCCATCGAAGTATGAATACATTCAAAATCTGCGGCCTAGTCCACAAAGTCATCCACGACACCAGTCTACCTTGCATTGCCAAATTACTCAACACCACAGGAAGCTCAGGAGGCCTTATGTATCAAAGGTCTCTTCTCTTGGAAGTTCTTGAAGTCAGGACTTACACTGCCCTGGAGCCATCAGTCTCCAGAGCTGCTAGCTCCATATGAGTCTCTTTACTACCTAAACTAAGAGCAATTACACCTAATGAGGCCATTGCAAAACATCTCAAAGCTCAATTATGATTCTCACCCAAAAAATAACCTGCTTCTACCCCTTTGTAAGAAGTCCACCACTGACTGTCTTTCACAACTATTGTTTCATAATCTTTAGCACTTACATACCTTCCAATCAATAATAACTGTTCTATGTGACTGACTCAGCATCGTCAGGTCCTCTTGGGCTTTCAGTGCCTGTTTTTGACTAGCTTTGGAATGGTCTTTCGTTGTAGAAAAATAATGTGATGTCAACGAGGACAAAAGACACAACAGCTGGAAAAGACCCTGAAAACCTCTGCAGAATGTTGCTTTGTTGTAAGTAGGTAGCTAGATAGTCTTCTGAAGGGGAAGTTGGAATTACTATCTACATTTTAAATTAATGTAAACATTTTGATTTTGACTATCCTAATAATTTGGGACTTTACAACAATGGATTAAGCCATACATTTACAGCCATTTGTAAATGTTCTTTTATCCTTGTACAGTAGAATCTACTTCTAGTGCTTTTCATAACAGTGCTAAAAATTCTTGTACTCCAGTATATAGTCTTTTGATGCTAGAAAAGCTCTAAATCAGTAAGTTGTTATGAAGCAGCAGTCGCACTCTATAAATGTATTTTCATTCATTCATGATGGTGCTAAACAGATATCAATTACATTTTAGATCCCATAAAAAGATTGGTTGGCTACATGGATAGGACAACCGAGGGCCAGATTGTCAAACCTCTCGTACACTTGTGAGAAGCTTTACTGTTTAAAGGTGACGGAGAGGCCTTTTCAAGCCACAGTCCATGGAGACATGTGATGTCACACCAAGGGTCAGTCTCACCTGTAACCACTTGATATGGGTCTTGGGACAAATGATGTGTGTGTAAAAACATGTCCAAAGTTACTCTCACCTGTGGCCACATCTCTGGTCAAAGTCTTATAGTTCAGCTTAATGATGGGGCTCAGCATCTGCTTCTCATCTGTCGATGCGATATTCCTGCTATGATTCTTCAATACTAACTTGTCATCCATCTTCAGAAGAAAGACCAGCAGGTCTTTCACCAACAAAGCGTGAACCTCTAGAAGTGCAGAGAGATGCGTGCAAGACAAGAACAGGGAAGTTGGAAACACGGAAGGATGGATGACCAGAGAGAAAGGACGAATGAAGCAGGATCAGACGATGGCAACAGAAGAACAACAAAATAGGGAGCGAGAAAATGGCAAAGTAAAAAAAAAAAAAAAGAAGATGTAAGACAGCAGGAGAAAATAAGTAGGGAAGGCGTTTAAATATTAATGGAAAGAAAGAAGGAAGAAGATGAAGGTGAAAATGGTGGATAACAATAGGAGAAATCAGGATGGACGGAGGAAGCAGGGTTGAGAGAGTGGAGGCAGCAATGGCAATAAAGGGGGGAGAGAAAGGAAACAATTATTTTGCACAATCTGGGCAGTATTTTGGAAAATTAATCCCACACACACCCACTGTCAATATCTTCAATATATCAGGCACTGAAACCCTGCTATGAGAGTACAAAAGGCTTTACCTCTTGATTTTACCTCCTATATAATGGAGCATCTATTCCCCCAAAATTTTAATTTAGAGAGCACAGTGTGCACACAAATTATAATAGCATGATTCTCACCCACGGCCTTATCCTTGGTAACCCTCCAGGTAAGCGAGCCTTCATGAATTAGTGAAGTCACCTTCACATCAATATTCTGTGAAAAAAGAGACATTCTATAAGAGACTGGAAAGTGGTTTTGCGGCATGATCTGTTTTCAAGTTTCTATTCTTTGCTTAGGCAATGGACCGTAAGCCGAACACTTATTTGAAAGTTTTATATAGCGGAACAAGATCTTTGCAGATATCAAAGCGCTTTACAAAAAACAAGGGGTAAGAAAAACAAGAGTGATTAACAGGCTTTTGAGCAAAGAATAGTTGTAGGTAATAAATGAGTAGCAAAATAGGGTAGTTACATGAGGGAGCATAGTCAATCAGCTAAACCAATATTCCAAATAGACAATCAGATAAACCAATATTACAAATAGGTGAAGAGTCTCAAATAGTTCCAAAGTAAAGGTTCAGGTGAATTTAGCCATGAGGATAGCTTTTACTTCTTTCCTAAAAAATGTAGTGGAGGAGATAAGCCTGGTTTCTGGAGGGAGTGAATTCCAGATCCTGGGTGCCATTCCTGAAAAGGAGCGCTTATATGTTTTTTCCTTCCGGAATCTACAAGGTTTCAGAAGAAGATTCTTAGTACTTCTAGTGGTTCTTGAGCCACCAGAAATTGTCAGCTTCTGAGTGAGGTAGCCGGGTGAGTTGTGGTGTATAGCCCTATGTGTCATGCAGGCAATTTTCAGATGTATTCTGGCCTCAAAAGGCAGCCAGTTCAAGGATTTTAGGTCAGGGAGTGTTTTTTTGATCCAGTGATGAGTCTCGCTGCAGCGTTCAAAGAGGCTCTCAGGGGTGCAGTTGTAGATAGGGGGAGTCCGCAGAGGGCGACGCTACAGTAGTCTAAGCGAGGAAGGACTAGGGCTTGTACTGCAGTTTGGAAGTCCTTGGCTGGGAGGAAGGGTTTAAGTTTCCTCAAGGTATTGATTTGGAAATTAGCTCCCTTAGTTGCCTTGCTGATATGCTGTTGCATGTTGAGATTGGCGTCAAGTGTTATGCCTAAAGATTTCGCTTAGTCCACGATGGTAGGTTGGACATTGAGTGCAGTTAGGAGCTTAAGTCAAGTTTGAGTGGTGGAGATTTTCGCGGGAGGTGAGCTTGAGTTTGAGGTGATTATCGGCAAGCCATGATTGGGTGTTTCTGAGCGTTGAGTTCAGCAGTTTAATGTCTTTGGGGGATTGTAATTTGAGATATAGTTGGGTGTCGTCGGCGTACATGTGAAAGTGTACATTAGATGCTTGTAACAAGGTGGTGAGAGGTTCCATGACCAGGTTGAACAATCTTGGGGATAGGGAAGATCCTTGTGGGACGCCTAATGTTACAGGCACTGGTGGGGACATCAAGTTGTTGCTCTTGCATTTCTGAGACCTGTTATGCAGAAAGGAAGTGAACCACTTGAGAACAGTCCCAGAGAGACCCATTCTGGTGTTTAACAGCTCAAGTAAATTCTCGTATTTGACTGTGTCAAATGCTGAGGAGAGATCAAGAAGGATGAGGAGGCAGGTATCGTTTTGATCTAGGATTTGGAGGGCGTCATCAATTATGTGTGTCATAGCGGTTTCAGTACTGTGCCCTGCTCGGAAGCCTGATTGATGAGGGTTGAGGAGGTCAACCTGATCAATGTGTTTCGTCAATTGGAGTTGTACGCATTTTTCCAACAGTTTGGCAAGGGTGGGAATGTTGGTAATAGGACGGTATTTGTTTAGGTCAGTAGGGTCAGCTATTGGTTTCTTGAGTTTAGGTGTGACTTGTCCAACTTTGAGGGAGTCGGGATGAGTCCTTGTTGAAGTGAACTGTTGATAATTTTGGTCCAGAGTGGGAGGAGTAATGGGATGAAGTCCTTTACAGCGTTAGCAGGAAGGGGGTCTGTGAGGTGATTAGAAGGTTTCAATGTGTTGAGCAGTTTGTCGATTGTTTCTTCCGAGTAGGTGTCAAAGGATGACCATGCAGCATTGTTTTTTGATTCAGTGGGTGTTATGCTGTGGGGGTTGGAGTAAAGGCTTATGTCATTGAGGAGATCGTTCCTTATGTTATCAGTCTTTAGATTAAAGAAAGCAGAGAAGTCTTCACAGGATGGTATAACGCCTATTGTGCTATGTGATAGTTGGGGTTGTTCCTTGGATTGTGTATTGATTAGTTCAAACAGTTTTCTTGGTTGAGCTGGAAGCTGAAGAAATCTGATTTTATGCGCTTGATTTTCCTGAAGTAGGCGTTTCTCTTTTTCTTCAGAGTTTTAAGGTGCAGTGCCGAAGGGGCTGATCTCCAGGTGCGCTCTGCCATTCGCATGGCCCGTCTATCTTCGTTGAGTTGATGCTTGTCTGCACCTTGCTCTTTAAGCTTGGCACTCTTAGCTAGGCGTGCCTCCTCAAGATTGAACCATCTGCCTGCTAGTCGTATCTCTGGTGTCAAGAGTAGACTTCAGGCATATGTTTGTCTTCCCCTCTTCCACACATATGGCTGCCCATCTCTGGAACTGCTCTGGGAAGTGCTTCATTAGTTCCCCCACTTCTTCCCCATGCTGGTGGGCATAACAATTCAGGAGGGATTTGAAGGTAGTAATTCTCTACTGTGTTACTGCTCCTCTTTCCATTTTTCAACCCACCATTTCCAGTCTTTTGCTCTTTTTCTCCGTGGGCGGGCCGGTGGATGTAGGTACACTGACCCTCTTTATTGTAGTGGCCATTACGATAGAATCTAGAGTTGCATGTACAGGGGGACTTTCGAAGAGTGTTTATATTTCTTCTAGACCCTCAGGTTTATGGCCTTGCAGCCGCTCGTTTTTTAAACGCCTCCCTTCCCCTGTTCTAGAATGCTGGGCAGAATTGGAAGGGATTAGCTGTTGGTTTGCACGGTTAGGAGAGTTTCCAGAAGAAAGCAAGTCTGTGCCTTGTTTTCTTCCAGCTGGACCCCATAATTGTCCGATGCGTTCTCTACCACCCCGTTGTACATGCCAATGTCAACCAGAGGAGATGGCCTCGGAGGGTAGGAGTATACTCCCTCTATCAGTGAGTTTGAATTAGGGTCTTGCTTCTGGTCTACACTGTTGGCTCCTGAAAAATACCAGAAGCCTCCAGGTCTTCTTTCTCGAAGAACAGCTTTTGCTCTTCTTCTTGTGGTTCTGGCGTGGTGGATGGATTGAGCTCAGCTTGCTCTGCCACTTTCTAGCTCAGCTCCACCGATGACTTTGATGGGATCCAAAATTCTCAAAAGGATGCATTGAAATCCCTTTTTATCTGCAGAATCTCCACCATTTTTGCTCCTCTTCATCTTTTTCGCTTGACTTGGTGCATCCTCTCTTCGGGACTGATTTTGGTTGCACCCTTTTTTTCAAATTTGGAGTGACTGTTAGCACATCCGTAGTGACATACTTCTGAATAGCCCAATGTGGATATGGCTAAGTAAAAAGGTACATTAGGAAACTGTATACTTTCTGGCTCAATTGAGAGCAAGATGATTTTTCAACTCGAGTTGGTTGATCTGCATATTTTACAATGTTTGCGTGGGCTGAACTGTAGCCAGTGTTGTGCAGATATCATCAGAAATCTTACTGGCGATGACACAGTTGACATTCTAATTGCCGTTTAGAAATTGTGAGAAAAAAGTCTCTTGACATGGTCAGACCCCCACTTTTTGCCTGGAAAATGATGTGGTTTTGATTGAAAGTGCATAGGGTCCCTGCCAACCAGGTCCCCTGGGCCAGTGCTTCTTCTCTAAATCTGTACCACGATTGGCAACTTGGGCCCCCTACAAGTCCCTGGTAAACGGTACCTTTGGTACCTAGGGCATGGGAACTTAAGAGAGTCCCCTATGTACCCCTCACCAAGGCACTGCCGCTGCCGTCTGCATGCCTTGGAGAAGAGAAAAACGACAAATCCAACAAGTAACCCTGCCTGTGTGCCATGTTCAGCAGCACTACCTAAGGTATAGCTAGGTCACCCCTCTAGCAGGCCTTACAAGCCCTAACGCAGGGTGCACTATATCTCAGGTGTGAGCATATCTGCATGAGCAGGTATGCCCCTACAATATTTAAGTCTATTCCTCAATATTGTAAGTACCGGAGAAGCCATAGAAGGTACCTGGGCTGATAACTCGACAACTCGAGTTTCCCAGCACCATGATGGCGTCACTGAAACCAGTAGTGTTTAGTACCAAATAACTCATCGTAATAACCCCACACTGATGCCAGTGTTAGATTTATTAAAACATGTACTCAGAGGGCAGCTTAGAGGTTCCCCCTGAAAACCTACCAACCCTGGCGTGGTCTCCGATTGGCTTTAGGGTGCCAGCCACCACCAGGCATGTTTCTGTACCCCTGGGTTGAGAGCCCCTGCTCTCTGAGGCCAGAGAAAAATCCCAACTCTTGGCTGAGGTGTCACACCACCTCCCCTAGGATGGACCCAGTGCTCGAGAGGGAAGCTTCAAAGACCTGCCGCTTTTGTAATGGAACCCCAGCCTCTGATGCTAGCAGCAGATGGCCTTCCCTCGGTTCAACCCCGCCCCTGCTTTTGGTGAGAGAACCAATGAGAAAATCAAGCTAGAGTAGGAGGTGTCCCCACCTTCGCCAACTCCACCCCTTAGGTGCTGAAGGAAAAGTTAAGCAGACTTTTCAGTGCCCACCGTCTTGAAGATGGTAGGACTTATCCAATTAGGGCTAGGGCTATGCCCCCTTCCCACAGGAGGGTGGCATAATAGTAGGCATAGACACCCCAGGTAAAGATCCCATTGGCTCCTACCTATTACTCCCCTGTAATTACCCTAAATCTAGTATTTAAGTGGCTCCACCAGACACTGAAATCAGATTCCAACTACCTACAAAAAAAGAGGACTAAGATGAGCCATGCAGCAGCGAAGACTGAAGTCACCAACTGACTTGGACCCAGCCCTGTCTGCAGCCCTCAAAGACCCTGCTGAAGAAAAGCGATTTGTACCACAGATCATGACCACCAGAGCCCTGGGAGGACTGCCTGTCTTCTACAAAGGCTCCACATCTCCCATGGACATCGCACCTGTCCAGAAGAAACCAACTCGAAACACAAAACACTCTGCCCTGGGGAACCGCGAAACCACCTCAAGACCTGCCTCTGCACCCGATGACCACTGCCCAAGTGGCCCACCGGTCCTACGAAGATTCCCCAGCGTTTCTGAGCCTGAGTCACCATAGGCTGGCCCTTGCCTGGCTCCACCTTGCCGCCTGCAGCCTCAACTTGGAGACTCACCCCTAACTGCGACCTGCCCAGTATGCGGTTTTCAAAATCCAAAGGACAGCCCTGCACCTGAAGCCCCTAGGCCTTGGGGAGCTGGACCGACAGTGGCCCCGCAGATAGAAGTGCAATATCATCAGATACAGCCACACTACCACTGTACCAGTCATTCCCTACACAATGAGAGTCACCACTAGTGCTTAGCCGCGGCGGCAATTCCAGCATTGTGCGGCGGTTTAGCGGAGTGGGCGGGCCACGTCGGCCAACGGATGTGTGCAGCACCACGGAGGTAGTGTTCGCGACAGCCGTTGGCCGACAGAAGCATCAAAGGGGTTAGACTATACACATATTCAGTAATTATAGCACTCTCTTATCCCACACAGCACTTCCACAGAACCAAACAAAACCCCACAGGCAGTGTTTCTCCGCCATAAGTTGTGGGTAGTTCCTACGCTATTCCACCAGCATCCAATGCTAACCATCTCACACTTTCAGCACTTGCAACACTCTCCCTCCATTGTTACTATGCAAGTCCTCAAAGAATACATATCAGCCAGTGTTAACCTCAATACTTGAAATAAGTTGAAAGAACCAACCTTAAATTCATTGACAAGGATGTCACTACTCTGCTTCATGTAGGATAGATCCAGACGTTTGAGGTAGTCAGCAAGTTTCTGTAAAATAAAGTTAGAGCAGAATGAATTATCTAGAGACAAGGACTGCAAAGCCTGCACACTGCTGCTTGCACGGTATTTGGACGCCGTTTGCAAACATCTTGCCAAAGTCTACTTTCAGGTCTATACATCATTACTCTCTCATTCACATAATGCGCAGATGACTGCACACAGACTCAAAAGCACTGCTTGATTTTTGTCCCAGAGGCAACATTTACCGTCTTACATGAAACTCTTAGATGAAAGCTTCTCGGGCTGAGCAACAGCACTTAAACAGTCTCACAAAGCCTGGCTATCATTCGTAGTCCCTCACATTTTTTAGATCAGAATCCAGCAAATGTACATGATTTTGCAACCAACTATTCATCAAGGACGTGATGGCGATCTGCTAACCAAAATTATAATGCCCGTACCTTCCACTTAATAGCACATAAGATGTTTAGGTTAGTTAACAAGTGAACACTGCATGTTGGTCCAGGTGAACTCATTCGATGAATAAGATAAACTGAATTGGAGACAAATGTATATCTTATTACTTAAAAATCGGATTTCTGAAGTGCTAAAGGCGTGTAACCACTGAGAGCACTTTACCCGCGGAGGTTGCCTTAAGGGCGTTTCAGAATGGCAAGGGCAAGTTCATGTGCATTAAAGTGACGGACATAGAATTCCAAAGGGATAAGACAATCCTAAGGAATGCTCTTCCATTCACACTTATTATCCCGTCGGGGTTAGCCGTGCGCTCTATGAAATGCATAATAATACCTTTGGGAGGAATGAGCACCTGCCTAAGAATCTCAAAATAAATGTGCCAAACGTGGTTTCAGATAAACCAGGGCTGGTCCAAACACAGAAGAACATGCAGGCCTTTTATTCAGGCCTCTTCATCTTTTCCATTGCCATATCCTCGCTTGACAGTCAATCAATGTCGACCGCTTAAATTAGTATCTTAAGGCTCACCTTGAAAATACTTTGATGGAGGATGTTTTAGTCAGCAAACAGAAGCTGAACCCCGCTAGACTCACTACTCAAGGGAAACTCGGTGGCATCAGGGACACTGTCCCCTGGTTTAATCAAAAAATAGCCTCTCCTGGGGCTTCATTTCTGATGGGAATCCGAACCAACAAGAAACAGCTCCTGAGGCTCTGCAGCTTTGTTAAAGTCTGCACGGGCTCAGCACAAACAGGCCCCTTTTGGATTTCAAGATCTTCTTATCTGGCTTGCCATGTTCAAGAGGAGCGCTAGGTTCCAAGAAGGTTAGAGCGATGAGAAGCAGCCTCTCCATAATCAATCAAGAATTTGTAAGCACGCTACTCACCCGTGAGGGTCTCAAGGCGCGGGTAGGGGGTGCGCAGCTCCATTCAGCCAAAGAGCCAGGTCGTGAGAGTCTTCCTGAAGGTGTTCAGGGAGGGGGCGCATCTGATGTCTACCGGTAGCTCATTCCAGGTCTTGGCTGCGATGTGGGAAAACGCTCTTCCGCCGCTCTAGCTCTGTGGATGCGCAGGGTTTCAGCCAGTGCGAGGTTGGACGATCGAGGTTTCTTTTGAGTACGTGGCAGTTTATTCTGTCGTTGAGGTATTTTGGTCCGTTGTTGTGTAGGCGTTTGTAGGCGTCGGTGAGGATTTTGAAGGTGACTCTTCTCTATGGGTAGCCAGTGGAGTCCCCGCAGGTGTTGGCTTATGCGTTCGTGCCTAGGGGTAGCCTAGGGTGAGTCTAGCCGCGGTGTTCTGTATTGTTTGCGGAGTAGGGACTTGTTGATGCCGGCGTAGAGAGCGTTTCCATAGTCCAGTCTGCTGGAGAGGAATGTGTGGATGACCGTCTTCCTTGACTCGGGGCAGGGTCCATTTGAATGTCTGTGAAGGGAGCAGAGGATGTTGAAGCAGCTGGAGGTGACTGCGTTGACCTGTCTGTTCATGGCAAGTGTAGAGTCGAGTACGATGCCCAGGTTTTTGGCGTGGTCTGAGGAGGTAGGTGGGCTTCCAAGGGCAGTGGGCCACCAGGTGTTGTCCCATGCTGAAGGGGTGGTTCCAATGACGAAGACTTCTGTCTTCTCGGTGTTAAGTTTTAGGCAGCTGTTGGTCATCCAGACTGCCACGTCTCACATTACTCTTTGGAAGTTGAATTTTGGCAGTGGTGGGGTCTCTGGTGAAGGAGAGGATGACCTGGGTATCGTCCGCGTAAGATACTATGTTGAGGACGATGCCTGTGAGGGGGGCCATGTAGATGTTGAAGAGGGTCGGACTCAGAGATGGCCCCTGTGGACTCCGCAGGTGATATCCATGGGGGCGGAGAGGAAGGGCGGTAGTCTGATCCTTTGGCTGCCCTCGTACCTTGCTCAGGCACAAGTACTTAGATCATGACCCAGAATGCCCTCACATCATGATCAGACATAGTCAAGACATCACTACTGAGCCACAACACCTTCTTACCATGCGCAAACATAGATAACATACAGATACAAACCCACAAAACACACACACACACCGCTCAGACAATGGAGGTACCAAGGAGTTTGGCACAGATAAGTTGCACTGCAGTTTGTATGACAGAGTTGGCAGACAGTACACAAATAAATACAAACCCACAACTCCCTCAACCTGCCCCATTCACTACTGAAACACCAACAGGAAACGGGTAAGGTGCACCCGTGCATTCATACCAGCTGGTTTTCGGTGTCCCGCACTTCTTGGTTGACGTGGTTTAAGATCTGGCGGCAGCACTCTGCAGCCTTCTGAACCTTATGCTTCTCCTCTGCTTCTTCTGGAGATTCAAAGAACGCGGTTCTAGTTAAATATGCAACAGGCAGGACTACTGAACTTCAGCAAAAAGGAAAGCAAGCATCTAGAGCCAGCAACAGCATGCACAAGGATCTCACAACTAGGAATGGCAGCTCGCACTCCCCACTGCTAGGACCCGCAGGTAACAGGCTTCTACTGTCAGCAAGGCCAGATACTTTACCAGACTACCAAAGCCAGTAACAACAAGTAAGAGTCGTCACGACTTGCAATGGCATGCAGTATGCATTTATGTTGGCAAAAGAAATGCAAGACTGCCAATACCACCACTGGCAGACATCAAGTACTAAATGAAAGGCACAAGGCTTCCACTTACAGCGACTCCTGCTACTCCACAAAACTCCCACACCCTGTATCTACAGAAAACAGGCCTCAAGCGTAGCAATGGGAGACGCCAGGCAATCAAGACAGGCCCGCCTGGCAATCAAGAAACACCAAACACCCAAAGTAACATATAATGCATCCACTATCAGCAAACAAAGGTGTTTTATCTGACTCCCAAGCCAGTATCTGCAGGCAAAAGGACTCAAGCCTAGCAATCCTAGACACCCGGATCCTACTGTCACCTAATTACACAGACCAGGTTCATAATGCTAGCGGGGGCTGGCAGGAGTACTGAAGGCTAGCACAGATAAATAGCATGCATATGTCATCAACAAATGTAAAGGTTGTCAAAGACCTCAGCAGCAGGGACTAAGTTTGTAATGCCAGCAGTGCTTGGTGCCAGCAACTATAGGCCACCGAACAGCAGCGGGTAACACGATTCCAGTGATAAGAGGCAACAGGAATCAGTAATCAAATAGCAGCATGTACCAGTTAATCAATGCAAGCAATAACAGGTACCATACAACAAATACAATCGCAAACACTTATCGGATGTCTAATGCAAACAGCACAGAACAGGAAACAAACATCTAAAAAGGCAGATACTGGGTCAACCAAGATCAATAAAATCAAATACCAAGAAACACCTACTAGCAGTAGTAGGGAACAGGTGCAGAATGCCAAAAGTCTCAGCTACTGGGCACCTTGGAACAGCCATTCATAAGAGTCTGGCATACATTTCCAGCCAACTGAGGTATCTAGCATTGAAAGAAAGGGATAACTCCACATCGAGTCCCTACTCTTAAGTGTCTGCAGAAAATAACACAGCCAGGTGCAAATATAAATGTCAGGGCCACTGGAATTATGCACCAATGGAGGGCTAAATTATGCAACATGGTTGACTACATTTTGCTGCAAGAAAAAGCAAATTATGCAGCATAATTTGGCATCTGATAAGACAGTATTATTTCACCATATAGTAATTTTAACATACATTAATCCTGTCTGCAAAGTTTCATCTCTTAGTAGCAACAGTTGAATACAGCAATCAACATAACTGGTGCTTTCCTTTATTAACTGTTGACCCTTCCTTAGACTTTTAAACCAGGAATAATGATGCAGATGTTCGATTAGGTCTCAAGTGTGACCAAACCGTAATTATGCAGAAATAGTCACGCCACAGAATTGGATGATTTCACTGGCCCAGACTATAGGGCTTTCTGCTTTCTCTAGCTATGTGGTAATTTAGACAAGATTCCTATAAGTTATCAATGTAATGGTTTTTCACGTGTACTCGAGCATGTCAACAACGGAGCAAGGTAGATTTTGCCAATAGCTCCTGTGGAAAAATAAAGTTATAAATGATTTCTCTCAGTAACACGAAGTCCGAAATACGTAAAAGTCTGGAGCCCTAATACTTGCATAACCGCTCACACAGCTTCAAATCGCAGAAAACATGCTATGTAATTGCTCGCAGAGCTCCTCCCTGCTCACCTGTGCACTTGGAAATGTTCTGCAACAATAGTGGATATTTGGTCAACCGTTGCATCTCGAAGGGAATAATGTCTTTCAGTTGCAGTCGCCTGCACCGGGGATGGCTCTCTGCCTCCTACAGGTGGAGGGGAAATAGCATGTAGTTACTGCCCCATGTCAATCCAGAGTAAAACAGAACATCCTCAGAGGCTCCTGACACTCCTCACTGGTATTATTACTACAGATACCTTGTCCAGTGGAGTTTTGGGGTTGCTCTTTTTAGTGGTTTAACAAAGCCTAGCCCCTGCTACACAAAGGACAGTATCAATCATATTGAATAATATCATATTTTTTAAGTGTTTTAAAGACGTGTCTATCACTAGCATAGCGCAACTAGACAGAAAATACAAATTGATTAAATATAAATTTGGAAATTTCACAGGGAAAAGACACATCTTACATTGCAAGCACAAGACTAAGGGCCTGATTTAGTTCTAGACGGACGGGTTACTCCGTCACAGCGGTGACGATATCCCGTCCGCGGAAATACAAATCCCATAGGATATAATGGGCTTTAAATTCCCTAAGTCTACGTTTTTACCCAGAGGCGTAACTAGAGAATGGGATCTACACACAGGGTCAGACTGCGGCACCAGGAAATGGATTCAGTAAGCCCATCACACATACTTGCATATTACTGATGTTGTAGGGAAGTCTGTCCTGCAATACGCATTGTTGAAAAACGTATAGAGCTTTGTGGTCAATAAGAGACTTCATGCTCGGGCACCTGGTCTGAAGCAGCTGCCACATACAATGGGTCAGTAAACGAAAACTCTCAAGATCTTTAACAAATTAAAACTGGTGACCAGAAAATTTAGAGCCACCTAAATTGTCACCACTGTTCCAGCAGACACCCTACGAGGATTAAAACTTCTTGAAATGAAGCACATGGACTTACACTAAAGTGCTCTCAGTAAACTCATCACTGCTAGTGCTCTAAAGGATAGACCTTACCCGGATGAATTCATTGAACCGAAAGTCCCTTTTCTGCTTTGACTTGAGCTGGTCCAGAGCGAATGACTGACGGCTGCAGAAACGCGAGGAGATCTTCTGGAACCAAGCCCCTTCTGTGCCATCGAACTACAGCGAGGAGAAACAGATGTGAAGGGTGGAACACAAAACCAAATATTGGCCACAGACTAAGCACAAAAGGAGGAGTGAATTATAAAAGAATTACACAGACCTTGCAATGGATTTTAAAGGCACTCTTTGCAAGGTCAACTCTCCTAAATAACTGATCTCGCCTAGTTTAGGGTTGGAAATGTTCCCTCTCGACAACTGTTCTATTGCCTAAATTTCCTTGTTAGTATTTTGTTCTTTATGTTAGAATGCTTTCTATCAATCCACAGTTGCACAGAGGGGTGCATGGTTTCAGGGGATCATTTCATGGGATGCTGTCTGGACATTAAGCAGACAATAGACTTAAGTCACATGAGAACCCAGCTATTTGCCACAAATAGGAGGCCAACCTGTAGCCAGGCCTATCAATGGGGAATAGAAAGTGCCTCACTAAAAATGAACCTCTAGGATTTGAGAAATGGAATGTAAATTTAAAGAACAGACAATTTAAGAGTGTACATACGAGTTACAAATTAGAAATGTCACATTTATAATGAAGTTATGCTAAACATTCTATGAAGCAGCTGCACTTACTAAAAATCTCAATAACAAGAAGCAATACTGCATCGGTTTGAAATGAAGACCACTCAAGGAAACATATTAAGTGAAAATAAAACGATTTTTCAAACAATTGCGCATTAAAACCGAGAGCACAAACATTTTAACTACTTTAAACACTCAAAAATGCAAAAAAACATTGTTAAAAAATATATATTTAAACATTGCACACTTACTACGCCATACTATTCAACAAACCAATTTTATGTCCAGTTTAATAAATAAACCTAGATTTTTTTTTTTTTTTTTAAGAAGGGATGGGACTAGTTTCAGCAGATTATTGGTGGCTCTCAATCTTTATCTATTGGAATGATGCTCCTCTCTTCCCATATAGAATCATCTTACTCATGCTAATCGAATATGATGCATAACCCATTTCAACAGTGGTAATTGCAACTTGTTGAAATACCTCCTTTTTCATCCCCAACTACCAACCTACCGCCCGCTCCTCATCTGTCCCACCCCCGCTCCTCATCTGTCCCACCCCCGCTCCTCATCTGTCCCACCCCCGCTCCTCATCTGTCCCACCCCCGCTCCTCATCTGTCCCACCCCGCTCCTCATCTGTCCCACCCCCGCTCCTCATCTGTCCCACCCCCGCTCCTCATCTGTCCCACCCCCGCTCCTCATCTGTCCCACCCCCGCTCCTCATCTGTCCCACCCCCGCTCCTCATCTGTCCCACCCCCGCTCCTCATCTGTCCCACCCCCGCTCCTCATCTGTCCCACCCCCGCTCCTCATCTGTCCCACCCCCGCTCCTCATCTGTCCCACCCCCGCTCCTCATCTGTCCCACGCCCGCTCCTCATCTGTCCCACCCCCGCTCCTCATCTGTCCCACCCCCGCTCCTCATCTGTCCCACCCCCGCTCCTCATCTGTCCCACCCCCGCTCCTCATCTGTCCCACCCCCGCTCCTCATCTGTCCCACGCCCGCTCCTCATCTGTCCCACGCCCGCTCCTCATCTGTCCCACGCCCGCTCCTCATCTGTCCCACCCCCGCTCCTCATCTGTCCCACCCCCGCTCCTCATCTGTCCCACCCCCGCTCCTCATCTGTCCCACCCCCGCTCCTCATCTGTCCTACCCCCGCTCCTCATCTGTCCCACCCCCGCTCATCTGTCCCACCCCCGCTCCTCATCTGTCCCACCCCACCCCCGCTCCTCATCTGTCCCACCCCCGCTCCTCATCTGTCCCACCCCCGCTCCTCATCTGTCCCACCCCCGCTCCTCATCTGTCCCACCCCCGCTCCTCATCTGTCCCACCCCCGCTCCTCATCTGTCCCACCCCCGCTCCTCATCTGTCCCACCCCCGCTCCTCATCTGTCCCACGCCCGCTCCTCATCTGTCCCACCCCCGCTCCTCATCTGTCCCACCCCCGCTCCTCATCTGTCCCACCCCCGCTCCTCATCTGTCCCACCCCCGCTCCTCATCTGTCCCACCCCCGCTCATCTGTCCTACCCCCGCTCCTCATCTGTCCCACCCCCGCTCATCTGTCCCACCCCCGCTCATCTGTCCCACCCCCGCTCCTCATCTGTCCCACGCCCTATAAAAACGTATCCAAGCTATTTAGTAATTCTTTCAAACTGATGCAAATGTCTACTACTGTTCCATAAATATGCACCCACAGTACTTCTAGGAACAGCACACTCGCCATAACTCCAAGGGCAGCAAGCAATTACACCTTCCATAATATCTCTGCCATTGTAGCTCGAGCAGTTCGAAGTTAGGAGAGGCTCTCATAAGCATTGTGGGTGCAAGGGAATAGTGACCAGCTGCAGTATCGCCAACAGAGAAGCCGCCGTGCAACAGTGGAAGACACAATGCTGTTTACAAGGAGGAACCATGGAGCTGTGGGTTGAGGGATTCAACTTCCCAACACTTAGATCTTAAAAATTGCACACAGACAACAACTACATCTAATCCCAAGTACAGCAGCAGACAAATGTATGATTTAGCAGACTTTCTGACAAACATCTGAATTGGCCAGATTTCTTTTTATGAAAACTATGCAAAGACACAGAGGTCACTCCAGCACTTCTGTTTTTGTTCACCTCTGAGTGACGCATCCTAGTGGCTCTCTGCCATCCCAGACATTCTTACCATATCCAGCAGGGCCCCTCCAATTTCCATCACCACAGAGTTGCATTCCTGACGTAGTGTCTTCAATTTATCCAGGAAGGAAGCTATAAAAAAAAAAAAGAAGTATGAGAAAACGGTGTGAGGAAGAATACTAGTAACACAATAAAATAATTTTTATCCTAGTTAATTTACACTGGGTTGTTGCAGTAGTTACAAGCAAGTTACAATAGGCCAGCAAGAGTGGCAATTCATGTCACAAACCCTAACAGCATAAAAGAAAGGCATCAGAAAGAATGAGTACAGGCACGCTGGAGGGGCGAAGCTGTTTGGAACCACACTGGGATGGGGCAATGGCATCAATTTGCATGAGAGACGGGGCAATAGTGTGTACTTTGGCAGAGAAGAAAACGGTGCCATGACGGAAGATGGGGGAGTATGTGTGTCACAGCAGACCGGGGGAGCAGCGTCACATCGGCAGTCAGGGAGGAGACTAGCTTCACATTGGAAGACCGAGGGGAAATGGCTGTCACGTTGGACGGGTGAGGAGCGGGCGTCACGTTGGACGGGTGAGGAGCGGGCGTCACGTTGGACGGGTGAGGAGCGGGCGTCACGTTGGACGGGTGAGGAGCGGGCGTCACGTTGGACGGGTGAGGAGCGGGCGTCACGTTGGACGGGTGAGGAGCGGGCGTCACGTTGGACGGGTGAGGAGCGGGCGTCACGTTGGACGGGTGAGGAGCGGGCGTCACGTTGGACGGGTGAGGAGCGGGCGTCACGTTGGACGGGTGAGGAGCGGGCGTCACGTTGGACGGGTGAGGAGCGGGCGTCACGTTGGACGGGTGAGGAGCGGGCGTCACGTTGGACGGGTGAGGAGCGGGCGTCACGTTGGACGGGTGAGGAGCGGGCGTCACGTTGGACGGGTGAGGAGCGGGCGTCACGTTGGACGGGTGAGGAGCGGGCGTCACGTTGGACGGGTGAGGAGCGGGCGTCACGTTGGACGGGTGAGGAGCGGGCGTCACGTTGGACGGGTGAGGAGCGGGCGTCACGTTGGACGGGTGAGGAGCGGGCGTCACGTTGGACGGGTGAGGAGCGGGCGTCACGTTGGACGGGTGAGGAGCGGGCGTCACGTTGGACGGGTGAGGAGCGGGCGTCACGTTGGACGGGTGAGGAGCGGGCGTCACGTTGGACGGGTGAGGAGCGGGCGTCACGTTGGACGGGTGAGGAGCGGGCGTCACGTTGGACGGGTGAGGAGCGGGCGTCACGTTGGACGGGTGAGGAGCGGGCGTCACGTTGGACGGGTGAGGAGCGGGCGTCACGTTGGACGGGTGAGGAGCGGGCGTCACGTTGGACGGGTGAGGAGCGGGCGTCACGTTGGACGGGTGAGGAGCGGGCGTCACGTTGGACGGGTGAGGAGCGGGCGTCACGTTGGACGGGTGAGGAGCGGGCGTCACGTTGGACGGGTGAGGAGCGGGCGTCACGTTGGACGGGTGAGGAGCGGGCGTCACGTTGGACGGGTGAGGAGCGGGCGTCACGTTGGACGGGTGAGGAGCGGGCGTCACGTTGGACGGGTGAGGAGCGGGCGTCACGTTGGACGGGTGAGGAGCGGGCGTCACGTTGGACGGGTGAGGAGCGGGCGTCACGTTGGACGGGTGAGGAGCGGGCGTCACGTTGGACGGGTGAGGAGCGGGCGTCACGTTGGACGGGTGAGGAGCGGGCGTCACGTTGGACGGGTGAGGAGCGGGCGTCACGTTGGACGGGTGAGGAGCGGGCGTCACGTTGGACGGGTGAGGAGCGGGCGTCACGTTGGACGGGTGAGGAGCGGGCGTCACGTTGGACGGGTGAGGAGCGGGCGTCACGTTGGACGGGTGAGGAGCGGGCGTCACGTTGGACGGGTGAGGAGCGGGCGTCACGTTGGACGGGTGAGGAGCGGGCGTCACGTTGGACGGGTGAGGAGCGGGCGTCACGTTGGACCGGTGAGGAGCGGGCGTCACGTTGGACCGGTGAGGAGCGGGCGTCACTTCGGACCGGTGAGGAGCGGGCGTCACTTCGGACCGGTGAGGAGCGGGCGTCACTTCGGACCGGTGAGGAGCGGGCGTCACTTCGGACCGGTGAGGAGCGGGCGTCACTTCGGACCGGTGAGGAGCGGGCGTCACTTCGGACCGGTGAGGAGCGGGCGTCACTTCGGACCGGTGAGGAGCGGGCGTCACTTCGGACCGGTGAGGAGCGGGCGTCACTTCGGACGGGTGAGGAGCGGGCGTCACTTCGGACGGGTGAGGAGCGGGCGTCACTTCGGACGGGTGAGGAGCGGGGGTCACGTGGGACGGGTGAGGAGCGGGCGTCACGTGGGACGGGTGAGGAGCGGGCGTCACGTGGGACGGATGAGGAGCGGGCGTCACGTGGGACGGATGAGGAGCGGGCGTCACGTGGGACGGATGAGGAGCGGGCGTCACGTGGGACGGATGAGGAGCGGGCGTCACGTGGGACGGATGAGGAGCGGGTGTCACGTGGGACGGATGAGGAGCGGGTGTCACGTGGGACGGATGAGGAGCGGGCGTCACTTCGCGTCGGACGGATGAGGAGCGGGCGTCGCACGGATAAGGAGCGGGCGTCACTTCGCGTCGGACGGATGAGGAGCGGGCGTCGCGTCGGACGGATGAGGAGCGGGCGTCGCGCCGGACGGATGAGGATCGGGCGTCGCGTCGGACGGATGAGGAGCGGGCGTCGCGTCGGACGGATGAGGAGCGAGAGTCGCGTCGGACGGATGAGGAGCGGGCGTCGCGTCGGACGGACGGATGAGGAGCGGGCGTCGCGTCGGACGAATGAGGAGCGGGCGTCGCGCCGGACGGATGAGGATCGGGCGTCGCGTCGGACGGATGAGGAGCGGGCGTCGCGTCGGACGGATGAGGAGCGAGAGTCGCGTCGGACGGATGATGAGCGGGCGTCGCGTCGGACGGACGGATGAGGAGCGGGCGTCGCGTCGGACGAATGAGGAGCCGGCGTCATGTCGGACGAATGAGGACAGGGTGTAGGAGGATGGCTTGCTATATATGGTGCACACTTTTTTAAGTGAAGCACCTTGCACTAATCCAGACTACCCTTATGGCAATTTTAGTGGTCTTAGATCACCATAGAAAGCTCTCTAGTGGTAGCTGTGGAGAACAGCCTTCAGGCTTAGTCCAGAAGGAGTGGTAAGCAGCTTGTTTTACCAGAACTAATCATATAGTGTAGGTTAAACGAAAATAATTATATTTATAATACACAAAGTCACTAACACATTGGTATATCTCCTACCCGGAGATATCAACACAATACACACAATGTTTCTAATGTAAAACAGGTATGCCAGCACAAATACACAGTGATCTCCAGGGGGAGACCAAACCATATTCTAAAGAAGTGGAATGCAAACTGATAATGAAATCGGGATTTGGACCAGAAGACTCGGAAGAGCTGAGGACACAAGGAACCTCCTAATGTAAGTACACTAGTAACCCACGGAGGCTGTGTGCAGAGTGGAAAAAAAGCTGCGTACTCAATGCAAGTCAACGGGAAAGTCGCTGTTACTGTTTTTAATAAGAAGGACCCTTCTCAGTGGACCCTGAAGAAACCCTACGGAAGGCTGAAGAGTCACCCCACCTGTGGATTCCCCAAGGAACCAGGATACCTACACCAAGGAAGCCGGGTGCATAGGTGCGAAGTGACGTTGGAAACTGCTGTAGACCACAATAGAGGACTTCAGAAAAGATGCTGCTGGCAAAGGTGAAAGAGTCCGGTGGAATCCAAGGATGGATTCTTGAACAGGTGTACCTGCAAGCAGATGGGACAGAGTCTATGCCAATCGAAAGTGACCAGGAGGCATGGCAGACCAATGACCACTGATGACGGAAGATGCAGGAGTGATGACGGTGACCTTATTGCTGCAGCTGTAAGGACCAGGCGACCCTGCGCAAGACCAGGAGGCCTTTACGACCAGTCTCACGTCGGACCAACAAGCCTTGGCAGCAGCAACAGTCATGGTAAACGAAGAAGGTGCAGCGTTGGGACCAACAAGGTCCAAGGGACTCACCAAGTGCAGGAGAGTCAAAGAGCAAGCAGGAAGCTAAGACAACCTTCAAGAGGACCCACAGGTCAAAGGCACAAGAGGACCTATAGCAGTTCACCAAGGATAAAGGCTCACGGTGCAGAGGATGCCGTGAGGAGGAAGATCTGGGCAGAAAGAGATGCTAGAGCTTCTTGTAGCCCAAAGATCTCTGAAGAGCAGAGTCAACAAGCCTAGGCAACGGCACGTTGACGCGGTGGACAGGGGTTCTATTCCAGCGGTTCCCATGAAAGATAACAATCCTCAAACTTGCTGAGAAGACAATGCAGGCCTCGAGGGAGTGAGGAGCGGGCGTCACGATGGACAGATGAGGAGCGGGCGTCGCGTCGGACAGATGAGGACAGATGAGGAGCAGGCGTCGCGTCGGACAGATGAGGACAGATGAGGAGCAGGCGTCGCGTCGGACAGATGAGGACAGATGAGGAGCAGGCGTCGCGTCGGACAGATGAGGACAGATGAGGAGCAGGCGTCGCGTCGGACAAATGAGGAGCAGGCGTCGCGTCGGACAAATGAGGAGCAGGCGTCGCGTCGGACAGATGAGGAGCAGGCGTCGCGTCGGACAGATGAGGAGCAGGCGTCGCGTCGGACAGATGAGGAGCAGGCGTCGCGTCGGACAGATGAGGAGCAGGCGTCGCGTCGGACAGATGAGGAGCAGGCGTCGCGTCGGACAGAGGAGGAGCAGGCGTGGCGTCGGACAGAGGAGGAGCAGGCGTGGCGTCGGACAGATGAGGAGCAGGCGTGGCGTCGGACAGATGAGGAGCAGGCGTGGCGTCGGACAGATGAGGAGCAGGCGTGGCGTCGGACAGATGAGGAGCAGGCGTGGCGTCGGACAGATGAGGAGCAGGCGTGGCGTCGGACAGATGAGGAGCAGGCGTGGCGTCGGACAGATGAGGAGCAGGCGTGGCGTCGGACAGATGAGGAGCAGGCGTGGCGTCGGACAGATGAGGAGCAGGCGTGGCGTCGGACAGATGAGGAGCAGGCGTGGCGTCGGACAGATGAGGAGCAGGCGTGGCGTCGGACAGATGAGGAGCAGGCGTGGCGTCGGACAGATGAGGAGCAGGCGTGGCGTCGGACAGATGAGGAGCAGGCGTGGCGTCGGACAGATGAGGAGCAGGCGTGGCGTCGGACAGATGAGGGGCAGGCGTGGCGTCGGACAGATGAGGGGCAGGCGTGGCGTCGGACAGATGAGGGGCAGGCGTGGCGTCGGACAGATGAGGGGCAGGCGTGGCGTCGGACAGATGAGGGGCAGGCGTGGCGTCGGACAGATGAGGAGCAGGCGTCGCGTCGGACAGATGAGGAGCAGGCGTCGCGTCGGACAGATGAGGAGCAGGCGTCGCGTCGGACAGATGAGGAGCAGGCGTCGCGTCGGACAGATGAGGAGCAGGCGTCGCGTCGGACAGATGAGGAGCAGGCGTCGCGTCGGACAGATGAGGAGCAGGCGTCGCGTCGGACAGATGAGGAGCAGGCGTCGCGTCGGACAGATGAGGAGCAGGCGTCGCGTCGGACAGATGAGGAGCAGGCGTCGCGTCGGACAGATGAGGAGCAGGCGTCGCGTCGGACAGATGAGGAGCAGGCGTCGCGTCGGACAGATGAGGAGCAGGCGTCGCGTCGGACAGATGAGGAGCAGGCGTCGCGTCGGACAGATGAGGAGCAGGCGTCGCGTCGGACAGATGAGGAGCAGGCGTCGCGTCGGACAGATGAGGAGCAGGCGTCGCGTCGGACAGATGAGGAGCAGGCGTCGCGTCGGACAGATGAGGAGCAGGCGTCGCGTCGGACAGATGAGGAGCAGGCGTCGCGTCGGACAGATGAGGAGCAGGCGTCGCGTCGGACAGATGAGGAGCAGGCGTCGCGTCGGACAGATGAGGAGCAGGCGTCGCGTCGGACAGATGAGGAGCAGGCGTCGCGTCGGACAGATGAGGAGCAGGCGTCGCGTCGGACAGATGAGGAGCAGGCGTCGCGTCGGACAGATGAGGAGCAGGCGTCGCGTCGGACAGATGAGGAGCAGGCGTCGCGTCGGACAGATGAGGAGCAGGCGTCGCGTCGGACAGATGAGGACAGATGAGGAGCAGGCGTCGCGTCGGACAGATGAGGACAGATGAGGAGCAGGCGTCGCGTCGGACAGATGAGGAGCAGGCGTCGCGTCGGACAGATGAGGAGCAGGCGTCGCGTCGGACAGATGAGGAGCAGGCGTCGCGTCGGACAGATGAGGAGCAGGCGAGGAGCAGGCGTCGCGTCGGACAGATGAGGAGCAGGCGAGGAGCAGGCGTCGCGTCGGACAGATGAGGACAGATGAGGAGCAGGCGTCGCGTCGGACAGATGAGGAGCAGGCGTCGCGTCGGACAGATGAGGAGCAGGCGTCGCGTCGGACAGATGAGGAGCAGGCGTCGCGTCGGACAGATGAGGAGCAGGCGTCGCGTCGGACAGATGAGGAGCAGGCGTCGCGTCGGACAGATGAGGAGCAGGCGTCGCGTCGGACAGATGAGGACAGATGAGGAGCAGGCGTCGCGTCGGACAGATGAGGACAGATGAGGAGCTGGCGTCGCGTCGGACAGATGAGGAGCAGGCGTCGCGTCGGACAGATGAGGACAGATGAGGAGCAGGCGTCGCGTCGGACAGATGAGGACAGATGAGGAGCTGGCGTCGCGTCGGACAGATGAGGAGCAGGCGTCGCGTCGGACAGATGAGGACAGATGAGGAGCAGGCGTCGCGTCGGACAGATGAGGACAGATGAGGAGCAGGCGTCGCGTCGGACAGATGAGGACAGATGAGGAGCGGGCGTCACGTCGGACAGATGAGGAGCGGGCGTCACGTCGGACAGATGAGGAGCGGGCGTCACGTCGGACAGATGAGGAGCGGGCGTCACGTCGGACAGATGAGGAGCGGGCGTCACGTCGGACAGATGAGGAGCGGGCGTCACGTCGGACAGATGAGGAGCGGGCGTCACGTCGGACAGATGAGGAGCGGGCGTCACGTCGGACAGATGAGGAGCGGGCGTCACGTCGGACAGATGAGGAGCGGGCGTCACGTCGGACAGATGAGGAGCGGGCGTCACGTCGGACAGATGAGGAGCGGGCGTCACGTCGGACAGATGAGGAGCGGGCGTCACGTCGGACAGATGAGGAGCGGCCGTCACGTCGGACAGATGAGGAGCGGCCGTCACGTCGGACAGATGAGGAGCGGCCGTCACGTCGGACAGATGAGGAGCGGGCGTCACGTCGGACAGATGAGGAGCGGGCGTCACGTCGGACAGATGAGGAGCGGGCGTCACGTCGGACAGATGAGGAGCGGGCGTCACGTCGGACAGATGAGGAGCGGGCGTCACGTCGGACAGATGAGGAGCGGGCGTCACGTCGGACAGATGAAGAGCGGGCGTCACGTCGGACAGATGAAGAGCGGGCGTCACGTCGGACAGATGAGGAGCGGGCGTCACGTCGGACAGATGAGGAGCAGGCGTCACGTCGGACAGATGAGGAGCAGGCGTCACGTCGGACAGATGAGGAGCAGGCGTCACGTCGGACAGATGAGGAGCAGGCGTCACGTCGGACAGATGAGGAGCAGGCGTCACGTCGGACAGATGAGGAGCAGGCGTCACGTCGGACAGATGAGGAGCAGGCGTCACGTCGGACAGATGAGGAGCAGGCGTCACGTCGGACAGATGAGGAGCAGGCGTCACGTCGGACAGATGAGGAGCAGGCGTCACGTCGGACAGATGAGGAGCAGGCGTCACGTCGGACAGATGAGGAGCAGGCGTCACGTCGGACAGATGAGGAGCAGGCGTCACGTCGGACAGATGAGGAGCAGGCGTCACGTCGGACAGATGAGGAGCAGGCGTCACGTCGGACAGATGAGGAGCAGGCGTCACGTCGGACAGATGAGGAGCAGGCGTCACGTCGGACAGATGAGGAGCAGGCGTCACGTCGGACAGATGAGGAGCAGGCGTCACGTCAGACAGATGGGGAGCAGGCATCACGTCAGACAGATGGGGAACAGCACTGTGGACGGATGCGTCCTGAGTGCTCGCAGCTCGCCGCACAGACCAGTGCCAGAACTAATACCACAGACTCCCGCTGCTTTTACTCAGGACGCATCCGTCCACAGTACCCCATGCTGTTACCCCTCTTCCAGCAGGGATCCGTTATCCTCTAGTCGTACCCACATCATTCCTCACCCATCGCAGCCGGGTTGGAATTATCACAGGAACTGCGATCTATTTCCTACACTAGAACCATACAGCCCTGAAGAGTCACATCAAGCACACGGTGTGACGAAACACGTGTCGGCTGGTTCATGTCAAATGTACTGATCAAGATTGACTTATAAATCTTATCACGCTAAATTGGAATTCAGATCTTTTTGTCTTTTGTTCTCAAGAACACTGTCTTAATTGTTGAGTTCTGACATCAGAAACTATTTACTCTGCGACATGTGCACAGGATTTGAACTTATCTGTTTGGTGTAGGCTTGTCCCACACTTAGGCAGGGGTTGTTTTGCTGTCTGGGTTTGTTGTCCCTGACCTGTTTGCACCGTTTAACTTTGATCCAGAGAATCTGACTCGCTTGGGCGCCAGATCTTCATATCCATTAATCCAAACGCATCCTCTTTACTTACATTCTCAATTGAAATGACCATTGAATTAGCACTGAAATACGTTTTTTCTGCACACACAAACAATAATATGTGCAAATGTCTAGTGTACTGATGCGTTTTGATCGGCTGCAAATATTTATTTCCATCACAATTCATAATTACAGAAAAATGTGCTTGTTTTGTACAAATTCTGATCTAGCCTGAAGCATCAGCACAGTTAATTTGTATGCTGTTGTAGCAAAGTCATCCTGTGCCATGGGCACCCCCCCAACTTTTTGTTGACTGGTACTGGTTGTACCTGACTGATTGACCCTGGGCGCTGCCTAACCAGGCCAAAGGCCAGTACTATGCTGAAAGAGACACTAAGAATACAGTGAAAACACCTACATACACTTCGGTACACTATGGGTTAGGGTAGCCCTTAGATTGGCATGAACTCCTCTATAAGGCCCCAGTAAATAACAGGGCAGGGGATAGGGCAGGGCAGATTAGAGGCCAGCAGCCCTTTCTGCACTTGCATGTGTGCACTGCTGAAGTCGGAGGTCAGTTTATAAACAGCCCTGGGTTGCAGGACTGCTTTTATAATGTAAATTGTGCCCGAACTCGACTTTGGTGTTTGGGGCACTTAAAAATTGATAAACTACTATGTTTGGGCATATAAGGTAGCCCTAGGGTCAGGTATTTATAAGGTGGATTCTTATACAAATGAGTCTTATATGCCATGGGTGAAGTGAAATTGCACACTTAACTCACCACATTGTGGTAAAGAGCATAACAAAATCGACTTATGTGCTCAGAGCCATGTGGAGTGAGGATCTGAAATGTTTTTACATATTCAGAACCCTTAAAGTCTCCCCTTGGTGTTCCAGGAGTGGGGGGTACTAAAGTTATAAGCAGGGTTTTTATAAAAGATGCTTTTGTAAGCACTGGTGTAGGAACAATGGCCCACATAATTTTTCCCGTTGCAAATCCCCTGCCACATAGGTTAACATGGCAAGAAGTTATTAACTAATAACTCCCACTAGGAGAATCATACAATGCCATTCAAATACTTCCTAGAATGGTATTAATAAATCAAACAATAGGGTATTGCTGAATTTCTCCTTAAGTGTACAGACAAGAAGTTATAAGGCTTTCCTGTCGGTAAACCAACATTCAGCCTTCCAGTGGTCTATCCTGACTGGTCAGAGTTAAGTGGATTAGCCAGGTTCCTTTGATGAGGTGATAAATTGCCCCTGGGGTTGGCCAGTACTTCTGGGAGGGCAGAGTTCTGCTACATGGGAATGCCAGAGCAGGGGAGGTGCCGTAACCAAAATTCTTCAATGGAAGAATACAGGCCGAAGAAACCAGTTTCATTTACATCTCTCCTCTTTGAACCCAGCCAGATGTCAGGATTAAGGCATGAATCCCCAGATGTAAAAGGAGGAAACATATGTAGATTAAGCCATCCTGTAGGCTGGTTTAGTTAGCTCTTCTCTCTGCAGAAAATTCTGACATATTGAATTTTGGAGAAATAGTGCTTTCTGGGAGACCATTTTGCTACACTTTGGAGGAACTGGTCATGCTCAGGGGTGTTGTCCTTTACCTTATTGGACAGGAGTGCCCTCCTGTCCAATTAGGTAGGAGGGCACTCCTACGGAAGCAAGTCGCTAACAATAGAGGCTTTGCTGGACAGCTTCGCTGGACAGCACCAGCTCGCCCCAAAAATGGGGGACAGAGTCAAGTCGGACAGATGGGGAATTGTGCAAGTCAGGCAAATAAGGAATTTTAGCAAGTAGCACAGAAAAGGGTCTAACACGTAAGAAGGTCAGGTTTGGTAAGGCGACAGCAGGCAATCCAATAAATGATACTTACCATGAAGCTCAATCAGTTCTTCCAGGCTAGGGAAGATAGCTGGCAACTCAGTGTCCGTGAACCAGACATTCAGCATGGGTTGGTAGAAGACCTCAAGAAGCACCTTCAGCATACGCACATGGGCATGCTCTGTGATGAAGAGCTCTGCAAGGGAAGCCAAAGAGAAGGTTGAGATGCTAATTGGAGGCATAAACTGGGACCTGCTGTGGGTGAACAAGGAATGTCACAGGATGCTTAGAATTCCAATAGTCATTGCCAGTGAATCTATTTTAACTTTTATAGGTCCCAATTAAAAATACTAAGACCCAGAGCCAGGCCAATGCTGAACTAGAAGAGAGAAATGTAAGGAGGGAAGAGCGAGTCCTCTTCTTCAGGAGTGACTATTACTTGAAGTAGGAGGCCTGAAACTCAAAGTTCAAGGTTAGTAGCATGGACAACATTCACCGATAAGAAACAGGTTATTTACTTGTAACAATAGCTTTGCGTTTGATGCTGCTCTAGGTTCAAATGCTGTGCATTATTCTACCTAAAGGAAAATGCTACTTACCAGTATGCATCTGTTCTTGGCATGTAGAGCTGCAGATTCGTACACTTCGCAATAGATCGCCACCTGGTGTTGTGCTCGGATAATTGCATGTTTTTGTCTTAGAAGAAGTCTTTTGTAGTCACGAAATAGGTGACTCCTCCCTTGGACGATAGTGCACATGGGCATCGGCTCCATCCTTAGATTGTTTTTCGCCATGATGGGAAATGATGGAGTTAGTAGAAGTAAAGAAAAGATGTCCATGCGTGTGCATCTAAGTAAGATGAAACTGGAACAGATATCGGTCCCGGGGAGGCGGGAGGGCGTGTACGAATCTGTAGCTCTACATGCCAAGAAAAGATGCATACTGGTAAGTAGCATTTTCCGTTCGAGGCATATGAGCTGCAGATTGTGCACTCAACATCGATTGTGCAGCAGTGTCTCCCCTAGCGGTGGTCACCTGTATCTGTTGCAGTAGTTTGAAAGAAAGTTTTTAGGACAGCTTTGCCTACTGCAGCTTGCTGCTTGGCTTGCACATCAACACAGTAGTGTTTAGTGAAGGTGTGAGTTGTAGACCATGTTGCTGCCTTGCAGATGTCTTCTAGAGGGATGTTTCCTTAGAAAGCCATAGAGGCTCCTAGTTTGCGTGTGGAGTGCGCTCTAGGAGGAACTGTTAATGTACGTTTTGCATTTTGATAGCATATTTGTATACATTTTACAATCCACCTTGCATTCCAGCTTTAGAGATGCGGTTGCCTTTATGAGGTGGAGAGAAAGATACCAACAATTGTTTTGTTTTACGAAAAGATTTAGTCCTATCTATATAGCAGAGAAGAGCTCTTAACATCTAGTGTGTGTAGAGCTCTTTCTGCTACAGAGTCAGGGTTTTGGAAAAACACAGGTAACTCTACAGATTGGTTTAAATGAAAAGGAGTAATGACTTTTGGAAGGAATTTAGTATTAGTTCTGAGAACCACCTTGTTACGATGTAGTTGTAAGAATGGTTCTTGTATTGTGAAAGCTTGTATCTCGCTTACTCTCCTAAGAGAGGTAATAGCAATGAGGAAAGCTGTTTTCCATGTGAGTAATTGCAGTTCACATTTGTGTAAAGGTCCAAAAGGGGGTCCTTCCATAAATGCTATAATAGCTGGCACTCTAAAAAGCGACAGATGTTGTCTGTTTTGTAAATATGCTGCAATTGCTGCAAGATGTAGACGTATAGATGAATATGCCAAGTTACATCTTTGTAAATGTAGAAGGTAGCAAATGATATTTTGGATAGAAGCATCCAGGGGATCAATTTGGTTATTGTTGCAATAAATGGCAAATCTCTTCCATTTAGCAGCATAACAAGCTCTGGTAGTAGGTCTCCTGGCCTCTTTAATGATGTTCATACAGTCTGGTGGTAGGTTAAGATAACCAAATTCTAAGACTTCAGGAGCCAGATCGCCAGATTCAGTTGATTTGGGTCTGGATGTCTGATGTCTCTATGGTTCTGCGTTAGCAGGGATGGTGTCAGACGTAACTTTTGGTGTGGAACTAGAGAGAGTTCTAGCAGTGTGGTGCACCACGGTTGGCGTGCCCATGTGGGAGCTACCAGGATTAATTTGAGAGACTGTTGTCTGAGCTTGCGTACTACTAATGGTATTAAAAGCGTACGCAAATCTGCCTGACCAGTTCATCCATATCGCATTGCCCTTGGACAGCGGGTGTGGAAACCTGGCGGCGAAGGTTGGGCAATTTGCGTTTTTGTGTGTGGCAAACAGATCTATGTCTGGATGACCCCACTTGTGAAAGAATGGTTGAAGAACTTGCGGATGTAGTTCCCATTCGTGAATTTGTTGTGTCTGCCGACTCAACAGATCTGCTATCCGATTGTGAACTCCTGGAAGGTGCTCTGCTAGCAGATATATATTTTGTGGAATGGCCCACCTGCAAATGTTCTGTGCAAGCTGGGACAGTTGTAGAGAGTGTCCCCCCCCCCTGTTTTTGTATATAATACATAGCTGTCATGTTGTCCGTTCGGATTAAGACAGCTTTGTACTTGTACTTGGAATGTTTTGAGTGCTAAGAATATTGCTAGCAGCTCTAGGTGGCTGATATGGAGCAGTTTTTGTTGAGTGGTCCATTGCCCTTGAGTTGTATGATGTAAGAGATGGGCTCCCCATCCTGTGAGAGATGCGTCTGCTGTGAGTACTATTTGTGGAACAGGTTCGAGGAACGGCCGCCCTTTTGTCAGGTGTTTGGTGTTCCACCACTGCCGAGAGCGATATGTGCGGCTCTCTATCAACACCAGGTCTGTTAGTTGCCCTTGAGCCGGATTCCATTGTTTTGCTAGACATTCCTGTATTGGACGCATCTGCAGTCTTGCATATGGTACTATAAAGATGCAAGATGCCATCATGCCTATTAGTCTCATGAACACTCTGGCTTGCAGAGATTGTTGTTGTTGAAAGGCTGTGACTAAGGCTTGAATGCTCTGTATCCTTGCTGGACTGGGATACGCTAGAGCTGTAGACGTGTTTATTGTAGCCCCTAGATACTGATGTATATGAGAGGGTTGCAGGTGCGACTTGGTGTAGTTGATTGTGAACCCTAAGTCGTGCAATGTTTGAATTGTCTGATGTGTGTGTTGGACACACTGATTGAATGACTTGGCTTTTATGAGCCAATCGTCTAGATAAGGGAAGACATGCATTTGTTGTCTTCTGAGATGTGCTCCTACTACTGCTAGGCACTTTGTGAATACTCTTGGTGCGGTTGTAACTCTGAATGGAAGGACTTTGAATTTATAATGTTGTACTTCCAGTAAAAACCTTAGATACTTCCTGTGAGCAAGATGTATAGGAATGTGGAAGTAGGCGTCCTTTAGACCTAGTGTTGCATGGAAATCGCCTTGTTGCAGCAGTGGAAGCACTTGTTGTAAAGTGATCATATGAAAATGATATGATTGTATATAATGATTGAGGGGCCTGAGGTCGAGAATTGGTCTTAGTGTCCCGTCCTTTTTGGGTATTAGAAAATACAGCGAGTAAACCCCTGTTCCTTGGTGTTGTAAAGGAACTATTTCTATTGCGTCCTTTTGAAGAAGTGGCAGGACTTCTTGTTTGAGCCGAGTAAGGTGTTCTGCTGACATTGGACGTTGCCTGGGTGGTATGGGCGGAGGGGTTGCTGTAATTTCCAGGCAGAAGCCATACTGGATAATCTGTTTTACCCACTTGTCTGTTGTGATGGAATTCCAGAGAGGTAGGAACTGTGTTAATCTGCCCCCCACAGGAGTGGAATGCTGTTGGGGAAGCAGAGGAAAGTCACTATTTTGTGGTGGAAGAGGCTCGATTATTGTTGTTATCCCGACCTCTTCCCTTGTTGTTGTTCCCTCTATATCCTCCTCTAAAATATCCCTGGTTAGAGGATGTTTGTGTATTAGATTTGAAGGATGTTGTATTGTCTGCTCCAGTCTGTTTGGAGCCTCCTCTATAGAAGGAGCGACGAAAGGAGCTTTTAGCTTTTGTGGACTGTAAAGCTCCCATAGATTTGGCTGTATCTGCATCCTTCTTCATTTTTTCAAGTGCTGTGTCCAAACAATTGATTTTGATTAAATGGCTGATTTAAAATTGTAGTTTGCACTTCCTGTTTAAATCCTGAAATGCGTAGCCACGCATGTCTTCTAAGTAGGACACTAGTGTTTACAGCTCTAGATGCAGTGTCTGCTACATCAAGTGCTCACTTGATTGAGGCACTGGAAATTAGTTTGCCTTCTTGTATAAGGTTGTTTGCCTGCGCTTTATATTGGTCAGGTAGATGCTCTAGTAGTTTCTCTAACTGATCATAATGAGCCCTGTCTTTCGGTGCCGATGGAGCTGGTGGGATCAGCATGTGCGGCTTGCTCAGTAAGGAGCTACCGGAAGGCTTACTTATTTTCTTCGGAACCGGGCTCGATGGCAGGGCTTTCGAAGTGTTCTTTCGGTCGCGACTGGGCCCCGGAGGCGGAGTGTTGACCTTTGCCTTCAATTTGGGTGCTGTGTGTGGTGCAGGGGCAGCAGTACTCACGCGCTGACCCGATGGTATGGAGTGGTCTGCCTCTGATACGACGATTTGGAGATCATCGGAATCTTCTTCGGGAACGAGCAGAACCTCCTCGAAGATATCCACCAGTTCCGGAGCTGATCTCTGCATGTCGTGTCGACGGGCCCTCCGATCTCGGATGGTTTTCTTGGATCGAAAGGACGCACAGGCTGTACAGCTGGATTTGTCGTGTTCTGGCAATAAGCACAGGTTACAGACCTCGTGGTGGTCACTGTGTGGAAACTTTGCTCCACACTCGGGCATTTTTTGAATGGCGTCCTTTCCATGAGGAGTAGGCCTCACGGCGTGGATGGGCCCAACTGCCGCGTCGACGACCGGTATCGAGGTGACTGAGTCAATACGATGTTTGTTGATATCGAAAGTAGTTAGGTGAAGTTTTAATACGTTTTTGAGCTTTGAAGTACTTGAAAAGTAGATCTCGAACCGGAGCCGAAAAATTTCATCCGAACCCAGTGGCGGAAAAAAAACAATCTAAGGATGGAGCCGATGCCCATGCGCACAATCGTCCAAGGGAGGAGTCACCTATCTCGTGACTACAAAAGACTTCTTCCAAGATGGCAACAACATGCAATCATCCGAGCCCAAAACCAGGTGACGATCTAATGCTAAGTGTACAATCTGCAGCTCATATGCCTCAAACAGGTCTTTCTCATGGGCGTAGACCATAAGTTATTTCTCACTATGAACATCCCAACCTGCCTAGCACCTACGTCAGCAGGAAAGGGAGAGAGTGACTTGTTAATCTACAGGAAGTTCAAGTTATAAAATGATTGGTATAGGTAAGTAATCGGTTTCTTTAACTCTTTTCTAGAGTCACATGCTGAAGACTCACCTGTATACTGATTCGGAAAAACTGTGTGTGGCTCTTAAATTTGCAAAGAATCTTTGGAACCAGTAAAATCAGAGTTATGGCATAGATGGACTTTAGCTGCCCTGATGAGTGTGGACCCTTCTCCCTTTGAACTTCAGCAGCGCCATCTGCTTGCCTAAAGGTGAAAATTGGGATTATCATGAATCTCAAACATGCCCCAAGTTGGTGTTCCCCACTGACTGAAGATAAGATTCAGCTATCTATTGTCCAGTTGTTATTTGTGAGACTCCTGAATTTGACGACTCGGAACATCTGCATAAACATTTCGAAGCCCTAGGACATGTTTTGCAGAAAGTTATACACTGTGCACTATGGCCCAGAACCAGAATTCAGCGATTCGCAAGACAGGTGTCTTGTGGCACCCTGCTTGAGGATGTAGTATACTGCTGTAGTGTTGTCTGTCCAGATGAACAATGGTGAGCCTTCACTCGAAAAAGAAAGGTTTTGCGGGAAAGTCTTACCGCTGAGTTCCAAAAGACCAATTTGAGACTTGTATTCCAACAGAGGCCTTTTCCATTCACAAACAGGTCATTCACGTGTGTTCCGCATCCAATCAGAGAGGATATGTACCAGAATGAACTTTGGTCTGAACCAATGACTGAACCTTCAGTTTTTTTAGCCACCATCAAAGTAATTATTTCTCATTCCTAAACAGTGTAAGCTTTTCTTGTATGCGACATATTATACAACACTGGGGAACTAAAAGGATAAAGTATGACATGCATTCCAGAAGCACCTTACACTGCCTGCCAGTGACCGGGTCTCAATTTTGAAAGTGCCATTCTACTTCTTGAAGCTTTATAGCTCTTTCTGTTGGAAACACCTTCCTGGCACAGGTTTTGGTTCTTGTCTGCAGAAAAACTGCAGACTTTGCTAACGCACAGTAGAATTTTCATATTTAGAGCGAGTTCTGGCTTTTAAAGAAGAGATGTTGCCATTTGAACCACTTCTATGGCTTGTGAAAGAAAAGGAGCATTGATTAGACAGTTATATATTTAGAGATTAACTGACAGAGTTAAGCGTCTTAGCCAGATTACCGCCGGGGTCTTGCATTTGGGTAAACTATTTTGGTACTAATTTCAGGCCAAAAGGGAGCGCCTTAAATTGGTAATGAACTCCAGCGATACTGACAGCAGGAACTTTGTGATTTGGATGATTGAGTGTGCTGAAATATTAATCTTCTTGGTCTAACAATGATAGGTCATCACCTTCTGGATGAATGGACGAATCTCCAGTAACATGGCCGTTCTGAAGTTTTGCTTCTTTACTATTAGTTTAATTTTTCTAAATTCAACATAGGACTTCAAACAGGAGAAAATGTTGGGTGAAATCCCTTCAGACTTTGGTGCCGAGGTACATATTGTACAGCTTCTCTGTTGAACATTACTTCTAGTTCTTCTTTGAGATTATTTGAGATTTTTGTGAACCTTCTATTTTTGTGGGTGATCTTGGTATTTGGATAAACTCCAAAGTGTGACCCTTGTATACAATGTCAAAATCTATTTGTCTATAGTAATATCCTGCTGTGCTTGATGGAATGTTGAATGATTTATCCTACAGGCATGGACGGGTGAGAGAGGACCCTGTTTAAGTCAGGCTTTATTGTTGGCTTGATGACAGACTACCTTTGCGCCTTTGATTTGATTGACTGGGATCGGTCTAGGATTGTGCTGGCGGAAATCTTGCCCAAACCATAATTTCATTATGGACAGCAACTATTATACTGATATCTTGTAAGGTCGCCTCTTTGGTACCCTGAAAACCACCTGTTGTGCATGACCCCTAGCGATATCAGGGTGTCAATATCTCCCTTAAATAACTCTATGGCATCAACACATTTTCCCAAAAATATTAGACCTATCTAAGGCATGTCAATGACACAGGTCTGGACTCCCAGACTCAAGGAAGTGCTTCTTCGCCGGCCATATTGATCCATCACTGCAACAGCATCTATCTGCTTAAATCCTACTGTGGTGGGATCCATAGTTGCATCAAAGCAGATGCCATCTCACCTTCTTTCAAAATTATATAGACCTGGAGTTTATCCCCATAAGACCACTTATCGATTAAGATGGTAATCTCATGCAATAACCAACAATCATAGCTTTGAAGTATTGCAGAAACCTTTGCAACCAAAATGATGTTTGAATCCATTAATTGATTCTCATTCCCATAGAATTCCGCTTTTTACACTCCCTGTCAGGAGGTGCCATGCAAGGAGTAGTGGAGTTCCTTGATCTCCTCAGGCCAGCAGAGGAGATCATGGAGTCCAATTTGACCTGATTTAAGAAACAGGCAGGTGAGACTTCAGATGCCTTGTACTTTTTATCTACTTTACAGCTACTAAAAGAGATGGTAGCTGGATGCTTCCTAGTAAGAACACCTTTCTCCCAAATGTTAACTATAATAGATATTGCTCTATGAACCTTCTTGGCTTTTGTTGAAAATCAAAAAGTAAACAATGTTTTGGATGGTTTAACTGGAAGGATACATTTCTGCGACATTCTTTTATTTAGTGTGTGGAATCTTCCAACATCATCGGTAGGACAGTCTTTCTTCTCTGGTCTACAACTTAGGTTATCTGGGATGACATAAATCCCACCCTGGCTCACTCAGGTACCCACGGACAGCATATTCATTAGTATAATTTTCTGGGAATTGGGTGTTTTGAGTCAGGATTAGAGCCAGGAGGTGGCGGTGGCTGAAGCACAGTAAGCACACAGAGTCTTCTCTGCAGGCATCAGTATTTTACATTCAGAAAGTGATCAATTTCTGGGTACCACTGGAAAAAGTTGCGGTGGTTGGGAACCGACCTAAACTAATGAAAGCACAAACGATCCTGAAACAGAAGGATTAGGAAGCCTACTATACATCTTAAATCATGGCTTTTAAAGAAGTAACATATTTAATGCTATTGTCACTATTGCAAGGTTATCAAGGAGGCTGTCATCAAAGCTGAGACAACTGAAAGTCTCTACACAGCTTCATACTCATCATCTGAATTTATTGTCACATATTCAATTTTTAAGTCTCTACGAGTGAGAGGTGCCCTTGATCGTGCAAAAGGTTCTTGTGAACCTCCTTGTTTTTCTTTTCCTCAGAGAACAATGGTTCAAAAACTGAAGGAAGTCTCTGTTCCGGAGAATGCCTTACTCTTCTTTCCAACCCGGACGATAAATATTGTAAAAGTCTATTCAGGGAAAGAGAATTACAGCAGATACCACAAAAGTACTGTAGAAGAAACTGGAAAATGGCAACAGCTGACTATATCATTATCACCATCTATTAAGTGGCAATGGATCTGCGAACAACTGGGATCTCATCAAGAGTGAATGGGACAGTGTCCACAATTTCATGATGATGAAGTTGTAAATGTCGTCATCGTCAACAGAGCATTAGAAAACTAGATATGGATTCATCAACACAGTCAACGGAGGAGCCGAAATCTGAAAAATGACCTCCTAATCCAATTGAAGCATTTCTTTCTAGATTTAGTTTCGACGGAGAACAAATCAATCTATTTACTGACAGAAGCAGGAAAACTCTTCCTGGGCACAGAGAAAGTCTGCAGAATAGATGATTCCGTAGACTTAAGTGGTGTATTTTCCTTTGAGCCAGTGCCAAAGATCTTATGAGTACTCACAACTAGGTGCCGGCACTGGCACAGAAAAAGGTGTCCTTGTAGTCTTCGATGTTGACCCATCAGTGCATCGCAGATATGATATAAAGGCTTTTATAGCGTGCTCTACTACTAAAAAAGTATCCTGGCACAAGAGACGAAGGAGTTCAGAAAGCAAGGGAAAGTTTGGCAATTAAAAAGTGATGCTGAATAGGTGCGTTTTCAGCCCTTTCTTAAAAACCGTAATGGTCGGGGCAGCCCTAAGCTGGAAAGGGAGGGCATTCCAAGCTATAGCGGCCCTAACTGAAATGGACTGTCCTCCTAATCGAGAGTACTTAAATCTGGGCACAATCATTTGAAGCTGGTTAGCCGAGCGGAGGCAGCGATTAGGAATATACAGGGCAAACCTTTTCCTTAGGTAAGCAGGGCCAATCTGATGGAGCGCACGAAAGGAGAGAACAAGTGTTTTGAACAGGATCCGGTGGGCAACCGGGAGTCAATGGAGGCTGCGCAGAAAAGGGCGTACGCTAGATCTTCTGGGCAGATTGAACAGAAGTCTTGCGGCCGCATTTTGGATGACCTGAAGACGTTGGATCAAATAAGCCGGTAGGCCGCTAAATAGACCGTTCGCTTAATCAAGCCTGGAAAGTATTAGAGCACGCGACACCGTCTCTTTATCCTCTCTCGGAAGGAGGGGAAAGAACCTACGTAAGGCTTTAAGAGTTGCAAAACATATCCCCGTAAGTTTTTTAAAATGTTCCTCAAACTTGAGGTCTTTCCCAAACCAAACCCCAAGGTTTTTCGCTGGGCCACCCATGGATTTGGGACATGGCAAATCACGTGGCCATAATAGGTCACTAAATTTATCCGGAAAGGAACCATAAAAAAGAACCTCGGACTGGTCTTCATTGCACTTTAGCTGGGCAAGTGCTAACCAGCGAAAGACCGATGAGAGGCAGAGTTGAACCGCCGACGTATCCAATGTGTCCTTTGGCCAGGTGAACAACAGTTGGGTATCGTCAGCGTAAGCCATTATTTTGGCTCCCAAATGTTCCGCCAGATAAATCAAAGGAGTTAAATAAATGTTAAAAAGCAGGGGGCTCAAAGTAGACCCCTGAGGAACTCCAGTGGTGAGTTTTTTTGGTAGAGAGGCAAATGGCGGGATCCAGACCTGTTGCGTCCTATTGTCTAAAAAAAGACGTCAGCCAGTGAAGTGCAAGTCCAGAAATGCCAACGGCCGCTAGTCTAGTAAGAAGGAGAGAATGGGGCACCGTATCGAAGGCGGCAGAGAGGTCTAGTAAAATCAGAACCGCTCTGCCACCTCCATCAAGGCACTCCCGGATAGCTTCCGACACCTCGACTAGCGCCGTTTGGGTGCTGTAGGCAGCCCGAAACCCTGACTGAGCTGGATGCAAAGCATGAGAAGATTCAATGAAACAGTCCAACTGTCTTAAAGCAATCTTCTCACAGACCTTAGCCAAGGCTGGCAGTAATGAAATGGGCCAGTAGTTGGAAGGCCCAGTCTTTTTTTAGAAGCGGCAACAATTTGGTTTGCTTCCAACTGAGCGGGACAGTTGCAGAGGAAAAGGAAAGATTAACAATCTGGGTAACCTCTTTCATTACTATTTCAGCCCCCCCCCCCTTTCCCCCCCCCCCCCCCCCCCCCCCCCAAGAACTCTGGCTGGGCAGGGGTCAGAGGGAGAGCCTGACTTCAAGGCCTCAAGTACTGCAGAAATATCAGACTCAGTAGATTGAGAAAAGGTAACAAACTGCTCAGCAGACTTAGGAACGGGGAAGGGAGGTAGTGCTGAGAAGGACAAATAACCATCACAGGCAGTGCGCAGGTTATCTTGGATCTTGGCAATTTTATCTATGAAAAAAGAAGAAAGTTCTTCGCACCAGTGATCAGATGAGGGCAACAGAGGTTGCGCAGCACATGGTGAAAGAAAGCTTTTAACAATAGAAAAGATCTCCTTGCTGTTATTGTTTGCTTTTTCAATTCTCCCTGCATAGTAGATGCCCTTAGCGGTTCTGATAGCGGCATAGTAGTCTTTTTGAGCTGCTCGCAGAACCCTCTTTTCCTCGGGCCGATAGGCCTGTCTCCACACCCGTTCGAGTTTTTTGCATCCCAATTTCAATTCTCGTAGGGTGTGGGTAAACCATGGTTTATAGGGGGTAGACCGCATCCTACGGATACAGCCTTTATTGGTGGAGGCAGCGGACCCATGTTCCACCCATGTGTTAAAAGTACTAACCGCCACTTCCACCTCCGAGGTAAAAATTGGACGGGTTCGAGACAGAGATTCAGACAGAGTAACTAAATTAATCCTCTGTAAATGAGCAAGTGGAGGGGTACTCTCAGTCTCCATGGCTCTATCCAGAGACCAGGAAAATCTGATCAGCTCATGATCCGACCAAGTCACGCTCTCAGGGCGGGCCATGACAATATCGAAATTAGAGCAGACCAGGTCTAGGAGGTGGCCCCGCACATGGGTTGGAAAGTCAACCCATTGTTTGAGGTGGGCCATAGATAAGGCATCACCTAACAGAGTGGCCTCAATGGAGTCTGAGGCATCAACATGGATGTTAAAGTCCCCCAGCAGGAGGTACCTTGCGAATCTCAAGGCCCGCGGAATTATGACCTCTTCCAGTGCCCCCACAGAATTCCCCAACATATCCCGGAGGCCGATACACCAATGTACCTCCTAAGGTGAAGTGTGAGTTAAGCACAATGGAGAAATGGAGCACCTCCGCATCCCCCAGCCCGTCATGGGGTTCACGAGAAAAGACCCAATGGTCCCTATAAATCACGGCGACGCCGCCCCCTCTACCGAGCGGGCGATCTGCCCTCGTGATTTTAAAGCCCCGTGGAATAGCTAACTCCACCACCGGGGCGCACGAGTCATTTAGCCAGGTCTCTGTGACAAAGAAAAGATAGAATTGTTTCTCCACCAAAGGTTCAAAAATATCGGCAGAATGCTTAACCAGTGACCTGGCATTAATTAGCCCTGCTCTAATCAGCAAGGGGTCAGCGCTCACTTGAACTGGGCATCGCAATGTGGGATGGAAATGAAAGTTACATACAGGACACACACGGGATAAGCTATTAGCCACCCCCCAGGAATGTCCTTCCCCACAGCTCCTGACGTTCAGTGCAATAAGATCTTCATGTGAGTACCGTAGAGAGGTAGACTGTGGTTTCCTAAGTGGACAGGCAAGGGGCCTGGCACTGGGCACGTCCGGAGCACGGACGGGCACAGACGGGCCCTCCTTTGGCTCTCCTTCGGCGCGCAGACGGCGCGCCCGCTGCGCGTCTTGAAGTGCATCGCTATTTATGCCCAAAGCCCCTCCCTCAGCTGGACCGCAAACGAAATAACAAGGTGCTGCCACCACCCAGATCAATCGCCCAGGCCCCCGGACACGGGATCTATTTATGCCCCAAGCCCCTCCCTCAGCTGGACCGCTAACTCGGGTCCCGCAGGGGTCCGGGCCTCACACAAGATGGCGCCCGACCTAGCCCTCCACAACAATCGGCACCAAGAAGCCGCGGTGGAACAGGGCACAGGGAGACCGGGTACAGTGCTCAGGAGAATTAAAAGGTACAATTAATGTCATAAACACACAACACAATTTTTAAAATCGTTTGTTTTTAAAATGGTAACTGTAAAATAAAGCGGGGAACAAGTTAGAGCAGAAGAGAGTCCCTCGCAGTCTGCTCGCCTTCGAAAACGAAATAACAAGGTGCTGCCACCACCCAGATCAATGATTTCAGTGATAGGCAAAACTTTGACTTCTTGACAGTATTCTTGGTCTTGCAGTGGCAAGATCCTTCACAGATGGACCCGAGGATGAAAGCTCCACAACATGTCTTGCAATGGACTGAAACTCTAAAAGCGGATTATTCTTTTACACTGCCTAGGAGTGGATGGATAAGCCTTCCCAAGGTCTTTCAGAAGAACCAAAGCTTTCATTTTCCACACTTGATATAGCTCTTAAACAAATTCTTTGGTAGATTGGTCATACAGGGCAATCTAGCAAGAAATAAACACCACAGGAATAACCAAAAGAGAAAAATGTTACTTACCAGATATCTGTTCCCAGCATGTAGGGATGTAGATACACTGCACACTGCTGCCACCTAGTGTTGTGTTCTGAAGTTTAAAAGTTGTTTTTCAGTTGTTAGCATGTGTTGCTGTAGATACACATGCTCTGCATAGATTACAAAGCAGTACCATTTCACAAGCGGTGGGTAGTGTGTGAACGATGCAGAAGTCTGAAATAGAGTCATTAGGACTGTTTGGCCAGCCATACCTGTTCCGAGTAAGGACGTCCACACAGTAGTGTTTGGTGACCATGGGTGGAGTTGACCAGGTGGCTGCTTTACAAATGTCAGTTAGGGCAATGTTCTCTTTGAAGGCAATAGTGTACGGTTTTTTTCATGTAGTGTGCCCTGGATGAAAGGAGGAGGATTTTAGGCTTTGTTATAGCAGGTCTGAATGCATTTAATTGTCCATCTAGCAATACCTGCTTTAGCTATTGGCTGACCTTCGTAATGCTTTGTGAAGGCCACAAAGAGCTGGTTTGACCTGCTCAAAGACTTAGGCCTGTCAATGTAATAGATGAGAGCATTTAATGTTGAGGGCGCTGTAGGAAGCTGGCTCTGTATATGCTACACAAAAGTGAGGTACAGTGTGCACAGAGTCCAGTGGAACCCCAAAGGTAGGCAGAGGTAAAGTTAGATAGAACCTTACTCTCTCGTTGTGGTCGTGTGGTTGAGCAGTAAGGCAGTATCAGAAGACAGTGTTAAGCATTTGTTGTACACAATCAATCAGCAAATTAATTCAAACACTCAAAGACTGAACTTCAGACCAATTGTTTTTGTATAAAAAAATAATTTCAGTTATTTTATTTCTGGAACCAAGCAAGCCTGGCACAGGTAAGCAATAAGTACTTTACAGTAGTAATGCAATTGAAATACTGTTTTAATAATTATTGTATATGCGCTTTGGTTTGATTTACAGTGTAGATGCAGAGCAATGCAATACTTGATAAATTTATTTATTTATTTATAAAGTTTTATATAGCGCGAACTTGATCCTGAAGGCAGTGCATAGTCTAGAACAGGCTTTTTAGTATAATAGCAGGTGCGTAACTTTTGAGATTACTAGGCTTACACAGAGTAGTATACTTAGATACTACTCTGGAACATTTCCTGCAAACAGGGGTAATATATTTTTTGTTAGATTGTGCAATTTTAAAGAATTTCCTTAGTTTCTCAAACTTCACACTTAGAAACTTTTCACAGAAAAACAGTCAATGTTATCCTTTGGAGGAAAATATTGCTATAGGTTATGAGGTAAGAATTTGGTTGTGGGAGTTGGTATTCTCGGGTTGGACTCAGGGTCAGTGATGCACTCTTGTTACACCCTCAGCGGCACTAAGGCGGCCGGTGCAGAGTGCTGAGGCTCAATGTTATCCAATGCGGGAATAGGGGGCATCCCTTTGGTGGCTGCAGAATAGCAGGCCACTTGGTTGTGGGAGCAAAGCTGCTGGACTTAAGCTCAGGGGAAATGGGGGAACAAAGTAGCGCCAAAGGTGCACCCTCAGCGACACTAGTGCGGCAGGGTGTTGTTTCGACGTCGGATGCCCTGTTTTCAATAGAGAACCTCTGGTTTGTAATGACACGGCAGGTTTGGGGACGTAGGTCTTCTGGGTGCGACCACCACTTTGAGGGGTAAGTTGGGAAGTTAGGGGTTGGTTAGGCAACATTGGTTTGGGCACACAAGGCCGTGATGCGTTGAGTGCAGGGGTGCCTTTTGGGGTTGGATCTTCTTACCAGCTCCTGGTCGCGGTTAGGGGGGCCTTCTGGATTTAGACTGCAGACGTCGGCTTGAGGCAGGTCAGGGTTCGCTGGGGTGACCTCCTCGTGGTATTTGCCCAATCAAGCTCAGGTCGTGGACGGCGGGTGCAGAGTGGTGCGGATTTGTGGTTTCCGGCCAAGGCCAGAGGTTGCAGATGAACAAATCCGGTGTTCACGGGAGGAAAGTCTTTGTGAATGAAGGAAGGCAGGTCCTGGGGGGTTTCAGAGGTTGATGGCTGCAGGACACACCAGGATTTTGCAGGAGCAGGTTTGAGGTGGAGACAGGACGGTAGGGCTGGCGCCAAGTCAGTGGGCTTCTTCTCTTGTTAGCTGCTGGACGGTAGTTCGGTCCTTCTAAATTCTTCTTGTAGTTTCTTCTTGTCTGAGGAAACAAGGTTCAGAGGGGCCCCTAAATACTAGATTTAGGGGTGTTACAGGTTGGTAAAAGGCAGGGACCAATGGGTCCCTTACCTGGGGTGGGTACACCCCTAACTATGCCACCATCCAGTGGGAGGGGGGCATGAACAGGACGCAGATGAGAGGCAATACTAGTTGGTAGCAGGTAGAGAAATGCAATTATTATGAAACAGTAACAAACAATAGTTGTATTATTGTAGTCTTTGCTGATCTTCATTGCAGGTGCGCTTGGTTTATGCCTTTGAAAACAGCCAATGTGTTTCGCCCAGACATAGGCTTCTTCAGGGCAATTGGTATTCTAGATTGGGTCTTGTCAGAGTGAAGAGCATCATAAAGTCAAGGTCATGGCAAAGGGTCCATGTAGTGACGTATGGCAAGAGTTAAGAGGCCTCTGGTCTAGGGACCACCATATATCCTTGTTATGGAAAATCCCAGGCCAAGAGCCGAGTAAATTAGAAGGTATCTGCAATAAGCTATTGGTTTAATATGCATTTGCAGTGTAGCGGCAAAACGACCAATGCCCGGCTGTTATCCAGGTCTGTTGTGCGACGCAGGAGGTTGTCCCTGGTTGACTGAGTTCCCCATCTTCAAGATGGTGTGGACTGAGAGTTGTGCTTCACCGCGCCTCCCCCACCTGAGGGGTGGAGTTGGCAGAGGCCGGGACACCTCTCTTCCTCACTTGCTTTTCTCACCGGTTCTCCCGCCCAAAGTGGGGGTCAGAACCAGTGGGGACCAGTTGCTGAGAGCAGCAAGTCGCCTGAGGAAGCTCAACAAGGCGGCAAGCCTTTGAAGCTTCCTCTTCGTGAACCCTGACCATCCTGGCACCTCATCCCAGGATGTGCATTGTTTCAGGCCCCAGAGAGCAGCAGGTTCTCGACCCAGGGGTCCAGAAACATGTCTGGTGGTGGCAGATGAAAGCCGCCACTCAGACTGGACACTAGTGGTAGGTTAGTTTTCAGGGGCATCTCTAAGATGCCCTCTGTGTGCATTTTTCATTAAATCCCACATGTGGGTTTAATGTGCTGAGAAGTTTGATACCAAACTTCTCAGTTTTCAGTGTAGCCATTATGGTGCTGTTTAGTTCGTAATGACAAACTCCCAGCACGTGAATACTCTTAATGGGATCACTGTACTTACAATGTCTAATAATGGACTTAAACACTGTAGGGTTACAGGGGTCAAGCATCTGTACCCTCACCACTAGTATAGTGCACACAGCTAGAAGGGTGGCTGACCTATGCTAGGGCAGTGGGTTGTAGGCATTGGCACACAGATGTGTGCCATGTCGACTCTTCACTTTGTTCTGCAACAAAAAATGCAGCCTGCAAAGGCTGTGTGTGAGTGTCAGGGTACAGGATTTCCAAGGGTGGCACAATAAGTGCTGCAGCCCTTAGAGGCCTTCTCTGGTCACAGTGCTCTGGGTACCTGTGGTACCATTTACCAGGGGCTGACCTGTGGCCAGAGATGCCAATTGGGTTTTAGGCTTCAATGCAGGTTTAGGGTACCTGATGAGCAGGAGCCCAGGGCACACTCAAAGTACATCAGCAATTCAGCAGTAAGTGGGGGCAGCCATGCTGAAAGATGGCACTTTTTCACAGGTATTATCTACTTTAACCTCTGCAATACCTCTGGAGATCCACTGGACTCTGTATACACTATACCTTACTTTGGTAATATATATACATATAGAGCCAGTTTCCTACATAGTACATGTTTTTCCTCCATAGGATAACATAACCAATCCAGTAATTGAACTGTCCATTTTTGAAAACTACAAAAGTTCGTATTTCAAAAAAGTACTTCCCCGGTTACAACGAACCTGGTATTTAAATTCATATAAAAGTATGAGCAATTTGTATAAATTGGTGTCAGATTTCTTTATCGAGTGCGTGTCTCAGTTACTGCCTTTGCTTGTGTAATAAATGCTTAGAACTACCCGCTGATAGGCCTAACTGCACTCACAAATTACCACAATGGAGAGTTCTTAGGGTTTCATTTGTGCCTCTAAATCCTTTGGGGTTTGCCAGGACTCTTTACACAGTGTACCTCTTTTTGGTCCATTATATAAAGAGCCAGTTTCCTACATCCACAGGCGGTGGCAAGTCATTGATAGTTGCAGATGTTTGAAATAAGGTTCTCAGTACGGCTTCTCCTACATGGGCCTATTGGCGTGCAATGACATTCACACAGTAGTGTTTGGTAAATGTGAGTGGCATGGAACAAGTAGCTGCTTTTCAAATGTCAGCTTTGAAAATGTTACCTAAGAAAGCAAAAGAATCACTCTTCTTCCTGCTAGAATGTGCCCATGGGGTGACCAGTAAGGTCGTATTGGCTTTAGTATAACAAAATTGAAATCATTTGACTACCTAGCAATACCCGCGTCGGATATAGTGTGTCCCTGCCTCGGTTTGGAAAAAGCTACAAACAATTGTTGAGTTTTTCTGAAAGACTGACTTCTGTCAATGTAGTATAATAATTCTCTCAACATCTAAAGTGTGAAGCGCTCTTTCCGCAAACGAGGCTGGATTGGGAAAGAAAACTGGCAGCTCAAAGGTCTGATTGCTATGAAAAAGACAGAACTTCAAGCAAAAACTTTGTTCTGATGCACCTGAAAGAACGGCTCCTGTAAAGTGAGCGCTTGTATTTCACTAATACTTCTCTGCAAGATGATGGCCATGTGAAAGGCTACCTTCCATGAAAGGTAATACAGTGGACAGGAATGTAAGGATTCTAAAGGGGGACCAAAGAGCCTAGTTAGTACCAAGTTGAGGTTCCAAAATGGAGCAGTTGGTGATCTTGGAGGTATTAAACTTTTCAAACGTTCCATGTAAGCTTTCAAAACTGGTATTCTAATGAACGGTTGTAGGAAAGTTCCCCTTTTTGACATGGTCACCCCCATTTTTTGACTGGTATTTGATGCAACTTTGACTGAAGTGCACTGAGTTCCTGAGAACCATGTCCCCCGTAACAGCTTTCTTTCTCAAAAGCAAGGTCATTGTGCAATTGTTCCACAACTGGCAATACCTTTAGCACCCCTGTAAGTCCCTAGAAATGATACCCCGGGTACCTAGGGCATGGGTACTAAAGAGGGTGCCTAAGAGCTGCAGCATGAATTGTGCCACCCTAAGGGACCCACCACCAAACTCAAGCAGACTGCCATTGCAGGCTGCGTGAAATGGTGCAGACAAAAGTGAAAATGGCGCACTCCATAAGTGCCATGTCCCTAGACACTGCATGAAATACATGTAAGTCACCCATACAGCAGACCTTACAGCCCTAAGGCAGGGTGTATTATATGACATGTGTTGTTCTATATGCATGTGCAGATAGGGCCCTGTGCTGTCTATTTCAATTACTAGATAATAAAAGTGAAAAGGGAAGTCCTCTTAAGTACATGTTTTAGTACATGTAAAGGGGTACTCTTCATTACGAATTCCCTGGCTACATGATGACTTCACTGAAACCTATGGCGTTTGCGATCAAACAACTTGTTTTATTAAATTCACTACTGGCATCAGTATGGATGTATTAAGACAGGCATCTAGAGGGTACTTTAGAGGTGCTCTCTGAAAACCCACCAGGCTCTAGTGTGGTGGCTGACTGGTGTAGACCAGCCTGCCACCACAGACCGGTTTCTGGCTCCCTGCAGGTTTGAGCCTGCACCCTCGGAGGGCAGAAACAATGTCTGCTCTTGCCGTAGGAGTTGTCCCCTCCTCCAAGCAGGATGCCTAGTAATCAGCATATCAAGGTAGGAGGCTTCAAAGGCCAGATAGGGGAAATGCCATCCCCCACCCAGAGCCCATTTGGCACCAGGACAGGCAAGAAAATGAGTTACTCTGTAGGTGTGTTCACTATCAGGCTATTTACACCGCTTAGGTGAGCTACATGAAGTGAACACAAAAAGGAGAAATCCACCATCTTGGTTTTTGGTGAGATTAGATACACTGGGTCGGGTATATGACCCCTCCCCCAGGAAGTGGTCATTTAGGGGGTGTAGGCACTAAAAAGGTAGGTAGCCCATTAGCTACTAACTTACACTCCCCTTAACGCCCCATAATTGAGTATTTAGGTGGCACCCCTGACACCAGGAACTCTTATTCAACGGACACAAGAAGGATCCAGTAGTGTTAGCTTCTCTGGGTCTAGAAGTCCTTGAGAGGATGTCGAAAGAGAGCTTGGGATGGCCACACTCAACCTCAATGGCGAAGAAAAACAATCTAAAGGTGGAGCTGATGACCATGTGCATTACCTCAAACAGGAGGAGTCAAAGGATCTTTTGACTCTAAAGACTTCTTCAAAGAAAAACAGGTTGTAAAACGTCCAAACCCAACACTGGATCCCAGGAGTATGTAGAGCATGCGTATCTACAGTCACACATACTACAAATAGTTGAGTTTCTTTCGCAACTACTGGAGTTGAAACAATCTATTGGGTCCCACAGAAAGTACTGTAAGTTGCTGAACTCAGAGCCCCCTCAGTACATGTCCAAACCCAAGGGTGGAAAACAACAATCTAACATGGAGTTGATGCCCATGTGCATTGCCAGCTAAGGGAGGAGTCTCTATAATTCATGACTCGAAACACTTCTTTGAAAGAAAGCAACTTGGAAACATTCGAGCCCAACACTAGATGGCAGGAGTATGAAGAGCATGCGTATCAAAAGCAACACATGCGGCAAACATTCATATACAAAAGATTCCAGGACTGCGATGTGGAACATTTAAAGCATGTGGCGAAACATCAGGCATCGGGGAACTTGGAATTTGATCTGCATAATCTCTATGCAATATTGGTGCATGATTTCAAGAAGTAACAATCAGGGCAAGAAAGTAATTAACGGGCATAGTCATACAGCTTTACTTTAGATGGCTTATTAGCAGGGAACATCCATCCCTTGCAAGAATGATCCAACACTCAAAACTTCACTCAAGTCTTAAAATAAAGGAAAAAAGCCAAATCTATGGATAGCAGTCTTACAGTTTCAAGCTCAAAGTATCATGGGTAAGTCACTCTTTCGAATGTGTTGTTCTAATAAATAAAAAATTACAACAGTTTTGCATATTTTGATATATATACATAATGTCACAAGGCTACACACACTGCTGATGGAAAGTGAGTGAAATGATGTTGGAAACAACCACTGGATTGCAGGTATAGTAAAAAAAATATTTGAGTATGGATCTGCATTAGATTCATGAGGCAAAAGAGAAAGTTACTTGTCTGTAATAATGGCTTTTACCACTTGGTATATACTTAGTATATACTATAGATGACTATGCTTTACATACTGCTGCCATGGAACTAGCATGGACAGCTACAAAAGGGTGGAGGATTTTATGTAATGAAGCTCAAGTGGAAAATAATACATTTACGTGGAACAGATACTGAGGGATACTACGTACCGTTGATGACTTCCTGCCGCTTCACTTCACTTTTCTTCAGTCTGAGGAGGGTCTCGGCGTCGACGAGTTCGCGCCAGTTTGGCGGGTCACTCTCCAACTCCGAAACACGCGGCTCAGTCTCCTCAGACTGGGGAGACAGAAAGGACTGCTGGGGATCTCCTCCAACACTCCCTCCAGGCTCAGGGCTGCAAAGAAAAAGGAGAACATGCAAAGCTGAAGATTTAATGACAAGTCTTATCAAGGACAAAGGTATTCAAATGGCAGCCAATATTTGTAAAGCTTGATTGAAGCCTGGATTCACCAAGAGAACGTACTGCCAGAAAAAAAAACAAAAAAAAGTCCTGTTCTTGTGTGATCCACACCTTGTTGTGATTCGCATCTTGCTGTGACCTGCGGGTGTGGCCCACATGCCACAATGTCCCCCTTTGGGGCTCACACATTAATAAGGCCTTCTAGTGGAGCAAATGGCAATGGGATACACATTTTACAATGACCTCCTTATGGCACCTGCATTAAAGTATAACCTTCCATGGTGGTGAACACATTACTAAGATGCTTCGAAACACCCACACTAACTGGGCAGCTTTAAGTTCACCTGCACTTTACAGTAACCACCTGGTCTGACACATATTTTACTCCCACAATTAAGTAACACCTTATCCTGTGGGACCCAAACCTTCGCATAACCTTGACGGTCATAAGTATCACAGTGACTACCCAGTGTGTTCCACCTTACACTGACATGCTGTTGTGATCCATACAAATTACTATATCTACCCTGATGTAATCCAACCATTACCAAGATGTCCTGGTTCACACACACCTTAATGGTTCCCTCTATAATAGTGACCTTTAGGAATAGACACCTCCTACCTCGCACATCAAAAGCAAGAATATTTGTACATTTATCATCATGTGTCATATACATCTGTTTTCTCAACCTAATTTCACTAAAGTGATAAAATCAGTGAGCCTATAATAGAACAAGCGCCTAAGCGAGCTCGCAGGGCAAATGTTCAAACCAAAGTAGATGCGGACGTCTGAGGATACAGATTTACTAAAGAGAAGACAATGTCTTTAAAACAAGTACAGATGGGCATACCATTGGATTGCAGCTTGGGAAAGTTATAAGGGAGGATCAATGAAGAAACAGGGAGTACAGGAACAAAGTAAAGAGGAAGAATATCATTGAATTCAGGCAAGTGAAATGAGAGGAGACCAAAGACAATGCAGATGTAAACATGCTAGAATTGGGAGAGCATGGCGTCAAAGTAGTAAAGAGGTGTCAATACACAGAAGCTTAACATTTCATAGGGAGACAAGTGATATGGAATATGCTACTTACCAGTATGCATCTGTTCTTGGCATAGAGGGCTGCAGAGTGGTACATTTATGAATAGATCGCCATCTGGTGTTGGGCTCGGATGATTGCACTTGTTTTTCTCTTGGAGAAGTATTTTGTCGTCACGAGACCGATGACTCCTCCTTTGGGTGCTAGTGCGCATGGGCATCGGCTCCATCCTTAGATTGTTTTGCCATAGTAGGGTTAGATGGAGTAGTATAATAGAATACAGAAAGAGATGCCCATGTAAGTGTATCTAAATAAGATAGTGTTGGAACAGACAGGTTTCCGGGGAGGCAGGGATGGCATGTACCACTATGCAAACCTCTATGCCAAGAACAGATGCATACTGGTAAGTAGCATATTCCGTTCGAGGCATATGGGCTGTAGATAGTACATTTATGAATAGATTGTACAGCAGTTACCTCCCTAGCGGTGGTCACCAGTGTCCGTTGCAACAGTTTGAAATAAAGTTTTTAGTACAGCTTGGCCCACTCTGGCTTGTTGTGTTGCCTGCACATCAACACAGTAGTGTTTTGTGAAGGTATGTGGTGTAGACCAAGTTGCTGCTTTGCAAATGTCATCTAGGGGAATGTTTCCTAAGAATGCCATAGATGCCCCTAGTTTACGTGTAGAATGAGCTCTAGGAGGAACAGTTAATGTTCTCTTTGCTTTTATGTAACATATTTGTATACATTTTACAATCCACCTGGAAATGCCTGCTTTAGAGATAGGATTGCCCTTATGTGTTGGGGAAAACGCTACAAATAGTTGTTTGGTTTTAATGAAAGTTTGTGTTCTTTCTATGTAATACAATATTGCCATTTTGACATCTAATGTATGTAGGGCCCTCTCTGCTACCGTCTGTGGTTTTGGGAAAAAGACTGGTAGTTCCACTGGTTGATTGATGTGGAATGCTGAAATTACTTTAGGCAAGAATTTTGGGTTTGTTCTAAGAACCACTTTATTCTGGTGTAGCTGTAGGAATGGTTCTTGTATTGTCAATGCCTGTAATTCACTCACTCTCCTGAGGGAGGTAATGGCTATAAGGAAGGCCACCTTCCATGTAAGGAATTGTATTTCACACCTATGCATAGGTTCGAAAGGTGGTCCCATTAGTCTGGTGAGTACTATGTTGAGATTCCAGACTGGGGAAGGTGGTAGTCTTGGTGGAATGACTCTTTTGAGGCCTTCCATGAAGGCTTTAATTGCTGGCACTCTAAACAGGGATAGATGTTGCCTGTTTTGCAGGTACACTGCTATAGCTGCAAGATGTACTCTAATGGAGGTGTAAGCAAGGTTACATTGCTGTAAGTGTACTAAGTAGCAAATAATATTTTTTGTTGATGCGTCCAGAGGGTTGATGTTACTGTTACAGTATACAGCAAACCTTTTCCACTTTGCTGCATAGCATGCTCTGGTGGTGGGACGTCTCGCTTGCTTAATGATCTCCATACAGTTTGAAGGTAAATTTAAGTATCCAAATCCTAAGACCTCAGGAGCCAGATTGCTAGGTTCAGTTGTTTGGGATCTGGGTGCATTATTTCTCCATGGTTCTGTGTAAGGTGCATGGGTAAGATTCTTAATTTTTGATGTGGCACCTGTGAGAGTTGCAGGAGCGTGGTGAACCACGGCTGTCGTGCCCACGTGGGTGCTACTAGTATCATGGTCATTGAATGTTGTTGCAGTTTTCGAACCACTAATGGAATTAGTGGGAGAGGGGGAAAAGCGTATGCAAATTTGATGGACCAATTTATCCATAACGCATTGCCCTGCGACAGGTGGTGTGGGTACCTTGATGCGAAGCTTTGGCATTTTGCGTTCTGATGAGTGGCAAAGAGATCTCTCTCTCGTTGTCCCCATCTTTGGAAGAATGGCTGCAGTATTTGGTCGTGCAGTTCCCATTCGTGTATTTGTTCTGACTCTCTGCTTAAGATGTCTGCTATCTGATTTTGAACTCCTGGTAGGTGTTCGGCTAACAGATAGATGTTTTGAGGAATGGCCCATCTCCAAATTTCCTGCGCTAGTCTGGATAGTTGGAGAGAGTGCGTTCCCCCCTGTTTTTGAATATAATACATTGCTGTCATGTTGTCTGTTCTGATCAGGACTGCTTTGTTGAGAATGTGCATTTGAAAGGCTTTTAATGCTAGAAACACTGCTAGTAGTTCTAGATGATTGATGTGCAGTCTTTTTTGCTGTACACTCCATCTTCCCTGTACTGTATATTTCTCCATATGCGCTCCCCATCCGGTGAGCGATGCATCCGCTGTTAGTATCACTTGTGGAATTGGTTCTAGGAACGACCGCCCCTTGGAAATGTTTGTTGTGTTCCACCACTTCAGAGAGCGGTGTGTGCGGTCGTCTACCAACACCAGATCTGTAATCTGACCTTGAGCCTGATTCCACTGTGTTGCTAAACATTCTTGCAGCGGACGCATTTGTAGTCTGGCATATGGTATTAGCAGTATGCAAGAGGACATCATTCCTAATAGCTGCATGAACACTCTCGCTGTTAGTGAGTGTTGTTGTTGAAATCTTTGAATCGATGTAAGCATTGTTTGAATCCTGACTGGATTGGAGTATACTTTGGCTTTTTCTGTGTCTAAAGTAGCCCCTAGATATTGTTGAACTTTGTTTGGTTGCAGGTGGGATTTTGTGTAGTTCAGCGTAAACCCTAACTGGTGCAGCAACTGAATTGTCTTTTGTGTGTTTTGAAGACATTCTTCTTGTGACTTGGCCTTTATTAGCCAGTCGTCCAAGTAAGTGAAGACATGTATTTGTTGTCTTCTTAGATGAGCTGCAACCACTGCTAGGCATTTTGTGAACACCCTTGGTGCTGTTGTGACCCCAAACGGAAGGACTTTGAATTGGTAATGTTGTCCTTCTACCACAAACCTGAGGTATTTCCTGTGGGCTTTGGTAATTGGGATATGAAAGTAAGCGTCTTTGAGATCCAGTGTAGAAAGAAAGTCCCCTTTCTTCAGTAAAGGAAGTACTTGTTGGAGCGTGACCATGTGGAAATGTTCCGAATTTATGTATGCATTGAGAGGTCTGAGGTCCAGTATCGGCCTTAGAGACCCATCCTTTTTGGGAATTAGGAAGTATAGAAAGTATACTCCAGTTCCCTGTTGTTGTTGTGGAACCTTCACTATGGCATGCTTTCCTAGTAGAGATAGTACTTCTTGTTTTAACAGTGTTAGGTGATCTTGACTCATTGGACGCTGTTTGGGGGGGATGTTTGGTGGGGTAGCTGTGAGTTCTAGGCAATAACCATGTTGGTTAATTTGTCTCACCCACCTGTCTGATGTGATGTTTTCCCAGACAGGTAGGAACTGTGATAGGCGTCCCCCGACCGGTGTTATATGGTCTGGGGGGAGCTGTATGAAGTCACTGTTTTGGGGTAGGAGAGTTGAGGTTGTTGTTGTTTCCGCGGCCTCTACCTTTGTTGTTGTTACCTCTGTAACTGCCTCTAGAATTACCTTTGGGTGATGTTGGTGTAAAAGAGGTTGATTGCTGGCTTGTGCCTGTATTCTTTGATCCGCCTCTATAGGTGGACCTACGAAAGGATCCCCTTTGAGTTGGCTGTTGCAATGCTCCCATTGACTTAGCCGTTTCTGTATCTTTTTTCATCTTTTCTAACGCCTCATCTGTACCTGAGCCGAAAAGTGTTTTCCCATCAAAAGGCTGGTTCAATAAGGATGTTTGTACCTCTTGTTTGAACCCTGAGACTCTGAGCCATGCATGTCTTCTTAACATGATACTGGTGTTTATGGATCTTGCTGCAGTGTCTGCTGCGTCTAAGGCGCACTTAATGTAAGTGTTAGTTATTATCTTCCCTTCTTGTATGAGCTGATCTGCCTTTTTTTGATGTTAGGGAGATGTGTAATGAGTTTTTCTAACTCATCATAATGAGCTATCATAACGTTCAAGTAGCGCTTGCGTATTAGCTATGCGCCAGCTGTTTGCCGCTTGGGATGCTACTCTTTTGCGAGAGGCATCTATTAACTTGGACTCTTTGTCAGGAGGAGGAGCTTCTCCTGTAGTTAATGAGTTTGCTCTTTTACGAGCGTTTGTGACTACTAGCGAGTCTAAAGGTATTTGTCCCTTGATAAACATTGGGTCCTTTGGGGCTGCCTTATATTTTTTATCAATTCTTGGGTTTAATACCCTAGCCCTCACAGGGTCTTTGAATATTTCTGATGTGTGATTGAGAAGACCCTTAAGCATTGGAAGTGTTCCTGATGTTCTTTGTGCAGCAGGTAGTGTTTCTAAAAGGAAATCCTCTATTTGAGGTTCCGCATGCAAGTCTACCTTGTGGTATTTTGCTGCCCTATTAATTAAGTGTGCAAAACCTGTATTATCATCAGGAGGTGAGGGTTTTGAGGGATACAGTTCAGGGTCGTTATCATTATATGACACTGCGTTATAATCTTCCCATGGGTCTGCGTCTTCTGGGACAGTGTCGTCATCATCCCTAGGAAGTTCCCCCTCCCCTGTGTCACTTTCTACATCTGTTTGAGGTGTAGATGGCCATGTAGTGTGAGGAAGAGGAGAAGAGGGTGTGTCTTTAGGTTGTGGAGAGAGGGGAGGAGTTGTATTTGTCCCCATTGTTCTCTTTTTAGGAGGAGGAGCTTTATCGTCCAACTGTTCATTCTTCCTCTTTTTAGGCCGTTTTGTCACCACCTTGCCAGTTTGCAGATCAATAAACAAAGTCTTTTGTTTTGGATCTGTCTGATGCTCCTGTGTCGGTAACGAAGTTTTTGGTTCCGAAAGGTGCTTTTGCCTCTGACCGTCAGTTTGTGTTTTCGGCACCGAGAATTTGCTCGAATACGATATTTTCGGTGTCGAGGAAGTCTTCGACGTCGAAGCATGTTTCGGTTTCGACATGGAATGTTTCGACTTCGAGCTTTCCTTGGTATGGAGCTTCGGTGTCGATGTCGACCGTTTCTCGGATCCAACATGGTGGGAGGCCGAGTGTTTCGGTTTCGGTTTCGTTGCCGAGCCCGAAGGCGGGGCGTCGGAAACTTTTTTCGGTTGTCTGACCGGGCTCGAAGGCGGGGTCGACACCAAACGGGGTCGTTTTTTTGGTACAGGGACGTCGTCACTCACGGTTTGATGAACGTCGATTTCTTCGACGTCAGACTCGTCCGCTTCCGACCCCGACTCGTCCTCATCTTCTTCTTCCTCTTCGGGGTGCTGGGCCTTTAACAGCTCCGGGATTGCCTCTGACTGCATTCTCGACGCCTCGTGTCTTCGGGCTCGACGGTTTCTAATCGTCGACTTGAAGGAGAATGCCGCGCAGGCTTCACAGTCCCTGGGTTCGTGTTCAGGTGATAAACAGAGGTTGCACACCTCGTGTAGGTCCTTGCGTGGGAACTTAGCACCACACGTTGGACATTTTTTGAATGGAGTCCTTTCCATGGACTCCTGGCTGGACTACGTCGAGATAGGCCTCCCGGTCTTGTCGACGTAGAAGTTGGAAATTTTGTTGTTGACGTCGAAGCGCGTCGAAATGGAAATGTACTCGCGCTCGATAATACCGTCGAATTGGAAAGGGAATACGCGCCGAAATATCGCTTTTTTCTCGAAGTCGATCCGGAGCGCTTCGATCCTCACCCGAACCTGATGGCGGAAAAAACAATCTAAGGATGGAGCCGATGCCCATGCGCACTAGCACCCAAAGGAGGAGTCATCGGTCTCGTGACGACAAAAGACTTCTCCAAGAGAAAAACAAGTGCAATCATCCGAGCCCAACACCAGATGGCGATCTATTAATAAATGTACCATCTGCAGCCCATATGCCTCGAACGCAGTATTACCAATGTTCCCACTACATTCTGCCAAGGTGTATAGGACATTTACAGCATACAGCGCCAACAGACATCAGAACTGCCTCCCATGATTTGATGGAAACCTGTCCACTAAGACCAGAATAACCCAGAGTGGGAGGCCCTACCCCTTCCCAGACATTCTGCAGAAACACCTACGTCAGGTTGCTGTGCTTCAGGGAAGGTTGCTGCTGCTGCTGCTGCTTCTCGCGCAGGACCGTCACACTGGCCGCTGCCTCCAAGTCCACATCACTCCGGGAGCGGGGCTGCTTGCCCTTAGCCGAGCCCCGCTGTGACCGCTTCTGCCCGGGCACACGCATGCTCTCGGAGCGCCCCAGCTTACTAGTCAGTCTGCCAAGTTCAGAGCAGGAACCCGCCACCAGAAGAAGGGAACAGCCAGTGATCAGAGGAGAGAGCATGCAATGGGTGAGAAGAGGAAAGAAAGTGATTTGGGGAGGGAAGGGAAGAGGGATTATTTTTTTGGGAAGAGCATACTACTCTCTAGGGACACTCCAAATGTGATCACTATTCAAAGAAGATGTAATGAAGGATGTTTTTAAAGGTCTACTATTGGGCACACAGTAATGCATAGGACAAAAGCTTTAGGAACTTCTGCATAGAGCTGCCACAGCACTCAAGCCTTACATTCATCAGTGTGCTGTAGAAGGGACGTGCCATCAAATGGTTAGAACATTCCTTTCAGACAATATCATAGGGTCCTACAAGGACATCAACATTATCTTTAATCATGAGCACCACACAACAATCACCAGAAGAAAACCCATTGCTCTAACATTATCACATCCAAAAAAAAGTCAACCCAACAAATAACTGATCTGTGCACCAAATGTAAGTTTAGAAGAAGGAATAAATTAACTATGTACAAAAGTCACCCTAAAGAAGTTGACAAGCAAGTAATGAAGCACAGGAACATAAGGCTAAAGCCAGGAATAAGCTAATGAAACTTTGAAACAAGAATCATTTAACTCGGAAAACCATGTAACAAAGACCACCACAACTTACAGACCTAAATATAATGGCAACCAGAAAAACGAAGAACAATAATCTGCTAACTGTGCATTAAAACCAGTCTACCAAAACTATTAGAGACTGAAGGCCAAAACTAGACATTTTAGAAAAACGGACCAAACCAAATATCAGCACAGCATAGGCCACGGTTTGAAGACAAAAGCTCAGACAACTACGTGTTGAAGACTGACAGGACTCATTACCAAGGAAAACAGAGTAAGAACTTAAGCAACTAAGCACGCCAAGTTAACAACCGTATCAAACCAAGGCCTGTGCCATGTGTCTTATACTAACAATGTACACAACCAGTACCCATTACAGGAGAGCTGGACAAGAGGATACTTGTCTAAAGCACAACACAAACACTTGACCAACAGAAGACCAAAAACCAACCACATCACCAACCAAATGGAATTCAAGCTTGTGAGTTTCAAATGCTGTCCAAGTTCCGTGGGCCAGAAAAAGACAAATATAGGGTTTTATGAGGTGCTGGCAACTCCGCTATGTATGCCTCTTTGTTCAAATAATCACAAATGTATGTGATCTCACAGCGAAATTGCACCAATGTCCTTACGCCAAAACAACCAAACTAAAAAAGTAACTGCAACTTCAGCTCATCTGTGCAGAGAGCTAATGATCAGTACCGCCTTCCAGTCAAACAGGACACTGATCACAAAATGGTCTGCAAAGCGACAAACATAAAACTAACACAACAGTATGAGCCAGGAAAATGATACTTAGCTGTCGCAGCAGAAATTATGGTATGCGCGGCCTTTCTCCCCTTCCTCAGCTCAGAATCCACATGCAATCCGCCTTTCCACATCCAAACAGAAAGCATGCAAAAAGGATGGATTAAGAAGAGGGCACCACCAACCTTTTTTTGTTCTTACTGCAAACAGAGGAGCATCAGGTTAAAAAATCTGAACAGTCTGGATAGTCTACTTACTTCCAGTTACAAGCACCATTTCTGTGCAGTACGCCAGGCCTCTGGCGCACTGTGGCAATATATATTAGTGTTATCCAATTGGCTACAGTGCATCTAATATACAGTCACTCACTAAAACAGTTTACGGTACACAGCACATTACCAGCTGTGGTGGTAACCATAAGGGCCTTGTGTGTCACAGAAATCAGGCACCCGCATGTCAGGAAAGTACTGTGCAGGACATTACTGATTGTTATGCACTGCACACTGGGCTGCACTGAAGGAAGAGTTTTGAGACTCTACCTTACAAGTTTGAACAAACACAAATAAACTTGTCCTGTTTTCCTGTAACCCTAACATGGCAACAACAGCAAAGCCACAAGCAGTTTAGGGGGAGGACACAAAGCCGGGCGATATTTTGGAGACAATGAACACGGGAAAACACGAGAAAAGAGGCCACACAAAAAAGGCTGCTGGTAGGGACAACATAAAACTGTAATAGTCAAAGAAAATCACTACTCAGGCTACAGAGCAATGAGGTCAATAACACAAATGGACCACACCATAATGGTAGAGGACACAATCACCCCAGTCATCAGGGCAAAGCTACACAAGACATTCACATGCTGATTTCACAGCCTGACCTCAGACACCAACAGACGGCGACACCTTTGCTTCAGCACACAGAAGAAATTAAGAAAATGAGTTCCTCCTCAGCCAACATCACATCCTGTCTAGAAGAATGTGCAGCCTCTGACAGTGCATCCCATACCAAGACTTTTATCATGATTTTGAGGCATTGATCCAACTACAGATCAGATAGGCCTGTTCATGAGTGGCTTGATACAAACAGCACAGCCAGCAGCATGAGGGCTGCTTTCACAGTGAAGTGCCAGGTATCGGAGACCCTATGTAGGCCTTTTGCTGCACTCTGTGAGGAGAAAGCTCACAAACTATGCTGCCGCCAAACTGTGAGACTAAAACTTTAGAAATGCCAGGATTGGTGATAGCAATACAATGTTGGGCGGGCACCAAAACCACCGTAGGTGAACAAGCACTAGAACTATCAAAAAGGTTCAACACACACCCAACATCAACAAAGAGGATGTGGCAGTGAAAATGGGTAAACCAACATGGCTAGGGCACATGAACATGGTTAGGGCAAACTAACATGGCTAAGGCACACTAACATGGCCAGGGCACACTAACATGGCCAGGGCACACTAACATGGCCAGGGCACACTAACATGGCCAGGGCACACTAACATGGCTAGGGCACACTAACATGGCTAGGGCACACTAACATGGCTAGGGCACACTAACATGGCCAGGGCACACTAACATGGCCAGGGCACACTAACATGGCCAGGGCACACTAACATGGCCAGGGCACACTAACATGGCCAGGGCACACTAACATGGCTAGGGCACACTAACATGGCTAGGGCACACTAACATGGCTAGGGCACACTAACATGGCTAGGGCACACTAACATGGCTAGGGCACACTAACATGGCCAGGGCAGTGTTTGGACAATGAGAACTTAGAAGACAGAACACCCTTGTATTGTTTTGGCATGAGGGGTACCTTGAGAGCAAACAAAGAAAACAGGCTGAAGCAGGACAGGCTGGAGAAGGAGGCCAGAGGTAGCAACGATTGGTTTGTTAACCACAATGTTCGCAGACCTCCGCATTCCTTACAATGCACAAAGAATTAACACAAACAAGGACATGCGAACAAAGAACAGCACATGCAGTGGAAAAAGGAAGGCACAGAGACTATGAGCATGGGTACGAGTGGTATCGGACTTAATGAGAGCTCGACAGCTGAGCCAGCACGGTTGCCCTGCTCATCAATGCAGTCAGCAATTTCTTCAAATGTCCTGGTTTAATAGCACTGCCAAGAAAAGCACAGGTTGGGTGCACAGACACCCTTTCATTCCCACCTGGAGCTTTCTTCATTCTATTATGTTTTCTCCATTCCCAGAGCTCCTTCCACTGCCTGCAGCATTTACTTGCACTCTCATTTCAGTGATATATCATGAGACCTTCCTTTTTACTCTTTCACCCTTTACGAGAGACACCTAGATACAAGACATCAATGACCGCTTCCAAGTTCTGTGTGCTCAGAGTGCCAACAGCCTGGGATGGTTCCTCGCGGCTTGAGGACCAGGTTTTTCATTAACAATTATGGTGGTTAACTAGGCGTCTCTGGCAGGCAGGGGATCAGGGCTTCCATGCACGTCAGTGCTGATGAGAGCAGACTGGTAGGATGGGAGTCCTCCGTGCCATGGCGAGCAGACCACGACGTCCCCACACCGCTTCATTAAGCCGGGGTGATAGGCTGGCAGCACTAGCACTGTACGTCATGTTTAACAAGTGATGAAAGAACAAGCAGGGATAACAACAAGCACTGGCAAAGACAATAGGGCTGCCTTTATAATGCAGGTGCTGAGAAGTTGCCTTTGCAAATGTTCATCTGTAATTTATTTATTTTTTTTAAAGAAAAAAACATTTCAAAATAATGGAGGAAAAACAAGCCTATCCCATGGTATCTCAAACCTATACAATAAATGCAATGCTTTAAATCTTTAGAAAGGTCATGGTTTGTTTTTCAAACACATTTTACTTATGAAACTGAACAGAACTCGAAAAGAATAAGGAAGTGTCAGAATGTAAATGGAAACACTTGCCAAAGCCTAGTTTAATTTTCACAGGATTCAGCCGCTTGGTCTTCTGCGCTAGCATTGGGGGCAGATTTATGGTGATACAGGAGACGTGTGATGCTATGTACACCTTTGGTCTCAAACACCAGCTGAGAGAATCCAGAGGATGACCCTCACCCAGCCTTATAAAATCCTTTGTATGTCAAAGCCTTGCGTTCATGCAAACATGGAATGGGTGAGATGAAACAAAACCAACTCTAAAATACGCCCTTAAGCTATAGGCAAGCAAACGTATCCCATTTGCAATGCAAGATGGGCAGAGAGTGGTGCAGCACAATTCCATGGGAGATTTCAGTGCAGATTTGAGGGGGTGAAGCACCACACAAGAGGGGGAGCTAGCAAAGGCATGCACTCTCATTGTGTGCTAAATGAAAAAAGCAAGATGTTGCGTACCTGTAAGCATCCAGCATGTAGTTATGTAGATTCACATGCTGTGCATACTCCTGCCATATAAGTTTGGGGTTGGACATGTGCAACTAGTTTTTCTTTGAAAAAGTCTTCGACTCAGAAGGTATGGTGACTTCACCTACTGCTGGTAATATGCATGGACACCTGTTCAATGAATAGATTGTTTCTCCACATGGAGGACGAGTATAGGAATGGAGAGCAGAGATACAGAATGAGATGGCCATGCAAGAAAAATACAGAGAGGAGATCTTGTTCAGCAACGAAAAGATTGCGGGGAGGAGGGTTGGCGCATGTCAATGTACAGCACTACATGCAAGGAACAGATGGCCACAGGGTAACATTTCTTGATTGCGACATGTGTCGCTGTAAATACAGATGCTGTGCATATATTGAAATGCAGTCCTCCCCTAAGCGGTGGCTAGCCAGAGGACATTGCTGATGTCTAAAAACTGCACAGAGTACGGCTTTGTCCAATGCTAGCTTGTTGGCATGCCAACACATTCACACTGTAGTCTTTGGCGAAAGTGTGTGTAGTGGACCAAGTAGCGGCTTTGCAGAGGTCAGCTTTCGTGATGCTGCACGAGAATACCATAGAGGCTCCTTTCTTATGAGTTGAGTGGGTTTGAAAGGTATAGGCACAGACTATTTGATATAACATGCATGTATATATTTGAACAACCAATGTACAATGCCCGCTGTGGAAAGAGCATGGCCTTTATGTGACTTGGAGAAAGAGACACAGGGTTACTGTGTCTTGCGGAAAGGTTTGTTCAGTAAAAATAATACATGAGGGCTCTTTTGACATGTAGTATGTGGACAGCGCTGTACAACACTGACGGCAGATGAAGGAAGAAAACTGGAAGCTCTATGGTTTGCCACTAGCGGAATCAGTGGGGCTGGTGGAAAAGCGTACGCAAATCTGCCTGACCAGTTCATCCATATCGCATTGCCCTGTGACAACGGATGTGGGAACCTGGCGGCAAAGTACTGGCATTTTGAGTTTTCGCTTGTGCCAAACAGATCTATCTCTGGATGCCCCCATTTTTGGAAGAATGGTTGGAGAACTTGAGGATGAATCTCCCATTCGTGTAGCTGTTGGCTGTGTCTGCTTAACAGATCTGCTATTGGGTTGTCTTTCCCTGGCAGGTGTTCTGCCAGGAGAAAAATCTTTTTTGGAATGTCCCACCTCCATATGCTCTGCCCTAGGTGAGAAAACTGTAGAGAGTGAGTCCCTCCCTGTTTCTGGATATAATACATGGCTGTCATGTTGTCCGTCCGGATCAACACAGCCTTGTTGTGCAAGTATTTCTGGAATGCTTTTAGTGCTAGAAATACTGCTAGCAACTCAAAGTGGTTGATATGCAGTGTCTTTTGTTTGACTGTCCAGAGTCCTTGGACTGTGTATTGAAGTAGGTGGGCTCCCCAACCCGTCAATGATGCGTCCGCTGTTAATACTACCTGTGGAACCGGCTATTGGAACAGTCGCCCCTTGGAAAGGTTTTGTGGATTCCACCACTGCAGAGAGTTCTAAGCGCGACTGTCTACCAACACTAGGTCTTTTAGTTTTTCTTGAGCTTGGTTCCACTATCGTGCTAGGCATTCTTGTAATGGACGCATTTGAAGTCTGGTATGAGGGACAATGAATCTGCAGGAGGCCATCATGCCTATGAGCTGCATGAACACTCTGGCTGGCAAAGTGTTGTGGCTGAAACTTTTGAATGAGAGTCTGAATGTTGGCTATCCTGGCTGGATTAGGATATGCCTTTGCTACTGATGTATCTATTTTAGCTCCCAGATATTGTTGTATGTGGGAGGGTTGTGGATGGGATTTTGGGTAATTGATGGAAAAACCCAGACTGTGCAGCAGCTGGAGTGTTTGAGACGTATGGCTTGCACACTGCACGTACGATTTTGCCTTTATGAGCCAATTGTCGAGGTATGGAAACACGTGGATGTGTTGCCTCCTGAGGTGTGCTGCCACTACCGCTAGACATTTGTGAACACTCTTGGGGCTGTTGTTACTCCAAAGGGGAGAACTTTGAACTGATAAGTGTTGACCTTCTATCGTGAACCTGAGGTATTTCATGTGAGCTGGATGTATAGGTATGTGGAAGTATGCATCTTTGAGATCTAATGTGGCAAGGAAGTCTCCTTGCTGAAGTAACGGGAGTACTTGTTGTAGAGTAATCATATGGAAGTGCTCTGACAGTATGTATTGGTTCAGAGGTCTGAGGTCTAGTATGGGTCTGAGCGATCCATCCTTTTTGGGAATTAGGAAGTATAGAGAGTATACTCCTGTTCCTTGGTGTTGAAAAGGAACTGGCTCTATGGCTCCCTTTTGTAGCATGGATTGGACCTCTTGTAACAGTGTTATGTGTTCTTTGGACATAGGACGGTGTCAGGGTGGTATGTTGCGTGGAGTAGAAGTGAGTTCCAGGCAATAACCATACTGGATAATTTGTCTCACCCACCTGTCTGTGGTAATTGCGTTCCAGACTGGTAGGAATTGGTTTATTCTGCCTCCGACCGGTATTAGGTGGTCTGGAGGGAGTGTGATGAAGTCACTGTTTGGTGGCAATGGAGGCTGTGATGTTATTGCCTCCACAACCTCTGCCTTTGTTATTGTTGCCCCTATAACCTCCTCTAATGGAGCCTTTATTAAAAGAGCTCTGGGTATTAGATTTGAAGGTAGAGGAGCTTCGTGATGTGTTGCCTCTTCCTGAGCCTCTATAAGAGGAGCGACGAAAGGAACTTCTGTGTTGTTGAAACTGAAGTGCGCCCATTGACTTGGCAGTTTCAGTATCTTTCTTCATTCTGTCTAAAATAGTGTCTACCAAACAGGAAATCCTGGTTAACTGGTTGGTTGAGGATGGTAGATTGCACCTCATTTTTAAAAGCAGAAATACGTAGCCACACATGCCTACGCAGTAGAACGCTGGTATTAATAGACCTGGCCGATGTGTCGGCTGCGCGAGCGCACATTTAATGGAAGCATTTATTATAAATTTGCCTTCCTGTATGAGGTCATTAGCCTGTGCCTTAAAAGGTTCTGGCAAGTGTTGCATTAAACTCTTGAGTTGGTTGTAATGCGCTCTATCGTAGCGTGCTAGTGGAACTTGTGTGTTCGCAACTCTCCATGAATTAACGGCCTGTGAGGCTACTCTTTTGCCTGAGGCTTCCAGTATTTTAGACTCTTTATCAGGAGGGGGAGCATCTCCTGTTGTCTGTGAATTTGCACTTTTACGAGCGTTTGCTACTACCAACGAATTTAAAGGCACTGTAGTTCGATATAAGTAGGGTCTGTAGGGGCTGCTTTATATTTCTTTTCAATTCTTGGATTGATTACTCGCGCCCTAGCCGGATCTTTAAATATGTCTGGCGTGTGTTTTAGCACCCCCTTAAGCATAGGAAGTGTTCTGACATTCTTTTTATAAGTGGGGAAAGTGTTGAATAAAAAGTCCTCTTCTATAGGGTCAGTGTGCATGTCAACATTATGATATTTTGCTGCCCTATCTAGAAGTTGGTTAAAGACAATAGTGTCATCTGTAGGTGACGGTTTAGTAGGATATGGGGAAGTGTCAGGGATGGCTTTTGGTCCATAAGGATCATTTTAGTCATCCCATGTGTCGTCCTGTGGATCGGAATCCCCTGGTTCATCTTAAGTGTATTGAGGATCTTCCCCCATGTTGTCTCCCTCATTATAATCAGAATGTGTAGGAGAGTAAGGCACAAAAGGCATATTAGGAAGAAAAGGAGGAGGAGTAAAAGGCCTTTCTCTTTGGAGGAACAGGGGGAGGAGTGTCAGTTTCTAAAGGTCTCTTCTTTCGGTGATAAACCACAATGTGTCCTGTTTGAGGGCCTATGTAAAGTTTTGGTTGTTCCTCAGTCACTGGATCAGGATGGAAGAGTTCTTCTTCGACTGTCCGTGGCTTTGCCGCCGAAGTCTTTGACTTAGAGACTTGTTTTGGAGTCTTTGGCTCGAGGGCCTTTGGTGGTGGAGCTTTTTTGGGCTTGACTGCCGATTTCGGGTCGGTGACCTTATTTGATTGGACGCTTTTGTTTTGTTCGACGTCCTTTCTTGGTTTTAAGTACCTTTCTAGGCTCGACGACCTGTTTTGGATCGACCAGAGTTTTTGGTTCGATACGTTTCTTGTCCGAATCAAGGTTTTTTTTCGGGGCGATTATCTTCTTAGTGTGATCCTGTGGTTTGGGCTCGACACTCTTTTTGGGTTTGACGCCTTTTTTGGGTCGTGTGTTCTCTTAGGATCGACGACCTTCTTCGGTTCTGATGTCTTTTTTGGCTCGACGACCTTCTTTGGTTGTACGACCTTAGGTTCGACGGCCTTCTTTGGGTCGATGACCTTTGGCTGGACCACTTTCTTCGGTTCGACGCCCTTCGGGTCGACAACCCTCTTCGATTCGACGACCTTTGGCTCGATAACTTTCTTTCGGCTCAGCGCCCTTTTTAGGGCTTGGGCTACTGGAAGGTGTGTGTTTGGGCTTCGGAGCCGAGCCGGGGTCTCTGAAGGAGTATATCGATCTCGGCTAAGGCCTTTAGGCGATGCTTCGACCGGAGCCCTGTCCTTTGGGATAAGCGCACTTGGGGTCTGCGTACTCACTTTTTGCCCCGGCGTGATCTGGTCATCATCGGAGTCCGATTGGTCCTCAACAGTGACGATTTCTAGATCGGAGTCGGCGGCTTCAGGGAGGTCTTGTTCGTCCTCGAAGATGTTCTCCGGTTCCGGTGCAGACCACTGCATCTCTTGCCTGGCAGCCCATGGATTCCGGATGGTTTTCTTCAAACGGAATTGGGCACACGCTGGGCAATCTTCTTCTTTGTGCTCAGGTGACAAGCACTTGTTGCATACTGTATGTTTGTCAGTATGCGGGAATTTGGAGCGGCATTGTGGGCACCTTTTAAATGGACTCCTTTCCATTGACAGAAATCCCACGTGGCGTCGATAAGGCCCAACGGCCCGCGTCGATGACCGTTTCTAGATGGAAAGTTTGATTGAGTCAAGGGGTATCAAGCCAGAAAAATACCGTTGAGTTAGAAGGCCTTTTGGCCTTAGAAAGTAGTTTGTTTCGTTCCGAAGTTGGAGTATAGGAAATAACATCCGAACCGATTGGCGGAAAAAAACAATCTAAGGATGAAGTGGATGCCCATGCGCACTGTAGTCCAGGGGAGGAGTCACCTATCTTGTGATACTTCGAAGACTCTTCCAGGACAACAATGTGCAATCATCCGTACCCAACACTAGGCGGCGATCTATGCTAAGATATGAATTCAGCAGCCCACATGCCTCGAACACATAATTATTGTGGAGCTAAGCAAACACAAAAGCTTTCATAAAAAGCGCCTTTAAACTCGTCCAACTCTCCAAAACGAGTTGCCACAGATGTCATAAATAAAGCATATGTTTTACACATCAGTGAAAACCAAGCATTGTTCAATTGTGTTGGATGCGGCTGACTCTTCCCTGTGAAAAGATCTTATACTATGCTTGACAGTGAATGGGCCATAAACAATGTAAATTGCCCACAGTCACCATATTTTAGGCGGACGCTGAAACTAAAATACGGTTTTGTAATTTGATCCTAAAAAAGGCAGTTTCACAAATTAAATGGACTCGCCAAAGAAGAGGAATTTTTCAAAAAAACTTGCAAATGCTTTGTGCAAAAGATACCTTTTGAGATGGCCATGTCAGAAATAAAATTTAAAAAGAGCACTAGCAGGCTACGTGGAGAAAGCATGCTGAATTCATCTTTCATGGAAATGCTCTCACTTTGAAGTGAGATGAAAGCAAAATAAACACCAGGCTCCCACGAAAACACAGCTTGACATTTGACCTCGGTCTTTGAATGCCTAGCAAAGGTGACAAGTTAAGAACAAGATTCAAAGGCCTGTTTATTACAGAAAAGAGTTTGTGGAAGAATACTGTAAAAATGGCTTTAGCATAGGGAGGTACAAACTCAAGCTACACAGCCTAAAGAAAATAAAGCAAGCAAATCAAAAGTCAGAAGAAGTGAACTACATACACAAAGCCAATAGCATTCCATGGGTGGAATGCATTCCCAGGTCAACTTAATTAAAGTCCCTAAGATGTCTTTCGCATACCACAATATAAAAGGCAGCTTTTTGTGAATCTGCTGCAGTGTCCTGCAAGCTCAATGCTCTTCCGCCTGCGGTGTTGCGGAGCCATAAGCCAGAGCTAATTGACTGCCTCACCTCTCGTTTTCTCTACCATCATCCGCCTGATGCTCTCCTTGGTTTGGCAGCTCTGTGGACGGGGACCCTTTACCAGAAGGCTCATTGGTTTCCAATGACAACGGGCCATCAGCCCCTATGGAGAAAAGAATTAGTGGTCTTCTATGCAGGAAGTCTTATGTTCTATGTGTCCAACTGACACCACCCACCCAACACCACCAACCTTTATTTGGATCAATGCAGATAACATTCATTCAAACATCTTAAAAAAACGTTCATATTTTAAAAAAATGACTAAAACGCATACAAAGATAACCTCAGAAAATGCACAAATGAAATAAACAAAACACAGGACAGGAAGTAATAATCAATAGTTATGATTGCCGTAACAGATGTAATATCTTAGAACCTCCAGATGTAAAAGCTGTTTCCTTCTATGGATGGCATGAGAAACGTAAACAGATACTCTATGACAAATTCACATTGTCAAGGCAACAAATAAAGTTAAAAGCATCTTTGTAATGAAATAATGTTTTCTTTTAAAAACAAGGGCCGCAGTATTGGTTTCTTCGGGTCCCTATAAAACTTACAAAAAAGAATCAAATGCCGTGTGGACTGAATGGACTTACCATCGCAAGGGCATTTGGGTAACATGTGGGCACAAAATGCTGTTTTAGGAAAAGCAACTATAAGAACAATAGTTACTTACCTGTAATCTGTGGTTCTCCAGTATTGGTGTCTTTCATAGATTCACATGCCTGAATCATTCCCCGTCGTCGGAGTGGGAGTCCCACGGTACATAAAAAAGCAATAAAATGCTATAAATATATAGTAATACCAATAGAAATGAACCAGGAAGTAAAACAGCCAATGGTACAGTAGGCAAAAACTTCCACATCTATGACCCTCATAGTCATTATGTATAGTCCAAACTACAGCCAATCAGGCGCCAGCACCCACTAGAATGTTCTCCCCAGAGGCTCAGGCTCTCAGATTTTCTCGCAAGGAGTGAAGGTAAACCACAATAGCCTAAAAAGCCTCTGAGGGGAGGTGGGCGGGTTGCATGTGAATCTATGAAAGACACCAATACTGGAGAACCACAGATTACAGGTAAGTAACTATTGTTCTTCTCCAGTATTAGGGGTGTCTTTCATAGATTCACATGCCTGAATCAGAGTAGCTAGCAGTACATATCTTTGCTGAACAGACGCTCATAACACCCAGCTTGTCAGTTAGTAATGCAAATAACAATGCAAAGTGAATATACACCTATGGTATAAAGCATAACATAATGCAATCATGAAAATATGTGAAAACATAACATAAGAAGCGTCTGACAGCAGAAAACAAGGAGGTGGGAAACAGAGGCTCACCTTAATGAAACAGATTCCGTAGAACAGCTCGACCCACAGAAGTATCAGCCTCGCTGATGGACTCTAGACAGTAATGTCTGGTAAAGGTATGGCGACTCGCCCAAGTAGCCGCTTTGCAGATCTGCTGAAGAGGGACTCCAGAAAATAAGGCCGTAGATGAGGAGACTGCTCTTGTAGAGTGCGCTCTGGGCGCAGATGGTAAAGGTCTCCCAGCCTGTGCATGGCAAAAGGCAATGGCAGCAGATATCCATCTTGCAATAGTCTGTTTTGATACTGCCTGCCCCTTACGAATCGCACCGTAGGTAATGAACAACTGGTCAGAGGTGCGTACAGTAGAAGTTCTTTGTAGATAGAATTTAAGACATCTTCTAATGTCAAGCGAGTGTAAAGCTCTTTCCGCAGGAGTTTGCGGGTCTGGAAAAAATGATTTAAGAACAACAGGTTCGTTCAGATGGAAATCCGAAGGTACTTTAGGAATGTATTTGGGATTTGTGCGAAGTATGACAGAATCGCTTGTGAATTGGAGGAAAGGATGATGAACAGTGAAAGCTTGGATATCACTAACTCTCTTGGCGGATGTTAAGGCTAAAAGCAGTGATACCTTCCACGAAAGATACTTCAAGTCAGCACGATGGATGGGCTCAAATGGGTGACGCATGAGTTGACCCAGGACCACATTCAGATGCCACAAAGGAGGTGGACGACGTACGGGAGGGAACATTCGAAAGAGGCCTTTAAAGAACTGTTGGATAATTCTTGCTGAATATAGAGAATTGGACCCATCCTGTCGATATCTGGATATTGCAGCCAGAAATACCTTTAAGGTAGCATGGGACAGACCTGTTCGTGCCAACTGCAAGAAAAAAGGAAGAATTTCCTCAGGCTTTGCCAAAAAAGGGTGAACACCTGCTGAACGGCACCAGATACAGAAGCGTTTCCATTTGAGACTGTAAGTCTTGATGGTAGCGGGTGCTCTAGCTTTGGCCAACACCTCTTTACAGTCTGCCGGGATGTTCAAGTGTGCAAACTCATGGTGTTCAGGAGCCAAGCCGCTAGTCTCAGCGATGCTGGGTCCGGATGGAAGACTTGACCCTCCTGAACACTGAGCAAGTTCGGGATTGGATGTAACTGAATTGGTTTGCTCTCTGATAGTAGGAGGAGCTCCGTAAACCAATACTGGCGCGGCCATCTGGGCGCGATCAGGATCAGTCGGCAAGGTTCCTTCCTCATCTTCCGCAGAACCTTGGGGACTAACGGAATCGGTGGGAAAGCGTACGCAAACCTCAGGGACCAATCGATGGAGAACGCATTCCCCAGAGAATTCTTGTGGGGGTGCCAGCTGGCGAAGCTCAGGCATTTGCTGTTGGTACTTGTCGCAAATAGGTCCAGGTCTGGCCAACCCCACTGATGAAAGATGTGGTCCACTGTGTTCTGGTGAAGCTCCCATTCGTGGTTGGTGATCGTTGTCCTGCTGAGTGCGTCCGCAAGTACGTTTTCCGTTCCCGGAACATGCACCGCCTGCAACTGTACATTGTGGTGAAGAGCCCATGTCCATAATTCCTGCGCCTCTTGAGACAGGAGAAGAGATCGAGTTCCTCCCTGTTTGTTTACGTAGTGCATACTTGTTGTGTTGTCTGTTCTTATCAACACATTGGTGTTCTGAATGATGGCACAAAACGCCTTGAGGGCAAGAAAAATGGCTCTCAGTTCCAAACGATTAATGTGCCACAGTTTCTGTTGCACAGTCCACTTGCCACTGATCGTGAGGCCTCGTAGATGAGCCCCCCAGCCCTCGAGGGATGCATCTGTAGTGATGGTGAGACTTGGTGGTTCTTCAAGGAACGCATGACCCTGACTGAGATGACATCTCTGTGTCCACCACAGAAGAGACTCCTTCATGAGTGGTGTGATTTGAATGAGGTCCTCGAAAGTGCCTGAAACCTGTTGCCATTGCAAGGCTAGTTCCTCCTGAAGCGGCCTCATATGAAGCCGGCAATTTGGAAGTAATGGAATGCAAGCCGATGCCATCCCCAGAAAGGATTTGTATAGTCGGACAGAAAGTGACTTTCTTTGCATGAGATCTTGTGCTAGCCGACTTATTTTCAATTGTCTCTCCTTGGAAACGAAAGCTTTGCATTTGTGAGTGTCCAACATTGCTCCTAAGAATGCTATTCTTTGAGACGATTGCATTTGGGATTTGGAGAAATTTATTGTCAGGCCTAGAGACTGAAACAGGTGGAGACACTGTTGAAGATGACTTAGAACGGTGCCATGAGAATTGGCCTTTATAAGGCAATCGTCCAGATATGGGAAAATTTGTATTCCCTCCAGCCGGAGGTGCGCAGCTACTGGAGCTAAAACTTTCGTAAAAACTCTTGGAGCTGACCGTAGTCCAAAAGGAAGGACTTTGAATTGGTAGTCCCTGCCAGCCACCCTGAAGCGAAGGAATTTCCTGTGGCGAGGTAGGATGGGGATGTGGAAATATGCATCTTGGAGGTCTAGGGTGACCATGCAATCTCCTGCTGTTAGAAGATGCAAAATTTCTTGAAGAGAGAGCATCCGGAATGTCAATTTCCTTAGATATTTGTTTAATGCACGAAGATCGAGGATCGGGCGCCACTCCCCGTTCTTCTTTCTGATAAGGAAGAACCTGGAGTAAAATCCTAGTCCTCTCATCCTCTGAGGAACGCTCTCGATAGCTCCTTTTTGTATCATCATTTTGATTTGGGTAAGCAGCTCCTTCAGGTGAGCTGGAGGCGGGCCCTTTGGTGGTACATTCGGGGGGAATTTTTCGAATTCTAGGGCATGGCCCCTGGCGACAATATCCAGGACCCATTTGTCCGTTGTTATCGACTGCCAATTGGAGTAAAATTTGGATATTCTTCCGCCAAGTCTTTTGAGAGGGTGGAAATACGGTGGTGGCAGGTGAAAAATTTCATTGTCGCTTGTCCTTGCCGCGGTAGGTAGCCTTACCCCTGTTTGGGGTGTATTGAGATCTTTTCTGCCCATAAGACTGGTAGCGCTGATTTTGGTAGCGCTGATTACTCTGACGGTATGAGGATTGTTGATGTTGTTGCTGGTATCCACCTCTATTGAAGGACGTTCCTCGTCCTCTCGCTCCTCGAAAGGGCGGCTTGTGGAATTGTAGAGTGCCTAAGGATCTGGCTGTTTCGGTATCCTTTTTGATAGTCTGTAAGGCCTCCTCTACCTTGGGGCCGAATAAATATTCGCCATCAAATGGCATGTCTAGAACTCGGTTTTGTACTTCCTGTCTGAAGGCAGTGGAACGTAACCACCCCTGTCTACGTAGGACCGCAGCTCCTGCCAATTGGCGAAATCCTGTAGATGCAACATCAACAGCTGAATCAATTATCTCTTCAGAGGTCCTTTGACCTTCATGGAGAATTTGGAGTGCCTCCGCCTTGGATGGCTCAGGGAGCAGATCAATAAATGGTGAGATGTCAGACCACATTTGACGGTCGTACCGACCTAAGATGGCCAATGCGTTGGCAGCACGGACAGTCGTTGCAGCCATGGTGGAAACTCGTTTTCCTATTGAGTCTAGGCGTCTGCCATCTCTATCCGGCGGCGCAGTAACTGCAGAGGACGGATTTCTGGCCCTTTTCTGGGCCGCCTGGACAATTACCGAGTCAAGTTTTGCTTGTCCAATGAGACAGGCAGGCGTCTTGTCTGGAGCTTTATATTTCTTATCAATTCTTGGCAAGACTGGAGGAATAGAAGCCGGCGTTGACATCACCTTAACACCTTCCTTCCAGATGAATTCCACAATGGGTATTGTCCTAATTTGTCGCCTGGGCTGATCTTTAAAATCGTAAAGGAAACATTCTTGTTGAGTATGCTCCATTTTCATATGAAAACGTGCGGTTGCACGCTCCATTAGCAAGTGAAAACTCGCTACATCAACAGGAGGGGAGGCCGACGCAGTCTGAGGAGATGTTGAAGGAGATTGTACCTGATAGTCCTCCCACTCCGATAAATCATCCACTTCTCCTTCTTCCCGTTGGTCGTCATCTTCCGAGGATTGCGGGTCCTCTTCGTGAGCAGGTTGTGGGTGTGAAGGTGGACACACCGATGGGAGCACGGGTGGAGGCGTTTCCGAAATTGGAGTTGCCTGTCCAGAACCTGCCGATTCCGAAGGGGGAAACCTCCGATAGTAATCGTCCAACATAAACTGTAAGTTGGATATTAAATCCAAAGGCACTTGAGCAACAGGGGTACTCACAGGCATCGATACCTCAGCAGGAGAGTGAGAATCCTCATATTCATCATCTTGAAGTTTAATATGTAACTCCGATGGACTAGTGGCTTGCCCAAAAGTATTCTGGACCATCTCATTGTCACTGTCAGAATCCAGCAGTTGGTCTGGGACTTCAGATGACACCTTGTGAGGTGAAACACGAAGAGGCGAAAGTCTCATTACAGTGTTGCGCAGTTGGTCTGCTGCTTGCCGTGGTGTTAAAAACACCGTCGACGGAGACCACACCTGTAGTGCCGTGCATGAGGATAACTGCGGCGTCGTCGGAGGGTTAACTCCCGATGGATTTGTCGTCGACGGGACACTCTTCGTCGACGGGACACTCTTCGTCGACGGGACACTCTTCGTCGACGGGACACTCTTCGTCGACGGGACACTCTTCGTCGACGGGACACTCTTCGTCGACGGGACACTCTTCGTCGACGGGACACTCTTCGTCGACGGGACACTCTTCGTCGACGGGACACTCTTCGTCGACGGGACACTCTTCGTCGACGGGACACTCTTCGTCGACGGGACACTCTTCGTCGACGGGACACTCTTCGTCGACGGGACACTCTTCGTCGACGGGACACTCTTCGTCGACGGGACACTCTTCGTCGACGGGACACTCTTCGTCGACGGGACACTCTTCGTCGACGGGACACTCTTCGTCGACGGGACACTCTTCGTCGACGGGACACTCTTCGTCGACGGGACACTCTTCGTCGACGGGACACTCTTCGTCGACGGGACACTCTTCGTCGACGGGACACTCTTCGTCGACGGGACACTCTTCGTCGACGGGACACTCTTCGTCGACGGGACACCCTTCGTCGACGGGACACCCTTCGTCGACGGGACACCCTTCGTCGACGGGACACCCTTCGTCGACGGGACACCCTTCGTCGACGGGACACTCTTCGTCGACGGGACCGTCTTCGTGGACGAGTCACTCTTCGTCGACGGTGTTATTTTCGTCGACGGCGTAGAGCCTGACGACGAGCTCGTCGACGGAGTCTTTTTCGTCGGCGGTAAAGCCTTTAAAGGTGTCGACGACGAGGCGTCGACGACCGACGTCGACGAAATAGGCCTCACAGAAACAAAAACCATCGTTGGAGACGCCGTAGACGAGGACATAACCATACTAGGTTTAGGAGATGAAAATTTTACCGTATATGTCACTGAAGTCGTCGTTCTCGTCGACGAGGAAGCTGAAGAGGACTTCATAGGAGGCGGAGATGAAGTCTGTGGTAACATCCTGTCAGAAGATAGGGAAAGCTTGAGTTTTTTCCCCTTTGTGGAAGCAGAAGCGCCTTCCATGCCCTTGGAGGTGGGGACAGCCTGAGAAGTGGAAGGCTGATCCTGTCCCTTAGCAGGTGGTTGTTTTTTAGGCAGTTTAGCCTTGGGAGATGACAGTCCCTCAGGCGCAGGTCTCTTCCTGGAGGCTGAAGTGGAAGCAGAGGTGACACTGCCTACTTCAGAAACAGGATTAGAAGAATCCTTTAGCCTCTTCAACCACAGCAGTAAACGACCCTCTCTATCCCTGAGAGTCTTCTGAGGCATGGTTCTGCAGATCTTACAATCAGAGGCCTGGTGATCTGGGTAGAGACAATAGATACACTTTCTGTGTGGATCTTTCTCAAAAAGCCGAGGCTTACCACAGCAGTCACAGGCTCTAAAGAGAGATTTCTTTGAAGACATCCTGAAGAGAAGACACAGATGAAGTTAGAAGTTAGAAAACTGAGCAGAGCTCAGGGAGACTCCCTTCACACGACGTGCGGTAGAAAATCTGAGAGCCTGAGCCTCTGGGGAGAACATTCTAGTGGGTGCTGGCGCCTGATTGGCTGTAGTTTGGACTATACATAATGACTATGAGGGTCATAGATGTGGAAGTTTTTGCCTACTGTACCATTGGCTGTTTTACTTCCTGGTTCATTTCTATTGGTATTACTATATATTTATAGCATTTTATTGCTTTTTTATGTACCGTGGGACTCCCACTCCGACGACGGGGAATGATTCAGGCATGTGAATCTATGAAAGACACCCCTAATACTGGAGAAAGTGCAATGTGCCTATTCTCAGTCTAGTTAGGAAGGATCTATGTTGGATATTCGATACTAGAATAAGATAGCTCTGGGCAATTGGCTGTACGGGGCCCAGTTTAAGTCACTCTCTGTTTCCCCATCAGCCATCCTTTGCAATTCAGAATGTTTTTTAAATCCTTTTTTACTAAATTGTAGCAATTCAACAGAATTGTCAATGTTCAAATTAGCATCCTTAGGCATTCTGTTATCATCGCTTTGGTGAATTTAATGCCATCTTTACTACATATATTATGCCAAAGGGTGATGGGACTGGTCAGCAAACCGTCCTCTAAATAGGGGACCGCCAATTTCTTGAGGACTAAGTAACAGGATGTTGAACAGGGCACTGCTAATAATCTAAATAGGAAAAGGTTTTCCTGGGTCTGTTGCAATTTACAGTTTGTCAGGCCGCACTAAGAGGCTTCATAATGGACAGATATACATTTACTTTTATATAGGGTGAACAGCGCTCTACTGGGCTTGTTCCCAATTTTAGATGCAAACCTAAAAAGGGCTTCTGAGAATCTAATAAATTTCAATGTTGCTGCTCTCAGGTGTGTCCCCAGTGGCTGTTATTAGAAAAATGCACCTGTAAGTAAAACTTTCTTTTGCAGCGAGTGCTTCTCCCTGTATTTGATGGGTTTTCTTTTTGGGCCCTTCCTTTCCCACATGTCATAGTGAATGTTTTCTTTAAATTGATTTTCATGTCCCTGTCTTCCATATACGAAGTGAAACAGTTTCTCAGAAGCTGGAGACCGTTGCCGGATCTAGAGATCAAGACGGCATCATCTGAGTACAGGAGGGCCAAGGTTAGCCGCTGTTCAACATTTGGGCATCTGTGTTAATCTTCCGCAAAAACTCATCCACCCCTTTAATATGTAACAACAATAAAAGGGGGGCAGGAACACAGCCTTGACAAATTCCTAGGGTAATTTTAAAACATGGTTTAACTTCCCGCCCTTGACTCTTATCGTACTGGTGGTGTTAACTGTGCACATAACTGTGACAGGAAAGTCACAATCTCAACGGGGCAGCCATCTTAACAAGTGACTGCCACAACTTAGCATGGTGAACCAAATCAAATGCGCTGCTCAAATCAGCAAAACCTAAGTAGATGTGACCCACTTTAGCCAAGGTGTATGTACTGATAAGAAGATGGCGGTTGCGACGTTGTTCCATGGCGCCCACATCCCTTCTATAACCATATTGGGCGCCTGTTAAAATGTGACTCTCTATCACTCAGGAGTCCAAACTCTCTAGTAGGACTCCACTGAGGACTCTAGTAGGACTTTAGCTGAGGAGTTCAGAAGGGATATTGGGCGAAAACACCTTGCATCCCCTGTCCCCTTTTTTGAAATCAGGACTATGATGCTTTCTTAACCTCTAGGTTTCATCTTCTCCAACCTTCTCACTTCTGCACCACCATCACACCCATCTATCTTGACATCAATCCTAGATAACCTATTTGTAGTTCTTCCTCATAAGCAGTTTCTCATGACAAATCACCCAGTACCCTTGGACTTCACCCTTTCACTCATCATCTCGCATCTCCTTTCACACCAGGCTACAGCCTGCTTTTCCTTGCTGCCTTCACAATGTCTCTCTTTTCTTTTCTATACAGTTACCATCCCATTAACCCCTTCTCCTCACTGTAGTAGGGAGCCTTTTCAAACGATATACTAGCTATAGCATTTTCCAACATCACAACATTTTAAACCCCTGACCCACCATGGATAAGTGCTCCCTTCATACCTCCATCGCGATCAAAGTTCTCAGACGAAGGTGTGAAAATAGTCACCCCTCCTCCCGAAGCCTCAGGTCCATCGCTGGTACTTCCAATCTTCAGCCGGCTGGCACTGCTATCTCCACGCTCAAACGACTTCTGAGGGTGACTGCCCTTCCGTTCGGAGACAATCGGTCTTTCTACTGTAATAGAAAATACGATTTTCAGTGAATAAAGTGATTTTTGAGCTAACTGACATTCTCGAAATCACATTGTATGGGACTTCAGGGTGTTAATGTCATCCCGATGCCACAACGTATTCTTATGCGAGTGTGTGCGCAGGGATAAGGGGGGAGATAAAATAGAGTCTGGCTTTCAATATGCTCTATCCAAGCATTTGCTTGGATTAGAGAAGTGGTTCTTTATTTCGACTGCTTCCATGGACACAAGGAGCTGTACCACCAGTCCAGTTCTCACTTGCACTCTATGTACAATCCCTGTAGCAATGTACAGGAAGGCCTATGATCATCTGCCAAACTCTGTTCTGTGCTAAATGCCATTGCTGTGGTTTATCCATCGAACCCTTCCCAGCATGCTATTAAACATTACTGTAGTGATGTACGTGATCTTCTGACCAACCCTCATCTGCATGCTACAAACCATTGCTGAGATCGAGCTTTAACATACATTTAAAACTTTGTACTAAGTTTTCAACCACACGTGGGAGACCTAGATAACATTCTCACAGTATTGGAGTTTCTGTCCACTTCTTCCCTTTAGTATTTCTATAGTAAGACCATTTGAACCCTTTTCACAATTATAAGGAATAAGTTACTTACCTTGGGTATGAATATGCTACTTACCAGTATGCATCTGTTCTTGGCATGTAGGGCTGCTAACATTCATATCTTAGCATTAGATCGCCGCCTAGTGTTGGGCTCGGATGATTGCACATTGTTGTCCTGGAAGAGTCTTCGAAGTATCCTGAGATAGGTGGCTCCTCCCCTGGACTACAGTGCGCATGGGCATCGGCTCCATCCCCAGATTGTTTTTCGCCATTGTGGCAGGAGATGGAGTGAAAGTGTAAAGGATGTCCATGCTAATGAATAAATACAATAGTATATCTGCAGCTGCGACAGGCACCGGGGAGGAGGGCGGGCGATATGAATGTTAGCAGCCCTACATGCCAAGAACAGATGCATACTGGTAAGTAGCATATTCAGTTCGAGGCATGTGGGCTGCTAAATTCATATCTTAGCATAGAATACATAGCAGTCCCTCCATCAGCGGCGGTTGCCCGTGCCAGCTGCAGAAACCTGAAAAAGTGTCTTTAGAACAGCCTGTCCTACAGCTGCTTGCTGCTTGGAATGCACATCAACACAGTAGTGTTTTGTGAAGGTATGTGGTGTGACCCACGTGGCTGCTCTGCAAATATCCTCTAAAGGAATGTTCCCTAGGAAAGCCATGGATGCCCCCAGTTTGCGTGTGGAGTGCGCTCTGGGGGGTATTGTTAAAGTGCGCTTGGCTTTTTGATAACATATCTGGATGCACTTAACAATCCACCTGGCTATCCCAGCTTTGGAAATTGGGTTGCCTTTGTGTTGTGGTGCGAAGGCAACAAAGAGTTGTTTCGTCTTTCTAAAGGGTTGTGTTCTGTCTATGTAGTACATCAACGCCCTCCGTACATCTAAGGTATGGAGCATTCTTTCCGCCACCGTTTGCGGGTTTTGAAAGAATGCTGGCAAGTCAATAGTTTGATTAAGATGAAACTGTGACACCACCTTAGGAAGGAATTTAGGGTTAGTGCGTAGCACCACCCTATTTGGGTGAATTTGAATGAACGGCTCTTGTATGGTGAGCGCTTGCAGCTCACTGACACGCCTCAGAGACGTAATAGCTATCAGAAAGGCCACTTTCCACGTAAGGAATTGGAGCTCACACGAGTGCAGTGGCTCAAATGGTGGCCCCATCAGTCTGGTGAGAACGACGTTGAGGTTCCACACCGGAGCTGGTGGAGTTCTTGGGGGAATGACTCTCTTCAGACCTTCAAGGAAGGCTTTAATGGCGGGCACCCTGAAGACAGAGAGGTGCTGCCTGTTCTGAAGATAAGCCGCTATGGCTGAGAGATGTATCCTAATGGAAGTGTACGCCAGATTGCACTTGTAGAGATGTAACAGATAACAGATGATGTTGGGAATAGATGCATCTAGCGGGTTGATGTCATTGGACGTACAGTAGATGACAAAACGCTTCCACTTAGCAGCATAGCATGCTCTAGTAGTAGGTTTCCTCGCCTCCTTGATGATACTCATGCATTCTGGAGGTAGGTTAAGGTATCCAAACTCTAGGACTTCAGGAGCCAGATCGCCAGGTTGAGCTGTCGTGGATCTGGATGCTGAATGTCTCCATGGTTCTGCGTCAAAAGACTGGGTGTGAGGCGCAGTCTTTGATGCGGCACCACCGAGAGTTCGAGGAACGTGGTGTACCAAGCCTGGCGCGCCCACGTTGGAGCAACCAGGACGAGTGTCATGGAGTGCTGCCTTAGCTTTCTTGCGACCAGCGGTATTAGAGGGGCTGGCGGAAAAGCGTATGCAAATTTGCCTGACCAGTTCATCCATATCGCATTCCCCTGCGACTGTGGGTGAGGGAACCTGGCGGCAAAGAGTCGGCATTTTGCGTTCTCCTTTGTTGCGAACAGGTCTATCTCCGGATGACCCCACTGTTGGAAGAACGGGTGGAGAACAGAAGGGTGTATCTCCCACTCGTGCATCTGATGGCTGTATCTGCTGAGCAGATCCGCCATCTGATTGTCCTTGCCCGGGAGGTGTTCTGCCATGAGGAAGATGTTCCTCTGAATGGCCCACTTCCACATGCTCTGAGCCAGATGAGACAGCTGTGGCGAGTGGGTGCCTCCCTGCTTTTGAATGTAGTACATCGCGGTCATGTTGTCCGTCCGGACTAGCACGACCTTGTTGCTCAGATGTACAATGAAGGACTTGAGCGCCATGAAGATTGCCATCAGTTCCAGATAGTTGATGTGCATCTTCTGTTGCTGCGTCGTCCATAGTCCCTGCACTGTGTAAGTGAGCACATGAGCTCCCCATCCCTGGAGAGACGCGTCCGTTGTCAGGATAATCTGCGGCACAGGCTCTTGGAACAGTCGGCCCTTGCAAAGGTTGTGTGGAGTCCACCAATGCAGAGAGTCGTATGCCCGACTGGTAACCAACACTAGGTCTGTTAATTGCCCACGAGCCTGTGTCCACTGATTCGCTAAGCACTCCTGGAGCGGGCGCATATGCAACCGTGCGTGAGGGACTATGAAGATGCAGGAGGCCATCATGCCTATCAACTGCATGAACACTCTCGCTGGCAGGGAGTGTCGTGGTCTGAATCGTTGGATCAGCGACTGAATGCTGTCGATTCTGACTTGGTTTGGCTGAGCCATGGCTGTCAGGGTGTTGATCGTAGCACCCAGGAACTGCCGGACATGTGCCGGCTGAAGATGCGATTTCGGGTAGTTCAGGGAGAAACCCAGATCGTGAAGCAGGCGAATTGTAGTCGACATGTCTGCGGCGCACTGTTGCTCCGACTTGGCTTGTACGAGCCAGTCGTCTAGGTAGGGGTAGACATGGATGTTCTGCCTCCTGAGGTGCGCCGCCACTGTCGCTAGACACTTGGTGAACACCCTCGGGGCTGTTGTGACTCCGAAGGGTAGGACTTTGAACTGGTAGTGCCTGCCTTGAATAGTGAACCTGAGATATTTCCGGTGTGACGGGTGTAGTGGAATATGGAAATAAGCATCCTTGAGATCTAAGGTTGCTAAGAAGTCTCCCTGGTTTAGCAAGGGAAGAATCTGCTGCAGTGTAAGCATGTGGAAATGTTCCGATAGTATGTACAGGTTGAGGGGACGTAGATCGAGAATGGGCCTGAGAGAACCGTCCTTCTTTGGAATAAGGAAGTACAGGGAATATACCCCTGTGCCTTCCTCCCCCACCGGCACGAGCTCGATTGCGCCTTTTTGCAGCATCGCCACTACTTCCTGCTGCAATAAGTGCAAGTGCTCTGCGGACATAGGCCTTTGCCTTGGTGGGATGTTGGGTGGAGTGGATTTCAACTCTAGGCAATAACCATACTGAACTAATTGTCGCACCCACCTGTCTGTGGTGATGTTTCTCCAGACGGGCAGGAACTGCTGCAGTCTCCCCCCGACAGGTGTTAGGTGGTCGGGGGGCAGTGACAGAGAGTCACTGTTTGCTTGGAGTAGAGGTGCGGGAGCTGTTGTTTCCTCTGCCGCGACCTCTGTTGCTGTTGTTCCTATAACCTCCCTTGTTCTGCTTAGTGAACGAGGCTTGCGCCCCACCTTTGGAGAACTGGGATTGTTGACCCATCTGTCCTCTGGTGACTCCACGTGCACCTGAGCGACGAAAATTGCCGCCACGAAACTGTTGGGACTGCAGGGCCCCCATAGATTTAGCAGTTTCCGTGTCCTTCTTTATCTTCTCTAAGGTGGCGTCAACATCCGGACCAAACAGACTATCAGGATTGACTGGCTGATTCAGAATTGTCGTCTGAATATCCTGCTTGAACCCTGAGATGCGGAGCCAGGCTTGTCTTCTCAGCATAACGCTAGTGTTAATAGCCCTAGCAGCTGTGTCCGCAGCGTCAAGTGCACACTTGATGGCTGCGTTTGATATTAGCTTTCCTTCCTCAATAAGCATCTTGGTGCCTTCTTGGAACTGTGGGGGCAGGTGTTGTATAACCTGTTCTAGGGTGTCGTAGTGCGCCCTATCATAACGCGCCAGGAGCGCCTGTGTATTTGCGATGCGCCAAAAGTTTGCCGCCTGTGCAGCCACTCTTTTGCCTCCTGCCTCAAGCACTTTGGACTCCTTGTCCGGGGGAGGAGCTTCACCCGTTGTCTGGGAGTTGGCACGTTTCCTGGCATTGGCAACCACAAGAGAGTCCAGTGGCAACTGTCCCCGGATGTAGACGGGGTCCGCAGGAGCAGGCCTGTACTTCTTTTCAATGCGAGGGTTGACCACTCTAGCCCTCGTAGGCTCCTTAAAAATGTCTCCAGCATGTTTGAGAACACCTTTCAGCATAGGAAGTGTCTTTACTGTCCTCTCAGATATGGCAAAGGTGTCAAAAAGGAAGTCTTCCTCAACCGGGTCGGCATGCATGTCCACATCATGATTGGCCGCCGCCCGTTCAATTAGTGCATGAAATCCTGCTGAGTCCTCAGTCGGGGATGCACGTGCATTAAAGGTTTGCGGGTCTTGGCCCGCACCCTGGGTGTTTTGGTCACCAGAGTCGTCGTATGAATCTGGTTGTACATCAGGGTCATCGATGGGGAAATTGTACTGTTCATCCTCATCATCTTCCTCACCCACAGAGTGTTCTGGGGAGGGAGTAGGGCTCCGTCTAGGAGGAGGCTGAATCGGCTCCGTGAGGCCTAAGGCGTCAAGGGGCACCCTCTTCTTCTTCAACGGGATGACGTAGGGGTCCACCGGCTCCGAAGTGATCTTCCGTTTATAGAGGGTCAGCTTGCCGGTGGCAGCATCGATGAAATGCTCTGAATCGTCCACCGAGTCGAGTACACGACGTGGAAGAGGGTCTGGCAGTGAGGAAACCTGCTTCGGAGCCGATTTCGTCGAAAACGCTTTCGGCGCCTCCTTAGGTGGCAAGAGAAAAAGGAGTTTCCCCGAAGGCTTAGCCGGAGCGTCCTTTTGCGGCTGCGGTGATGGCATCGGAGCCGATGGAGCAAGGGCCTTCTCCCTGATTCTCTGCAGTGACTCCGCAATGGGGGACGGTACACTGCCAGCGGGTTTCGTCGCCGACAAGGATGCTTTGAGCGGTCCCTCGGATCCGACGTCCTCGCGGGCCTTGTGCGGTTTGGGCGCGGAAACCTTCTTCGGGTCCTCCGAATCTTGAGGCCGGGGCGCCGACTTCTTGGGCGTAGCCTCTTTGGAGCCGACCTTGGCGGGCTTGGACGGCGCCGGAGCCGTTGATCCGAGCCGACCATCTTTCTTGGGGGCCCTTTCCTCGGGCGTCGGCTTCGATTTCGGAGCATCGGAATCGACCGACTTCCTCGGCTTCTGCGGACCGGAGGTCGACGGAGCCGACGGGGTGACGGGCACCGACTTCTTCACAGGCACGGCAGCCATTTTAGGAACACTCGAGTCCTTTGGTTTCAGTTTCGATTTCGGGTCGGCCATTTTAGGTGTTGACGACCCCGACGGTTTCAGTTTCGGTTTCGAAACGTCGTGCCCAGCAAGTGAGTCCGAAGCCGGGCCCGAAGGCGGGGCTGTGGCTTGCGGCAACGGGTCCAGGGTAAGGCCGACAGGCGATCCCGTGTCCCGGTCGTCCTCGAAACTTTCGGGGCAGAGCTCGTCCGCAGAGCTGTCCGCCGCGGCCCCATAAATTTCATCGTCGTCTCCTACCTCTTCGACGTATTCGAGGACCTGACCCGCGACTCCGTCGTCATCTCCCGGATCCGCCTCGACCTCCGACCGTGAGGGGGAGATTTGTAGAAGGTGACCCTGGACCTCTTCTTCCGGGTCGCCGAAGATGTTCTCCGGATCCGGGGCCGCTTGCCTAGCTTCCAAGCGCACCGCGCGCCGAAGCTTGAGAGTTTTCTTGGAGCGGAACTGTGCACAGGCCTTGCACTTGCCGTCGTCGTGGTCCGGTGAAAGGCACTTGTTACACACAGGGTGTAGATCGATGTGTGGGTACTTAGACCCACAGAGCGGGCAGTACTTGAACGGGCTCCGCTCCATGTCCGTAAAGGCTTGCTGTCGTGTCGCGATGAGAAGGCCTCAAAGTTTAGAAAGCGAAGAAAACTCCGCTTATTCCGGCTTCAAGAGACGGAAGACTCGAGACCGAGCGCAGACAATACCGACGCAAGAAAATCGAGGCCTTTTGGCCGGTAAAAGATAGTTTTACTTGGTTCCGACAGTAAGACGTCGAAACCACATCCGAACCCAATGGCGGAAAAAAACAATCTGGGGATGGAGCCGATGCCCATGCGCACTGTAGTCCAGGGGAGGAGCCACCTATCTCAGGATACTTCGAAGACTCTTCCAGGACAACAATGTGCAATCATCCGAGCCCAACACTAGGCGGCGATCTAATGCTAAGATATGAATTTAGCAGCCCACATGCCTCGAACATGATGTATCTGTAAGAGACATTAGTAGGTATAGATTCCTTACCACCCCACATATCCTCCCCGTTCTGCAAACTGACTTCTAGGGATAGGGACTCCCTTACAGGGCCCTAGTTATGTGCACCAGTGGTCAGTGTCTTGCATGGCTCTGCGCTTCTGGAGTATAAAGTCTTGTCAGAACTTTCATCAGTGCACAGGGGCAGCATCTAAGTAGACACCCCGACGTCATCCTGGCAACCACGACTGACGACGAATGCGGAGTCGACCGACGCCACCTAGAGACGCGTAGGGGTACTGCTATGAAAAGATTTCTCCGGATCCAGTCTGATGCCTGGGGGTAATTCTAAGGTAAGGAATCTATAAATACTAATGTCTCTTCCAGATACATCGTTACCGAAGATTCCTTACCTTAGATACCCCAGCAATGATAACCCCGGTGGTGGGTCTGCAAACTAAGTTCACAACAGGAAGTCCTGGAGAACAGAACGGCAGAAAAAGCAGTAATGTTTTCTGAATGTGTGCAAGGATGCCCACATGGCTGCCTGGCAGATGTCAACCAATGGAACTCCACGTCCCAAAGCAGTAGTGGCTGCCATCACCCTGGTAGAGTGGGCGCGCATCCTACTGGAGGATCTTTTTTCGCCAAAGAATAACAGATCTTAATACATAAGACAACTGTATGGTCGGCCCATCGGGACCCCGAAACTTACCCAATCATCCGGACCATTGTGCTAAAGACGACTCTTCACAGGAGACTGGGACCCTGATGCACAACACCAACAGTATGGCCGCCGAGAGGATAACCCCACCCACCTATCATATGTCCACACAGGAGAGAAGACAACGGAGTGATGTGGTGGAAGTAGGAGGTGCTGACCCCGGAAGCATCAACTGGGAGGGAGAGAAAAAGGACTGGTCCAACGAGGAAGAGAGAGCGAATCAAGGAGACGGAGACAATATGAGTGAGGGACATCGGGTGGAAGACTCAGGAGGCAGTGTCGAAGAAGAGGACGGGCCGAAGCTGAAGAGGAAGACGAGAGGTGGAGCGAGGAGTGGTGGTGCCCACCGGAGGATGCTGGAGAGCGGCCGCAACTCAAGAGAGTTGCAGCAGAGCCGGTGAGTGTCCACAGGAAGGGTGAGAGGAGGGAAGGGACTGCGGGTGACGGGCGGGAACCTGGCACATCTGGAGGAGCAACGGAATAGTAGACTGGCAGTATTCTCCCGCATTCTCTTCCTGAACACCCTGGGCTCCAAAACCTTGTACTCCTTTCTCTAAACCCCCCCCCCCCTGCAACTTACTAATAGTTTGAAAGGAGAAGTGCTGAGTCAGGGATTTAAAAGAAGTGAAAACTCTGGAGCGGACAGCCCTGAGAAGAGGCACTTCAGGGGAGTGATATTTCCTTAAATTTCTTTGTATATATCTTGGATAACTGGCTATTCTTCACTAAAAGAACAACCCACATTTACTTCTTTTTTTTTTTTTACACTGGTCGGGAGTGGTGATGGGTACACAACTTTCAAGTCCTATGACCCATCATTGACTGATCACTCCTTTCTCTCTCCATGTATGAGCTTCCAGGGAAGACCACTGAACCCAGAACGGAGAAGGCGAGACTGAGGATATCGGCCCTTGTACCCTGGAAGAAGGAGACTTTACGAAAGGAGGACCTTGTTATACCATCTCACCCCAAGACTTTGAACACCTTTAAATAAACCTTCACCATTAAGTAGTATATACAGCCTCCGCATCTGTTTATCCGGCAGGCGCTCCCACAACAACCCATCGAGAGAGAGAGTACGTTTGTGCACTGCCCGACCTTTCTTGGCACCCACGAAGTATGATTGAGAAGTCTTTAGTGAGGTCAAGGTAAAAAGACAGAGCACGTTTTGGGTCCAGACGGTGGAGTCTCTCCTCCTCCTTGCAAGGGTGCGGAGGCAGAAAGAAGGTGGGCAATGTGATGGTCTGGCCTATGTGTAAAGAGGTAACCACTTTGGGCAGAAAAGAAGGCCTAGTACGAAAGACCACTTTGTCCGGACAGAAAGAAAGAGGGGCTTAGAAGAAAGAGCTTGAAGCTCACTCACCCTGCGAGCAGAGGTGATGGATAGCAGGAAAGCAGTTTTCAAAGTAAGAAGACGAATAGGACAATTATGGTGTGGTTCAAAGGGAGCACACATAAGATAAGTAAGGATAATATTAAAGTCTCACTGGTGCATTACGAAAGGAGGAGGAAAGAGATGAGTAATGCCCTTCGGGAATCTATTTACAATAGGGGACTTGAAAAAAGAAGGTTGATCAGGAAGGCGAAGAAAGGCCGCAATGGCCAAAAAATAATCCTTAAGAGTGCCCAGAGCAGAGCCCTGCTTGGCCAAAAAAAATGAAGAGGAGAACCTCGGAAAGAGGGGCAGAAAGGGGATCCACAGCCTTTGCTGTGCACCATGCCACAAATTTGTTCTGTCTACAGGCATATACCATTTTAGTGGAGGGACGCCTTGCTGCCAAGATCACATTACAGACTTCGGGAGGAATGTCAAAAGCTGTCAACGGTCACCTCTCAATCTCCACACAAAGAGGTGGAGGCTGGACAGGTTCGGGTGAAGTGCCGTCCCCTGCTGCTGCGACAGAAGATCCTCCCGAAGAGGCAGTCTGATTGGAGGATCTATGGCCATGCTCAAGAGCTTGAGGTACCAGACTCTTCATGCCCAGTCCGGAGCCACAAGAATTACTTGGGCCCGGTTGCGCTCGATCCCCGTCAGCATTCTGGGTAGAAGTAGAACAGGTGGAAAGGCGTAGAGTAGGCCGCAACACCACTTGCGATGAAAAGCATCGCTGAGCGAGTGCCGCCTTGGAAACTCTAACACGCAGAACTGCTGACATTGTGCGTTCTCTTCGGTGGCGAACAGATCTAACCAAGGCTCTCCCCACTGCTGAAAGAGACCATGCACCACCTCCAAGTGAGGACGCCATTCGTGATCCATCATGCACAGGCAGCTGAGTTTGTCTGCCATGGCTTTCAGGGAACCTGCCAGGTGTTGAACCACCAGGGACATGCCCTGATGTTCCAGCCATGTCTTAAGGTGAAGAGCCTCTTGACATAGTGTCCATGAACCCAACCCGCCCGGTTTGTTAAAGTACCACATGGCGGTAGTGTTGACAGTGAACACCTGCACTACTCTTCCTCTGATAGAAGGAAGGAATGCCTTCGGTGCAAGATGGATTGTCCAAAGCTCCATAAGGTTGATGTGGAGCCCGGAATCCGCCGGAGAACAGAGACGCCCGGACTACGCTGGAGAACAGAGACCCCAGATCTCCGCCTCTCCCATGTGGCTGCCCCATCCCAGGAGTGAAGCATCTGTCACCACTGAGAACTCTAGCATGGGAGGGGAGATTGGTCTGCGGTTGACCCAATCCTGGTTTGTGAGTCACCACTGCAACTGATGTGTAGTCCCATCTGAGATCTGGAAGACATCGGAAAGATTCTCCTGATGCTGCGCCCACTGGAACTTTGGGTCCCACTGCTGAGCCTGCATGTGCCATCTGGCATGATCCACCAGCAGGATGTAGGAGGCCATAAGGCCCAGCAGCCTCAGCGTCTTTCTCACCGAAATCTGGGCTAGAGGGTAAAACATCAGTATCCTAGCCCGATATACGGGACTCGCTGCTCGGGAAGATAGACCCAAAACTGCGCTGTGTCCAGAACCGTTGTGATGAAAAGGAGCTTCTGAGAGGGAATCAGGTGTGACTTCGGCACGTTGATAGTAAACCCCAACGATTGCAGGAGCTCCGCCGTAGTCTGGAGTTGGGAGAAGACAGCCAGGGGCGAGCCAGCCTTTAACAGCAAGTAATCAACATAGGGGAAGACTGGAATCCCTGATCTGCACAGATGAGCTGCGACTACCGCCATCTTTTTCGTGAACACCCGAGGGGTGCTGGTAAGGCCAAAGACAAGCATGGTAAACTGATAATGCTCATGGCCTACCATGAGTAAAGGTAATGCCGGTGGGCAGGTAGGACAGGGATGTGAAATGAATATGCTACTTATCAGTATGCATCTGTTCTTGGCATGTAGGGCTGCTGACATTCATATCTATAGCATAGATCGCCGCCTAGTGTTGGATCCGGATGATTGCACATTGTTGTCCTGGAAGAGTCTTCGAAGTATCACAAGATAGGTGGCTCCTCCCCTGGACTACAGTGCGCATGGGCATCGACTCCATCCCCAGATTGTTTTTAGCCATTGTGGCGAAGATGGAGTGTAATAGTGTGAGCGATGGCCATGCTAAGAGTAAGTGTAAAAATTGTGCAGCCGCTACAGGCGCCGGGGAGGAGGGTGGGCGATATGAATGTCAGCAGCCCTACATGCCAAGAACAGATGCATACTGGTAAGTAGCATATTCAGTTCGAGGCATGTGGGCTGCTGAATTCATATCTATAGCATAGAATACATAGCAGTCCCTCCATCATGGGCGGCCGCCTGTGCCAGCTGCAGACGTTTGAAAGAGTGTTTTTAGAACAGCCTGCCCTACAGCTGCCTGCTGCTTGGAGTGCACATCTACGCAGTAATGTTTAGTAAATGTGTGTGGGGTAGACCATGTGGCTGCTCTACAAATGTCTTCCAAAGTGATATTACCAAGGAAAGCCATGGAGGCCCCTAACTTGCGGGAGGAGTGGGCTCTTGGTGATCTTGCTGAATGTTGCCATGGCTCTGCGTCAAAAGTCTGGGTGTAAGGTGCAGCCTTTGATGCGGTACCACGGAGAGTTCTAGAAACGTGGTGTACCATGGTTGGCGTGCCCACGTTGGAGCAACCAGGATGAGCGTCATTGAGTGTTGCTTTAGTTTTCGCGCCACCAGCGGTATTAGAGGTGCTGGGGGAAAAGCGTACGCAAATTTGCCGGACCAGTTCATCCATATCGCATTGCCCTGCGACTGTGGGTGCGGGAACCTGGCGGCAAAGCTTTGGCATTTTGCGTTTTCCCTATCTCTGGATGACCCCATTGCTGGAAGTACGGGCGGAGTACTGATGGATGTACCTCCCACTCGTGCATTTGGTGGCTGTACCTGCTGAGCAGATCCGCCATCTGATTGTCCTTGCCTGGGAGGTGTTCCGCCATGAGGAAGATGTTCCTCTGAATGGCCCACTTCCACATGCTCTGAGCCAGATGAGACAACTGTGGAGAGTGTGTTCCTCCCTGCTTTTGAATGTAGTACATTGCCGTCATGTTGTCCGTCCGGATCAACACGACCTTGTTGCAGAGATGTACTTTGAATGCCTTTATTGCCATGAAGATTGCCATCAGTTCTAGGACGTTGATGTACATCTTCTTTTGTTGCGTTGTCCATAATCCCTGCACTGTGTAGTGGAGTACATGAGCTCCCCAACCCTGGAGAGAAGCGTCAGTCGTCAGGATGATCTGTGGAACAGGCTCCTGGAACGGTCGGCCCTAGCAAAGGTTGTGTAGATTCCACCAATGCAGAGAGCTGTATGCCCGACCGGTCACCAACACTAGGTCGTTTAACTGTCCGTGAGCCTGATTCCACCGACGTGCCAAGCACTCCTGAAGCGGACGCATATGTAGTCTGGCATGCGGGACTATGAAGATGCAGGAGGCCATCATGCCTATCAACTGCATGAACACTCGTGCCGGGAGCGAGTGCTGCGGTCTGAATTTCTGGATCAGCGACTGAATGCTGTTGATCCTCACAGAATTTGGCTGAGCTGTGGCAGCCAGAGTATCTATCGTCACGCCCAGATACTGCCGCACGTGGGCTGGCTGAAGGTGCGACTTTGGATAATTCAGTGAGAATCCCAGATCGTGAAGAAGGTGAATGGTGTGGGACATGTTGGCAGCGCACAGCTTGGCCGACTTTGCTTGAACAAGCCAGTCGTCCAGATAAGGGTAGACGTGTACATTTTGTCTCCTGAGGTGCGCAGCCACCGTCGCCAGGCATTTTGTGAACACCCTGGGCGCTGTGGTCACTCCAAAAGGGAGGACCTTGAATTGGTAATGCTGATTCTGAATGGTGAATCTGAGGTATTTTCTGTGTGATGGATGTAGTGGAATGTGAAAATACGCGTCTTTGAGATCTAACGTTGCGAGGAAATCCCCTTGATTGAGCAACGGAAGAACCTGCTGCAGCGTGAGCATGTGAAAGTGTTCTGAGAGAATGTACTGGTTTAGGGGCCTGAGGTCCAGTATGGGTCTGAGGGACCCGTCCTTTTTCGAGATTAAGAAGTACAGGGAGTAGACTCCTGTGCCTCTGTCGTTCACCGGCACGAGCTCGATTGCCCCTTTTTGCAGCATGACGAGCACCTCTTGCTGCAATAAGTGCAAATGCTCTGTTGACATAGGACGGTGCCTTGGTGGGATGTTGGGTGGATGGACATTAACTCCAGGCAATAACCGTACTGGATACGTTTTCTGACCCACCTGTCTGTGGTGATGAATTTCCAGACTGGCAGGAACTGCTTGAGTCTCCCCCCGACAGGCGATGTATGGTCGGGGGGCAGTGACAAGGCGTCACTGTTTGTTGGTGGCGGAGGAACGGGAGTTGTTGTTTCCACGACCTCTGCCCTTGGTACTGTTGCCACGATAGCCGCCTCTACTCTGCTTGTTGTAAGAGGTTTGCGCCCCACCTTTAGTGTTCTGTGTTTGCTGGGACATCTGGCCTCTGGAAACACCTCTATTGCTTGAGCGACGAAAAGTACTACCCCTGAATTGTTGGGACTGGAGAGCCCCCATGGACTTTGCAGTCTCGGTGTCCTTCTTTATTTTTTCCAGGGTGGTATCCACCTCAGGTCCAAATAAGTGATCAGGGTTTACAGGCTGATTGAGGATGGTGGTTTGTATTTCCGGTTTGAACCCGGAGATTCTGAGCCAGGCCTGACGCCCCAACATCACACTTGTGTTAATAGCCCTGGCCGCGGTGTCTGCTGCGTCCAGTGCACACTTAATAGAAGCATTGGAGATGAGCTTCCCTTCTTGAATGAGCATCTCCGCTGCCTCCTTATACTCATCTGGTAAGTGTTGTAACAGGGTCTCAAGTGTATCATAGTGTGCCCTGTCATATCGGACCAATAGCGCCTGTTTGAAATGCGCCAGATATTGGCCGCTTGAGCCGCCACCCTCTTCCCTGATGCTTCTAGCTCTTTAGACTCCTTGTCAGGGGGAGGAGCATCACCAGTAGTTTGTGAATTTGCCCTCTTCCGGGCATTTGAAACAACTAAAGAGTCCAACGGTAACTGGCCCTTGATGTAGGTAGGGTCACCAGGAGCCGGCTTATACTTTTTCTCAATCCTGGGGTTTATAACCCTGGCACGTGTGGGCTCTTTAAAAATGTCTGCAGCATGTTTCAAAACACCCATCAACATTGGTAGAGTTTTGACAGTCTTTTCAGAGGTGGAAAATGTATCAAAGAGAAAGTCCACTTCAATCGGGTCAGCATGCAGCTGGACGTCGTGATTTTTAGCTGCCCTCTCAATTAGAGCATTAAATGCCGCAGAATCCTCAGTAGGAGATGTTTTGACAGTATAAATTTGAGTGTCCGGGGCAGTTTGCGGATCCCCTGGGTCCCCAGCATCTGCCCGAGAGTCATGGTGATCCTCCGGATCAGTGTTGGCAGGGAAGTTATACTCATCATCGTCCCCCTCCCTAGCCTCTACATCTGAGTAAGTGGGTGAGGGTGTAGTAATGTCCTGAGGCCATGGAGTGATAGGTTCCACCAGAACTGGTGAATCCGCAGAAGGCTTTTTCCTCTTTAAAGGAATTGTGTATGACTCCATAGGCTGTGCCGGCGTAATCTTTCTCTTGTGGAAGGAAAGTTTTCAGGTGTCGGCGTCGATAAAGTGTTCCAACTGCTCCTCCAGGAGGGGTTGCCGATATTTAGTGCTTACAACTGCAGGGGTCGGCTTCGTCCCCGAGGGCACCGTTGACAACGTCTCGACGACCGTCCGGGGCGCGAACGCCTTCGGCGCCACTTTCGGCGGCAGCGTGAACTGGATCGGCACCGGCGACTTTGGCGGTTTTGCAGCGGGCTTCGGGGTGGAAGTATCCTTCGGATCGACCGCGGAAGCCTTGTCCTTGATGCGTTGCAACGAGTCCGACACCTGCTTCGTGAAGGATGCGGACGGTTTCGTCGACCCGACAGGTGTTCTCGTTCCACCAGCATGTGCTGACTCGAGTGGAACCGAGCCTTTGGCCTTGTCTGGCCGACGTGCAGGAACGACAGCTTTCGGAAATCCGACACCCCTGTCCGTGTCAACGGCCTTCGGCGCCGACGGTTTCGGGTCGGCGGCCTTGACAATTTGCTTCGGTGTCCCAGCCTTCGGCTCGACGCCCTTGAGCGACTTCGGCTCAACGCCCTTGAGCGACTTCGGCTCGATGGCCTTGAGCGACTTCACCGGATCGACCACCTTCTTCGGCTTCGTCTGCCCCGACATGTCTGAAGACGAGGAGGCGACCAAAGCGACAGGCGTCTTCTCTTTCGACGGCGTTTCCGTCACTTTCGTTTTAGTCGAGACCGAAGCTTTCACTTTCGGTTTCGATTTGAGCAATGGCGGCTCCGCAGAAGTGTCCGTAGCCGGGCCCGGAGGCGAGACCGTGGATACAGGTGTAAGATCTTGGGTAAGGCCATGTGGCGATCCCTCGACCTGAGCCTTAGTAAGAGTTTGAAGGGGCATAGCTCTTCACCCGAGCTATCTTCCGTGGCCCCATAGGCCTCATTGTCGTCTCCTAACTCGTCGACGACGTCTTCTGTATCGAGCATTTCGACGTCTGCGTCGTAGTCGGAGTCGATCTCTGCCGCTGGAGTGGAAATCGGCTCTCGATCCTCCTGCTCGATCGCTTCTTCCCCCTCGAAAATGTTCACCGGGTATGGGGCCGTCTTGCTGGGCCTCCTGGCGCGCCACGCCCCGAAGTCGAATCGTCTTCTTGGATCGAAAACGGGAACAAGCCATACAGTTGGCTTCGTCGTGATCCGGCGACAGGCACTTGTTGCACACCGGGTGGACGTCGATGTGGGGATACTTGGAGTTGCACACGCGGCACCTCTTGAACGGGCTCCGTTCCATGGTGTGTCGTCTAATAAGTCTGGTTGCGTTGACTGGGCCTCGAGCGCCGAAGAGCCACGCAACTCCTCTGGATGTCCGACTCGGGAACAGAGCCGGAACAGAGCTGGGCACCGAACGCAAACAATACCGACGAAATAGGAAAGGCCTTCGGGCCTAAAGAAAGTTTATATCGATTCCGAACTTGAGAGATCAAATATGCATCCGAACCCAATGGCGGAAAAAAACAATCTGGGGATGGAGTCGATGCCCATGCGCACTGTAGTCCAGGGGAGGAGCCACCTATCTCGTGATACTTCGAAGACTCTGCCAGGACAACAATGTGCAATCATCCGGACCCAACACTAGACGGCGATCTATGCTATAGATATGAATTCAGCAGCTCACATGCCTCGAACGTAAGCGTCCTGAAAGTCCAACGCTACCATCCAGTCTCCAGGGTCAAGGGCAGACAAGATCTGAGCCAAGGTTAACATCTTGAACTTCTCCTTCCGGAGGAAGCGGCCGACGTTCATGAGGTCTAAGATAGGACGCATGCCTCTGTCCTTCTTCGGTACCAGAAAGTAGTGGGAGTAGCAACCACGACCTACTTGTGGCACAGGGGCGCGTTTAATAGCTTCCTTGGCCAAGAGAGCCGTAACTTCCTGACGGAGAAGGGCCAAATGATCCTCTGACATGCAATGGAATGTTGGTGACATGGAGGGGACGGTAGTATGGAAGGGGAGGGAGTAGCCCCTTCGGAGTATATGCAAAACCCACCAGTCCAACGTGGTGATGCGCCAGTGGGGGAGGTGATGGCTGATCCTGCTGCCCACTGGCAACTGGTGGCCCAGAAAGGTCAGACAAGGAAGGCTTGGAGGCTGTTGCAGGGGGGGGGGTTGGTGGACTACCCCCCCGCTGGCCTCCAGACCCACAAAGCTGGTTCCCACGTCCCAGGCCGCACACAGGCTGGGTAGCTTGCGCAGGCCTGTGGTTCTGGGCAGAACATGGTGGGGTACCCCTTCCGTAGCTACGAAAATGGGCGAAAGGCAGACTGCATGGAGCTAAAGGTGGCAGCGAGGCCCAAGGATCTGGCCGTAGCCCTAGAGTCCTTGAAATCCTCCAGGGGAATTGTCCACCTTGTCGCCAAACAGATGACGCCCATCAAAAGGCATGTCCAAAAGGGTTGATTGGACATCTCCAGAGAAGGCAGTGGACCTCAGCCAGGCGTAGCACCTCAGAGCTAATGACATTGAAATCGGCCTACCAAGCGAGTTGGCGGTATATAGCCCCCATCGGATGGTGAACTTTGCTGCATCTTGACCATCTGCAACAGCGCAGGCACTGTGGCAACACTTGCGCAACCGTGTCCCACACAGTGTGTGTGTAACTGCCCAAGAGACATGCAGTGTTCACCAGTCCTAAGCTGGCGCAAGAAAACATCTCCTTCTCAAGATAGTCCAGCTTCTTGAATTCCCTATCCGGGGGAGCTGGAGGGAATGCGCCGGTTGAGGCTTGGACCACCAAGCTCTCGGGGGAGGGTGTTGGGAGAGGAAAAGCAGGTGTCCCGGGGCCAGGCAGTGGCGTGGGGTAATCATCCTGTCCACAGGAGCCCCTGTGCTGGGCTTGGACCAAGTGCCTAGTAGGGTGTCAAAAAGGGCCTCATTAAAAAGCACCTCAGTCAGGTTAGTCCCGACAGCCACCGTAGGAAGCTCGAGGCCCAGGGCCTCAGCCGCCCTACGCAACACTACAGCGTAGAAGGCTTCCTCCTCCGTAGCCATGGTAGGGGGAGAAAGCATACCAAGGTCTGGGGAGGTATCCAGACCACTGTCATCACCCAATTCTCTCCAGTCCGGCTCTTCAAGCTGGTCGGCAAAAGGGTCAACAGACTTTATTTTATTTTTTATTTATTTTTATTTTGAAAGTTTTATATAGCGCGGACAAGATCCTTGCAGATATCAGAGCGCTTTACATAGAAGGGGTACATGAGGGAGCATAGTCAGACAGATAAATCAATAGAACAAACAGTACAAATAGGTGGCTGCAAAGCCAATCATGTGAGTAATAAGACAGCTAATACAAATAGGCAAAGGGGTCAAACATGTGGTACAGATCGGTACAGAGTATTAACAGAGTTCGAGATAATAGTTCAAGTGTATTTAGCCATGAGGATAGCTTTTACTTCATTTTTAAAGAGTGTAGTGGAAGAGATAAGCCTGGTTTCGGGAGGGAGTGAGTTCCAGATCCTAGGCGCCAATCCTGAGAAGGAGCACTTATTTGTTTTTACCTTCCGGAATCTTCGAGGTTTCAGCAGAAGATTGTTTGTGCCTCTTGTGTTTCTAGCTCAGCCAGAGATTGTCAGCTTCTGAGCGAGGTAGCTGGGTGAGTTTAGGTGTACCGCCTTGTGTGTCATGCAGGCGATTTTCAGATGTATTCTGGCTTCAAAAGGTAGCCAGTTCAGGGATTTCAAGTCAGGGGTAATATGGGAGTGCTTTTTTGACCCAGTGATGAGTCTCACTGCAGCGTTTAGAGAAGCTCTTAGGGGTGCGGTTGTAGTTAGGGGGAGTCCGCAGAGGGCGATGCTGCCGTATTTTATTCGAGGGAGGACTAGTGCTTGTACTGCGGTTTGGAAGTCTTTGGCTGGGAGGAAGGGTTTAAGTTTCCTCAGCGTATTGATTTGGAAGTTCGCTCCCTTTGTTGCCTTGCTGATATGTTGCTGCATGTTGAGATTGGTGTCGAGTGTTATGCCTAAAGATTTTGCTGAGTCCACGATGGTGGGTTGGACATTGAGTGCGGTTAGGTGTTTAAGCCAAATTTGAGTGGTGGCGATCTTCGCTGGAGGTGAGATCAGAAGGAACTCTGTTTTCAGGGCATTGAGTTTGAGATGATTATCGGCAAGCCAGGATTGGGTGCCTCTGATCGTTGAGTTCAGGAGCAGGATGTCTTTGGGGGATTGTAATTTGAGATAAAGTTGGGTGTCATCGGCGTACATGTGAAAGTGTACATTGGATGCTTGTAGCAAGGTGGTCAGAGGTTCCACAACTAGGTTGAACAGAGTTGGGGATAGAGAGGATCGTTGGGAGACGCCTAGCGTTACAGGTATTGGCGAGGACATCAGGTTGTTGCTCTTGAATTTCTGAGACCTGTTGTGAAGAAAGGAAGTGAACCACTTGAGAACAGTTACTTACCTCGTGACAATGCAAATCATGTTTATCTACAGCCACACATGCCTTAAACTGACTTATTCTGGAGTGGAACACTATAGGACCAAAGCACAAGCTAGGCTAAGACTAGCTGCAGTTTTTTGCGACTACTTCGGTCATAAGGATTGGATGCAGGTGCTTGTCCTACTTGGTTTGGTGCAGAGTCGAGAACGCACTGGATAGAGAATAGAGGAGTTTAAGGAATTTACAATAACCCTCAACTGAATTGAACACTGCCCCCTTTCAATTCAAATGTGCTGCTCTGAAAGATTTCCACAGCATGAAGTGGGATTAAGAGCAGAGGAGAGCACCCACAAAACTGAAAAAATTTAGGCTTATTTCTCCAGCTTTTAGGACATCTTTAATTCTCACTCTGCTGCATTGGAAGGAAAATTTACTTGCTCCTAATCTTAAGTGAAGTCAAACCGTGACTAGTCCCACCCATGTGCACAATCAGGGGACTATTCAGTATGATTATTTATGATGATCTCATTAAGTTTAGCATTGAAATAGACAAGACATTTCTACCGAGACACTGAGCAGTGTAAATGTAATGAATAGGTTTGCTTGAAACTGAATATACATTGTTACAACATTTTGATCTGCACTCTGGATGTTTATTACCACTCTTTCAGTAGTTAAACTAAAGTGGCACTGAACTCTACAAACTGGGAAAACTCTTATAAATTTTGCTAGGTACCTGCAGGCACGGTCAGGGGAGTTGAGAATTTCATAATAAAACACAGAGAAGTTGAGTGCAAGGCCCAGGCGAATGGGGTGCGTTGGTGGAAGTTCTGTCATCGCAATATCGCTTGCAGCTTTGTAAGCCACTAGGCTATTCTCTGCCGCCTCCTTCCTATCGTTCGATATTGCAAATTCTGCAAGATACCGGTGGTAGTCACCTTTCATTTTGTAATAGAAAAGACCCTTCCAAGTCCTCCTCACTCTCCACTGGCTGCCACTCAGGGCGGTAGGGAACGCCAGGGAGTAACAGTGGGACAAAAGTACCCTACAGCACCGGTAGCGATGCCTTTCAATGTCGGTCCGGCACCGTGTCCAAGCCAAGGTGAGGCTGGGGTCGACGCCGGCTGGGGGCGCAGCTGAAGTGGAGCGGGGAAGGTACCGTGAGGTCGACCAGCACCGATCCGGATCCAGGCCAGGATCCATGGGAGCCTTGCGGCGCTGAGGCCTGAGCCTCCGGTATCGAAGGCCAAGAGCCCCCAGCCGAGTCTGCAGGGCCCGAAGGCGTGCTGGCGGAGTCGGGCTGCCCAAAGATGGAGTGGATGGCTTCGTAAAATACACGAAGCTGGCAGGGGACGTTCCAGCTGCCGGAAAGGGAGCGAGGCGTGTAGTTGTCCCAGCGGGTTCCGAGGACGGAGCCGGGCAGCAGCGTAGCTCCGGGTCTTGCATCGCGTCTGCCAATGAACGGGAAGAAAGCGAAGAGAGACTATGCTAACTCGCCTTCTTGACTTACACGATGAGTACAAAGACTTCGATGACGAATGGTGATGGCTCAGCGACCGGTCCCAAGACCTTCCCCATGACCGGGACCTCGAACGGGGCAGACCGGACTTGCCGGGCCTCCAAAAGCTTTCGGGACTGCTCCCGCAAAAACTTTGGGTTCAGTGCCTGGCAGTCGGAGCACGACGTAGGGTTGTGGTCTCACTCCAGGCACCAAAGGCACACCAGGTGCGGATCGGTGACCGACATCAACTTGTGACAGACATCAACTTGTGACAGAAGTCACAGGGCATGAAACTGGGCTGACGACTGGACATCCATCGGGCACCAGGAGTCACAAGACAAAAAAAGAGGTTGAAAAAGTCGAAAAAGAGTTAGTCAAAAAGTGACCAGGAGCATGCTCTCTCTGGATCTGCGCTGGCTGGCACGGAAAAGGAAGAACTGACGTCAGCCTGCAGGGGTAGCGTTCAAGTAGACATCGCGAAGTCATCCTGGCGACCACGAGGCCGACAATGAACGTGAAGTCGACCGACAGCAGCTACCGATGCGCAGGGATACTGCTAAGAAAAAAATTCTCCGGATCCAATCGGACGTCTGGGGATAATTCTACGGTAAGCAATCTATAACTACGGTCTTTTTCAGATACATTGTTCACATGGAATTCTAATCAGATGAGCTAACGGGCTCCCAACTCAAATGGGGCATTGTGGCCAATGCAGCTTTGGTCATTAAAAGAAGATGAGTCCAAGTGCCACTGCGTCATGAAGCCACACATAAGCTTTAAAGCAACTCAAGGTCTAGAGACCAGGAGAGAAGCAAAGGATGATAAGGGCACAGGGTTTAAACCCGGGCAAGACCAATGGGCTCCACTTGGCTCAAATGCAAAGTGCAGAATGACCTGCACCAGTTAAACTTGACCAGTTAAGTGATACAGATTCACTTGGTTGCAAAGAATAGAGTAAGCGCTGGCTGAGTTCCACAGGCTTAAGAGACTCTGTCCTTCCATGGTCAATAGTGCAGGCTGAGCCCACAGGCTCGTGAGACTCCGTTCACCCAGGATTCATAGCACTGCCTGAGCCCCACAGGCTCAGGAGACTCCAATCCCTCACTATTCATAAAGCTGGCTGAGCCCCACAGGCTCAATAGACTCAGCTCCCCCAAGATTCACTGCGTGGGCTGAGCCCCACTGGCTCAGGAGACTCCGCCCTTCCATGATCCATAGCACTTGCTGAGCCCCACAGGCTCAGGAGACTCCGCCCTTCCATGATCCATAGCACTTGCTGAGCCCCACAGGCTCAGGAGACTCCGCCCTTCCATGATCCATAGCACAGGCTGAGCCCCACAGGCTCAGGAGACTATGCTCCCTCAGTATTCACTGTGCTGGCTGAGCCACACAGGCTCAGGAGACTCAGCACTTCCATGGTCTGTAGCACTGGCTGCGCACCACAGGCTCAGGAGACTCCACTCCCTCAGGATTCATAATGCTCAGCTCCCCCAGGATTCACTGTGCTTGCTGAGCCACACAGGCTCAGGAGACTATGCTCCGTCAGGATTAAGAATGCTGGCTGAGCCCCACAGGCTCAGGAGATTCCACACCCTCAGGATTCATATTGCTCAGCTCCCCCAGGATTCACTGTGCTTGCCGAACCCCACAGTCTCAGTAGACTCCGCCCTTCCATGGTCCATAGAGATGGCTGGCTGAGCCCCACATGCTTAGGAGACTCTGCTTCACCAAAACGTGAAGGACAGACTTCTCAATGGCCCAAAACACAAAACTTTACCAAGAGGAAAAGTGTAGACTGAGCTCAGTGGGTCAAGGAGACTCAGTCATGTCAGAACATAAAGTGCAGATTGAGGTGCATAGAGTTCAGAACCAACCAGACCAGAGAGGTTTTTTCCCTAGATGTGAATCACAGAGAGAGCAGAAGCTCCAAGTGACCTCACGTCAGCCAGTTGTGAAGCACAATCTGAGCCAGCCCTGTCAAGAGAATTTACTGTGTCCAACTGTAAAGACTGGGTGAGTTTGACACGTCATTTAAAGCCTGGCACATAGACCTCAACTTTGCCTGGATATGGCCAGGGTTTAAAGCCCAGGTGGACCTTATGCCTCATCTTTGCCAGGAAGTGAAGCGAAGGCTAAAGAGAACACAGGAAGTGAAAGATCAGAAGACCCAAGAGTCACAGGTGTAATGGGATGCACACACAGATGGTCTAAAGGCCTGATGGACCATCAATTTGTCACAGTAGTGGGTGGTGCACAGCTAGAACACATACCTCTGAAGTTGTTGTGTTACGCAGCATATGAATTTTGGGATGTGCAGCCTACATACGAACAAGTCAATACTATTTACACAGAACTACCTGATAATGTGGAGGAAGTGAGTTTGTAATCACGCCACTGACCTGTTTGGGAATCCAGATAACATAGAACAGGATAGAAAAGCGCTGGTGAATCCGATGGACACTCGGCCCAGTGTTTCTCTACTGATAAAAGCCATTAACCATGCACGGAACACCCTTCATGTGAGGCCCTTTAAAATAGGCAGGTCTAAACCAATGCAGATTATTCAGGTGCAAGAAGCCTCAGTTCCAGGACCAGACTCAGGTGGTCACTGCAGCAGACACACTTTGGAAGGCTAAAGTTAGGGGTTAGTACGTTATGGCGCACGTATACAAGGCATCCGTGCGCTGCAGAAACTAAAATAATCATTCAAGAAAGGGAGGGAGTGAAGACAGATATGCAAGTTAGGAAATAATAATTAATAGGTGATGTTAAGTGGTCTTGTGACCCTCCCCACCCTTTAACCCTCCCTCCCCAGACACATGCCATCATGCTCTTTGATCAGGCTGTGAGAGTAAAGATCTATGATTTGTTGAGTGGGGAGAAGGGAATACCTTCTGTGTCAACCTTTGGTGGCTTGTAGTCAATATCTGTAAAATAAATGGAAAAAACAATGCATAAAGACAAGACAAGAATTGCACTGGCATGATACAGACCAGCTTCGATTTCTGGGATAAAATGCAAAAAGATGCAGGGGCAGCAGTGTGCTCTAAAAAGGTTTTGGACATAATAAAGGAATGAGAAGGAACAGAAGAGCTACAACAGAGAAGACACAAAAAAGATACATGTATGCTTAAAGCAAGGAAAGACGAGCAAGACAAAGAAAGCGACATGGTTGTCGGAAGACAACGGAAATCGCATGGGGATAACACTGGTCAGAAAAAATCTGTCAAACACACAGAAAATGACAGAGGAAAGATGAGGGAAGATGGGGGAAGACTAGGGAAATACAGGAAGAGGCAGATCTCTAATAGAGCTCTTAGGAGCCATACTAGCTCAAAGAAGGGAGAAACAGGAATCCAACACAGGTCAAATGAGGGTGCAGAGGAAATGACATGGGTGTGATGGGGCCAGACTAGTCCCAACAAAGGAACAGATAAGTGGTTGACTGGCAGGATGTGATTTGACAGGAAAAATACAGGTATTAACATGGTAACTAGGAGGGCCAACAAGAGCAACACAGGAAAGGACAGATTTAAAGGGGTTCATAAGTGTCTTAATAGGGGGGGCACATCAGTTGGTGACAGGTCAAAACATGTCAACATGAGATGTTGGCCAGCATGCCCAACATGGAAGACACAGGAAGCAAGAATGAGACGAGAGTGAACAGAAATAGAGCAATTAGAAAGTTTCAGGAAGTGAAATCAGGGGAAGTAGATGAGGCAACAGAAGCCTCTGACAAATACACAGTGATGCAATGGGGATTACACAGTCCTTCAAGACAGATACAGGAAGTAGCAGGAGCATGAATGAGTACAAGACAACTGTGAGAAAAACTGAGAAAATAGCACTAGCTGAGAAGCAATGATCTCTGTACAGAGAACATAAGCAATATGGTGGGCAAGGAAGCTGGTATGTTGTAAGAAAGGAAATGGCACACTAACAATGCCTGTTGACGCACTAGGTGTTAAGGGAAATCCGGTTGGCTGGCGCAGTCCAACTAATAGAGCGGATTTACATTAAACAGGCTGGTGTCCTGGAACAACTGCCCTTCACAATACATTCCAGCAAAACAGTGCATTCTAAAACGAATAACTCACCTGTTATGGCATCTTTTGTAACTTTAGTGAAAGCTCCCACTTCTGAGATTTAGGAAAATTCCACTCGGGAAAATGGCCCCAGGGAACGTGACCCTCCCCGCATTGTGGTAAAGATGTATGTATGTGGTTCATGTACACATTTCTGACATTTCACTAATGTACTCCTGTAAGCCTCTCAAGCTTGAATACCTATGAAGAGGCAACAGATTATCTTATGAGCAAAGCTCCTGTCATAGAGGACACTGAGCAGCTACAAATAAAACTAGCAAGTCAAACTAGAGCTGGGCTTTGGGGCAGAGAGGGTTTTGTTATGACTTTAGCAATAAGAATATAGAGTCAGTATGGAGCGCATGTCACCCTCTGGGGCGCCTCACTGACTTAAGTGGTAAATGTAACGTGTGATATAATTTATCAACTAGTCCATAATTCATAAATGCTACCAATCACAGGGCCTCTCCCTTCTAGAATTTGAAAGCCATGACCACACCGATCATAGTGTTCATGTTGCAGACAGACAGCGCACAACTTAAGGGGTGTCTAAAATCAGAACATCGCAATCGAGGTCTCTGGGGAAGCAAATACCCCCACACCAACAACCTATAAACACACAGCTGCACCCTGTGAAAAGACTTTATATGCTGTCAGTATTACGCAACCCACTACTACACCCCTGAACTCTCGCAGACACCCCAAAACTTTCAAATACTCAAAACGTAATCTGCTCTGAAAATTACCCACAGTCACACCAATTATACATCAACAATCACCACAAACAAAATGGTCAAACTATCCAGGAACACTCCCACTGTACGTATAAATACACACATACACCCAGAGAACTCCTTCCACCAATATACTGCCAAATCAGCACACAAACCCCACACACCTGATAGGAAGCCACAACCCCCGCTCACAGGCACACATCTACGTACTGTGCGTGTCCGTTCGGTTCCAACGTGCTGGGTCCAGGATACGCAACTTCTTGGATTTAATGGCTTCATCTGGCTTCTTCGCAGAGACCTGCACACAGAAGATGTTGTGTTTTAGCAGACATGGACAGGTGTTATTAGACACATACAATCTTCTGTCTAGGTTACCCATTTTGAAAGGCAAGAGAATGAATGTTTAACCAGGTCTAGTAACAAGCTCATATTTTAATTGTCACGCAAGAACATGTTTGGAACTTTTTCAAAGAGTCCCAGCCCTTGTATAGAGAGACATCATTTTGTAACATTACTCTTGTAGTGTCTAGCCTAAAGATTGTCTTTGAGAAAAAAACAGACTTTCTATCCTCTCCAGAGAATAAAGGGTGTCAAGACAAACAAACTTTATTCGGACAAATTTTGACCATAAAAGCACATATACACAAACCATGATCAAAAGACTAAAAACTCAAACATTTCATCATACAGAACAAATCTAAAAACTCATATGCCCTCATCTTACATTGGTCTTTAAGACCCTCATATATTGGTTTTCCCATACGAAATAAATAACTACGGATTAGTTGGCCTTATTAAGGTGCATTTCTATACGATATTTACCACGTCTTCATAAAACCATGGTCGCTCTGCTACATGTTTATTGTCAAGTCACATTTTTGCCTACATCGCAACGCCCCTGCTAAAAAGCTCTTCATCCCAGAACATATTGCAGGTGTATCAAAGCATACCTCACCTTTGCAAAATGGCAATGTTTAAAAAGTTGTAAAATATATCTACTGTAAAGATCATTATAAAAGCCACAAAAAAACTAAATGTAAAAGGTTTTGTTCTGAAAAATCATCACTGGTACAGGGCTTTAGGGACCCTACTTTAGAAAAGCCCTTTGGAAACGTAAGACACCAGTGAATACAATTAAACCTGAATCTTATTAAAAGAAAGCGATGTTATGGGTTATTTACATAGGACCTGAAAGGTTGCTCTAGGGGCCCAGAGATCAGTAATGTGTATTGTCTTATTGTTGATTTTTAAGTTCGATACAGTCCCTTTCCGCCACCCTCCTTTCCAAAAATTGTTTTTTAATAGCTTTCAACTCTCCAGGTTACATCTGTCTTGGATGTATAAAAAGATCAGAAACCCCCAAGTTAGCTAGTTTCCTAGAGATATAAGCTATCCAAGGTACCTCAGCAGACATATCCAACCTCATGCAATCTTTTATTAAAGATTAGTTCAAGATAGACGTGGGACTCGACCACGTTTTTAACCACCAAATTAAGAGGAGCCACTGCCATCTGATCAGATATGTAGCCCTGTCCTAGTTCTTCGTGCAACATAAAAGATGGTGTACTGGGGGGGGGAACTACTAAAAGCTTCCGTACATTTATTTTCTGCCACTTGCAGATCACCGGACTCTTTGTAGTCCCATACTTCGCTACCATATGCGGCCATTGGTAAACATTTCTCATTGCAGATCTTCAGAAGTGGGCACAAAGGTTTGCTCCCCAATCTCTTAGCAAAGGCCAGAGTAGCTGCAGTTGCTCTGGGCAGGGTATTTTTCTTAAGTGCTCGTTGCACCAGCCATGACCCCTTTTCATCAAACAATTCCCCCAGATACGGGAATGTAGCAACATTTGTCAGATACCCCACTTTTACATACCAGTGTGCGCTTTTCAAGTTTTGATTGCCTATGGACATTATGTGTGATTTAGAAAGATTTTATCGACAGGTCGAGTGAGGTCACATAAATAATAAAAGCATTTACAAACTCATTCAAACCTAACGTGTCCTAGCTAACAAAACAGAATGAATATGCTACTTACCAGTATGCATCTGTTCTTGGCATGTAGGGCTGCTAACATTCATATCTTATGCATAGATCGCCGCCTAGTGTTGGGTCCGGATGATTGCACATTGTTGTCCTGGAAGAGTCTTCGAAGTATCACGAGATAGGTGGCTCCTCCCCTGGACTACAGTGCGCATGGGCATCGACTCCATCCCCAGATTGTTTTTAGCCATTGTGGCAGAGATGGAGTGAAATAGTGTAAAGGATGTCCATGCTAATGATGAATGCATAGAGAGTATCTGCAGCCGCTACGGGCACCGGGGAGGAGGGCGGGCGATATGAATGTTAGCAGCCCTACATGCCAAGAACAGATGCATACTGGTAAGTAGCATATTCAGTTCGAGGCATGTGGGCTGCTAAATTCATATCTTATGCATAGAATACACAGCAGTTCCTCCATTAAGGGCGGTTGCCCGTGCCAGCTGCAGAAGCTTGAAAAAGTGTCTTGAGAACAGCCTGTCCTACAGCTGCTTGCTGTTTTGAATGCACGTCTACACAGTAATGTTTGGTAAATGTGTGTGGTGTAGACCATGTGGCTGCTCTACAAATGTTTTCCAAGGGAATGTTCCCCAGGAAAGCCATGGAGGCCCCCAATTTGCGTGTGGAGTGCGCCTTTGGGGGTATTGTTAAAGTACGTTTAGCCTTTTGATAACAGATTTGAATGCACTTAACAATCCATCTGGCTATTCCTGCTTTGGAAATGGGGTTGCCTTTGTGCTGTGCTGAGAAGGCAACAAAAAGTTGTTGTGTCTTTCTAAAGTGTTGTGTTCTGTCAATGTAGTACATTAGCGCCCTCCTAACGTCTAATGTATGAAGCATTCTTTCTGCTACTGTTTGTGGGTTTTGGAAGAATGCAGGCAGGTCAATAGTTTGGTTGATATGAAACTGTGACACCACCTTAGGAAGGAATTTGGGGTTAGTGCGGAGCACTACCCTGTTGGAATGTATCTGGATGAATGGCTCTTGGATTGTGAGCGCCTGCAGCTCACTAACACGTCTGAGTGATGTGATAGCAATGAGAAAAGCCACTTTCCATGTGAGAAACTGAATTTCGCAGGAGTGCAGTGGCTCAAAAGGTGGGCCCATCAGCCTAGTGAGGACCACATTGAGGTTCCACACTGGAGCGGGTGGTGTTCTTGGAGGAATGACTCGCTTCAGTCCTTCTAGGAAGGCTTTAATGGCAGGCACCCTGAAAACAGAGAGGTGTTGCCTATTCTGGAGATAAGCCGCTATGGCGGATAAATGTATCCGAATGGAAGCGTACGCTAGATTGCATTTGTAAAGATGTAACAAATAGCAGATGATGTTAGGAATGGATGCATCTAGCGGGTTGATATTGTTGTCTGTACAGTACATGACAAACCGCTTCCATTTTGCTGCATAGCAAGCTCTGGTCGTGGGCTTTCTTGCCTCCCGGATGATGTTCATGCAGTTTGGAGGCAGGTTGAGGTAGCCAAATTCTAAGACTTCAGGAGCCAGATCGCCAGATTGAGCTGTTGCGGATCTGGATGCTGAATGTCGCCATGGTTTTGCGTCAAGAGCCCGGATGTGAGATGCAGCCTTTGATGCGGTACCACGGAAAGTTCTAGAAACGTGGTGTACCATGGTTAGCGTGCCCATGTTGGAGCAACCAGGATGAGAGTCATCGAGTGTTGCTTTAGCTTTCTTGCCACCAGCGGAATGAGAGGCGCTGGGGGAAAAGCGTACGCAAATTTGCCTGACCAGTTCATCCATATCGCATTCCCCTTGCGATTCCGGGTGAGGGAACCTGGCGGCAAAGCTTTGGCATTTTGCGTTTTCCCTTGTGGCAAACAGGTCTATCTCTGGATGACCCCACTGCTGGAAGTACGGGTGGAGTACTGATGGATGTATCTCCCACTCATGCATTTGATGGCTGTATCTGCTGAGCAGATCCGCCATCTGATTGTCCCTTCCTGGGAGGTGTTCCGCGATGAGGAAAATGTTCCTCTGAATGGCCCACTTCCACATGCTCTGAGCCAGATGAGACAGCTGCGGTGAGTGAGTACCTCCCTGCTTTTGGATGTAGTACATGGCTGTCATGTTGTCCGTCCGGATCAACACGACTTTGTTGCACAAATGTACTTTGAAGGACTTCATCGCCATGAAGATTGCCATCAATTCCAGGTAGTTGATGTGCAACTTCTGCGGCTGGGTGGACCACAGTCCCTGCACAGTGTAGTGGAGCACATGAGCTCCCCACCCTTGGAGAGATGCGTCCGTTGTTAGGATTATCTGTGGCACTGGCTCTTGGAACGGTCGTCCCTTGCAAAGGTTGTGTGGATTCCACCAATGCAGAGAGTTGTATGCCCGACCGGTCACCAACACTAGGTCGGTCAGCTGTCCTCGAGCCTGTGTCCACTGATTTGCCAAGCATATTTGGAGTGGGCGCATGTGCAACCTCGCGTGCGGGACTATGAAGATGCAGGAGGCCATCATGCCTATCAACTGCATGAACACTCTCGCTGGCAGGGAGTGTTGCGGTCTGAACTTTTGGATCAGCGACTGAATGCTGTTGATTCTGACTGGGTTTGGCTGAGCCATAGCAGTCAGGGTGTTTATTGTCGCGCCCAGATACTGCCGCACATGGTTTGGTTGAAGGTGCGACTTCGGGTAGTTTAGCGAGAACCCCAGGCTGTGAAGGAGTTGAATAGTGTGGGACATGTCTGCGGCGCACTGTTGTTCCGACTTTGCTTGAACAAGCCAGTCGTCTAGGTACGGGTAGACATGTATGTTCTGTCTCCTGAGGTGCGCCGCCACCGTCGCCAGACACTTTGTAAACACTCTGGGGGCAGTAGTCACCCCGAAGGGTAGGACTTTGAACTGATAGTGCCTGTTTTGAATGGTGAACCTGAGGTATTTTCTGTGGGATGGGTGGAGTGGGATGTGGAAATAAGCATCCTTGAGGTCCAAGGTTGCTAGGAAGTCCCCTTGATTGAGCAGGGGAAGAATTATTATTCTGAGTTTTGTATAGCGCCTGGTTACCAATAGGCATCCCAGCGCTTATCAGAACATAACACTACTAAGAAAGAAAAAAAAAAGGGCAGGGATTAAACGGAGAACAGAAAAGTTTTTAAAAGTTTACGGAACCTGAGAAGACTGGCTTCGGAGCGCAGTTGTAGGGGCAATGAGTTCCACAAGGAGGCCACATTTATTGAAAACCTTCTGCCACCAGTTCTTGCCTTTTTCACCCTACCAACATGATTTTGTTGCAGTGTCAGCATGTGAAAGTGTTCTGACAGTATGTACATGTTGAGGGGGCGTAGATCCAGAATAGGTCTGAGGGATCAGTCCTTTTTTGGGATGAGGAAGTACAGGGAATAGACCCCTGTGCCTTCCTCTTACACTGGTACGAGCTAGATTGCGCCTTTGTGCAGCATCACCAGTACTTCCTGCTGCAATAAGTGCAAGTGCTCTGCCGACATAGGACGGTGTCTTGGGGGAATGTTGGGAGGAGTGGATGTTAACTCCAAACAGTAACCGTACTGGATAAGTTTTCTCACCCACCAGTCTGTGGTGATGGACGTCCAGACTGGCAGGAACTGCTGGAGTCTCCCCCCCGACAGGTGTTGCATGGTCGGGGGGCAGTGACAGAGAGTTACTGTTTGTTGGCGGCAGAGGAACGGGAGTTGTTGTTCCCTCTGCCTCTGCCCTTGGCACTGTTACCTCTGTAACCCCCTCTACCCTGCTTGGGGTACGAGGATTGCGCACCACCCTTTGTGAATTGTGTTTGTTGACCCAAGTGTCCTCTGGTAACACCACGTGCTCCTGAGCGACGAAAAGTGCTTCCCCTGAATTGTTGTGACTGAAGCGCCCCCATGGACTTAGCAGTCTCGTTGTCCTTTTTAATCTTTTCAAGGGTGGTGTCTACATCTGGACCAAACAGTCTGTCAGGATTGACTACGTGTTTACTTGACGGCGCCGTAGGAGCGTCCGAAGGCGTGTCAACAGACTGAGATGTCCGTGCCGGAACAACTGTGCTTGACACTTGATGGACGGCCTTCTTAGAGGAAGGTTCCTTCCGCACCTTTTGCGACGCTGTCGACTCGACAGCCTTCTTCGACTTCGGTGGGCCTGAGGGCGACGGAGCCGATGAAGGAGCAGGCTTCGATACTTTTTGTTGGACGTCGGCCATTTTAGGTTTGGTCGATTCCGAAGGTTTCGGTTTCGATTTTGGCCAGACGTCGGCCATCTTTGGTGCCGTCGGATCCGAAGGTTTCGGTTTCGATATCTGAGATGGCGGCTCCGCTTGAGTGTCCGTGGCCGGGCCAGAAGGCGGGGCCGGGGATAGCGGTGCAGGGTCGTGGGTAAGGCCGAGTGGCGATCCCGTGACCTGAGCCTGAATAATGTAGACTTCGGGGCATAGCTCTTCCACTGAGCTATCTTCCGCGGCCCCATAAACTTCTTCGTCGTCCCCTACCTCCTCGACGTATGCAAGGTCATGGCCCTGTCCTTCGACATGTTCCTCGGGATCGGCCTGGACCTCCGTCGACGGTGGTGAAATCTGGAGATGATGGCTGCCGCCTTCTTCCGCGGGGTCGTCGAATATGTCGTCGGGTGCCGGCGCCGCTCGCTGGGCCTCGAGGCGCGCCGATGCTTGAGCGTCTTCTTGGACCTGAACTTAGAGCAGGCCATGCAGTTTTCTTCGTTGTGGTCCGGTGATAGGCATTTATTACAGACCGGATGCACATCGATATGTGTATTTTTGGATCCACAGACGGGGCAGAACTTGAACGGGCTCCGCTCCATGTTAAGTTCGTCGGGTCTTGCTGCGACGAGAGGGCCTCGATCGAAGAGTTACTTGACTCCGTAGATGTCCGGCTCAGAGAGTCGGACGACGCTCGAGACCGTACGCAAACAATACCGACGCAGGTAACGAAGGCCTTTTGGCCTTAAGAACAAAGGTTTTTTCGGTTCCGACACGGAGACGTCGAAACCACATCCGAACCCAATGGCGGAAAAAAGCAATTTGGGGATGGAGTCGATGCCCATGCGCACTGTAGTCCAGGGGAGGAGCCACCTATCTCGTGATACTTCGAAGACTCTTCCAGGACAACAATGTGCAATCATCCGGACCCAACACTAGGCGGCGATCTATGCATAAGATATGAATTTAGCAGCCCACATGCCTCGAACTCATCTGCGTATAAAAGAACAGGTATAGATTTACCACCTGTGCTAGGGATGTTGTTACAAGCAGTTTCCAGAGCAGCCCCTAGGTTATATAAATATAGAGTTAACAAAACGGGGCCCAAAATGAACCCCAGTCTCACCTCTCTGTTCACAACCCAGGACTTTGTAAGGAAGTCATTTTAGTTAAATCCTAACAGAGGCAACACGGTCAGGGAAGAATTATTTGTGATGTTCTTAGACGCTAAAACAGCGTTTGACATGATAGAGTGGCCCTTCCTGTTCTCGGTTTTAGACACGTTTGGTTTCGGGGAGAATTTTATGACCTGGGTTAAACTATTTTACTCCGAGCCCCTTGCGCAGGTTTTAGTTAATGGCGGTAGATCAAGGCCTTTCAAACTGTATAGCGAGAAGAGGCAGGGCTGTCCCCTTTCCCCGTTGATCTTTGCCCTAGTATTGGAGCCATTGGTGATCTGGATTAGAGGGGACCCGCTAATAAGGGGTATAAAATGGACAGAAGATTGGGAGGATCGGATCTCCCTCTACGCCAAAGACATCCTTCTCTACCTGGCAAGCCCCATTTCCTCTCTAAACAAGGTGCTACATATCTTCAATCTATTCCAAAAATATTCAGGGTACACCATAAATTGGAGCAAATCGAGTATATATGTTATTAGTGGACCACCCCCTCGGGTGCCCAAATCCTGCACAGTGCAGATTACCATGTAGGGATTCTGATACTCAGGGCTTTGTCACCACAGATCCATCGGTCTTCTACGGCCGCAATTTTGACCTGCTGGTCAGACTTTTGCAGGAGGACGTTCAGCACTGGAGGACTTTGCCCCTGTCGTTTCTGGGCAGAGCCTCCCTATACAAAATGATGGCCCTACCCGATTTGTTTACATTTTGCAAAACACGCTCTACATGCTACCCTCAAAATACTTCTGCGCGGTCGAGGCAGAAATACAGACTTTCCTTTGGGATGGAGGAGTCCCCCAAAGAGCGCAAAACAAGTTGAATAAGGGCTGGTATTACGGCGCTCCAAAATTACTACTGGTCATTGCAGCTAATAGTTAATGGTTAATAAATGGGCCCATATAGAACAGGACGAGCCTGCGTATAGATTAGATATACAGAACATGATGCCAAGAGGTTTCCTTAGAGCCCTCTATGCAGGGGAACAAGTGAGCCGATGTAAGCTCCAACATCTACAACGAGCAAAATTTGGCACATGGCGTCAACGTTATTTGGTGTGAACGGTGAAAATCACTCTAGCCACCCCCCTACGGGATTCACTGCAAATGGGACTTTTGGTGCACCAGCAAGGCTTTGATAAATGGGACTGCATTGGTCTTTGCAGGGTGGCTGACCTATGGAAGGGAGGGAAATCATCCCCTTTGTAGACCTCCAAAAGGAATATGAGATGTCCCCGACAGAATACTACTGTTACCTTCAGATAAGATGCCCAATCAAAAGTAATCCCACTTGGTGCAGCTCTCCCAGAGTCATGCCGTCTCCTCGATGATTACCTTAAAGATAAGGCAATATCCCTGACATACCGGAAATTGCTCCATAATTCGCCAAACACATTGCAGAAAAACAGGACAAAGTGGGAGGAAGACATGGGGCCCCAAACTGATGAGGAGTGGTTGGAGGCGCACGCATCCCTGCGAGAAGTTGCCATACCCTCTCGCTTTAAACTAGTCCAGTTAAAAGTTTTACACAGAACATACTACACATCTATCACATTGGTTAAAATGGGTAGAGGTAATTTGCCGCTCTGTCCTAGACAATGTAGGCAGACAGAAACGTTCTTTGATCTATGGTGGGAATGCCCGAAAATTCAAGTTTACTGGAGCAAGGTCACTGCATGCATGCTCAGGGTGTGCAGAAAACACATAGAAAAGTCACACCAATGGTGTTTATTAAAGAGTTGGGAACAAACCGATCTATTAGTGGGTGAAAAAATTTGGGATACACTAGGCTTTGCAGCGGCAAAGCGCAACATTTTTGGAATTGTTGTCGCTGGTATTGCTGTTGCTGTTGGCCAGTTTGGCGACCTTGGCCCCGTTGATACCTCTGGGAAGAGTAACGCCTCTGGAAGGGACGGTACGACTTCCGCTGCTCCTTTGGTTTCTCCAAACCTAGAGCCTTCAGCGATTCCACGTCCGCCTTCATGCGGGCCATCTCTTCGTCCGCATGAGCCCCAAAGAGGGTGGATCCTGAAAAGGGCAAATTAGCAATCCTCTGTTGTGCCTCAGACTTGAGAGGTAAGGCGCAACCAGGAATGTCGCCTCAGGTTAATGCCATGGCAGTACCCATGCACGGCCAGGAGAGAGGCATCCGCCGCAGAACTGATGACCTGATTTGAGACCATCATGCCCTCATTCAGAATCTCCTGGAAGTCTTCTCTCCTGTCTCTCGGGAGGAGCTCAATAAATTGTTGCAAGGACTCCCACAATGAGCGTTCATATCTGCCCAAAAGCGCTGATGCACTGGCTGCCTTCATCGAAGTGGCAGCCGTACTACAGACTTTCCTCCCTGCCGAATCCATGTGTCTGCTCTCCTTGTCCGGAGGGACCGTAGACAACGGGGCAGTAGAGTGCTGTTTCTTGGCAGCTGTCACAATGACAGAATCCGGTACAGGATTTGCTCTCAAAAATGCTGGATCAGAATCCGGGGGCATGTACTTCTTTTGAAGTCTCGATGGCGCTGACTTCACCGTGGCCGGCGTCAGAAACAGCTCCATGGCCAGTTTTTCCAGTCCTGGCATCAAAGGCAGCAATGGGCGAGAGAGGTGCCTGCGTTGCAACGTTTCAAAGATCACGGAAGTGGTAGGGGTGGTCACAGTCAATGTGATCCCCAACTTCTCTGCCCCCCTCAGCAGGACATCTTGGAAAGTCACAATGTCATCCACAGGGGACACTCTCGTTGGAGGAGAGTCTGCCAAAGTGGGAGAATATTTCCTGTCACTGGATGAGTCTGTATACCTGGACCGTGACCTGTCCCTCCGCCGACTATGGCGTGACCTTGTCGAGGATCGACGCCCACTGCGAGAGCGAAGCCTCCCTCTGGATCTTGACCTTGGCGTTCTGGGCCTTGCAGGGACCACCGGCCATGGAAGCGGAACAGACAGTGCCGGAACCACAGGGCTCAGCAGTGGAGACCGAGGCAGTGGTGGCGGTGGTGGAGGAGGAGGCGGCGGCGGCGGAAGCTGCGGAGGAGGAGGAGGAAGAGTCCTGGGCCTTGAGGGCGAGTAGGTCCGGGAGTAATCAGAGTCCGGTGACCTAAGGACTCTTCTCTTCTTGCGAGCAGGCCTCGGGGAGGACACTCTGGAGGCCGACCTCGGAGCGCGAGCGCCAGCTCCGCCGCGACCGGTGACTCGCTGATGACGAGGAGACGCTCACCACAGAGGTACTAGATACCGTTCTAGCCCTCGACTTCCTTTTAGACATCGACTTCTCTCCTCGACATCGATCTCTTTGATGTCTCCCTTCTCGACGTCGACCTCCTAACGTCGACGTGGGTGTCTTCGCCTCGAAGCCGATCTTTTCCTCCTCGACGTTGATCTTCGCGTCGACGTTGACGGGGAATGGCGGTGTCGCCTCGACGGCGAGCGCCTGCCTCTTCGGGAGTCATCACGACGTCGATGGTGTGTCGACGCCGGTGAACTCCTCGACGTCGACCTCGTCCGAGGTCTCGACATCTTACCCCTTGATGCCGAACGGCGATGTCGCTTTGACCCAGAGCCCTGAGTCGACAGGGAACAGATAGTAATCATACCTCTAAGCCATCGACATCGACCGGGACCAGTGCCTTTTCTGGGCCTTTTCTTGACTGGGGAGCCCCCACACAGGCCGATGCATGGGTAGAGATGAAGAATTCTCAAATGACATCGTCACCAAAAAAAGAGTTTGACTCAGATGATTCTTTCGTTTGAAGATAATACAGGATACTCGGTGTCATTTTGTGAGTATTTTGAAATTAGATTGTCAGTAAACTCTTTTGGTGACGATGTCATTTGAGAACTTCTATACTGAGTGGATATTATTGATTGTTTTGGGCGTTGTAGGTGGTGAGATAAATTCAGAACACATGTGAGTATAGTTTCTGATTGCTCTATCATATTTTTAAAAGCCTTAAGAGGCATAGACATTAGGACTTGATTTATTTATTTATTTATTTGTATGTCTGTTTATGTTTTAGTTTTAGATTTTTGGGTATTCATACCCCTCTTGCATTTAGTCACTTCCGGCTGCAAGTACCTTGAAATGTGAGTTTTTTTAAATGGTCTGAATTGGTATTATTGGAAGTCACCTATACTACTACCAATTGTTTTAGGATCTCAGTAGTATGTGTGTTGCCATGTTGCAATTATAAGTAAAAAAGCACAAAAGTAGAATTAAATATTCTTGTGGTATTTGTGCAAATTTCCCTGCATTTGTGGATTTATGAGCACTGTTGTGACATCTTTAAATTGTAATTACTCTTAAACAATTCCTTGGGGGACAATTTATGCTTTTGTTATTGATGATACCCAGTCCCCATGGGATTATTGGGTGGCTCTGTTGTGTTTAGCTTTATTATGTGTGGCAGATCGAACATGCTGTCTGACTTGCATAGCTTTAATATCTTGAGTGAGTTTATTTGAGGATGTGTTATTGTGTTCGTCTAGGTGTATAATAAAGTCACCTAGTATGGTCACTGATCCTTTACTAGTGGTGATACTTGCTATGAGATCAGGGACGTTCTACAGGAATGGGCTGCATGGTCCTGGTGGCCTGTAAATAAGCATTACTGAGAAGGTATGTGTGGGAGATAATCCGATACTGAATTGAGTAGAATCACAGTTGCTTATAGACTTTCTTGAGACACTGCATCTGTATAATTCTTGATATATGATAGCCACCCCACCCCTGACTTTTCCCATCCTGTCCTGCCTCCTAATGGCAAAGCCTGGAGGAAGGGCAACAACTAGATCTGGTGTAGAACAGTCTTTGTCACCAGGTCTCGGTGTCAAATAAAACATCTTAGTGTTCCTCTTCCATTAGGAGCCTAATCTCAGTCTTGTGACCAGGAAGAGATCTACTATAAGTCCCATTTTCCAATGTTCTTTACCTTCAGACTTTAATGAGTGCATTTTTTTGTAGGAGATATACCTGTGACCTTGCAATAAGTGCAAAAGGTCTTCCTGCCTATCAGGTTTTCAGCCCTGAGAGTATCTGCACACTAAGAAGCGACTGCAGGCCTTAATTGTGTCAGTTCTCTTGCACTGTAGCTTAAGACTGTTCATGGTTTTAGATAATAACAGGTAGGGTTCCTGTCCCCGGCCAGATGGGCGCAGACGGGCTTGCCTTTCGGCGTGTCTGCGTCGCAGCAGCCATAAGTAGGCGTTTCCCACTGCACCACTGGAGCGCTAACCTTGCTCACTCTCTAGTAAGCCGAGGAGCGAGTCATCTCTATGGTTTTTGTGCTTGCCCGCCCAGCTTGTAAAGAGCCTAGCAGTATGCAATTGAGCAGAATTCACCAATTCAATTAAAATAGTTAAGAGGTGCCATTAAGAAGTGAGAGTATGCGCATTGTGGCTGTCACAGTAAGAGCTTCTGACCTGCATTAGTAGCCTTCTCCTCCAAGTTCATATAAGCGAACTTGCAAACACTCATATTTTCTCAAGAGCAAATCTACACATGCGTATTTGTTCATGGTAAAATGCAGTTCACAATATATTTTGGGAGTACTATTTCCTGTCCTACGTATGTAAATTCTTGGGAATTCACAAAACACGTATAGCTGCACATAATGCAAGGACATGTACCCTGGGTGCACTTTTGAGGCTTGCTTTAATAATTGGCCCCCTAATTTGGTCTGGCGTTGACCATGACCTTTTGTATTTATTAAAATTCTGTCTCTCTCTCGATCGGCTAGCTTCACTGCGAGTAACTGCCTTCTGCTCGTTGACTAGGATCATATCGGCACACAAAGTAGTTCTGTTCAGTGCCAGTAACTAATGTGGCAGTGTGTGCTTTTTTAGGCCAAAAACTATTTTTGCTTTTGCCAATGTTTCTTATATTAGTGAGGGCCCGGCAGCTCCCACACCCATAAGGTTTTAGAAAAACCATGCCAAAACAAGTCACACATTGACAAATTTCAAAAGCTGACCACCAATTTCAGAACCACTGGCTTTACCAATGCTTGTTTTTTGTTTTGTTTCCCATAATCCTATTGAAACTAGTTACACCTATTTTCCATTATAAATATTTTGGGGAAATACTAGCATGCATCAACATGTTACTAAACGATGCTGCAAAGAAATGCAAACTTACAGTAGTTTAGACAAATGTTTTTTTTCCTGCTTTCATTTTTTATCAACATTTTATTTTGAAAGCAAAGAATCATCAATCTTGATTTCAAACTTTTGCAAATATATGCATCAAATCAGAGAGCATTTTGGAAGCATTATACATAGCCTCATATTGCTAAACGTTGAAAACTTGTGTGTACACATTTTTTTACTGGAACCTCTGTCAATTGACAGAGCTTACAACATTTACTTAGAGCGCTCACCCTAACAATGAAGGCTTTCAATTAATGAACCATAAATACAAGTTTGAACAACATTAACATATGAACAAAATATTACCTTAACTGCAGACAGTGCCTTTCCCTGTTCCATAATGTGGTAAATAACTGGCAGCCAAAGGGTTTGTGCTGCAGAGGGTTGGGCCTACTTGTCCCAAGGACAAAATAGACATGAAAACTTGTTACCCTTCACCCCAAACAATCTGTCCCGGGCTTCGGACTATAGGAATTCCACATGCCTGTGTACATCTCATCGTATATTATACAACATTATTTATTTATGTTTTACATCTCATCTCAACACATACAACATTGACATACAACACTGTTTCTCAAAGTTTTACATCTCGTCTCATGCTAGATTGACATACAACATTGTTTCTCTAGGTTTTACATCTCATGCAACATTGGCATACAACGCATACAACATTGTTTCTCTACATTTACATCCATTACATACAACATTGTTTCTCTGTTTTACATCACATACAACAGTTTCTCTATGTTTTAGATCTCATCACATACAACATTCTTTCTCTAGGTTTTACATCTCATCACAAGGAACATTGTTTCTCTATGCTTTACATTCATTACAAACATTCATATAAAACATTGTTTCTCTATGTTTTAAATCCCAGCCTATCATATACAGCATTGTTTCTCTATGTTTTCCATCTCTTCACATACAACATTGTTTCTCTATTCTTTACATTCATCTCCTCACATGCAACATTTATTTTTATTTATTTTATTTGAAAAGTTTTAGTAGCGCTGGCTAAGATCTGGAGGTATCAGAGTGCTTTACATTGACATAAAACATTGTTTTCTATGTTTTACATCTTATCACAAACAAAATTGGCATACAACATTGTTTCTCTACGTTTTACATTCATCACATATAACATTGTTTCTCTGTTTTACATCTAATCACATACAACATTGTTTCTCTATGTTTTACATCTCATTGCCCACATTATTTCTTTCTGTTTTACATCTCACCTCAAACAACATTGTTTCTCTTTTTTACATGTCCTCTCATCACATGCAATACTGACATACAACATTGTTTGTCTAGGTTTTACATTTCACACACAATATTGTTTCTCTGTTTTATATCTCATCACATACAACATTGTTTCTTCATGTTTTACATCTCATGCAGCATTGATATACAACACTGTTTCTCTGTTTTACATCTCATATCATGCAAAATTGTTTCTCTAGGTTTTACATTCATCACAAACATTGACATACATCATTTTTTTATGTTTTACATCTCATGTTATCCCATACAAAATTGATATACGTTGTTTCTCTAGGTTTTATATTCATCACATATAACATTGTTTCTCAATGTTTTACATCTCTTCACATACATTGTTTCTGTTTTACATCTCAAACAGAACATTGTTTCTCTATGTTTTACATATCATCACATACAATATTGTTTCTGTTTCACATTTATCACATACATTATTTCTCTATGCTTTACATCTCATCACATACATTGTTTCTGTTTTACATATCACATACAACATTGTTTCTCAGTTTTAAATCTCATCAAACAGAACATTGTTTCTCTATGTTTTACATATCACATACGATATTTCTCTATGTTTCACATTTCATCACATACAACATTGTTTCTCTGTTTTACATATCAGATACATTGTTTCTCAATATTTTACATCACATACAACATTGACATACAACATTGATTCGCTATGTTCTAGATCTCCTCACATACAACACTGACAGACAACATTGTTTCCCTTGTTTTACATCTCATATCATATCATGCAACATGGTATCAAATGCTTAATATCTCATATAACAACGACGTACAACATGGTTTCTCTATGTTTTATATCTCATCTTAGCATATACAACATCGTTTCCCTATGTTTTATATATTAATCTCATCATATCACATTGTATTGCCATACATTGTTTCTCTATGTTTTACATTCATCGCACACAACATTGTTTCTCTGTTTTACATTCATCAAACATTCTCTATGTTTTATATCTCAACACATTAAACAGTGACATACAACACTGTCTCTATGTTTTACACATCACATACCACATTGTTTCTCTGTTTTACATCTCATCACATATAACATTGTTTTTCTATGTTTTACATCTCATCTCATACAACAATGATATACAACATTGTTTCTCTAGGTTTTACATCTCATCACATACCACATTGACACACAATATTGTTTCTCTATGTTTTACATCTCATCACATACATTGTTTCTCTATGTCTTACATCTCATCACATACACCATTGTTCCTCTATGTTTTAAATCTCATCACATACAATGTTTTTTATGTTTTACATCTCATCACATACATTGCTTCTCTATGCTTTACATTCATCACATACAATATTATTTCTCTAGGGTTTACATCTCATCACATACAATATTGTTTCTCTATGTTTTACATCTCATCTCATGCAACATTGTTTCTCTAGGTTTTACATTCATCACAGACAAAATTGACATACATTGTTTCTCTAGGTTTTACATTAATCACATACAACATTGTTTCACATCTCATCACATACAACATTGTTTCTATGTTTTACATCTCATCACATACAACATTGTGTCTCTATGTTTTACATCATATCACATACAATATTGTTTCTCCATGTTTTACATTCCATCTCATAACATGCAACATTGTTTCTCTTCTGTTTTACATCTCATCTCATGCAACATTATTTCTTTATGTTCTACATTAATCACATACAATATTGTTTGCCAATGTATAACATCTCATAACATTGACATACAACATTGTTTAAGTTGTACATCTCATCTTATACAACACTGACATACAACATTGGTTCTCTATGTTTTACATATCATCTGATAACATACAACATGGTTTGTCCATGTTTTACATCTCATCACATACAAAGTTGTTTGTGTTTTACATCTCTCCTCATACAACATTGACTTACAACATTGTTTCCCTGTGTTTTACATCTCATCTTATCATATACACCATTGGTTCTCTATGTTTTACATCACATCACATACATTGTTTCTCTGTGCTTTACATCCCATCACGTACAACATTGGTTCTCTGTGTTTTACATTCATCATATACATTGTTGCTCTATGTTTTACATCTCATCACATACCACATTGTTTCTCTATGTTTTACATTCATCATGTACAACATTGTTTCTCTGTTTTACATCATCGCATACAACATTGTTTTATGTTTTACATCGCATCTCGTCAAATGCAACATTGACATACATTGTTTTACATACATTGCTTCTCTATTTTACATCTCATTACATACAACATTGACATACATTGTTTTACATTCGTTACATACAACATGGTTTCTCAGTTTCACATCACATACAACATTGTTTCTCTGTTTTATATCGCATCACAAGGAAAATACTACTTACCAGTATGCCTCTGTTCTTGGCATGTAGAGCTGCAGAGTTACACACTATGCATAGATGGCCACCTAGTGTTGGGCCCGGATGTTTGCAGTTTGTTTTGTTGTAGAAAAGTCTTTCGGAGTCATGGGATAGGTGACTCCTCCTTAGGATGATACTGCGCATGGGCATCGGCTCCATCCCCAGATTGTTTTTCGCCAGTAGGGAAGTGATGGAGCTGTACAAGAAGTAGTGATGTTCATGTAATTTTTATCTAATTAAGATAATACTGGAACAGATAAAGGTAGCCGGGGAGGCGGGTGGGCGTGTGTAACTCTGCAGCTCTACATGCCAAGAACAGATGCATACTGGTAAGTAGCATTTTCCGTTCGAGGTATATAAGCTGCGACTGCAGGGCTCCCATATATTTGGCGGTGTCTATCTTTTTTCATTTTCTCTGATACATCTACCTCGGGTCCAAATAGATGTTTTTGGTCAAAGGGTTGGTTCAGAATATCGCTTTGTACCTCGGGTTTGAACCCCGATATGCGCAGCCAGGCGTGTCTGTGTAGCAAGACGCTGGTGTTAACTGCCCTAGAGGCTGTGTCCGCTGCATCAAGGGCACACCTAATGGAGGTGTTTGTGATGTTTTTCCCTTCCTGGATGAGCTTGTTTGCTCTATCCTAGTACTTGTCAGGGAGGTGCCTCATTAGTGACTCTAGTTCATCGTAATGTGCCCCGTCATATCTGGCGAGCAGTGCCTGTGTATTGGCGATACGCCACATGTTTGCTGCTTGAGACGCTGTTCTTTTGCCTGATGTGTGAAGTAGCTTAGACTCTATCTGGTGGTGCAGCCTCACCCAATGTTTGGGAGTTTGCCCTCTTGCGAGCGTTGGAAACTACCAGTGAGTCTAGTGGTACTGGGCTTTTAATGTAAGGTGGGTCAGATGGGGCAGCCTTATATTTTTTCCCTATCCGAGGGTTAATGACCGGAGTTCTGACTGGGTCTTTAAAGACTTTAGGAGCATGCTTGAGCACTCCTTTAAGCATGGGTAAGATGGAGGACGACCTTTGTGCATTATCAAATGAATCCATAAGGAAGTCTTCCTCAACAGGGTCGGTATAAATGTCTTCACCATGATAATGTGCAGCCCTGTGAATTAATTCGTTAAACCCAATAGTGTCTTCTGGTGGGGAGGGCCTTGAGGGATAAATGTCATCCTGAGGGACATTTGAGACATCTGGGGTGGTATAATTGTCCCAAGGGTCTGGGGATCCTGTGGGAGTTGTTGAATCAGGTGTGTTACCCCCCCCATGCCATCAGAGCTATCATCCCTGTTTGGTGTGATAGGGGATGCTGGTGAATGCTGTGGTGGTGGTGATGGTACAGGTGAAAGAGAATGGGAAGGCAGTCTTAAAGGCGAGGTAGCTATGTCCTTCTTGGAATGCGGAGCTGGAGATGGTGTGTCCAGTGGTCGCTTCTTTGGAGCCAAAACTAGGTGTCCAGTGACTGGGTCCTTGGCCAAAGTCTTTTGAGCTGGGTCTGGGTAGGATAAATCCACTACAGGAGATGGATCTTTCGGTGCGGAGGAAGTCTTGTGCACCGAGGCGGCTTGTTTTGGCTTTTTAGTAATGTCTTTCACTGGGGAGGCAGCCGTCTTTTTCGGCTCCGAAGCTTTCCTCAGTTCAGAGTGTTTTTTCGGTTCCGGTATTGTTTTTGGATCCGGTGACTTTTTCAGATCCGATGATTTTTTCGGTTCCGGTGGAGTTTTGGAATCCGAAGCGGGATTGCTTGGTTCCGGCCTGGTTTTCGGTGTCGAAGGAGTAGTGGTGTGCTTCGCTGCCGGTGGCTTGGGTGTCGGGCCGTTGTCTTTTTCGGGGCCTGTGTGTGTGCGCCGGCACCGTGTGAAGGTCGACTCGAGCTGAAGACGTCTGAAGGCTTGGTTAGCTTCTTAGCCGGGCCCGAAGGTGGGGCAGTTAAAGCAGTTTGCCGGTGTGCACCCGAGCTGGAGGGCGAGGGTGTGACCCGGGCCTTCTGTGTCGAGGAGGGGTCGGGTCGACGGTCTTACTTACGACCCGCTGCGCTGGATTGATGTCCTCGACTTCGGAATCGCCTGCTTCGGAGCTGCTGTCGATGTTGTGCTGTTCAGGGACGTTGACGCCCTCTTCGAAGAGGTCATCCGGAATCGGAGCTGAAGATCGTTGAGCCATTGTTCTCCTCGCTCTTCGGTCCCGGATAGTCTTTTTGGAGCGGAAAGAGGCACAAGCTGAACAGTCTTTCGCCTCGTGCTCCGGAGAGAGACAGAGGTTACACACCTCATGCAGGTCGGTGTGGGGAAACTTCGACCCACATTGAGGACACTTCTTAAATGGCGTCCTTTCCATGAGCTGGAGTTGCGGCCTAGGTAGGCCCGAAGGCTGTCTACGACGATCGGAATCGAGATTCTCGATGTTTGAAGATTAGCGTTGACTGGAAAGCGTTCAAAACTAAGTTTTGTAGTTTGGTGAGGATTGCGAGCCTAAAGAAATCGGTTCAAACACGGAGCGCTAGAAACACATCCGAGCCCGGTGGCGGAAAAAAACAATCTGGGGATGGAGCCGATGCCCATGCGCAGTATCATCCTAAGGAGGAGTCACCTATCCCGTGACTCCGAAAGACTTTTCTACAACAAAACAAACTGCAAACATCCGGGCCCAACACTAGGTGGCCATCTATGAATAGTGTGTAATCTGCAGCTCATATGCTTCGAACACATTATTTCTCTATGTTTTACATATCATTTCATCACATACAACATTGACATACAACATTGTTTATATTTTACATCTGATCTCAACAAATGCACACCCACATACAACACGGTTTCTCTAGGTTGTACATTTCATCACATACATTGTTTCTCTATGTTTTATATCTCATACAATACTGTTTCTCCATGTTTTACATCTCATCTCATGCAACACTGACATACATTGTGTCTTTATCTTTTACATCTCATCACATACAACATTGTTGCTCTATGTTTTACATCTCATCACAAGCAACATTGACATACAACAGTATTTCCGTGTTTTACATTCCTTACATAAAACATTGTTTCTCTCTCTGTTTTACATATAATTTCATCACATACAACATTGCCATACGACATTTTTTATTATACATCTGATCTCAACACATGCAGCACTGACACACCATTGTTTCTCCATGTTTTACATCACATGCAACATTGACATACATTGTTTCTCTATGTTTTACATCTCATCACATACAACATCCTTGCTCTATGTTTTACATCCCATATTATCACTTGCAACGTTGACATACAACTTAGTTTCCCTATGTTTTACATCTTGCCACATGCAATATAGGCATACAACATGGTTTCTCTATGTTTTACATCAGATTACATGCAGCATTGGTATAAAACATTGTTTTACATGTATCACATACAACATTGTTTCTCTGTTTTACATCTCATCTCATCACATACATGGTTTCTCTAAGCTTTACATCTCATGCAACTTTGTTTTGCTATGTTTTACATCTCATCACATAGAAATTTGTTTCTTTGTGTTTTATATATCATCTGATTACATACAGCATTGACATACATTATTTCTCGATTTTACATCTCATCTTATCATATACAACATTGGTTCTCTATGTCCTACATACATACATCTCATCACATACAACACTGACATACAACATTGCTTTTCTATGTTTTACATTCATTATATACATTGCTTTTCTCTTTTACATCTCACCACATAGAAATTAGTTTCTTTTTGTTTTACATCTCATCTCATTACATACAGCATTGACATACATCATTGTTTCTCTATATTTTACATCTCATCTTATCATATACAACATTGGTTCTCTATGCCTTTCATACATACATCGCATCACATACAACACTGACATACAACATTGCTTTTCTATGTTTTACATTCATTATATACAATGTTTCTGTTTTACATCTCATCACATACAACACTGACATTCAACATTGTTTCCCTTTTTACATCTCATCACATACAACACTGTTTCTCTATGTTTTACATCTCATCACATTCAACATTGTTTCTCTAAATTTTACATCTCACCATATACAACAGAGTTTCTCTATGTTTTACATCTCATATCATAAATGGGCTGGGTTTAAAAAACTGTAATAAGCCGAAGGAATTCTGACAATTGAAGAGAAGACCCAAACTTTAACAGCAAAGTAAAATACCGTCCTCGTGCACAGCATTAAAATCTAATGTGTAGTATGTTTCAGGACAAGACAAGCTCTGAACATTTTTAGCTTAACTGATCTGTCTTAACTACCTGCAAATAAAGCATTCTTTTTCTAGGATCTCTTAATGATACAAGAAAGTCACATTGGGCAAGAATCATCACTTTCTGACACTGAAGTGAAAATGTTACAATTCATTGTTTAGTGACAGTCATTATGTGTAAGGATGTGGGCAACTGGCAAGAGTCCAAGAGTATTGAAAGGGTGTCGAATGTCACTCTGACGTACTGGTGCTGTTGAATGGCATAATAACTTAGGCAGCACTAGGGTCGTGTTGCCCAGTTAAGTGGAGCAATTCATTTATTCATGTCTGAACTGGGATGGCGGAGTGAGCTAAAGAACAGAGATGGATTAAACCCAGATCAGTTGACTGGGGGTGAGTGTTTGTATTGTCAACGCTCCGTCCATCACCACCTTTGGTTTTTCACAATTCATTTATTGCCTTTTACTGCTTTCCCTAGGCTTGCAGAGCTCATTAACTGCATGGCTTTGGAGCTGTATGGGCTGGCTTTGGAAGTGTACAAGCTATGATTCACACTGCTGAGTGCAATACGATCTGCATCACTGAGGGAATAGAATGTGCATTAAGGGATGCGCTGTGGAGTTGTTAACTCCAAGATTATGGCCGTGATGTTTTGAATATCATTAGAGAAGCCTGACTAACACCTTCATTACCAAGCAATCCCGACCAGCAAAACCCTTGCACCCCTCATTCTGCAACCAAGCCCACCAAATCTGGTGAATCTCACACACCTGCAGCCAGGACCCCATCAGATTGAAGGCTAACAAAAGGAAAACCAAGGCAACAGACCTTTTGTAGCTATGCACCAAGAATCTGGAACACATTCCCTGCAGACGCCAACACTGCTCTAATTTAGGAAACAGTTAAAGATGTACCTCATTAAAAGACTCTACATCACAATGCAGTATACGTACACTGCTCCTCAGGTAACTCTCTAATCACTAGCTGACTGTATACTTACCTTTGGCACTGTATAGTGCTCCACTGCCTTTAGGCTTGGCCCGTGTGTTACAAATATCACGTAATTACAAACCTATGTTGCCTCCGAGAGGAAGGAAGCTTGGGTAAAGAATCAGCTGTTCAAGCAACAATGTTTTCAGTCTACATGGCTCTAATGTCAGTCTACAGGCAACAGACCAGGAAGGTCTAGTACAATTCTGGTGGTGTGATGTCGCCTGATGAGGAGACCTGTTGCTTCTGCAAAGGAGGTTAATAAGAGTAAAGGAAATGTTGATGATGCAGCAAAGCTTTACCAACTGAATGGTTTTGGTGCTAAGCTATGCTGCGGGTGTGATGTCTCAGATGACTTGTTGTGTCGTGAGATATCTCAGATGATTGGTTGTGCCTTGAGATGTCTCAGATTATTGTTGATCTGTGAGGGAGGGTTGCATGAGTAAATGTGCTGTTGTAACAGCAAAGCTTCCAAACTAGAAGCCTGTGGTGGAGATCTGCGATTGAGATAAGAGTCATGTCAGTCTAACGTTTAGTTGGTGCATCGTGATCTTACTGAGAGGTCAGAGAATCGAGTTTATCGCTTGCTATTCAATACACTGTGCTCCCCCACTAACCACTACTAAAGTAAGAGTTCAGAGCTTGCTTTCAATACTCCAGGAGATCTTAGGGCTCTAAGGAACCAATACTATGATCTCATAGGAATACAATAGTCTTTGCGTTTCGGACATCGGTGGTAAACAACGGTATTCACAGAGCCGTAGGGCTTAAAGAATTTGTCACTGTGTGTTGCAAACCCATCCCTATAAAATCTGTCCCAACCACACTTACCTTTTTCCTGAAGAACATCCCTTTTGATTTCTTGCTGTCCGCCACCTTGGTCTTCACACCCAGAAATTTCATGTAGTTGACAATAGCAGTAAAAATAGCGGAGCTGTTGCAAAAGAGAGGAAATGATAAACAGATCTGTTTTTGGAACTCACACCTGTAATATAGAATGTTGTCAGACACCTCCAACTATCACATTGACTCATGCCAGCCACTCAAGCTTGGACTCTTTGCTCTTTCATGCTTGATACCCCACCTGGCATCTCAACCCCAGGGTTGAAGTGCACCTTCCACCCCATTCCATCCTTCTCAAAACTGCAGGACATCCAACCTGCTCCTTGCCAACAACACAGATAACTGTGGAGCAAAGTCCAGATCCAGTGCTGGAGCAATATGACACTGCTGGATTCCTACTACCCTTACAGGACATTTCAGGGAGGAAGCACACACAAAAGGAGTTTACAACACTTGTAATGGTGTAGCTTGGAAAAAAGCTCACAGTGCTGAGATCTATCACTGACCCTACACTGCTTGCGGAAGCTCACACTGCTGAGCGCCTATACTTCTGAGGCAGCACTGCTGGAGAAAGCTTGCCCTGCGGAGACCTGTAGTACTGCCAGTGCACTGCTGGAGGATGCTCACACTGCTGGAGACCTGTAGCACTGACAGTGCACTGCTGGAGGAAGCTCACACTGCTGGAGACCTGTAGCACTGCCAGTGCACTGCTGGAGGAAGCTCATACAGCTGAGCTTCTATACTTCTGATATAGCACTGCAGGAGGATGCTCACACTGCTAGGGAGCTGTAGCACTGCCAGTGCACTGAGTGAGGAAACTAACACTACTGGGAACCTATACTTCTGCTACATCACTGCCGGAGGACACTCACACTGGTGAGATCCTATACTTCGGAGGCAGCACTGCTGGAGAAAGCTCGCCCTGTGGAGACCTGTAGTACTGCCAGTCCACTGCTGGAAGAAGCTCACACTGCTGAGCTTCTATACTTCTGATACAGCACTGCAGGAGGACGCTCACACTGCTGGAGACCTGTAGCACTGACAGTGCACTGCTGGAGGAAGCTCATACTGCTGAGCTTCTATACTTCTGATACAGCACTGCAGGAGGACGCTCACACTGCTAGGGAGCTGTAGCACTGCCAGTGCACTGAGTGAGGAAACTAACACTACTGGGAACCTATACTTCTGCTACATCACTGCCGGAGGACACTCACACTGGTGAGATCCTATACTTCGGAGGCAGCACTGCTGGAGAAAGCTCGCCCTGTGGAGACCTGTAGTACTGCCAGTGCACTGCTGGTGAAGGCTCACATTGCTGGAGACCTGTAGCACTGCCAGGGCACTGCTGGAGGAAGCTCACACTGCTGGAGAGCAGCAGCACTCACATGGTACTGCGAGAGGAAGCTCACACCGCAGAGACCTATAGCACTGACAGGGCACCGCTGAAGCAATCTCACAATGCTAGGGGCATGCACACTGACCTGCAGGTGGGGGTTCACATTGAAAGACAAGATCAGTGTGTCTGAGTCCAGTAGCAGCGACATGAACAGTTCCCTGCTAAGAAAGGGCTGGCTTTATTACAAGGCATCATGAATAGCTACCACTGTTTCACCTGTAGTGAAGTCACTGGTGGCCACAGCGTAGTGAATGCACCTCACCATGTGATGTCAATATTGAAAAGAGGGTGTGTGCAAGTGTGTTACAAGGTGTACACAAGCTTTATGGCCACTGTGTAATCCTAGATCTCTGTGCGGAGGGTTGAGTGTGCAGGTGGAAGACACTGCTCACAATCTGCAGCCCCTAACAATCCTTTCCAGACAGGTATGATAAGCTCCCTTCTCTACACAGAAAGAGCAACATCCACCCTAAAGTGCACAAAAATAATGGCTCTAACCAACCAGGTCCACATCCACACACTAAACATCGAACACGAACACACGCACACACACAAACACGCACAAGAACACACACACACGCGAACACACACACACACACGAACACACACGAACACACACACAAACACAAACACAAACACACACTCTGTGTGCTGGTTACATCTAGTCACTCAGCATGAAATGTGGGGTTTTGTGTGCTTGCCAGCCAATGGATGGAAAGAAGAGAAGGGGGGGGGGTATCCATGAGACAGGAGGGGGGGGGGAGAGGTATCCATGAGACAGGAGGGGGTAACACCTAATTTTCAACCATTAGCACTTCCCTCTGTACAAGGGTTCCTTTTAAATCAAGCATGCAGTATTTTCTGCTTGCCTTTTCTCCTCGTCCGAAGAAATTGTTAAGCTGAAAGAAAACAGAACAGTAGGTCACAAGTTGAGAACATCAGACGTGGCTAAAGCTTCCAGGGGGCACTGCCCACGCACAAAACCCACCCTTGCAGATGTCTCATCTCCCCATTTATCTAGTTTGCAAACCATATACAACAAGTTCACCGCACCATTAAAGGAAGGCCCAATAAGCCATGCAACTGTCACAGTGGGGGGCAAACGGGACCAAAAAAGATGCTCCACTCTGTTTCCATGAGGAGGGATGTGGCAGGGATGTGGCAAGTACGTGGAGTGGCTTGGAATGAGGTGTCATGGATGTGAGATATAAGAATGCATCAGGTGAAAGAAAATGCACTAAGCACCAACTGCAAAGAGGTGTATTAGACATACATCCGTATTACAGGCTGACCAAACGCCTCTGTGTTGAGCCCCAGCTGAAAAAGATGGAATGAAGGTTAGCTAAACGAAGGTGCATCGAGCCACAGCAGAAAACAAGAGGTAGTAGAGACTGAGGGAAGGAAGACAGGCACAGCTCCTGCTGAATGAAGGGGCCCTGAAGGCAGAATGAAAAGAAGCGTGCTAAGTGCTTTCTGCCTTTAATGTTCTGTTTTTCGATTAGGGGTTATATTTTATGTTTTGATTCTATTACACGAAAGAATAACGCGGACAGCCTCCAGGTTGTAGGCATAGAAGCTGTGTGGATGTGCTCATTGTCCATTGCCCTGCCGGCCAAGTGGTTGTAGGCAGGCACATAGCTGCGTACGGTTTTCTTGGATCGCTTATAAAAAATGGTTCCATAAAACGTTTCTCTTACCCAATAACAAATTACATTTGAAAGGTAATTTTAACTAAAGCATTTTAAAATAAGTAGCAAAGTAAACCCAACAGAACAATAAAGCAACTTATGTTAAAAAAACATTGAAAGCTGCCACAGATGACACCCTTTTCACAGACTGAAAACGCCATAAATATAGCGTCAAAGGAGAGTTTTTGTTGACTTTGTTATTTCAGGTACTCTTAGCCACGGAGATGAAAACGGTCGTTGTGTACATCACAAGCCTTAGGCACAAGAAAGTGAAAGACTAATACTGCAGTCTCCTGCAGAATGCCTCCCAGTCCAGGCATGTTCTGGAGTTAGGTGAGACCTCAAGTTCTTTAACTGAACTCTGTGGTCTTCAAAGCCAGCTGTTAGGTCAAGAAGGTGTTGCAATATGTGGTTTGAAACTGTAATGAGGTTTGTCTTGGGTACTAGGTATTACTTTCCTAGGTAGAAATCGCCCAGCTAGAGGTCAATCAAAATACAGCATTTTGGTAGTGTACAGCAGTCTGGCTTACAGTCCCATATACCGCAAACCATCCCTGACAAAGTAATCGTCTGCAGAGCCTGACTTATTTCAGTTATTTACACACAACTTAAATGCCTTGCAGACATCTTGTTTGAAAATATTGCTACCATGCCGATGCCAGATCTTTGAACAAGACTGAAAAATTAGTAGCTTATTAATGTGCAAAACACATACACCCGCAGAATCAACGTTAGAGGTGTAGCATGCATATTACTACAATACGTTGTTCTAGTTAAATGTACCTCACTCCTACTTGAGAAGGTGATTGTTGCAGAATAAACGTCTGTGATGAATCCTTGACACACCGTTCAAGGTGATCCAGTTCACCTATGGGTTACTCCCAGTCGGTGGCTTGGGACTTGGCTCTTTTTACCCTCTACAAGTACTATTACAAACTGTGCATTAGTGATCCACGAGCTGTCCGCGTACGCTGCTCACATATGTGGATCAGGGAACATGCTCCATGTAACATGACTGCAGGTCACATATCTGGGAATACTGCGGGGGTCGAGGAGAGGGATTCGTGGAACATTTATATATGAACAACACACAAACTGCAAGAGCAGCCAGTCATGGTTTCAGGGAGGCATGTCTGGGTGGATTTCTAAATGCAGGGAGCATAGCTTAAGAAGTTCTCTTTTGTGAGTTTCAAGCCTAGCTAATAATGGCTCCTTTTTGTTTGTCCAGGGTCTCATCCACTTACAAAAAATGCAATCAGCATCTAGCCTTGAACTCCATGGGAAGCCATTTAAAGACCAACCAGGAACTGTACTGCTCCCAAATCTGGAATATATATGTGACGAGGCAGTCTTTTCCAGCTTACCGGTTTCCTGAAAGCAATGTTTAATGCACAAGGAGTTTAAGGTTTAGTACCTAAAATGCCCAGTATTTTGTTGTCCATCTTTGATGATGGTCTTTTAGGGACTCAAAAAGAAGTCCCTAATGCTACCCTTCTGTTTGTATTCCACGATCACAGCCCTTTGTAATCACCACTGTAAATTAACAAGATAGCAAATGGAGATTCCATCAATGAAGACAAAACGGTAGCGGTGCATCCTTTGTCAGCGAAGCCTACTCGTCTACAAAGAGCACTGTATTCTTTGCAGGATCTTTGTCTTGCAAAGTAGTGGACATTTCTGGTGCTTAAGCTTTCAACTTTCCACCCTAATCGATCTCTAAAGTAGGGAAACGTTACTTACCCTGTAAGCTTACGTTCGTGGCATGTAGTGCTGTCGATGTGCATGCTGTACATACTCCTGCTATCTAGTATTGGACCCGAAGGTGTGAAAGATTTTTTCCTTCAAATAAGTCTTCTCGAGTCACACAGTAGTGTACCTCCACCCCTGGCTGGTAATGCACAGTCACGGCGGGCGAGGATGGAGATGGAGCATAGCAATACAGGAGAGAGAGAGAGAGAGAGAGAGAGAGAGAGAGAGAGAGATGATCATGCAAAAAAAGTGAGGCGGAATGAAAAACTGCAACATCAGAGGCTTCCGGGGATGAGGGTGGACGCTTGTGAATCTACAGCAGTACATTCCACGAACAGATGCTTACAAGGCAAGTAAAACATTTTGGTTGAGGGATGCGTGCTTGTCCATTTACATGCTGTGCACAGACTGTAAAGCAGTCCTCTCATAAGCGGTGGCTAGGCTCTCAGTGTGGTAGAAGACTAATATGGCATACAGGGTATATATAGCCTGGCCAACGTTGGGTTGTTGGTGTGCTAGTACATTCACTCAACAGTCTTTAATGAAAGTGTCGTCTAGACCAAGTAGCTGCTTTGCAGATGTCAGCTATTGGAATGTTCCCCAGGAAGGCCAAAGGGGCTCACTTTTATCTTGCAGAGTGGGATTTTGTAGAATTAGGCAAAGCCCTCTTGGCATTTACATAAAATGTTTAGATATATTTGTCTATGCATCGGACTAAGGCTGATTTTAATAGAGCTTTCCCATTATACAGTTTGGAAAATGTAACAGATTTGTTGAGTTATTCGAAAGGGGTATGTCCTGTCCACATTGTACATTAGGGTTCGCTTAATGTCTTAGGTATGGAGTGCTGGTTCTGCAGCGGAGTCGGGTTGAGGAAAGAAAACTGGGGGTTCTATAAACTGATTAATGTGGAATGGAGAGACCGGCATAGGAAGGATTTTAAGGTTAGTGTGAAGGGCAACCCTATCCCTGTGAACCTGAAAGAAAGGTTCTTCTAACGTTAAAGCTGGAGATAGGCGGTGGGGTCATCTGCGGGAGGGACAGGCAGGGTAGAGATTGGGGTCTGTGTTCCCTGGAGGCTCTACATCATAAGCATCCCTGGGGTCATCCTGTGGGTACATATCAGGGTACCCTGTGCATTGATCCAAAGGTCAGAGTATGATGAACCTGTGATGTGTAAGGAAGTGAGCCAGTGGTGAAAGAAGGTGGGAAAGGTGAGGTCTGAGGCTGGGGAGGACGAAGGGAGGGACCAAGTGGTTGTGGCTGTGGAAGAGTGCTAGTAGCCTTTTTGTGCTCCTTCCGCTGCTAGGCAGGCGGAGGAAGCTCAAGATCTTCGCCAAAGCTGAGCGGACTCTTGGATGTCTGCGTGGAGGATGCAGGTGGCTAGGCGATGATCCGTCCTGTGCGAGAATGGATCATGGTGTGCTGCTGGTAGGCGTCAAGTGTGTGCTCCAGTTTCTGGAGGACTTGTTCCGCTAAGCCAATAGAATGGACTGGTTTATGAAAAGAGGACTTCAGTGCCGGTGCAGGGATCGTCGGCGCCTAGCAGGGATTCTATGACGAAGACTTCAGATTCGAAAGGCATTTAGGTGCCGAGATGGAGGCGGACGGTCAGAATCTTGAACTGAGCCGTGGCTGGGCATGTGGTTGAAGCAGAAGTAGGGTGCTAATCGTGGCCCAAAGGTAGTGGCAGCCTGCAAGCAGGTCTTTGAGCCTCGAGGGCGGATGTTTGGCCCTTGGGAGAAGCCTGCTCGGAGTGTTGCGGAGGTTGGGGAGGATGGGAACATACTCACGACTAGTTAAAAGGGCGGGAGGTCTTTGAACTCCAGGTTGGAGCCCTAACTTGCATCGGGTGAGAGGTCCTCCATCTCGGCTGCTGACCGCTCTGGTTCATGTTCCCCATTGAGGTCCTTGCTGCCGAAGGGATCTGCGGTGTTGTCTCCACTTTTAAGCAACATTTCAAAGCGACAAGCCCAACTACCTCAAAAGTTTTCTAAAAACAGAAAGAGTGGCAGGCATCGCAGGAGGCCTTGTCTTGCATGGACGAAAGGCAGACGTTGCAGACCTGATGGAGATCAGCACAGAGGTATTTAAAGCGATACTGTGGCCAGAAGCGGAAAGGTGTTTGTTCCATCACAGGCAAGTCAAGACGCTCATGAAGCAAACAGACGAGGGATGCCCAGAAGGGCAAGACCCCCTCTGGACGGGTCGTAGTCTACCCAAACCCCGCCCAAATGGAGCTGCACGCGTGAGACAATGCATAAAAGGGAGGCCACAACAGAAGACAATACAGAGGGAAGGTATAGAAACCAGGGAGAACTGAAGAAAATGCTGTGGTGGCACTGATCTAGAGCTCGGTAGCACATGTCTGACCCAACGGTGGAAAAAAAACTATCTAATAATAAAGCCAATGACCATGCGCATTACTAAGAGGTAGAGTCACACTATCTTGTGCCTTGAGAAGACTTCTTTGAAGAAAAACAACTTGCACACATCCTGGCCAAACAATAGATGGCAGGAGTGTGCACAGCATGTGTATCTACAGCAACACACATTGCAAACACCTTGTTTCTTTCGCTATGTCAATATGGAAGAAAGTTCCCTCTTTTTGCATGTGCATGGTTGCCTCCACGTTTTGCTAACCTGCTGATGTACTTTGACTGAGTGTGCCCTGGGCTCCTGCCAAACAGGAACCCAGGGCCTATGTTCTTTCCCTAAACTGCATTGAAGACAAAACCCAATTGGCACTCTTTGGCCACAGGGCAGTCACTTGCAAATGGTACCACAGGTACCAAGGGCACTGTGGTCGGGGAAGGTCTCTAAGGGCTACAGCACTTATTGTGCCCCCCTTAAAGGCCCTGTACCTTTACACACACACTGCCTCTGCAGGCTGCGCGTTTTGTTGCAAAACAAAGTGAAGAGTCAAAATGGCACACATCCCTGTGTGCCACGCCTACAATCCACTGACCTGGCATAGGTCAGCCACCCCTCTAGCTGGCTGCACTATACCAGTGATGCGGGTATAGGTGCATGAGCCCTGCACCCCAACAGTTTCAAAGCCAATTGTTAGAGAGTGTAAGTGTAGTAATGCCATTAAGAGTATATGGTGCTGGGAGTTTGTCATTCCGAACTCCACAGTACCAAAAAGGTTTTACTGAAAACTAGGAAGTTTGGTATCAAACTTCTCAGCACATTAAACCCACACTGATGCCAGTGTGGGATTTAATGAAAAATACACACAGGAGGTTTCTTAGAGATGCCCCTGAAAAACGACCCAACACTTGTGTCCAGGCTGAGTGGCCGCTCGCCAGCTGCCGCCACCAGACATGTTTCTGGACACCTGGGTTGAGAGCCTGCTGCTCTCGGGGGTCTGAAACAATGCACTCTGGGACGTGGTGGCAAAAAAAGCCTCCTCTGCCAGGATGGGCAGAGTCCACGAAAGGAAGCTTCAAAGGCTTGCCGCATTTGTGAGCTTCCCCAGGCCCTTTGCTGCTTCCAGCTAACTGACCCCCACTGGTTCTGACCCCACTTTGGGCGGGAGAATCGGCAAGAAAACCAAGTGAGCCCACCCTTGCCAACCCCACACCTAAGGTGGGGAAGGCAAGGTGAAGCACAACTCAGTCCCCGCCATCTTGCAGATGGATGGACCAAGCCAACCAGAGTGAGGCATATGCCCCCCTCCCACAGGAGGGTGGCATAATAGGGGGTGTAACCACCCCAAGGAAGGGACCCATTGGTCCCAAGCTTTTACTTACCTGTAACGCCCCTAAATGTAGTATTTCGGGGCACCCCTGAACCTTGCCTCTTCAGACAAGAAACAACCAGGAAGAAAAGAAGACGAAGGACTGAACAGCCGTGCTGAAGCTAAGAAGAGGACACCCACTGACTTAGCCCCAACCTTACCGGCCTGTCCCCACCTCGAACCTGCAGAAGTGAGACTCAGGTGTGTCTTGCAGCCAGCAACCTCAAGAACCCTGAGGACCTGCCCTGCCTTCCAGAGAAAAGACTCTGTCTCTGTGAACATCGGATTTGTTCACCTACAGACTCTGGCTCCGGCCAAATCCGCGAGTCTGCACTACTCTGCATCGGTCGCCTACGGCCCGAGTTAGAGTGGCCGAACACCACGAGGAGGTCTCCACGGCAGTCCTGACCCGAGATGTGGTGATCTCGGACCTGCCTCGAATCTCCCAGCGAAGACCACAGCTGCTTTCTGGAGGATCCTCCCCGACCACGACCGGAGCTGGTAAGAAAACCAAACGCCTAAAGACACCCTGCACTAGCAGTCCCACGGCCTTGGGTGGCCCAAACGATGGTGTTCCAGCATCGCAACTTACCCCTCCAACCGGTGGTCACCTCCAGAAGATCTGCGTCCCGAGCCTTCAGTTTTTGTTGAAACCAGAAAATCCTAATTGAAATCAACAGGGCACCGACCCCAAACCAGCACCCTGCACCCCTGCTGCCCCTGTAGGTGCACTTTGTGTGCTAAACAGCATCCCCCTTTGCCCCGAGCCTAACACCAGGAGCTTTGCTCCCACAACCCCAGCTTTCGGCTCGTAAGCAGCCACAAACTGGAGGCCCCCTATCCCCAATTGGATAACACTGGGCCTCAGCACTCTGCACCCAGCTGCCCTAGTGCAGCTGAGGGTCCTTTGAAAGTGCATCCTAGACCCTGGGGGAAGCCTTGTTCTAACCCCAGAAACTCAACCCCAAAGACCGAGTACTTACCTGGTAACTGATAACTTCATTTCTCTCCATAGCAATCCATTGACTGTTTTTCTCAGAAAAACTTTCAGTGTGGAGTTGATTTATATGGAAATGTGGAAAACAACAACTGTGCAAAACTGATTTTACTTACCTTTTCTCTAGGAAATGTCCTAGTGTGATATCTAGGCATATCACACGGAGTAGAAAAAGTAACTTAAAAAGTAATCTAAGAAGTAGCTGAAAAGTAATCTGTACAGTAATTTCAATACCTTGACTTACCTGTATTTCAAACAACTGCATTTGAACTTGCATTCACTTCTAAAAACTATATCGTGTTTTGCAAAGCGTTTATTTCACTTACGTGTGCCAGGCTTGGCTTAATTCTAGAAATAAAATAATTTTATAATATTTTCATACAAACAAAATTGGTCTGAGTTCAGTGTGATATCATTTGCTGATTGAGTGTGTACAAAAAATGCTTAACACTACCCTCTGATAAAACCTTACTGCTCGCCCACACTACCACAAATAGAGAGTAAGGTGCAATCTACTCTCTGCCTACCTTTGGAGTTCCACTGGACTCTGTGCATACTAAACCTACTTTTGGTGTAGTGTATATAGAGCCAGCTTCCTTCGCAATGCTATCTAGATGCCAACGTTTTGAGTGACAGAATATACATTTGAATCAGGTCAGTACCTTTTCTTTTAGAGATGAGTCTTTAAAACTCAACTTACCAGAACACAATTTTGAACCCAAAGACATTCATGCTTATTTTGCAACAACAATGATTTAATGCCACACAGTTCGAGGAGTTTATGTGCCTTAACGTGACTGCGATGCAACTTTATGAGGTTGCATTCTTTCACTGTCTTGGGGAAGGTAAACTTCCTTCTGGAACGGTCATTCATATTTTGGCGGGAAGGTCCTTTAAAATATCAGCGGAACTTCTATGAATTCAGGTTCCTGTTCAGCATGAGTTTTAACTGCACATTCATCCAATTAACGTTATGCATCAGCTTGAACACAAACATACCTTGCTGAAGGTGGGAGCCAATTAAAATCTAGTAGCTAATTGAGAAAAGACGGTTTGAATACTGAATTTCCCATTCTGACCAAACTGCTTCAAATTGTTTTTAAATTCTTGTGTGCCTTATTCACTTTGAGTGCTTCAAACTGACCAAAAAAGCATGTAGGTATGCAGAGGTGTGTTGGGTGCACATGGCACAAACTGCACACCCATTCAGGCCCACTCAAAAATGATACGATATACCACGGTCTGCAAATCTTTAAGAGTTTAATGGTACAAAAGTAGGCGCATAGCAACTGACAGCCAAAGTACATTCTCTGCATGCCCATTATGCACTCAAATTAAGTATGCATATTGCAACAGCACTGCAGTCAGTACGTAATGTAGAGAACCAGCAGAGATGCACAATGTTCAATCCATTTCAATGTATAGACATCATGCTCTCTGCACACCAAGTATAAATGCCCTGTATCCATTTGGGGACCAGGCCCACGCGTGGTGTACGCTGTATGCCCTGTACACACACACTCATCCTCTCTCATTTATGGTGGACATGTGAGCCCTCCTGAAATTGATGAATGTGATGAACTCAAAGCTGATTCTCATAAGCCCACACAGGCTAAAGGGTCCACTGAAATCTGGCACTGGTTGTCATGGAACTCAATGACACACTGTTTCACCTTAGCAGCATTCCCTGAAGCTCTTAAACACCTTGTGATCACTGAGAAGAGTGCTCAAGAAGCTGAACAATGTGAGCAGATGTAGGAGAGTAGGGTCTGCAATCCTATGATCACCCAGATTTTTGCTTTTTGCTGCACTGGTTTACGACTTTCCCTGGCTGTGGGCCTGCTAATCAGACCCACAGCCTAGCTGTTCTCTCTATCCAAATTGTACTCAGGTACTGAATTGGCACTGGGCCCTCTCCAAGTCCCTGTACCCAGGGCTGAGGTGTACCCAGAAGTCTCCCAGGGGCTGAAGCATGTATTATGCCCCCCCTGGGCTGACTAACTAAACTGACAACTGGCTGCACGACAGCTGGGGCAAGGTGGTGTACTCACCCTTTGCTTTAGATATAGTATACCTAAATCTAACCCTAAAAATGGACACACAGATCTCCTATCAGTCACTCCTATGGCAGGCCTTAACAATCCTGAAGGCAGAGTGCTTGGAATCGTGTGAGATGGTGCTCTGGCATGAGCTGAGCCTGTCTGCGGCTTTCGGGATCCATCCCTTAGCCGTTTCCATGATATCGCATACCATATACTCTTAAGTGCATTATAATCCTCGCGGTTACATGCCAACTCTGGTATCGCTTTATCAAAACATGTCGAGTAAGGTGTCATACGAATTGGAATACTAACCCCTCGCCAATTCTGGCGACGGGGTTAGCATTCCACCCTTCTAGAGGGACACGACATGTATGTAACCCCTAGCCCCGGTTAAAAGTCAAACAGAGCCTCAGCTCCACAAAATGGATGCTGCCACCGAGACACAAGTCTGCCCTCCTGCTGCTGGGAGTCCTCCCAGAGCAGGAGATAAGGACAAAGGGTTTCCTGCCAGGGGCGGTGCCAGCACCGTCCCAGACAGGGTTTTGTGTATTGTAGGTAGGCAGGGCTTTAGAGGAAGGTGACTGCACGTGGCACCCCGGTGCTCACTGTGCATAGGCTGGCTGGAACCAGTTCCAGGGTCACTCCAGACCCTGTGCTGGGGAAAAGCCCGCCAAGGAAGTGGGTGTAACCACCCCCCTCCTAGTCCCACCCCTAGGGCAGGACTTAGTCGCGTGCCAGCCCCTTTTTACAGGATAAAGGTAGGAACTGGCCCCCTTCCAAATCAGATCATCTTTGAATCCTGAAACTACTTTCTGCGAAAGGAACTCAAGACTTCTTCCTAAGATTTCTCCCTTGTGACTAAGGAGTAGTCACCCTGCATCCGCAGGCACCATCTTAAGAACACTGCGGTCTGCTGCAAGTCTCTCCTCCGGATCAAGACTGCCCAGCTCGACGAGAACCGGCTTCCCTGGCACCTCTGACCTCTACCTGCATCATCAGTCACGCTGAGATTCGTGGGTGTGACGAGACCTCGAGGGACCGGCCATCTTCAAGACTGCACGACTTCTTTCCAGCAAGCCCGCCGAGTAATTTCCTGGTGAGTGCTTTGGGGTCCGAGAAGCCCCGACCCTGAGCAGCTCCAGCACCGAAGTGCAGCCTCCCAGCATCTCCACGATCTGCGTGGGGCCCTTCTGCTTTTTGCTGCTCACCGCTAGCCCGCTGGCATGTGGCCTTCTGAACGACGCCCGACGACATTTCTGCTGCTGGTCTGGTTGCTCCAGGCTGGCCCTTGCTCCCTTCCAAAAGAGGAGCACCCCGGACCCTCCTGGTCCACTCAAGACGCCATTTTGAGTCCACCGCATGGGCTTGAATTAGCCAAGGCTTGTTGCCCAATCCTGGGTAACTTCGACGCCGACAGCTTCATCCATCGTGGGACAGCTCGCCTCTCCATCCTGGTCGCCGACAACGCCTCCTGGTCTGTGAGATCTGCAGAGCCAGCGTCGCCCACTCACCTAGTCGAGGTGACTTCGCCCGGTGCCATCCTGGTGCCCACTTAATCACTGGCTAGTGATTCAAGAACTTGGTCCCCTCTGCTTTCAGGTTTCTTCTTCCTTGATCCAGGCTTGGATCCAACGAACTTTCCTTCACTGGTCGCCTGCCAGCAACTTCCTTCTTCCAGGCTCCTGGTCCGGCAACGAGATCCCCGACGTCTTTTCAGACCTATGCAGCTGCAGCCCCTGGGCTAGGTAACTTCGGCACTTCGGTGTCCCAGCATAGCCTCACTATCCTAGGGTCAGGATCCACTGTCGTTTTCTTCCTACCAGGTCGGGTTCGCCCGTGAACACTAACTTTGCCTTTACTAGCCTCCATAGACTTTGTCCCGCATCCCGCGTGAGAGTGCACACTCTGCACCCGAGTCCCCTAGGTCTCCTAGAAGTAATCTAACGATTCCCTAGTTAAGTCCTAGCGATTCCAAAGCCTATTAGTACTGTACTTACCTGCTAGTAATTTCGCATTCCACTTTTTAAGTATATGGTTTTTCGTGCCCCTCGGGCATTTGTGTATAACGTGCTAACTTAAGTATTTTCGTAAGAGTTTTGTTGTGTGCCTAGCACCCTGTCCTCATAAAGAGTACAGGGTTGTTGTGATTCTAATAAATACATTGTTTATTTTCATAACACTTGTGTGGTGTCCTTTCACTGGGTGTTCAAGGGGTAATGTGATGGTAAAACAGCTGGCTTAACACGCCCTCTAGAGTCTTAGCCTTAGACTGCTCGTATCCATGCTACTAGGATAGCTGGTCTATAAGGTTGACTTACAACCAATCATCAATAAGGGTTGTTTGGACTGATATATAGTGATCACTAGAATAGTGAACACTGCACATCAGGCCAACTTCTCACATTGGTGGCAGCGGCGGGATTTGAGCTTGCTGTTGTTTTACCACACATGCCCTAAGAATATCTTGTGAAAGATCACATAAGTACTAAAGGTACATATAACTTAGCTTAGAATACTCTGAGTTCTACTGAACCAGCTGTTGTAGCTCCTAGGGCCTAGCACACCCTAAACTACAACTCTAGCAAGGGATCAGTAGGCAAACATATAGTGTAGGTAAGTGCACCACTTACACCTCACTAGAAAAGCATGTCTACCCAGGGAGATTCTACTGAGACTCCCCTGGTCAGTGTTGACCCTCCACAGGTCACTTCAAGATATGCAGCTCTCGGTTTCCAGGAGATGAGACAGATCTGTGTCTCCAGAAAACTGAAGCAGGGGTCTAACCCCACCATTCCCTTTCTGATAGGTCTCTTAGAGACATATGATGCCAGAAAGCTTTCTCAGTTACATGAGAACATGCCAGCCTTAGAGGGAACCTCTGGGGATCCAGACCTCCCCAACACTGCTACTGCAGTTGAGGAGGAGGAGGATCAGGAGGAACTCTCTGGGGATGAGGTAGACAAAGGTCTTGAGGTAGTCAGAAGGCTAACCAGGACCAACTTAGACTTACTTGGGCTAGGATCTGGGGGACCCCCAGTACTAACCCGAAGTGGGCCTAACCTTGGAGTTAGGAGAGATAGATCTCTTTCTAGGGACTCCAATAGATCTCTGCACTCTAATGCCTCTTCTCAGGGGAGAAGGAATCCTCCACAGAGGAGATTTACTTCCCCTCAGAGAAAAGAGCATGAAGCTAGAATGAGACAAGCTGAACTGAGGATTGAAAGGGAAGAACTTGCCCTGGCCAAAGAAAAGCTTGCCTTTGCTAGAGAGCAGCAGATGAGTGGGCTAGCTCCCACTGGTGGCAGCAATCTCCCAAGAGATAGAGAGAAGGGTTTAGATACTAAACACCTGACTAAAATAGTGCCCCCCTTTAAGCAAGGGGATGATATCCAGAAATGGATGGCTGCTCTGGAGAGGGCCTGCACTGTGCAGTGCATTCCCCAGAGTCAGTGGGCAGCTATACTGTGGCTCTCCTTTGATGGTAAAGGTAGAGATAAGCTCCTCACTACAAGAGTGGAGGATGCTAACAATTACCAGGTCCTGAAGAATACACTGGTTGATGGGTTTGGTTTAACCACTGAGCAGTACACGTTGCTGTTCAGAGACACCCAGAAAACTCAGTCTCAGGACTGGTCTGACTTTGTGGATTGTGCCACTAAGGCTTTGGAGGGCTGGTTGCTGGGTAGCAAGGTTACAGATTACACAGGATTGTATAATCTAATGATGAGAGAACAAATTTTAAACAATTGTCAGAACCAGTTGTTGCACCAGCACCTTGTTGATTCAGATCTGACCTCTCCCCAAGAATTGGGAAAGAAGGCAGACAAATGGGTCAGGACAAGGATCAAGCAGAACCAGAACCAGAACCAGGGTGGTCAGAAGAAAGCAGACCAGAAGGGTAATGTTAAGAATGAGCAAAATGACCAGAAGTCTTCACCAGGTCCCCAACAAACCAAAGAGGGTGGGGGTCAGGCTTCCCAGAAGAAGAAGACTCAAGAAGGCCAGTCAAAAAGGTGGTGCCAGTACTGCAAAAGTAAATCTCACTGGTTTAGTGAGTGCACCAAAAGAGGAGGACAAACTCCTGCCACTACAGCCCCTAAGGCAACTGCACCCCCTAGTACAGTCAGTAGTGGTAGTGTACCTCCCAAGGCATTAGTTGGGTTAACCTTGGGTACTGAGGGGTCTGACAACTTAGTTGGCACACTCACTCAGGCTGTCCTTGTCTGTACAGGGGATGTGGATATGTCCCCTGAAATAAGTCCCAATACTTTAGGCAAATACAGGCAGACACCTTTGATTAATGGCAAAATGGCTCAGGCCTATAGGGACACTTGTGCCAGTGTCACCATGGTGACACCTAACTTTGTGGACCCTGGACAGATCATGCCAGGTACTGATTTCCTGGTGACCAATGCCAGCAATGTCACTACTAGTCATAGTGTGGCAATTGTGGCTTTCTCCTGGGGTGGAGTGAAGGGACAAAAGAAAGTTGTAGTCAGTTCAGACCTCCCAGTTGATTGTTTGTTGGGCAATGATTTGGAGTCATCACAATGGTCAGAAGTGGAGCAGAGGACTCACATGGAAATGTTAGGCTTGCCAGCACATGTGCTTGCTGTGACTAGGTCACAGGCCAGAAAATGCCCCACTGAACAGGTGCTGGATCCTGAAATGATGGACCAGACACCTTCCAAGAAGAAGAGCAGTAAGGGTAAGGCTTTGCCTTCCCCCAGGTTGAGGATCAAGTCTCTGAGGAGGCTGATCTGAGAGAACTGAGGGAAACTGAGCCTAAAGAGCTTGAACTTGATCAAGTTGAGTTTCTGGGCTCAGGGGGGCCCTCCAGAGCAGACCTGGGGAAGGAACAGTTGAGCTGCCCTTCCCTTGAACCCCTCCGACAGCAGGCTGCTGCTGAGGCTGCAGGGAATGCCACAGGTGCCCACAGGGTATACTGGGAAGATGGACTCCTGTACTCTGAGTCAAGAGACCCCAAGCCTGGTGCAACCAGGAGGCTGGTCATCCCCTTGTCTCTGAGAGGTTTCCTTCTCACCTTGGCCCATGAGATTCCCCTTGCAGGTCACTTAGGTCAGACAAAGACTTGGGACAGGCTTGTCTCACACTTTCACTGGCCCCATATAAATGAGAATACCAAGGAGTTTTGTCGCTCCTGTGTCACTTGCCAAGCCAGTGGTAAGTCAGGTGGCACAACAAAGGCCCCCCTCATACCACTACCTGTGGTGGGGGTTCCCTTTGAAAGAGTGGGGATTGACATTGTTGGTCCAATGGAACCCCAGACAGCATCAGGGCACAAGTTTATACTGGTGGTGGTGGACCATGCCACCAGGTATCCTGAAGCTATTCCCCTGAGGACCACCACAGCTCCTGTGGTGGCAAGAGCCCTAGTTGGAGTGTTCTCCAGAGTGGGTTTTCCAAAGGAGGTCGTTTCTGACAGAGGTACAAACTTCATGTCAGGATATCTGACTGCCATGTGGAAAGAGTGTGGTGTGAACTACAAGTTCACCACACCCTATCATCCACAATGCAATGGGCTGGTAGAGAGATTCAACAGGACCCTCAAAGGGATGATTCATGGACTACCTGAAACTCTTAGGAGAAGATGGGATGTCCTGATCCCCTGCCTCTTGTTTGCTTACAGAGAGGTCCCACAGAAGGGGGTTGGCTACAGCCCTTTTGAGCTTCTGTATGGGCATCCTGTAAGAGGACCCCTGTGTTTGGTGAAGGAAGGATGGGAGAGACCTCTCAAAAAGCCTGCAACCAACATAGTGGACTATGTACTTGGTCTCCGCTCCAGGATGGCTGAGTATATGGAAAAGGCATCCAAAAACCTTGAGGCCAGCCAAGAACTTCAAAAAGCTTGGCATGACCAAAAGGCTGTTCTGACTGTGTACCAGCCAGGGCAGAAGGTGTGGGTGCTGGAGCCAGTGGCCCCAGCAGCTCTGAAAGACAAATGGTCTGGGCCCCACACCATCATTGAGCAAAAGGGAGAGGTTACCTACTTGGTGGACCTTGGAACTCCCAGGAGCCCTCTCAGAGTGCTCCATGTTAACAGGCTCAAGGCATATGTTGACAGGAAGGACATGAGCTTGCTCATGGCCACAGATGAGGGACAGGAGGAAGAGAGTGACCCTCTCCCAGACCTGCTCACTCAGAATCCTGATGATGGATCAGTTGATGGTGTTGTCTTTTGTGGCAGCCTCACTGAACATCAGCAACAGGATTGCAGGCAAGTTCTGCAATCCTACAGACATATGTTCTCTCTGACACCCAGCCAAACTGATTGGTGTACCCATGATGTTGACACTGGAGACAGTCTGCCTGTCAAGAGTAAAATCTACAGACAGCCTGATCATGTTAGAGACTGCATCAAAACTGAAGTGCAGAAAATGTTGGAGCTGGGAGTCATTGAGCCCTCAGATAGCCCTTGGGCTAGCCCAGTAGTTCTAGTGCCAAAACCTCACACCCAGGGTGGTAAGAAAGAGATGAGGTTTTGCGTGGACTACAGAGGCCTCAATGCAGTCACTAAGACTGATGCCCACCCAATACCAAGAGCAGATGAACTTTTAGATAAATTGGCTTCTGCCAACTTCTTAAGTACATTTGATTTGACAGCTGGGTATTGGCAAATCAGGTTAGCTGAGGAGGCCAAACCCAAGACAGCATTTTCTACCCCTGGAGGGCATTATCAATTTGTGGTAATGCCCTTTGGACTGAAAAATGCACCTGCCACCTTCCAAAGGTTGGTGAATCAAGTCCTCACTGGGCTGGATGACTTCTGTGCAGCATATCTAGACGATATTGCTGTCTTTAGCTCCACCTGGGAGGATCACCTGGTCCACCTGAGGAAAGTGTTAGAGGCCCTGCAAAAGGCAGGCCTCACTATCAAGGCCACAAAGTGCCAGATAGGGCAGACACAGGTTGTATACCTGGGCCACCTTGTAGGTGGAGGCCAGGTTCAGCCACTGGAGAGTAAGATACAGGCCATCAAGGACTGGACTCCTCCAATCACCCAGACTCAGGTTCGAGCTTTCTTGGGCCTGACTGGGTACTATAGGAAGTTTGTCAGAAATTATGGGTCCATAGTGACCCCTCTTAATGACCTGACAAGCAAAAAGATGCCAAAGAAAGTTCAGTGGACAGCAAGCTGTCAGAAAGCATTCGATGACCTAAAGCAGGCCATGTGCACAGCACCTATCCTAAAGAGTCCAGATTACTCCAAGCCATTCATTGTCCAAACAGATGCTTCTGAGTTGGGTGTGGGGGCTGTTCTGTCTCAACTGAATTTTGATGGTAATGATCAGCCTATTGCTTTCATTAGTAGGAGGTTGACACCCAGAGAGAAAAATTGGTCAGCTATTGAGAGGGAGGCCTTTGCTGTGGTCTGGGCCCTGAAGAAGCTGAGGGCCTACTTGTTTGGCACTCACTTCACCATTCAGACAGACCATAAGCCCCTCTTGTGGCTAAATCAGATGAAGGGTGAAAACCCCAAACTGCTTAGGTGGTCCATTTCCCTACAGGGGATGGATTTTACAGTGGAGCATAGACCTGGTACTGATCACAGCAATGCTGATGGGCTCTCCAGGTATTTCCACTTAGAGCAAGAAGACTCACCTGGTCAAGGTTAGTTTATTGTCCCAAAGTTTGGGGGGGGGGGTCATGTAGGAGAGTAGGGTCTGCAATCCTATGATCACCCAGATTTTTGCTTTTTGCTGCACTGGTTTACGACTTTCCCTGGCTGTGGGCCTGCTAATCAGACCCACAGCCTAGCTGTTCTCTCTATCCAAATTGTACTCAGGTACTGAATTGGCACTGGGCCCTCTCCAAGTCCCTGTACCCAGGGCTGAGGTGTACCCAGAAGTCTCCCAGGGGCTGAAGCATGTATTATGCCACCCCTGGGCTGACTAACTAAACTGACAACTGGCTGCACGACAGCTGGGGCAAGGTGGTGTACTCACCCTTTGCTTTAGATATAGTATACCTAAATCTAACCCTAAAAATGGACACACAGATCTCCTATCAGTCACTCCTATGGCAGGCCTTAACAATCCTGAAGGCAGAGTGCTTGGAATCGTGTGAGATGGTGCTCTGGCATGAGCTGAGCCTGTCTGCGGCTTTCGGGATCCATCCCTTAGCCGTTTCCATGATATCGCATACCATATACTCTTAAGTGCATTATAATCCTCGCGGTTACATGCCAACTCTGGTATCGCTTTATCAAAACATGTCGAGTAAGGTGTCATACGAATTGGAATACTAACCCCTCGCCAATTCTGGCGACGGGGTTAGCATTCCACCCTTCTAGAGGGACACGACATGTATGTAACCCCTAACCCCGGTTAAAAGTCAAACAGAGCCTCAGCTCCACAAAATGGATGCTGCCACCGAGACACAAGTCTGCCCTCCTGCTGCTGGGAGTCCTCCCAGAGCAGGAGATAAGGACAAAGGGTTTCCTGCCAGGGGCGGTGCCAGCACCGTCCCAGACAGGGTTTTGTGTATTGTAGGTAGGCAGGGCTTTAGAGGAAGGTGACTGCACGTGGCACCCCGGTGCTCACTGTGCATAGGCTGGCTGGAACCAGTTCCAGGGTCACTCCAGACCCTGTGCTGGGGAAAAGCCCGCCAAGGAAGTGGGTGTAACCACCCCCCTCCTAGTCCCACCCCTAGGGCAGGACTTAGTCGCGTGCCAGCCCCTTTTTACAGGATAAAGGTAGGAACTGGCCCCCTTCCAAATCAGATCATCTTTGAATCCTGAAACTACTTTCCACGAAAGGAACTCAAGACTTCTTCCTAAGATTTCTCCCTTGTGACTAAGGAGTAGTCACCCTGCATCCGCAGGCACCATCTTAAGAACACTGCGGTCTGCTGCAAGTCTCTCCTCCGGATCAAGACTGCCCAGCTCGACGAGAACCGGCTTCCCTGGCACCTCTGACCTCTACCTGCATCCTCAGTCACGCTGAGATTCGTGGGTGTGACGAGACCTCGAGGGACCGGCCATCTTCAAGACTGCACGACTTCTTTCCAGCAAGCCCGCCGAGTAATTTCCTGGTGAGTGCTTTGGGGTCCGAGAAGCCCCGACCCTGAGCAGCTCCAGCACCGAGGTGCAGCCTCCCAGCATCTCCACGATCTGCGTGGGGCCCTTCTGCTTTTTGCTGCTCACCGCGTTGTTTGGCTACTAGCCCGCTGGCTTGTGGCCTTCTGAACGACGCCCGACGACATTTCTGCTGCTGGTCTGGTTGCTCCAGGCTGGCCCTTGCTCCCTTCCAAAAGAGGAGCACCCCGGACCCTCCTGGTCCACTCAAGACGCCATTTTGAGTCCACCGCGTGGGCTTGAATTAGCCAAGGCTTGTTGCCCAATCCTGGGTAACTTCGACGCCGACAGCTTCATCCATCGTGGGACAGCTCGCCTCTCCATCCTGGTCGCCGACAACGCCTCCTGGTCCGTGAGATCTGCAGAGCCAGCGTCGCCCACTCACCTAGTCGAGGTGACTTCGCCCGGTGCCATCCTGGTGCCCACTTAATCACTGGCTAGTGATTCAAGAACTTGGTCCCCTCTGCTTTCAGGTTTCTTCTTCCTTGATCCAGGCTTGGATCCAACGAACTTTCCTTCACTGGTCGCCTGCCAGCAACTTCCTTCTTCCAGGCTCCTGGTCCGGCAACGAGATCCCCGACGTCTTTTCAGACCTATGCAGCTGCAGCCCCTGGGCTAGGTAACTTCGGCACTTCGGTGTCCCAGCATAGCCTCACTATCCTAGGGTCAGGATCCACTGTCGTTTTCTTCCTACCAGGTCGGGTTCGCCCGTGAACACTAACTTTGCCTTTACTAGCCTCCATAGACTTTGTCCCGCATCCCGCGTGAGAGTGCACACTCTGCACCCGAGTCCCCTAGGTCTCCTAGAAGTAATCTAACGATTCCCTAGTTAAGTCCTAGCGATTCCAAAGCCTATTAGTACTGTACTTACCTGCTAGTAATTTCGCATTCCACTTTTTAAGTATATGGTTTTTCGTGCCCCTCGGGCATTTGTGTATAACGTGCTAACTTAAGTATTTTCGTAAGAGTTTTGTTGTGTGCCTAGCACCCTGTCCTCATAAAGAGTACAGGGTTGTTGTGATTCTAATAAATACATTGTTTATTTTCATAACACTTGTGTGGTGTCCTTTCACTGGGTGTTCAAGGGGTAATGTGATGGTAAAACAGCTGGCTTAACACGCCCTCTAGAGTCTTAGCCTTAGACTGCTCGTATCCATGCTACTAGGATAGCTGGTCTATAAGGTTGACTTACAACCAATCATCAATAAGGGTTGTTTGGACTGATATATAGTGATCACTAGAATAGTGAACACTGCACATCAGGCCAACTTCTCACAGCAGAGATGCCCTTTCCAGTTAGTTATGGCACCTTCTAAAACCCCAGACAGCCATGTACTCACTGCATGTCTTCCAGCCTCATCAGCAGCTGCTCTGCCAGCTGCTTCTCTTTGGAATCAGTGATGGTCCTGTCTTTGGTCTGATAGGACTCCAGCTCCGTCAGCTCCAGCTCCCCCGGGGTCATTCCCAGCACTCTCTTTGCCCTGTAAAGAGGGAGAAGGGAAAACAATGAAGACTGTGTACTGAGGTTGAGATGCCCATGCAATGTTACTAGACGCAGGCCAAGAAAAACCAGGAGAGCGCGCCAAGGCTGGTGAGGCACCGAGGCTGCAAGGACAGCTTCTGCAGCGTTGAGGGCCGCAGCTCAGACTGAGTTACTCCGGAGCAGTGAGAAACGAAGGACACTCAAGAGAAGAATGAGGAAGCAATGCTGAGTGAGAGGAACTCAGGCATTTGACAAAGTATATTTAGAAAGTATTCTTCAAGCTATGAATTAAAGACCATAAAATAACTATTTATTTTAATCTAATAACTATTAAAAAAGTTATTAGATTAAGCTAAATAAACATACAAGATGATCAGTTACAAGTCATAATATGAATGCAGTAAATACGATAAAAGCTTAAACATCTTGAGTTATACGCGAGTTATTGAATCAATACTATGATAGCAGCTGGGGAAAAGAGGAGTTGGGGAAAAGAGGAGTGAGGGAAAGAGGGTGAGGGAGGTGGAGGTTAGAAAAATGTATAACAGTAAAGCATCATCACTACTGTTTAAATATTAAATGGCTATGTGACAAATAGATGCATTTGGGATTAAGTATGATCAAAATATATTCTAACTTAAGTGCAATTATAAAGGTTTGGTAAACTTACTTGTTACTACATTTGAAATATTATATGTTTCTTAGGAAGAGAATGTGTTAAAGGAATCTAAAACATTTTTTGACCTAGTGAGGTATTATAAAAGCAACAAAAAAATGCTGAGTTTTACAGACACATTTTGTCCTGCCAATGTAATATAATTGTTTTCCTTGAAATCTACTGCGTGTAATGCTCTTTCAACCAAAGGGAAGAAGATGGGAAACTCAATGGGCTAATTCTAAGTGGAGAGAGGATATCACTTTGAGGAAATGTTGGGTTTGCCCTTCAGATTTGTTTATGTTACTTAATAAATAGCTCCTCAATGTATGTTATTACAGCTCACAAACTTTCCTTAGTGCGGTGACTGTAACTAGCCATGATATTTATTTTTTAAGAGTTTTATATAGCGCTGGCTAGACCCGGAGGTATCAGAGCGCTTTACATGAGGTTCCACAAAATTACACGATTACATCAGTTCCAATTTATATCAGTTGCTAGACAAACAATTACAATAGCATAGAAAACGAGATAAGTGAAGAGTAGAGTGGAAGGGGGTAAGAGTAAAGGGGTGGGAGGGAGATACGGCAGAAAGACTAAGGAAAGTCTGCCCAAAGTCCGGCTGGGTAGGTGACGGTCGAAGAGGAAGTCCCCAAACCCATCTCCTCTATAGCTATCAGGTAGCTCCATCGGGCTTTGGCCAAATAGCTAGGTTTCAATGGGAAACATTTAGAGAACATGGAGGGCAAAAAATGGAGCGTAGAGGGGAGGGACAGGGAAGGTGAGAAAGGGAGGATAGGGGAAGAAACAATAAGGAGAGACGAAATGAAGTCTGTCTAAAGGCCGACTGGGTAGGTGACGACCATGGAGGGAATCCACGGCTCATCTCCCCTGTAGCTAAACCAGGTAGCTCCATCGGGTATCAGACAATAGTTTAGTCTCAATACATTGAGAGAGAAGAGAAGGAGAGACATAAATAGAGGGAGGATGCGGGAAGAGACGACAGGAGAAACTAAAGGAAGTCTGGCTAAAAACCGACTTGGTAGGTGATGTCCAAGGAGGGAATCCCCGACCTGTCTCCCCTGTAGCTAAACCAGGTATCTCCATCGGGCATCAGACAAAATAGCTAGATCTCAAATGAAGAGGGAGAATTCACAGGTAGACAGGGTGGGGACTAGGGCCAGGAAGGTGAGGGCAGAGGTCAGTAGCAGGAAAGTGGAGAGGAGTAGATCGGGGAGGGGTAGGGGGTAGGTAGTTCAGTAAAAGTTACATGGTTACAAACAGTTAGTTAGAGCATGGTGATGCATACGTAGCAGCTATATTGGCTTCCTGTGATGCAGCGGTCGATGTTTAAGAGCGGATGCATGGTCTTTAAGACCTTGTCCAGTTTGTCCGAAATGGACAGGTCGGTGGAGGTGCTGTAGTTAAGGCCCATGTCGGGGTCTTTGGCATGTTTTCTGGGGCGGTCTCAGGGACCGTGGCGTGCTGCGATGCTCTCGGTTTCCCCATTGCTGTGGCGACTGAAGGAGTGGTACGTGGTATTGTGCCCACTGCGTGTATGCTGGGTGATCCTCACGAAGGAATGGCACCCACCTGACGGAGGATGGAACGCGCAGCCGTTCGATGGGTGTCTGGAATTGCGGGGGGCCCTTGCTCCGGTCACCTCAGAGTTGATCTTGCCGCTTTGTCGTTGCGGGGGGGAGGCGCGGGTGCTGTGGCGCGGTCCAAGACAGAGCAACTTTTCACTGAGAATCTCTCCTATTCTCCTTGCGTCCGCATTCAGGGGCAGGGGAGATGCGTCATGCGTCTCCCTCAGCTCTCGCTGTTCCTTCCAGGGCCTCTCCTGCTGTTCCTGCGCCGCAGTCCCGCTCCTTTCTCATCCATACAGCTGTCCACCTCTCGGTTCAGGTTCCCAGTCCCCAGATTTTCTCTCACTCCCTCACGTGTGTAGCCTCCTCTCAGGGCAAACTGCACTGCAGCGCTGACCGGACTTCTATTTGTCAGGGCCTGTAGGGCAGCGCTCACAGCAAATTCTGTTGTAGCACCATCCGGTGTGTAGCACATCCGGGCCCGCCCTCTGTGTCTCCTAGCTTCTCGCGGCCTCCCCTCGCTGACAGACAGCAACTGTGTATTCCGCTGTTCAGTGGCTGCGCCCACATGATGTTCCTCTGCCAAAGTTAGTTCCTCCAGCCATAGTGGCCTTTTCCACAGTCCACCTTTCAGTAGCCCTCTGGCGGTCCGTCTCTCCCTGTGTAGTCACGTCCTACCGGTCCACTCAGCACTCCGCATAACACCACCGTCCCTTTAAATATAGAAGCCCAAAATGGCGGCCCGCACCTTCACCCAGCTCTCCTTTCCTCAGCCCCACTCTCTTAACGGCAGTGCAGTAGCGCCGGCCCCTTACTCAGAGCGCCACTTAGTCTCCTTGTGCCCCGATCTCACCTGCGCCATTCCGGAGTCTGCCATCAATCAGGGCAGTGCTATCATCATCAACTCCTGTCCCGCTAAGTCCGCCAATCATCAGCCCCCAAGCACGATCCTAGCTCTCGCTTATCAGCGTCCTCGGTGGCTCCCGGGACCCGCTTCAATGTGTGCTCCTGTTTGGTGTTAACAGGCTCCCAGGCCCAACAGCATGGAGGGGCACAGCAATGCGGGGCGCCGACTCCCAGGTGAGTAATGGCTACAATGCTTAGGCAATATTAAGATTTCAAAAAGGGTCCAGAGTTGTTCTTATAGGAATTACTCTCCTATGGCCATCCTTGAAAGCTTTGACAACAGGTTTCTTGAACAGGGACATATGTATGCTGCTACTGCAGCTAAATGCAAGCAAACAGAAGTGATTGCCAAGTCTGATTTTCGAGGGAGTGGGCTAGAATGGATCAAAATATGCATCAATAGCAAAACGTATGTGATACCTACTCTCTAGGGCTAAGGTCTTCTGCTATTTTAGCACACGCCATTGGTGGGAAGAAGTAGGTGTATTTATAGATGTGAACAGTGATGTAGCACTCAAGATGGGTCTTATATTTATTATATGTATTGTATATCACATTTTATTTTTTCCTACTGTACCTAGAAGAAAATGATGCCAGAAATGCCTTGTGATTGTACCCGAGATGTCACTTGACTGAACTCAGTACCTGGCTTTGTCTTTAATAAAATGCTAAATAAAGTGTGTTTTTTTTTAAAGTCTGACTTTCGAAGGAGCAGTAAACAACAAATAATATTGTGCACTATATTTTGAAAAGGGTCTATTTTCCTGAGCAGGTCTGGCACATCTGAGCTGACCCGCATGCAGAGTTACCAAGTCTCATCTAGAATGCAGTTTTTCTGGCCAGTGGGACCACATTTCCAGTAGCATCTCTTGCCATTGCTGTCTTGCCCATGTAGTTGCAACAAGAATGGGGATCATGGATGTTTGCCTCATTCTCTTCATAACATATGGATTCAGAGGCACTTGAGCAAAAGTGTTAAGTAAATAAGTTACGTAAGTGTTGTTCTCCAGTATTGGCATAGATTCACATGTTTGAATTATTCTTAGTCGTTGAAGTGGGAGTCGCAAAGTACATTTAAAAGACGTTTACTGACAACCGGTCTACCTTTTTCATGAAAAGGCTGACAATATTTATTCTGAATTTACGAACACTAAGAACTCTGACAAGTCACCACCACTACCAGATTCTCAGTGCAATGACCCCCAATTAGGGTTGTGAGCAAGGATTGACAAGCCCATGTGGGAGCTATTAGGATCAGTGTGAGGGATGTATGTCTGAGCCTCCGAACTACTAGTGGAAGAGTGGGAGAGGCGGAAAAGCGTAGGCGAATATCCCTGACCAGTTCATCAATAGGGCATTGTCCTTGGATAGTGGGTGTGGGAACATGGAGGCGAAGTTTTGGCATTTCGTGTTTTCTGCTGTTGCAAATACGTCTATGTGAGGGAATGCCCATTGTTGAAAGTACAGTAGGAGAACCTGGGGATGAAGTTCCCACTCGTTGATTTGCTGTCTCTGCCTGCGTAGGAGATCAGCAATCTGATTGTTTACTCCTGGAAGGTGTTCGGCTAGGAGATACATTCTGTGGTGTATTGCCCATTTCCAAATGTTTTGTGTAAGGCGTGACAGTTGGAGAGAATGTGCCCCCACCCCGTTTTTGCATGTAATACATTGCTGTCATGTCTGTGTGAACTAGGATAGCTTTGCCTATTAGGTGAATTTGTATGGCGTTGAGCACTAGAAAGACTGCTAGTAGCTCTAATTAGGTTTATGTGGAGATCCTTTTGCTGTTGACTCCACAGCCTTGTATTGTGTGATAATGTGGGTAAGCACCCTAACCAGTCATTGATGCACCTGTTGTTAGTAGTCTCTGTGGAACAGGGTAGACGAAGGGCCGCCCTTAGGACAGATTTAGTGGGTTCCACCACTGCAGAGAGCGATGGGTGCGGCCATCCACCAACACTAGATCAGTTAGACGACCCTGTGATTGGTTCCTCTAACTCACTAAACATTGTTGAAGGGGACGCATGTGAAGCCTTGCATGAGGTATAATTGTTATGCAAGACACCATCATTCAAAGAAGTTGCAGGAAAACTTTGGCTGGTAATGAGAGGTTGGCCTGAAACTGATTGAGGAGACACTGAATTTAGTTTGAATGTGTCGGAAACACTTCAGTTAACTGTTGGCTTTGATGAGCCAATCATCCAGACAGGAAGAGACATAGATCAGCTGTCTTCTCAGATGGGCTGCACTTACTGCCAGGCATTTGGTAAACACTCTGGGAGCAGTGGTGACTCCAAACGGTAGTACTTTGAATTGGTAGTGATGTCCCGCTATCACAAACCTGAGAGATTTGCGATGAGCGGGGTGAATTGGAATATGGAAATATGTGTCTTTTAAGTCAAGAGTAGCCATAAAATCGCCTTGTTGTAGAAGCCCTTGCTGAAGTGTCACCATGTGGAAATGATCTGACAGTATGTACTGATTGAGTTCTCGGAGGTCTAGAATAGGCCTCAAAGAGCCGTCCTTTTTGAGAATTAGAAAATACAGGGAATAAACCCCGGACCCTTGATATTTTAGTGGGACTGGTTTTATGGCTTCTTTGAGCAGTAGAGACTGAACTTCGTTTTGAGTAGGTGTATATGTTCTGGTGACATTTTGTGAACACGAGGTGCAATGTTTGGAGGATTGCTGATAAGCTCCAGACAATAACCATATTGGGTAATTCCTAACACCCATTTGTCTCTTGCTATTGACTGCCAAATGAGAAGGAACTGTTGAAGACGTCCCCCGACAGGTGTTGAATGATCAGGGGGTGGTGATAAGTAAGTCACTGTTTACTGGACGGGGAGTTACGGGAAGCAGAACCTCAGCCTCTGCCTGAACCGTTCTTTCCTCTTTATCCCCCTCCTTTACACGAGGAAGTCTTAGTGTCCAAAGATGTCTTTTTGGAGCCACCATGGTAAAAGGAGCGACGAAAAGAACCACGGTTGGAAGGAGACTGTAATGCTCCAATAGATTTGGCTACCTCCGTATCTTTCTTCATCTTTTCTAAGGCCTAATCCACTTCAGGTCCAAATAGGTGTTGCTTATCAAATACAGTATTTAGAATAAACTTTTGAACTTCTGGTTTGAAACCAGAAATTCTTAACCAAGCGTGTCTCCTGAGTAACATACTGGTGTTAATTTCTCTGGCTGCAGTGTCAGCCGCATCTAAGGTGCATCTAATTGATGAATTAGATATGAGCTTCCCTCCTTGCACTAAATCTTGTGCTTTAGCCTTGTGTTCATCTGGGAGATATTGGAGTAATTGCTCTATTTTATCCCAGCGAGCTCTATCGTATCTGGCTAAAAGGGCTTGGGTGTTAGCAATTCGCCAGTGATTTGCAGCTTGGGCAGCTACTCTCTTACTAGAAGCATCTAGCAGCTTAGATTATTTGTCTGGAGGGGGGAGCATCTCCAGAGGTTTGTAAATTAGCCCTCTTACTAGTGTTAGAAACCACTACGGAGCCTAAAGGCAACTGTTCTTTAATGTATACTGGATCAGATGAGCTGGTTTGTACTTTTTGTCTATTCTTGGAGTGAAAATTCGAGCTCCGACATGTATCATCATGCCCTTATGCTTGGGAAGAGACTGGGTAGACCTGTGTGTGCTGCCTAATGTTTCAAATAAGAAATCTTCCTCAAGGGATTCTTTGTGTAATTGTACTCCATGGTACTGTGAGGCTCTAGCCAACAAGTTCTAAATACCCTACATCATCATCAGGAGGGGAAGGCTTTGCAGGGTAAAAATCTGGGTCATTATCTGCCGGCTGATCAAAATCGTAATCCCTCCAGAGGTCTACTAGTAATGGGTCTTTGATGAGGAACTACTGAGAGTTCTAGGAACGTTGTGTACCACGGTTGTCTCGCCCATGTGGGAGCAACTAGGATTAGCGTGAGTGAGTGTTGCCGCAGTTTGCGTGCCACCAGCGGGATCAGCGGTGCTGGGGGAAAAGCGTACGCAAATCTGCCTGACCAGTTCATCCATATCGCATTGCCCTGTGACAACAGATGTGGGAACCTGGCGGCAAAGTACTGGCATTTGGAGTTTTCTTTTGTGGCAAACAGGTCTATTTCTGGGTGACCCCACTCTTGGAAGAATGGCTGGAGAACTTGGGGGTGAATATCCCATTTGTGTAGTTGTTGGCTGTGCCTGCTGAGCAGGTCGGCAATCTGATTGACCTTCCCTGGAAGGTGTTCTGCTCGGAGAAAAATGTTTTTGGGGATCACCCACTTCCATATGCTTTGTGCCAGATGGGACAGCTGTGGAGCGTGCGTTCCTCCTGGTTTCTGGATATAGTACATTGCGGTCATGTTGTCCGTCCGGATCAACACCGTCTTGCTGTACAAGTATTTTTTAAATGATTTCAGGGCTAGGAATATCGATAGCGATTCTAGTTGGTTGATATGCAGCCTTTTCTGTTTGGTTGCCCAGAACCCTTGTACTGTGTATTGAAGGAGATGGGCTCCCCAGCCGGTCAGTGATGCGTCCGCTGTTAGTACTAGTTGTGGAACCGGCTCTTGGAACAGTCGCCCCTTGGTTCCACCACTGCAGAGAGTTGTGAGCGCGAGTGTCTACAAACACTAGGTCTTTTAGTTGTCCTGGAGCCTGGTTCCATTGCCGTGCTAGGCATTCTTGTAATGGGCGCATTTGAAGTCTGGCTTGGGGGACAATGAAAATGCAGGAGGCCATCATGCCTATGAGCTGCATAAAGACCCGAGCTGGCAGAGTGTTGTGGCAGGAATTTGCGAATGAGTATCTGCATGCTGGCTATCCTTGCTGAGTTTGGATATGCTTTTGCCACTGAGGTATTTATAGTGGCTCCCAGGTATTGCTGTGCGTGGGATGGTTGCAGATGCGATTTTGGGTAGTTGATCGAAAACCCTAGACTGTGTAGCAACTGAAGTGTTTGAGATGTGTGTGCTGCACACTGTTGGTACGATTTCGCTTGTATTAGCCAATCGTCCAGAGAGGGGTACACATGGATGTGTTGCCTTCTGAGATGTGCTGCCACTGCCGCTAAGCATTTTGTAAACACTCTTGGAGCCGTGGTAACCCCGAAGGGCAAAACCTTGAATTGGTAGTGTTGACCTTCTATTGTGAACCCGAGGTACTTTCTGTGGACTGGATGGATGGGTATGTGAAAATACGCATCTTTGAGGTCCAGTGTTGCTAGGAAATCTCCTTGTTGGAGCAACGGGAGCACTTGCTGTAGTGTGATCATACGGAAGTGTTCCGATAGTATATATTGATTTAGGGGTCTGAGGTCCAATATTGGTCCGAGGGAGCCGTCCTTCTTGGGAATAAGGAAGTATAGGGAGTATGGAATATGCTACTTACCAGCATGCATCTGTTCTTTGCATGTAGGGCTGCTGACATTCATATCTGTGCATAGATCGCCGCCTCGTGTTGGGTCCGGATGATTGCACTATGTTGTCCTGGAAGAGTCTTCGAAGTATCATGAGATAGGTGGCTCCTCCCCTGGACTACAGTGCGCATGGGCATCCTCTCCATGCTCAGATTGTTTTTCGCCATTGTGGCAGAGATGGAGATAGTAAAGTAAGAGATGTCCATGATAGAGATAATGCTGCAGCTGCGACAGGCGCCGGGGAGGAGGGCAGGCGATATGAATGTCAGCATCCCTACATGCCAAGAACAGATGCATACTGGTAAGTAGCATATTCCGTTCGAGGCATGTGGGCTGCTGAATTCATATCTGTGCATAGACTGAATAGCAGTGTCTCCTCTAGCGGTGGTTACCTGTGCCAGCTGCAGCAGTTTGGAAAAGAGTTTTGAGGACAGCCTGGCCTACAGCAGCTTGCTGTTTAGCTTGCACGTCTACACAGTAGTGTTTAGTGAAAGTGTGTATGGTGGACCATGTGGCTGCCTTACAGATGTCTTCGAGAGGGCTATTCCCTAGGAAAGCCACGGATGCCCCCATTTTCTGTGTAGAGTGTGCTCTTGGGGGTATTGTTGAAGTGCGCTTCGCTTTTAGATAACATATTTGAATGCATTTAACTATCCATCTGGCTATTCCTGACTTCGAAATAGGATTTCCTTTGTGTTGTGGTGCAAAGGCAACAAACAACTTAGCGGATGAGTATCTGCATGCTGGCTATCCTTGCTGTGTTTGGGTATGCCTTTGCCACTGAGGTGTTTATAGTGGCTCCCAGGTATTGTTGTATGTGGGAAGGTTGCAGATGCGATTTTGTGTGGTTGATAGAAAAGCCTAGGCTGTGTAGCAACTGTATGGTCTGTGACGTGTGTGCTGCACACTCTTGGTACGATTTTGCTTGTATTAGCCAATCGTCCAGGTATGGGTACACATGGACGTGTTGCCTCCTGAGATGTGCTGCTACTGTCGCTAAGCATTTTGTAAACACTCTTGGAGCCGTGGTAACCCCGAAGGGCAAAACCTTGAATTGGTAGTGTTGCCCTTCTATGGTGAACCTGAGGTATTTTCTGTGGGCTGGGTGGATGGGTATGTGGAAGTACGCATCCTTGAGGTCCAGGGTTGCCAGGAAGTCCCCTTGCTGTAGCAGCGGGAGCACTTGTTGTAGTGTGATCATATGGAAGTGCTCCGACAGTATGTATTGATTTTGGGGGCCTGAGATCCAAAATTGGTCTCAGAGAACCGTCCTTCTTTGGGATAAGGAAGTATAGGGAGTATGCTCCTTTCCCTTGTTGGTGGAAAGGGACTTGCTCTATGGCCCCCTTTTCCAGCATGCTAGTCACCTCTTGTTGTAGTAGGGTGATGTGTTCCTTGGACATAGGACGATGTCTGGGTGGTATGTTTGGTAGTGTAGAAGTCAGTTCTAGGCAATAACCAAACTGGATAATTTCTCTCACCCACCTGTCCGTGGTAATTGCGTGCCAGACAGGTAGGAACTGTTGGAGTCTGCCTCCGACCGGTGTTAGGTGGTCTGGAGGCAGCGTAATTAAGTCACTGTTTTGTGGCAGTGGAGGCTCTGGTGTTATTGCCTCCCCGTCCTCTTCCCTTATAACTGTTACCTCTGTAGCCACCTCTGGTGGTGTTCTTTGTGAAGGAACCATGCGTGTTTCCTTTATAGGAGGCAGATGTTTGTGAAGCATTTCCTCGTGTATTAGTTCTATATAAGAAGCGCCGAAAGGAGCCCCTATGTTGCAGAAATTGCAGTGCACCCATGGATTTCGCTGTTTCCGTGTCCTTTTTCATTTTATCCAAAATGGTGTCGACAACAGGGCCAAATAGAAAATCTTGATTCACAGGTTGGTTAAGAATGGTGGATTGCACCTCATTCTTAAAACCGGAAATACGTAGCCATGAATGTCTGCGTAATAAGACGCTAGTGTTAATTGAACTAGCTGCAGTGTCTGCTGCGTCAAGCGCGCATTTGATGGAGGCATTTGTTATACATTTTCCCTCTTGTATGAGGTCATCAGCTTGTGCTTTAAAGGGCTCAGACAGGTGTTGCATTAGGCTTTCGAGTTGATCATAATGCGCCCTGTCGTAACGAGCCAGTAGGGCTTGTGTATTAGCAATCCTCCATGAGTTGGAGGCTTGTGCTGCTACCCATTTTCCTGATGCCACCAGTATTTTTGACTCTTTATCAGGGGGAGGTGCTTCCCCTGTTTGGGAGTTGGCCCGTTTACCTGCATTAGCCACTACCAGTGAGTCTAGTGGTAACTATCCCCTGATGTAAGTAGGGTCTGTAGGAGCTGCCCTATACTTCTTTTCTATTCTGGGGTTGATTACCCGTGCCCTGGCTGTATCCTTAAATATGTCAGGTGCATGTTTCAGAACTCCTTTTAACATGGGAAGTGTTCTAACAGTTTTTTCTGAAGTGGGGAAGGTGTCAAATAAGAATTCTTCCTCAACAGGGTCATTATGCATGTCTACATTGTGGAATTGTGCTGCCCTGTCTATGAGTTGATTGAAGACTATGGTGTCATCTGTAAGTGACGGCTTAGTAGGATAAGAGGGTACATCAGGGATGGGGTGGGGTGGGTGTTGTAGAAGGGTCTATTGGCTCCATCATTGGTTCCTCATGTGGTTGAGGATCTTGTGGGAAATCATATTGAGGTTGTGGCTCATCCCCTGTGTTACCCTCATTGTCCACGTGGTGAGAAGGAGAGTAAGGTATGTAAGAATTAAAGGGTGTAGTAGGCATGATAGGCTGAAAAGGAATGAGGGGTCTAGAGGGAGAAGTCCCAAAGTCCTTTTTCTTTAATGGAATAGGGGAATGTGAGCCAGAGTCCAAAGGCCTCTTCTTTCTGTGCAGGATGGTAACTTTACCAGTCTCTGGATTGATGTATATTTTTGCTTGGTCATCTGATGGATCTAAGTGGAAGAGTTCTTCCTTTACAGTCCTGGGTTGAGTGTTAGACTTGTTTGGGTCGGTAACACTTTCTTTTTGACAACTTTTGGTGTTTTCTTGCTTTTTTTCGGCTCGGGCCCTTGTTCGGGGTCGACGAGTGATTTGGGGTCGACGAGTGATTTGGGGTCGACTGGAACTTTCGGGTCGACACGTTTTTTGTGCTCCGTAGGCTTTTTGGGATGGGTGTCCTTTTCCGAGTTGACGTTCTTTTTCGAATCAACTGGTGTTTTCGGAGCACTTATCTTTGGGTCGACAGGTTTTCCGGCCGTGCTACGGGCTTCGGTACGGCCCCCTTTTTTCCGATGACCTTTGACGGGTCAATGGATTTTGGACCGGTAGGCTTATTTGGGTTGGCGACCTTCTTTGGTTCGGCGCCCTTAGGTTGCGTGCCCCTGTTCGGTTCGACTACCTCTTTGGGGTCGACGTTTTTTGGCCGAGCGGCCTTCTTGTGGTCGACAGTCTTTTTTGGCTCGACGCTGTTTGGCTGTACGGCCTTCTTCGGTTCGACGCCCTTCGGGTCGATGACTTTTTTTGGCTCTGGAACCTTCTTCGGGACGATGTTACTGGGCCCTGGGGTCTCTGAAGGTTTCGGTTTCGATTTCGGAGCCGAGCCGGATAGCGGGGCTGGCGAAACTTTTTTTAATCTTGGCTAAGGCCTTTTGGCGATGCCTTGACCAAAGCCTTTGGTAACGGGCTTATTGGTGTCGGGGGCAGTGTACTCACGATTTGCCCCGGAGGGATCTCGTCATCGGAGTCCGAGTAGTCCTCGACGGTGACGTTCTCTAGGTCCGAGTCTTGAGCGTCCGGTAGTCCTGGTCATCATCGAAGATGTTGTCCGGTTCCGGTGCCTATCGCTGCATTTCTTGCATAGCGGCCCGTCGGATCCGTATGGTTTTCTTCGACCAAAACTGGGCGTAGGCCAGGCAGGTTTCTTCCCTATGGTCTGGGGAAAGGCACTTGTTGCATACTGAGTGTTTGTCAGTATGAGGGAACTTGGAGTGGCATTGTGGGCACCTTTTAAAAGGGCTTCTTTCCATCGACTGTCGGCTCACGTGGCGTCGAAAAGGCCCAACGGCCCGCGTCGATGACTGATGGGAGATGGAAAGCTGTATCGAGCAGAGAGGTACCGAACGAGAACAATACCGTCGAAGTCGAAGGCCTTTAGAAAGTTTTGTTATTGATTCCGAAGTTGGAGTTTTGGAGTTAGCATCCGAACCCAATGGCGGAAAAAAGCAATCTGAGGATGGAGAAGATACCCATGCGCACTGTAGTCTAGGGGAGGAGCCACCTATCTCATGATACTTCGAAGACTCTTCCAAGACAACAAAGTGCAATCATCCGGACCCAACACTAGGCGGCGATCTATGCACAGATATGAATTCAGCAGTCCACATGCCTCGAACATGTGACTATTATTATTATTTATTATTAGAGCCATCAAAGACTTCATCTACCTCTTCTGCTGAGAGCCCTGACTTGCCAAGTGGTGCCAAATCCAGTTCCCGGGCCCTTGGAAGCAGAATCTGTTTATTGGAAAAGAAAATCCACATAATCGACTTTCAACGCTCCTTTTCTCAATGGGGCACCACCGTGCGGATAAAGGATAGACGCAGCACCTGCTTTGCAATTGAAAAAACACTGCAGCCCAAGTCCCATGCACTTTGTCACCGACGTCCGTGGCACCAGCTCCGACTCAGCCCCTGCTTCACCGCTGAATAATCAACGCATTACCTGCTCACAGCTGTGAAATCGACACAGCGCCTGCTTCCCCGACACCAAATCAAAACAGCGCAACTGGATCTTCAACGCATCATCCCTGGGGCGCCAATTTCTTCATCAATGTTGACCAGCAGTAAGGAACTGAGGCAAAGTGTCCGGAGATCGATGTATCACCACTCCTTCCAGTAAGGAACCGGTGCATCACCGCCCCTGCGCAGCAGAAAGGAACCAACGCATCACCTCCCCTGAGAGTAAGGAATCAAGGCAGCACTTTGCTTTACCAGCGCCTCGCCTCCCCTGCACCGGTTTCATCTTTGAATTTTGACACATCTAAGGTATTTTATCCTCCAAGCAAAACAGACATTCATTTCTATGGATTGAACTTATTTAACATTTGAAAAGTGATATCTTTACTTCTGTATGTTGGAGTTTTGTCGTTTTGGTCTTATTCTATTCAGATAAATATTGACCATCTTTCTAAACTGGTGTGGACTCATTTTGTAGTGTTTTCAATGTGTTACTGTGTGTATATGTACACATGCTTTACACATTGCCTTCACGATAAGCCTGACTGCCCGTGCAAAACTACAAAGAGGGTGAGCAGGGGTTATCTTAGCTGTGTGACTCCCTTACCCTGACTAAAGTGAGGGCCCCTACTTGGACAAGTCGCAAACCACTGCCAACTAGAAACCCCATTTCTAACAATATTCAATAATGCTTAGTAAAGGTATGGACTGATATCAATGTAACAGCCCTGCAAATGTCTGGGAGCCATCATATGAGTCTCAGTATCTGTTTTCCCACTATTGGATGTCAAACCATTACACACAATAATTGTAGTGGCATGTTTGCTGAGTAAGAGGAGATCATACAAGAGACTATTCACTAAGAAATGATTGTTTTAAAGGAAGACAGATCCGTATGACCAGCTTCACACTTTTCAAAGTGTTATTTGTCCTTGTGTATATCCTTGGTTTACGGTCTCTAAAGACTTTCAAGGTATGCAGTGATTGTTCCCTTGAGGGACGAGGGATAAGAAACAAACTTGTGAATGAGATTGTCTGTTTAATGTGGAAGTCTGGAATTATTTCTGAAAAAAGGATAAATCTGTACCAAAACATTCTTATGGGGTAATAATGTCCAACGGTCTTTATTGTACAGAACTAGAATCTCACCCAACCTTCTAGCTGAAGTCAGGATTAGATCTGAAGCTATGACTTACGCAGTGGCTCAAAAGAGGGATCCATCATCATTTAAAGCACAACAATCAATTTCCATGGGAAATAATTGTCTGAATGGGGCCTTTCTAAATCCTTCTACTAAATCTCCAATCACAGCGACTGTGAAAAACGAGGATTGCGTAGAACATACACGAAAAGTGAAATGAGCAAATATAATTTAACTGTGATGAGCTGCTAGCTAGATTTACCCAAGAAGAGAAGCGGTCATTGTTTCCGATTGACAAATATATGGCTCCCTTGCTTCTGCAGAGACCAAGTGAAGCACGTTTTCTACTTGAATGAGTACAAGGAGGTAGTGGGCAGATGTTTAACTTCCTTCAGAATGGTCATACAGTTGTCTGGAAGATTTAAGTGGCCATACTATTCAAGGTTGTATTATGAGGACTGTCACAAACCATACTGCATATTGATGTCATTCAAAGGAATGACGCCTGTCAAAGGAAGCAATCATGGCGATTGAGGCACAGGTGAGGAAAAACACCTAAACACAACAAAAATATCAAAACAGCTCAATCTTAGAAAAAAAAAAAAACAAGCTAGACGCCCAATTATGTTGAGAGAAAGTGGTCAACTCAACAAAAATTAAAAATTTCCATCAACAATCGCCTTTAAAAAATGGTACGGATTCTTGCTCTGCACACAGAAACCTCCATCTGCCCAACAGACTCCCTGCTATGCACAATGGCAGTTTCCAGCCTTTTTATCTGTAAAATACACTTCCAAGGTAACAATGTCAAACGTACCTTATTATGTTCACTCTAGCTTCACTAGATTATGATTAAACTAAAAACACAAACTGTTCCTTATACGCATGTTTTCTTATTAAATTAAATTATTTTGAAAATTGAATATTGAAGCATTTATGTATGATCCAGGATAGTGCATGTGGGACTGTCCTACTATTTATGAATATCAGAATGAACACTGTGATAAGAATTCGTACTGACCACACTGAATGCTTTCACAAACTGACCTGAAATCTTCAAGCTGTCGGGCAACCTCGGGAAACAGGTGAACCTGGATCTCCTGCATGCACTTCGTTAGAATGACTTCCGAAATCAGGTCCGCCCGACTCCGATCTATAACAAAGGAAACACAAGATAGATATCATTATCTATTGGCCACAATAAACCATAGCTAAGCCGCAAGAGGCCAACTCCCCTTCAGCCGCAAGAGGCCAACTCCCCTTCAGCCGCAAGAGGCCAACTCCCCTTCAGCCGCAAGAGGCCAACTCCCCTTCAGCCGCAAGAGGCCAACTCCCCTTCAGCCGCAAGAGGCCAACTCCCCTTCAGCCGCAAGAGGCCACCCCCCCTCAGCCGCAAGAGGCCACCCCCCCTCAGCCGCAAGAGGCCACCCCCCCTCAGCCCCAAGAGGCCACCCCCCCTCAGCCCCAAGAGGCCACCACCCCTCAGCCCCAAGAGGCCACCACCCCTCAGCCCCAAGAGGCCACCACGACTCAGCCGCAAGAGGCCACCACGACTCAGCCGCAAGAGGCCACCACCCCTCAGCCGCAAGAGGCCACCACCCCTCAGCCGCAAGAGGCCACCACCCCTCAGCCGCAAGAGGCCACCACCCCTCAGCCGCAAGAGGCCACCACCCCTCAGCCGCAAGAGGCCACCACCCCTCAGCCGCAAGAGGCCACCACCCCTCAGCCGCAAGAGGCCACCACCCCTCAGCCGCAAGAGGCCACCACCCCTCAGCCGCAAGAGGCCACCACCCCTCAGCCGCAAGAGGCCACCACCCCTCAGCCGCAAGAGGCCACCACCCCTCAGCCGCAAGAGGCCACCACCCCTCAGCCGCAAGAGGCCACCACCCCTCAGCCGCAAGAGGCCACCACCCCGTCAGCCGCAAGAGACCTCCCCGTCAGCCGCAAGAGACCTCCCCGTCAGCCGCAAGAGACCTCCCCGTCAGCCGCAAGAGACCTCCCCGTCAGCCGCAAGAGACCTCCCCGTCAGCCGCAAGAGACCTCCCCGTCAGCCGCAAGAGACCTCCCCGTCAGCCGCAAGAGACCTCCCCGTCAGCCGCAAGAGACCTCCCCGTCAGCCGCAAGAGACCTCCCCGTCAGCCGCAAGAGACCTCCCCGTCAGCCGCAAGAGACCTCCCCGTCAGCCGCAAGAGACCTCCCCGTCAGCCGCAAGAGACCTCCCCGTCAGCCGCAAGAGACCTCCCCGTCAGCCGCAAGAGACCTCCCCGTCAGCCGCAAGAGACCTCCCCGTCAGCCGCAAGAGACCTCCCCGTCAGCCGCAAGAGACCTCCCCGTCAGCCGCAAGAGACCTCCCCGTCAGCCGCAAGAGACCTCCCCGTCAGCCGCAAGAGACCTCCCCGTCAGCCGCAAGAGGCCAACCCATAGTCGCGAGACACCACCCCATAGCCACAAGAGGCCACCCCATAGCCACAAGAGGCCACCCCATAGCCACAAGAGGCAAGGCTTGGCTTTAGCACAGGTTCCTAAACAATTAGTCTACCATAACCTAATCACTCAAGACTTCCACTGTACAAAGGTGGTGAAGACGGAAATCCACAGATAGGCTAACATGCTAGTGCTTGTTTGCTCCCTCTGCTTTAAACCACAATACAGGTTGTGAAAACCAGAAAAGGGCACAGACAGAGTTAACAATACTAAGCTGCAGAAGGCTGCATCAGATTGTGCCGGAGAGCACAAGCATATTGCATGTGCAATTCCCTCATATGGGCACAGGTAAATGTTCCTACCATTAAACATCAGAAGGCTGGCTCAGCAATGCCACAAATGGCCATGAATATCCTCACTAAACACAAGAATACTGGTCATGCAAATCCCCCAGAGGACAAGTAAAGGTTCTTACTCCTAAAGGTCAGAAGGCTGGTCCAGAAGGGAGCAGAAGTAATAGTTTCACACCATTACACACCGAATCGTGGATGTGCATAGTCCAACAGGCATGAACAACAAGTTCACACCACTAAACACAAGCCTGGATCAACATTGTCACAAAGGGGCAGAAGTAACTGGTTCACATCACTACACACAAGAATACTAGATGTACAAAGGCCCAGGAAGCCATGACTAGAAATCTACATTACTAGACACTAGAAGGCTGAATCAGCATTATCACTAAGAGGGACATTAAAACCATTCAACACAAGAGTTTGTAATGCCCTGAGATACAAATTCCAACTACTAAACACCAAAAGGATGGGTCAGTACTACCACTAAAGAGCACAAGCAACAGGTTCACACCACTAAACAGAAGAATACAGGATGTGCAACTTTTCCAGAAGGTAGGACTACAGGCTTGCATCACTAAACATCAGAAGGTTGGATCAGCCATGCCTCAAAGGGGTAGATGTAACAGGTCATACCATTACACACAATAATTGTGGACATGCAGCAGGCATGAACACAGGTTCTAACCACTAAAGACCAGAACAATGGATCAGCAATGCCACAAAGGGGCAGAAGAAACCGGTTCACACCACTACACACAAGACTACAAGCCACGCACAGTCCCCAACTGACACGAGTAACAGGTTAGCTCCTCTAAACACCAGAAAGCTGGATCAGCAAAGCCACAAAGGGGAAGATATGTTCACACCAGTACAAGCAAGAATACTGAATGTGCAAATCCCCAGTGAGAACAAGTACAGGCTCTTACAACAAGAAGGCTTGTTCAGCAATGCCACTTAGTGGCAAGGGTAACACGACTGAACACAAGAATACTAGATGATCAAAGCCCCCAACAGCCAAGACTAGAGGTCTGAACTACTAGACACCAGAAGGCTGGATCAGCATTGCCACTAAGGGGCACATTAACACCACAAAACAATGTACAGAATAATGGACATGCAATGCCAGAGTGGGCACAGATCCAAATTACCACCATTTAACATGAAAAGACTGGTCGGCATTGCCATTAAGGTGCAAAGGCAGCATGTTCACATTATAACTGGAGAATACAGGGTATGCACCATTCCCAAAGGGCACGAGAACTGGTTTGTACTACAGAGGTATACACAAAACCTAACCCCGAGTACTGGCCTCCACATATGCCCCTAACCAGGGACAGGAACCCATCTTCTGAAATACACTGCCCACACTTTGGGCATGGGCCTCTTAACACTTGATAGTATGCGGAGACAAATGTTATCATTATTGACACAATAAAGCACTGAACTGCTATGCAGGCACAACAGCGATCTCCGGGCCAGGAGCAATGTGGTTACTGGATGTGAGGCGAACAGACAGTTGGCGGGCCTTTTGGACTGAATATTCTCACTATTCAGTGGCCTATAAGAGCTTTGCCAGACTGGATCACGTTGTAGTAGGGAAAAAACTCCAATCTGCCATTAAGGGTCTAGTGCAGAGACTATGACCATTTATCAAGGAAAGAGGTCATGCACGAGGAGTCTGCCAATGACCCAGGTGAGGGGGACTGACCTCCGAGAGGCTTAACGCACATCCCCATCTTAAAGACCCACTGGAGCTACACACGATGCACTAAAGTTTCACCGACTCTGACCTTCATTGCCACGCTGTATGATAGCCTGAAGGCTGTTGTTCAGGGACACCTCATAAGGGAAGCAGCCCGCCTTAAAAACATGAGAAGCCATACTGGTCGTTCGAATATACAACTTCAGAAGATAGAAATACAACAAACACGTGCAGTCGCAAAAGTAGTGATGAAAGGTGATCTCCTTGAGAGGCTAAATCAGGATGATCGTCCTGGATGGTGCGAGCTACCAAATGGGACAAGTAGACTGACAATCCTATGAGGGAGGAAATGCAGGCACTGTTAGGATCTCGTCAAAAGTATCAAAATGTTGACAAAAAAGGTAAAGCAGCTTAAGGAAGAAATCCATTTTAATAATAGCTGACCGACTAGACGGGGACATCCACCTAGTTACAGCATCCTAAATGTTAGTGATTGCCGGCCCATTATTATCCCTAATTAATACCTTTATGGCTATATGGTACTTTGACACCCAGCTAGCACAAGGAGCCCATCATTTATTCTCATGAGAAATCAAGAGGTTTATGAATGGAGTTATAGGGAAAGTTCTGATTTATTCCAATTTATGTGTAGGCTTGTATCTTAATAAGTCCCTCAATACCTGAGCTACATTGTCAGCACAGCCTTTAAAGTACCATAACATCATCAGAGGAGAGACACCAGATAATTCCTGGCTCTTATACAGGGACCTAAAATGATTAGATGTTCCCTCAGAGCAAAGGTTGACGCTTCATATCTATAGATCACAGTAATCTGGAAAACGTGGAACCCTATCTGGCACCTCTGAATATCTTCAAGGGAAGGGAGAAGAACCCATTCATTTTAATCTGGGCTATAACTTACAAGAATAGAAGGGACACGCAAGCTATGAAGCCATCTCCAAAACCAGCCTCCTCAGCACCACAAACGCAGAAGGCCATTTCGGGATGTGAAACGCCTTTCTCAGCATCCAAAAACTATTTTGTGACTGGAGGTAAGACGTGATTTGATCTAAGAGTGAAAAAAAGGGCAAGGCTTCTTAGAGGTGGACAGACCAGGTATGAATCCCGATTGCTCTGGAAGCACCTGCGTGGACATATAGAGTAATCAATCTGGAGGAATCCACTTTTGCCAGTATATTAATATTTGTGATCACGATGGATAATGGGTTGTTTGACCACACCTTGTAGTAGATGTGTGGCGCTAGGATGGCCTCCCGTAGAGCGACACGGAGATTTCCTACTTTTTATTCCTCCGCAAATGTATTCAATAAGTGGGGAGCAAAAATGTCACAATTTGTTGTAGACTTCTACGTCAGTTCATCATTGCTAGGGACTTTAACTCCTGCCAATGATTGAATTGCATCCTTGATTTCAGCTTTGGACGGCAGATGTAATAAGGACTCCACCTCATGAGCATCACGCCCGCCCACAGTGATGATGTCCACGTAGATTTCAATCCGTTTTAGGCGCCATTACTCTAGCAGAGTACAGGTCTCCATAGTAGGATACAAATGAGAAGAGAATCTCAGGGTTCATCCAGCACCGCTTTCATCATTTTCAATTTGGAGAATAACAGGTCGGTAGGAACTAACAAATGTCACATGGCTGTCTCGTCTCCCAGTATTCCATGAACTATGAGGGATCTGTCGTCCATGTCTGGCAACGTATAAATGAGTCTAAAATGAACATACATTTTTCCAAACAAAATTGCCACCCCCTTGAATAGGTGTTGTCTTAACTGAATAGTGATGTTCTCCCCAAAAACTCACAATTTTTCTTTTTCAGTTTTTAATGTTAGGTGAATTTTCTACAAGAATTCTATTGTGCCTTCACCTCTATTCGAATAAGCGGTCATCCTCCTAGGGTTATTTAATCCTCTGATGATGGCTTAAAATGGAAGCATAATTGATGGTTCCTCTCATCACTATTATTTTACTTTACAATTATTATAGTTATTTTACTTTGTTTACAATTTTGCTAATTTTAGTGTTTTTGATTTCCACAAGCATGTATTTCAAACATTCAAAGACACACTCTGTTTAAAAATAAAATCCAAGGTATTGATACGTGTACCTGGTGCGTTTCTACAGCGAATGGCCATTTACTAGTGCATATCTGAGAAACGCAGGGCATAACAAGGAGATCACTTAAATGGAACCAACAAGTGCTTCAAGTGAGAACATTAACAGGGTCAGGTTAACAGTGTGACTTGACCCTACTCTTTTATTCCATCGCAGCATGTGCAGCAAAAAAGGGAAACGTCTTACCCACATCAAACGAGAACTCCGACGGAATAGGGATGCGAAGAACCTGAAGAACAGAAAAACAAAAATCAGTGACGAAGTAGAAGGGTTAAACGAGGAAGAGCAGCCGTAAGGTGGACTGGATGTGAAAGACCTAAAATAGAGCATCAGGGCAAGGCAGGAGAGTGAAATGAAGAATTGCAGCTGGGTGCAGGTGACTACGGGTAGGTGCCCGCCAGACAGAAATCATCTGCTCCCTGGGTTGCACAGTCTGTTGCTTCGTATGTTGCTTAGGAGAATGAGGGAGTGGAAGCCTCGCTCTGGTATACTTACTGCTCCTTTGTCCAAGAAAGTATGGAAAAAGTCCACAAATTGCTTCTTGCCCTCTTTGGCACTGAGGTCCCGGATCATGGATGCATGCAGGTAGCAAAGCTGTGAGGTGGGCACAAAAGGACAGACTGTTAATGACCACTTCCAAAGCTGTGATGCAGCAGTACTGCTCAGACAATGCACGACAAAGCCTTTTGATCCACGCTTCAGACAACGTCATGCCTTCCACCCCCACTTCAAATCATTAGCATATGCCTGTGTTTTACATCAACAAATGGTGTGCTCCTGTTCACAATATGCTTTAGTAAGGACAGACACCAGTTTAGTAGGGCTGACATGAGACTGAGGTGCTCTGAGAATGCAGCTCTCATCTCTAAATATTAACAAGCGTCAAAATAAGGTCACAGGTTTGTGCTTCCCATCCCTGAGCTGCCGGGGTCATAACATATAATGGAGAGGTGGCAGAGGCTCAAGGGCAGAGACAGCATGAAGAGGGTAAGTAGCACACACAGAAGAAAATGAAAATGGAATGTTTCAAGCACACAGGGTACAAATGCTATCACTTGGGCTGTGCTGCTGGATTCAAGCAAGCCGGGCTGAAGAAGGCTGTAATGCCAGAAACCGGTCCTCGGAAGCTTGTTTCCGGTCCAGGGAAGGCATGGCTTGGCAGTTCAGGCTGGACTGTTCCCATGAGGCACAGGGTCAGACTGATTTGCATATGGCCATGTCTGAACTGGGGTGGCAGAGTGGGCTAAAGAACTGTGATGGATTAAACCCAGATCTGTTGACTGGGTGCGAGTGTTTGATTGGTTCAGATGCTCCGTCCATCACCACCTCCTTTTGTACCGCTCCTAGGGATAGGCCACAAAATTAGCACTCACAGGCTTTATTGAATGGAATGGAATGGCCACATAGGGAGCAGGCAGTGTATACAGTGGAATGAGCAGAGGAGAAGGCACAAAGGAGGCTACCAGGAATCACTCCATCGGAAACTCAGCAAAGGGACAGCAAGTAAATAAAAAAATAATGCTCGGTTTCCCTCTCACACATCTTTGACAAGATATTAAATCCTCTGCAGAAAACGCACAGACATGAGGGAAAGACCAACTGCTGATCCTGCTTAGTGGCTCGTGTTGAACGACATTAGTACATCTACGGTTGTGCTCATCAAGCAAAATAAATCATTTGGCTGTGATTACCAGTTCTTTCTACTGGACCACAGCAAGTCTCATATGCAGAATCAAAGAGTACCTTCCTTCGTAAAAGAATTTTTCAACAAGGCCGCTCAATCACCAAGTAGTAAAGGGTGGAGTACGAACTTAGGAGTAAAGAGTGGGCTGTGTTTTTGCAATAAGATATAGTGTGTAGAAAATTGTTCACATTTCTGTCCTATAACAATAGTTTTGTACATTGCCTCGATCATATACCCATACGCACTGTATTATTACTATTATACTTCTTTTATTACTTACAAATCAAACACACACACTGCAGCATCTTGGCTGTACAGGCACCATGGTGGCCAAAAGCAGTTTAGAAATAGAATAGTCTTAAGTGCTTTCTTAAAAGCAAATTGATGTTTCAGGCTCAAGTAGTGAACAGAAGGTTATTCTAAAGTTTGACACCACTTAAATACAGGAGGTAGGCACACACAAATGTCGATGTAATTGTACTGAGGAGTACTGAGCTAGGGGACACAGTGGACGTCTCGTACTTGGATATTCGTCTCGGAGGCATGATTATCGAACCCATAAAAACATATGTATCAGCAGAGAGCTGTAAACTGCACCCTTTGCTTATTGGGGAGCCAATGCAGCCTTCTTGTTGCCTCAGATACATAAAATCTACTTCTTTTAACCTTGCTGCTTTCCTGACCACAAGGGTTTCAGCCTGTTGCAATGTGTTCACAGCAGCAGTTGTAAGATCAAGCTACAGCCTATTCTTGGCACTGAGACATATGCATCCAGTTCTTTTGAAATCAAGGGAAACGCCTTCCTGAAAAGATGGTAGCGGTAAGAACCATCAGGTATTTTTGGCAACACAACTCCCAGGGGTTTACCTTGAACACAGGTACTGCAGGGACATCTAGTGATGAAGCTCACAGTGAATGTTGCTGCTGGTCTTTATTACAACTTACTAGTAGTTCACTTTTATCATCACTCATTTTTCAATGCTACTGCTCATACAATTCTGGGTGTTAGGCAACAAGATTGCCAAGGGACACAGGGCCATTTCATTCAGCTGGCTCAAGATCTGGGTGTCATCAGCACATATTAGTGCAGACATCAGGGTTTCCTAATCTGAAGTAATGAGGGCCACATATATACATTAAGCATCGGTCGATACAGGGAGTAGCCGATGACACCCCACATGACGCAATGAAGGACTGAGACCTCAAAGGTGCAAGTAACAGCTGGATAGGAAAGAGGTCAACCATATAGTGGTTAGAAGGAAAAAAAACTTCCTCAACAAGCTTGAAATATGGGTGCTGACCACAGTTCCTTCTCAAATGACTCACAAGGATGTCGATTCACAAATCACAATGCAGGGGGCGTGGCTACCCGCCGACGGGAATGGCCGCTAGGTAGTTTTACTCCGGAGTGACACTCCCAAAATATCCTGAACAACTTTGCTCCCGCCGGCCCAGTTCCTGCCCTGGCGCCGTCGGAGTGCTGCTATGGTGCCCAGTGATCGCCCTGACAAATTTGGTGCGGATGGGTGGTGGTGCCCCGCGAGTGCTCTTAGACTGGGACCTCGCGGGTGATTCCGCCTGCAGGAGTGTGGCGCCACGCCAGACACGCAAGACCACTGCTGCGGCCTATCTTGACGGAGCCCCGAAACAGCCGCGTAGCTGGGGGGGGCGAGGGGGGCGGTCCGCCCACGGCGGCACTCGTTAGTGGGCGGTAGCTGCCCGGCCCCGGCAATTGTGGCTCGTTAGTTTGAGTTTTCAGAGCCCAATACGGTCTAAAAACTAGCTGGGCATCAAAATATGACAGATCAGTTTTGCACTCGAGGACGGTTCTGTCACCCATCCATAACACTGTCACAACCCGTGACAATAACGCCCACATTATGAACGACGGACCAGTGCCCCTGGCAGGATACAGAACCCGCCCCCAATACTTTAAGTACTCGGGTGTTACCGAAACCGCGGCTGCTGGGTCTGGGGCTGCAGGTCAGACATGCGGATTTTCACCCGTTATTTTTCAGGCCAGCATAGTTATTGTCCATTTACGGGACTCTGGCTCGTAAACTTCTGACGCCCGATGACCCGGTCTACTCCTAATAAGCACATTAAAAAAGAAAATAGAAAAACCACACGTCTGACTACTAGTTGGACAACATCCGTAACAAACGTGCATTTATACACATTTTCAGATCGTATCACCAGCAAGGCCAGCGCACGCACCTGCTTGTACAGGCTGCCTGCAGTGACGTGGTGCGGTGCTCAACGTACCGCGTTTGTGGGTCCCGTGATGTCCCAGGGCCGTCAATCTTGTAGAGCGCGAAAGCGCTACCAATGACGGCCCTGGGTTTAATATTGGCCAGCCCTCGCCCTGAAAAAAAATTCAGCAGTGACGCATCACGCAGTGTGCCACTTCGAAGGTGCCACTTTCAAGGCTGAACTCGCTGCGCTTGTCACTCGCTCCAGAAAGACTGCAGTTCAAAGGCATACAGAGATATGCTGTGAGGTAGGATTCCTGGGAATGGGTTGAAAATAGCCATACATGCAACCATTTGTTGCTGGAAAAACTGTGAAAAACTCTTTGTTAGGCGTGAGTGCCTAGACAGGATGCTATTGCAATGTAGGCGTGTTATATTATACAGTAACTGGATCAGGGCTTTAAACGTCCGGCCTGTGACATTCCCTGTGTATCTCTGGAGGTACATACACTATGACTTGTTTTCACTCGAGTCACATTTTACAGCACGCCTGTGTGCATAGGTTTTTTGTATACATATATACATAGCTGCCAAGGTTTCAGATTGCTACATGTGACATTTTTATAATTTCAGTGTAATTATGAGCGACATTTCCACAACAATGAGTGACGCTTTCTCTTCAGCAAAATCATGCAATGAAGACGAGGGAAACACAAATATCAGAAATTGGCTATGCAACCCGTAAAACTAGTTACCATTAGGAATATAATTGTTTTCTGTTTTCACTGATAGTTCTTTCAGGTTTATTTCATTCTACAGAAAAGGTTTACTCGGAGAGTCTGTGTAAGGCAACACAGCAACCTAGACCTTGAGCCCGTGAAGGAAATAAGTAAGAGAAGTTACTTAAAGTGTCTGGTCCTGGAGTCTGGACCCCTATGGGTGTGACTGGACAGCAACAGCATCTGTTGTTGGGAAATAACGGCGCTGATGTGGAGGCCCTGCAATCTGTGCGCAGCAACGAGTGCACCGTCATTTAGTGGGTAGGTGATGCTGCCGTGCGTGGTCCTGTGACACTTTCCTGTGCTTCTGAGAGATACTTCCAAGATTCATGCACAACTCTCTGGGCCAGGCTTTATTAGCGCTGGCACATGCACGAAAGGAAGTGGGGGGTGCAATCAGTTGTGCAGATGATCACTCTTCACATTCAAAATGAGTTTTGCGCTAGAAGTTAAAAAAAGTGAAATCTCAATAGTTCATGAAAGTGGGCATAAAAGGCTGATAGTGCAAAACTGTAGGAAACCACACAAAGTCAGATCAGTGTGATGCAAAGCAGCACGTCATAGCTTAGTTTGATAGCACAGAAGCAAATGAAAACAAATGCAAACAGTGGACAGTCAGGAGGTAGTTGCTACTAATTTTCCTGCTCGTAATTTGAGAATATATATTCCATGAGCGGCGTAGTGTTTGCCTACACCAAACAAAAGTATGTCTAAGCGCTAACAAACAGAGGGCGGAAAGTGAGTTCAACTGTGTTTACTCACTGTCATCCAGCAGACTCGGAATTGTGCCTGACAGCCAGAGCGCGTCCTCATCTGCAGCATTAAGCAGCATCTAGAGTCGCATGTTAAGTGCGCCACTCTAGCTGACCCAGGCGCCGCAAGGAAATCCATACATGCTGCCTCAAGCGCCAATAAGACAACATCACGGTCATATAACTGGTGCCTCCTTGCCAGAAAACACCAGGCAAGTCGCCACCCCCGGATTCACTAAACGTAGTCACTGCTGGGTCCTCGTTGCATTTGTTAACATTACAAAGCGGATCTGAATGAGATGAGGTGGTATTGGCCCACAGCAGCAAAAAGTAAACACCTCTGTGTTGACTGGTGTCATGGTACATTTGTAATTGAAAAAAGGTGCATGCCTACTTGGAGTGCCCTCCATGCCGGCAGGCAAAATGGAGGGCACTCAAGCCATGTGGCGTTTCCTGCTAGAATGTAGCTCTTTGTCCAGCGCTCCTCGCATACGTAGTCGGGGATTCAAAGTTTGAGTCAAGACTTTACTGCACACAATCACAGGACTGCGGATGCAAGGGGCGGAAATCTGAGGGATAGCCCCGGGCGCCACAAGCTCTAGCTACGCCCCTGCCCCGAAAAGTTCACCGGAGGGACTCGTCGTTGGTGGAGGTACTACCCGACGCCTGGCGACAGTTGCGGGGACCCTCCCTGGGAGCCCTGTGAGTGACAGGGGAAGAGTGAATGGTGCGGCTGCCCCCTTGGTGAGAGTACGTGCAGGCCGTGACAGACTTGTGTGCTTAGGCCCTGGATGGCCAGCGCAGCCTGTGCGCAGTTACAGAGAGCGGGTTGCGGGCGGCGTCCCGGCTGGAGAGTTTGCTTTGGGGGCTCCTGGACCGCTTGGTGCATCATGTGCTAGTGGCCCGGTTCCAGTATACACCGTGGAGACCTGGAGTGGCGGCATTTCGCTGCCGATCGTCGCGGGGGCGCTGGGGCCTGAGAAAAGCCTGATTAGAATAGCGGCGAGCCCCCGCGGTGAAAAAGAAGAGCAGACGAGGCCTACTTTCCAGGTGATCCGAGGTGGCAGATAAACCATGCGTTAGTAATGGGGGGCGCTCTCCCAGGCTCAAGGCGCAACCATGCTCCAGCCCCCGGGGATCACCGATCTTTCCATTGTGAAGCCTACAGTGAGGTGGGTAGACCTAAAGGAAGCTAGGCAGTCTCCCCATGTGTAGACCCACAACAACTGATTCCCTTTTCCCGTTTACTGTCCTGACTAACAAAACGTATCTTACACACAATTTTCCAAACTTTACTGTACACCCTGCGGCTCTTTGTATGGTAAGCTGTCTTTTTTGAGAGTCTTTTTGACAGAGCAGCAAGCTGTTGAGGTGTCAGTCAATATTTCACCACAGAGGCCTAAAAGCATCCTTCAACAGCATTACAGCTCTTGAAAGAATTTGCCGGAATTTGGTTAGAAACATCACCATGCCATGCTAAATTCATTAACGAAGCGGGGGCCCATGACTCAGAGTTTTTGTCCATGTGTTTTAAGTTCAAGTAAAGGTTTACTTAGAAATTAAAGTTATTGCAAAAAACAATACTTCATACAGGCACTCATTTACCGATGCATACTAAACAGGAAAGGATATTTAAGAATACTCTTAATATACAAAAATCTTCAAGGTAATAATAATATAACCTAAGGAATGATAGGAATACATTCAAAGGTTTATAGACATTGTAATGTCCATGTGTTTTAATGCCCTTAAGTGACTGCTTAAATCACAGGTTCCTTTCAGGGAGGAACACAGCATTGATAAGATTTTGTAGGTAAGGGGGCTTCCTTTCCCCAAGTTCAGAGGATCTTGAAGCAAATCCTTTGGAGAACTGAAAGCCTATAGTGTGCTTCCAGGGCTGGCTTCAGGTGTCTCCTTTAAGACTCAGGCATATTTTGCTCCTTTGCAGCTTTTGTGGGGCACAGCAGCTGCAGTTCTGCACCATCGCATGAGCACAGTCCTTGTTAGATACAGTAGTAGGCACATAGTAGAGGCAATCCTCTTTTTAACCGGTTCGGCGCTGATGACGATCTCAGCTCTTCATGAGTTACGCCTCTCGTACGCTCATGACGAGCTGAGCTCGTCATGTAACGCGGTTTTCCGCAAAAGTCAGCGCACAGCGGGAAAACCGCTAGTGCGCATGCGGTTAAGTGGTAGTAATGTGCCCATACTTTCCAACAGTGTCCGATACGATGCAGATGAAGGTGTTATATTTCCTTTTTCGAAGGGATAACAGAATAAAAATATGGACTAAAAAACACTGAAAACAGTAACTATATGCAAACTTACAAATAGACATCCCAGTTTGTCAAACATTTTAATCCAAAAAAACTGTTGCTATGGCTGACTCTGTGGCAGTTAAAAAATAACTGTTGTCAACAGGCATTGGGCAGTCAGTGTGGTACCCAGGTATGCATGTTAGAGGAGGGGGAAATGACGACAGCAGTGCTTTCCTTCTTTACAGCCATACACCATAGAAAGAGATACCAAAAATGACTTCTATGTACGTCAGTGACATCATCAATATATCAACACAAACCATCAGTACAGGCATTCAGCGGGGGCACTTTGCTAGCACCGTTTATACTCTTGCCCAAACCCTTTTAGAGAAGCACATACCAATGACGCCGACCGGGACAGATCTCAGGAAGCAAATTCAAATCCAAAACTCATGTTCCGTATGCCCCATCATTTTCCAAGCAGTGCCCAAATAGGAGAATGAATCAACGCATCCTCCCTCTATTTTATGGCTCTCCTTCTCTCCCCTCTCAATGTATTGAGACTGAACTAGTTTGTCTGACGCCCGATGGAGCTACCTGGTTTAGTTATAGAAGAGATGGGCCGTGGATTCCCTCCTTGGTCGTCACCTACCCAGTCGGTCTTTAGACAGACTTCTTTTCGTCTCTCCTTATTGTCTCTTCCCTTATTTTCCCTTTCTCACCTCCCCTGCCCCCTCCACTACTTCTCTCTGTCCTTTCTCTCCCAATTGTACTGCTTATTTTTTGATGTACTGAGTAATTTGTTGAACTTGTTCGGTTTCATTGTCGATTCTCATGTAAAGCGCTCTGATACCTTTAGGTCTAGCCAGCGCTATATAAAACTCTTTAAATAAATAAATAAAATAACGCAAGATCACCTGGCAAGTGTCTACAAAGCAGACCGATTGCATCCAACTTTCCCCCACCCTCCCAAAAACACACATAACAGAAGCATGCAAGCTGGCTGGCTCACCGTATGACCCCGCCCACTACTCCCTAACAGAGGAGGATGAATAACCATGACCCACCCCACCCGTCCGTGCCCACTGAGCAGGTCAACTCACCACAGGGCTGCAGTCAAACTGCAGTACCACATGCTGCAAGAACACCATGATGTAGGCAGGGTGGCTCTTTACCAGCTCAATGCTATGAAACAAGCTGCACTGGTCGTCTACATTCTGCAAGAAAGAAAGTCGTGTGAGCAGGATAAGAATAGGTCTTGTTTCAGTGATTCACACAGTAATTCAGATAAGCCGTGCACAGCAGGAAGCATAGGTAGTGTCCCAGAGAGACTTTCCACTCACCTTCTAGAAGCACGCAATGCTCCACCTACCAGACTTCAATAAAGGAAAATGTTACCCTGTCAGCATCTGTGCATAGCATGGAGTGCTGTAGATTCACTGGCTGTGCATATTCTGGCTTCATGGTTTGATTGTTTTCTGCACAGTGGGTGAGCAGAAAGATGGAGCGTAGGATACAAAAGTTAAATGACCATGCAAAAGGTACCAAAATTAGAAGCAAGATAACTGCATCTGCAACAACTAAAAGGTTCATATGAACAGATGCTTACAAGCGAACATATTCCATCCGAGGCATGAGTTACTGTTGATTCACAGGCTGTGCACAGACTGTAAAGCAGTTCTCCCACAAGTGGCAGCCAGCTGGAGGATGCTGCAGAGGATTGAAGAAGGGCTCTTAAGACAGCCGGGCCCGACACAGGCGGGAAAAGTAACCCAAACTGAGAAACAGACTGTCTCTCTCTCCCGTCCGCATCTCACGAGCCTCAAAATGCCTGGAAACGTCAATCCCACCAGTAGGTGGCGCCACCGGATCTCATCCTGCACAAGTGCCATTTTCTTCTTGCAGGCAACAGGTGATTCCATCCTCGGATCGACCGGCTGCCGTGCCTCGGTTCTACCCCCTGCCCCTTATGGGCTGTGAGCCTCAGCTCTTCACTGCTGACCTGCTTTACCCTAATTACTGACGGAGAGGCGCACAGACAAAGATTCCAGACTGAAATCGGACTGTCTTTGCGACTACACTCGGCCACAAGGGCAGAAGAGTCCACTTATCCATCGGAGTGAATACACAATCACAACTTCTTGTCCCTGACGAATATATGATTATATCACGATTTCAGTTACCACGCATGGCTTTACCACGCGAATTTTACCTCGCAAGTGGCTTTACCACGCTGGTATTTACAACGTAGCATTTTACTACGCGTTGCAACGTCTTACCTTCACGTCTTTCTCCACGAGCCCTTACTTCCATCCTCCTTTGAAACAAGCGTCAAAACACGTATACCAAAATAAAAAAAGGACTGCTTTTTTGACGTACACGGCACGTCTTTGGGGGAGGCTCTTTCCTCTTTCTTTTAAATTAATGTTCGTTTTTTTGTTAAAGTAACCTGCTTGTTATTTTTGGGGGGGGAGACCCCCCCCAGCCCCCCTCCGAGCCCCCCCCCCCTCCCTCTGCCCCCCCATGCCCACGCAGATCGACTTGAAGGAATACCACGTCTCCCCCCTAGCCCGTGGTAAAGACGTCGTGGAAGGTACCCTGCGTGGAAGGCACCCTGCGTGGTAAGTGTCACGTGGTAAACGTGAGTAGTGGTAATGCCTAAGTGGTAAATGATGTTTCCCGTCCCTGACAGTAACCCTCCTTTTCCTGGCCGTCGGCCTATGGTGAGTGCACACCTCTGAACCATGGCTCTGTGCAGGGAGGGAACACATGCTGAGGTAGCATTCTGTCTTATGTTGATAATAGCAAAGGTGTCCTGGGAAAGTCGTGTTTAACTTGCTGGGCGCTCAAACAAAATTAAACAAACAAATTACTAACTTACTACAGGTATGTAAATCACTAGTGAGCTACATAAAACATACCCCTGAGAAACTGCACAGCTTTCATAAACCATTACTGAAACCCCTGCTTCCCTTTCCAGAGATTGGATTAATGGGACATGTTACTCATACAAGTCACAGTTCTTAGCTGAGAAGACTAATTTTACTCCTGAACTAACCCTCAGTGCTGAGCCCATTTTTGGCTATTTGAGGTAAAGTCGCACTTCGGGATCAATAACTTTTTTCCACATAAGGTATTCACGCCAAAATTGCGGCCTTTTTTTCAACATCCTAGGGATTCTAAAGGTACCAAGGACTTGTAGACTGCTCAGGATGGGACTGAGAAAATAGGCAAAATAAAGCTACATTTTGAGATTTTGGGAAAAAATAGGGGGGAAAAATGCTCTGGATAAAAGTGTGAGTTTCCCCCCTAAAAATGGCATCAAAGAACGGTTTCCTGTGCTAAAGTCACCATCTTAACAACTTTCAACAACACGTAAAGCTGGAAAAAAATACCAGTGTTGGCATTTTTCAGAGGTAGCCCATTTATCCTATTTTTTGTGCTCCCAAACTACTTTCAGTTTATAGTGGAAACCATTGTGAAGGGTGAGGCAGGATAGCTAGATTTCTGAAAAGTATACATTTAGCAAGGTCTTCCCAAAGAAAGTAATGAATATGCTACTTACCAGTATGCATCTGTTCTTGGCATGTAGGGCTGCTAACATTCATATCTTAGCATTAGATCGCCGCCTAGTGTTGGGCTCGGATGATTGCACATTGTTGTCCTGGAAGAGTCTTCGAAGTATCCTGAGATAGGTGGCTCCTCCCCTGGACTACAGTGCGCATGGGCATCGGCTCCATCCCCAGATTGTTTTTCGCCATTGTGGCAGGAGATGGAGTGAAAGTGTAAAGGATGTCCATGCTAATGAATAAATACAATAGTATATCTGCAGCTGCGACAGGCACCGGGGAGGAGGGCGGGCGATATGAATGTTAGCAGCCCTACATGCCAAGAACAGATGCATACTGGTAAGTAGCATATTCAGTTCGAGGCATGTGGGCTGCTAAATTCATATCTTAGCATAGAATACATAGCAGTCCCTCCATCAGCGGCGGTTGCCCGTGCCAGCTGCAGAAACCTGAAAAAGTGTCTTGAGAACAGCCTGTCCTACAGCTGCTTGCTGCTTGGAATGCACATCAACACAGTAGTGTTTTGTGAAGGTATGTGGTGTGACCCACGTGGCTGCTCTGCAAATATCCTCTAAAGGAATGTTCCCTAGGAAAGCCATGGATGCCCCCAGTTTGCGTGTGGAGTGCGCTCTGGGGGGTATTGTTAAAGTGCGCTTGGCTTTTTGATAACATATCTGGATGCACTTAACAATCCACCTGGCTATCCCTGCTTTGGAAATTGGGTTGCCTTTGTGTTGTGGTGCGAAGGCAACAAAGAGTTGTTTTGTCTTTCTAAAGGGTTGTGTTCTGTCTATGTAGTACATCAACGCCCTCCGTACATCTAAGGTATGGAGCATTCTTTCCGCCACCGTTTGCGGGTTTTGAAAGAATGCTGGTAAGTCAATAGTTTGGTTAAGATGAAACTGTGACACCACCTTAGGAAGGAATTTAGGGTTAGTGCGTAGCACCACCCTATTTGGGTGAATTTGAATGAACGGCTCTTGTATGGTGAGCGCTTGCAGCTCACTGACACGCCTCAGAGACGTAATAGCTATCAGAAAGGCCACTTTCCACGTCAGGAATTGGAGCTCACACGAGTGCAGTGGCTCAAATGGTGGCCCCATCAGTCTGGTGAGAACGACGTTGAGGTTCCACACCGGAGCTGGTGGAGTTCTTGGGGGAATGACTCTCTTCAGACCTTCAAGGAAGGCTTTAATGGCGGGCACTCTGAAGACAGAGAGGTGCTGCCTGTTCTGAAGATAAGCCGCTATGGCTGAGAGATGGATCCTAATGGAAGTATACGCCAGATTGCACTTGTAGAGATGTAACAGATAGCAGATGATGTTGGGAATAGATGCATCTAGCGGGTTGATGTCATTGGACGTACAGTAGATGACAAAACGCTTCCACTTAGCAGCATAGCATGCTCTAGTAGTAGGTTTCCTCGCCTCCTTGATGATACTCATGCATTCTGGAGGTAGGTTAAGGTATCCAAACTCTAGGACTTCAGGAGCCAGATCGCCAGGTTGAGCTGTCGTGGATCTGGATGCTGAATGTCTCCATGGTTCTGCGTCAAAAGACTGGGCGTGAGGCGCAGTCTTTGATGCGGCACCACTGAGAGTTCGAGGAACGTGGTGTACCAAGCTTGTCGTGCCCACGTTGGAGCAACCAGGACGAGAGTCATGGAGTGCTGCCTTAGCTTTCTTGCGACCAGCGGTATTAGAGGGGCTGGCGGAAAAGCGTATGCAAATTTGCCTGACCAGTTCATCCATATCGCATTCCCCTGCGACTGTGGGTGAGGGAACCTGGCGGCAAAGAGTCGGCATTTTGCGTTCTCCTTTGTTGCGAACAGGTCTATCTCCGGATGACCCCACTGCTGGAAGAACGGGTGGAGAACAGAAGGGTGTATCTCCCACTCGTGCATCTGATGGCTGTATCTGCTGAGCAGATCCGCCATCTGATTGTCCTTGCCCGGGAGGTGTTCTGCCATGAGGAAAATGTTCCTCTGAATGGCCCACTTCCACATGCTCTGAGCCAGATGAGACAGCTGTGGCGAGTGGGTGCCCCCCTGTTTCTGAATGTAGTACATCGCGGTCATGTTGTCCGTCCGGACTAGCACGACCTTGTTGCTCAGATGTACAATGAACGACTTGAGCGCCATGAAGATTGCCATCAGTTCCAGATAGTTGATGTGCATCTTCTGTTGCTGCGTCGTCCATAGTCCCTGCACTGTGTAAGTGAGCACATGTGCTCCCCATCCCTGGAGGGATGCGTCCGTCGTCAGGACAATCTGCGGCACGGGCTCGTGGAACAGTCGGCCCTTGCAAAGGTTGTGTGGAGTCCACCAATGCAGAGAGTCGTATGCCCGACTGGTAACCAACACTAGGTCTGTCAATTGCCCACGAGCCTGTGTCCACTGATTCGCTAAGCACTCCTGGAGCGGGCGCATATGTAACCGTGCGTGAGGGACTATGAAGATGCAGGAGGCCATCATGCCAATCAACTGCATGAACACTCTCGCTGGCAGGGAGTGTCTCGGTCGGAATCGTTGGATCAGTGACTGAATGCTGTCGATTCTGACTTGGTTTGGCTGAGCCATGGCTGTCAGGGTGTTGATCGTAGCACCCAGGAACTGCCGGACATGTGCCGGCTGAAGATGCGATTTTGGGTAATTTAGGGAGAAACCCAGATCGTGAAGAAGGTGAATTGTAGTCGACATGTCTGCGGCGCACTGTTGCTCTGACTTGGCTTGTACGAGCCAGTCGTCTAGGTAGGGGTAGACATGGATATTCTGCCTCCTGAGGTGCGCCGCCACTGTCGCTAGACACTTGGTGAACACCCTCGGGGCCGTAGTGACTCCGAAGGGTAGGACCTTGAACTGGTAGTGCCTGCCTTGAATAGTGAATCTTAGGTATTTCCTGTGTGACGGGTGTAGTGGAATGTGGAAATAAGCATCCTTGAGATCTAAGGTCGCTAAGAAGTCTCCCTGGTTTAGCAAGGGAAGAATCTGCTGCAGTGTAAGCATATGGAAATGCTCTGACAGTATGTACAGGTTGAGGGGACGTAGATCGAGAATGGGCCTTAGAAGGTGACCCTGGACCTCTTCTTCCGGGTCGCCGAAGATGTTCTCCGGATCTGGGGCCGCTTGCCTAGCTTCCAAGCGCACCGCGCGCCGAAGCTTGAGAGTTTTCTTGGAGCGGAACTGTGCACAGGCCTTGCACTTGCAGTCGTCGTGGTCCGGTGAAAGGCACTTGTTACACACGGGGTGTAGATCGATGTGTGGGTACTTAGACCCACAGAGCGGGCAGTACTTAAACGGGCTCCGCTCCATGTCCGTAAAGGCTTGCTGTCGTGTCGCGATGAGAAGGCCTCAAAGTTTAGAAAGCGAAGAAAACTCCGCTTATTCCGGCTTCAAGAGACGGAAGACTCGAGACCGAGCGCAGACAATACCGACGCAAGAAAATCGAGGCCTTTTGGCCGGTAAAAGATAGTGTTACTTGGTTCCGACAGTAAGACGTCGAGACCACATCCGAACCCAATGGCGGAAAAAAACAATCTGGGGATGGAGCCGATGCCCATGCGCACTGTAGTCCAGGGGAGGAGCCACCTATCTCAGGATACTTCGAAGACTCTTCCAGGACAACAATGTGCAATCATCCGAGCCCAACACTAGGCGGCGATCTAATGCTAAGATATGAATTTAGCAGCCCACATGCCTCGAACCTGTTGAAATAAATAAATATTAAAACGGAGTAGGACAAAAACAGACATCTGTGACATTTTCATCTGTAACTTTTTGTAATAAAGGCCGATTTACAAAGGCACTATACCATTATATCTGCTGGACCCTACTGGTTGTCGGGATGTATAGGGTTTGTAGGTTCTCCAAGAACCCAAGGCACCCACAGCCACAGCTGAGCTGCTCCATACAATGGCTTTTCATTGTGCACCAAGTGTAGACCAACTCATGTGGTGAAATATGTAGAGTGAAAAAATGTGTATCAAGGAAATCTATGCATTTTAAAAATGGGCATAAGATATGGAGTTTAGGAGCAGTGGTTATTTTTACAACTCTGAATTTGTGGGTACCCATACTAGCATAAGAATTAGAGGCTATTTTCAAAATGTTGTCTTTCTTACACCTAGCTCAGCCGGCACCTAAGGGAACCTAACAAACCTGGACATTTTTTTTAAACAAGACATCTGCGGGAGTCCGAGGTGGGGGCCTCACGTAGAGCACACAATGTTTTCTTACTCAAATGCCCTGCAGACCTTAAACTTTGACTAAAAACTGACTGGGTCTGGTAGGTTTTTCCAGGTGGCCCAAACCCTTGTAGGCGAGATGACATTGGGAGTTAGTTCCACTCTCGTGGCCCATATATAAAAACAACACGCAAAAGATTCATATGTCCTCTCACTTGCCATTGGGATGGGATTCTTTTGTCTGCAGAGGAACAGAAAGATTGACGCTTTAGGGATGAGGGTGGGGCCCGATTTTAGGATGTGCCAGACCCATCACAATATTTTTATTAAAAAATGTATTTCTTCCATACAGTGGGATTTTTGCCTCATCCCAGGGGCATTTTTGGGGGAAACCTCCTGTCTATCCAGGGTATTGGGGAGGCAAAAAAACTGGTTTGTCCCTTTCGTAGTGGGGGTGTGGCTAATGTCAGAGTGCAACACTTTCTTCTACCTCAGAGGCAAAATCACTGGTGTTAAGTGGACTTTCTAACCCCTAGCCACCCCCAGGAGGCAGATGTGGGGAAACCTCCCCAATTGGGACAAGCCTATCTGCCCGAGGGGGGGAAGAAACATTACCGCTCCTTCTGGGGCAGAGGTATGGATTGAGGCCAGGGTAGACCACCCCATACTTTTGTTTGGTTTGGCGCAGTTTTGAAATCCCTGGTGTTCAGTGGGCTTTTTGCCCCGGGGGGGGGGGGGGGGGGCAGATTGGTGGATGAAGACCTCTCTATCCCCCAGGGGTGGCAGGATGTCTGTTGGACTGTGGAGTGGAGGAGAGCATGGGTCCATGCCCAGGGAAACCATCCACACTCCAAACACATACTCCATAAATGCAGTCCCAGGTGTCCAGTGCAATTTCTGCCTCCTTGTCAGGGCAGATTGGAGTAATCATCCCCATACGCCACTCATAGGGGGGCAGAAAAACTGTCAGCACATTTTTTGGGAGTGGGGATATGGCCATGCCTATGGAGGGCAGGCCCCACTCCAATATTGTTTATTTATATGTTCCTGGTGTCCAGAGGCCTTTCTGCCAACGGAGAGAGGGAGGACAGGAGCAGATTGAGGCAATCACCCCATCTGCAACCCAAGGAGGGGGTTGGCCATGGCCATAATGGGCAGCCCTCAACCCTATATTTGTTTTAAATTAGGCCCTGGTGTCTAGTGGGCTGTGTGTCACCCGGTGGGAGAAAGGGGCTGATCACTCCATCTACCATACAGTGGGTGACAGAAAGACTGCCAGCATATTTTTTTGGTGGGGTGGGGGCATGGCCCGGCCTTTGATGAGCAGCCCCCACCCCTATTTTTTATGTCCCTGGTGTCTAGTGGGCTTTCTGCCCTCCTGGGGGAGGGAGGGCAAATTCGGTGTAATCACCCCAATCAGCAACCCCGGGGAATTGAAAGACTCAGCATATTTTGTTGGGCGTGGGGGCCTGGTTGTGTCCATAATGGGCAGCCCCCACCTCTATTTTTTTTTTTAATTAAGCCCTTGTGTGGAGTGGGCTTTCTGCTCCCTTCGGGGTGGGGGTGCATCTTCCCCCACAGGAGGGCAGAGAGACTGACAAATGGTAGGGGAATAGGAGGATGTTGGACTTTGCCCTTTTAGCAGGGTCATCCCTGAACTTTTTGCCTCCCTCCTGTATTTTGTCTGACCTGTTTTTGTTGGTTGTATGACTCTGGGCACTTTACCACTGCAGATCAGTGCTAAAGTTCATATGCTCTCCCTATTGTAAATTGATGTATGGATTAGTGACTCCATGATTGGCTTATTTGGTTCACTTGTCAGACCCTAGTACAGTGCACTGAGGGTGTCCAGGACTTGTAAATTCAAATGCTGCTGGTGGGCTTGCAGCACTGGTTGTGCCACCCACAGAAGCAGCTTGTAAAGTGTGTCTCAGGCCTGCCATTGCAGAGCCTGTGTGCAGTCTGGTACTGCCATGTCGACTGGCAAGTGCACCCACTTGCCTGCCCCTAACCTTTCCCTTTTCTTCATATCAGACACCCCTATGGTAGGCCCAAGAGCAAGGTGCATTGTAAGTAAAAGGTAGGACATGCCCTGATGTGTGTGGCATGTCCCGATAGTGAATTACAGCCATTTTCGTTTTTCACTATTGCAATGAATGAATGAATGAAAACAATCTTGTACCGCGCAAACTTAGCCCGGTGGGCATCAAGGCTACCTGTTACCCATAGGCCAGAATGGGCAGTTTGATTATAACATCTTATCATTCTAACTGACCCAGGGAACATGGTAGACATTCGAGTTTAGTATGCCTGAACTCAGAATGGTAAAATACATATTTTAGTGAAGTTGGTTTTAACATTGTGTTTGAAAATACCACTTTTAGAAAGTAGGTATTGTCTTGCCTAACCATCCAAGCCTGCCTCTGCTAGGTTGTGTATTCCATGTCTGGAGTTTGAGAGACAGGGGCTGGGGGATTCCAGGAGACAGGGTGAGTCGGCAGAGGGCTGAAAAGACCCATTTGCATGTAGAGTGGTGGGAAGGGAGCACCTAAGACCTGAATAGGGCTGTGCCTGCCTTCCACAATGCTGGCTCCACCTCCTGTGATGCGTCTGATGACCCTGGCCCACACTGTCAAAGGAAGAGAAGGAGTCCTGTAAACAAAGTGCACCAGGACTGCACAGAACAGGTTTGGACTGCAGTGGTTGCTTCATTGCCAAAGAAAGGAGAAAAAGGACAGAGTGTGCTTTCATCATCTTGAGGAAGATCTTCAAGGGCTTGAACTTGAGCTTGCCTCCCGCCTGAAGTCTCAGGTTTACAACCCTTCTGCTTGCCTGCATCTAGAACCGTGGTTTTAGCTGCTGCAGAAGGAAATTGCAACACCGACGCCGGCAAGCGACGACGTCTTCTGCACCGAAGCCGTGAGCGCTGCTCCGACTTACACCGTAGACCCGACGCCGTCCGCCGTGTGACAGACGCCAGCGAGTGACGCCACAACCTGCCCGAAGCCGTGAGCACTGTTCCAACCTGTGCGGTGGTGCCAAAGCCGGCTTCTGGCCGCATCGACTCCGAAGCGGACATCGCAGAGCCGATCCTCAACGTGGGTGACCGAGAATCCATCGACAGTACGACATCGTAAGGAGCCGTAGTTTCTGCGCCATCGTGACGTCACCTCCCAGACGCAGTAAGGAACTGTTGTCTCACGTCCCCTGTGCTGCAGTAAGGAACCGAGTCTACACCTCCCGTAAGGAACCAATGCAGCGCAGCACCAACGAAGCCGTACCCCCCCAATGCCGTGAGCTGTCTTTGTTCTTCATCGCTCTTCCAATGTACTGTTCTTTGGGGGTCTGTTTGACTTGGGGCCCGACGCCGCGCACCTCGCGGTCAGTGCCGTACTTTGGGATTCCTCCTGTCACGACGTCGTGATAACTCACGTTGGGAGTTATCTGTTGCTAGAGACTGATTTTAAGTGAACAACCTATTGTTAAGCATATCTGGAGTACAGTATTGTGGATTTTTGTCGTTTGGTCTTGTGTTAAGTCTATTTAAAAATATTTATTTTTATACCACAACATGTGTGGTGTCCATCTGTAGTGTTGTCACTGTATTACTGTATGTGTTCACAAATGCTTTACACACTGCCTCTGAGATAAGCCTGTCTGCTTGTGCCAAGCTACCAAGGGGGTGAGCAGGGGTTATTTTAGGAGTGTAGCCCCTGACTAGACGCAAGGGTCCCCATTTGATCAAAGGTACCTACCTCTGCCAACTAGAAACCCCCTAATCTAACAGGGGAGCACAAGCCCTTGCCCAAAGGACCCCTGCCCTTATATCCCTGGTGTCTGGTGGGTGGGTCCCTGCCTGGAGATCACGCTCATATGTAGATCCTGAAGTGGGGATCCACTAGGCAGAGGTATATTTGGAAAGGGAAAGATTCTCTCCTTCTCAATATTACCCCTCCCAACCCAGTCAGTGCTCGGGGCACTGATGCAGTAAAAGTAAAACGAGCCCATCAGTTTGCTTTACATTCACTTTAGTGTAATCGTCATTACAACAACATCTTTTTAAAATCTAAAGAGAAGGTCTTCCAGAGCTGCCAGAGTTTAAAATTGAATAGCGGAATCCCTCTGGTGATCTGCACCAGAGGCGTCTTTTGTGTGCGTCCCCAGTGTCGGCCAATGGCCGAAAGAGGCAGCTTTGTATATGAAGAGTAAGATGATAAGAGACAGGCAGTTCACAGTTCTTAGCCAAGAATACATATTTAATGAGCTGGCAGCTTTGTATAGAAGAGTGAGCTGACAAGTCAACATTACATGTTTTACAAGGAACTGTATGGTATTTAACAGGTATACAAAATAAAGCGTCAGTGTATGCAAACCTGGTTTATATTCCAAGTGAACATAGAGACTGGTGCTGGGCCTCCAAATGCAGGATGGTAGTTCTAAATTACACGTATAACACCTTATTTGACATATTGTTATTTTGTATTTGTACAGTGTGTTTTGCAGTCTCTTAACCTTGTAGGTCAGCAATGGACTCATCATTACGTCAGAACCGCATGTGGACAATGTTTTCCACTGATTTGTTAGGTTTCAACTTCTAAAGCAAACCCCTGCCAAGAATGGGGCCCATAAATGTCGTGGTGAGCTTATGAAGTACCCTGTGAATTTTCTTCTTGTGTTACTTGGTATAAAGCACTTCTAGCTCTATCACAGCCTCATAGTGCTAGAATGGCTTTGTAATAAAGCTTCTCTAACGTAGTGCGTTGAGTCACTTCTGCTACTGGAACCATTGCAAGGACCTGAAGTACTATTTTGCACAAATCTGAGTGGCCCGACTCATCAGTGTGTCTGAGTTTACCAACAAAAAATTTCATTGCTCCAGGGAGGCCACAAAAACTTAACCTATGAAAAGCATGCACAGTATCAACCCAAACTGAACATAGCTAGACTGTAATAGTAGGATGTCAGATGATACAGAGGACAACATTCAGTGGCGCACACAACACACGCTAAGACCTCACCGAATCGATGTCATTTTCAAAGTCTTCGTCCTCTGCGCCGATGATGGCGGGCGCAGCACCCTTTGTGCCACCTCCATATGTCTATGACAAAGAAAGTAAAAACATTAGCAAGGGCATCTAAATCATGCAGCAAAGTAGGACCAACAAATGATGCTGCATTGTTTGAACTACAAGCATAGAAAAATCAGCTTATGCTAAGCACCATTCGAATAAAGGTAATCTATACAGGAAAATGATCAAACTAGTATCACAATACTTTCATATTTAAACAAATCTGATCCCAATGTTCTAGAAAACAGATGCTTAATTTATGAAAAACACATAATATTTAGTAAAGATTTCAACACACACATATATATATATACATATATATATATACATATATATATATACATATATATATATACATATATATATATATACACATATATATATATATATATATATATATATATATATATATATATATATATATATACACACACACACACATTTCATGGCTGAAAGCTTCCACTGCAGCTTTTCACAAAGCTTGCACTTTGATTCATTAAACCCACTGTGTTTCGCACACGTTCAGTGTCGCTTCCAATCTTATTGGGAGTGGAGCGCGGAATTAGATGTTTGGGCCATTCTTGCAGGCATTGGCTACCGACACACACTCTCGATCTGGAGCACTACGTCAGCCCGCAAAATTGGAAGTCATGTATGAAATACAAACGAGATGCCCCCCCGGCGGACAAAGAATTTTGGCAGGAGCATCACCGCATTGGGGAGAGAGGGGTAGTACTGTACTCCCGAAGGGACCTTACCTGTGGATTTGTCATCAGCAAAACTTGTGGGCCAGCTGATGAGGAGGTTGTGCGGTCCGTGAGCCAACAATGAATGGGGCACCACTGTTTTTACGGATGTCGCGTTACCTAGTGGGCGTTTACAGTGGACTACAACAAACCAGAGCAGTATAGCTGGGATTGAAGCAAATGGTGTAGCATTGGAAGGGAAACCATCTTTAAACAAAGGTGGGGTTAAGACTGTTCTTCAATTGTTAATATGATATGTATGCTCACTTACAAACTTACAGACTTAACTTCATATCAGTGAATTGATGCAACGTAATTATATATTATTTTTTTTTATATAATTTCTCATGTATAATTTCTTATGCACACTTATATGTTTCCTTTGAGTTTGCCACCACTGTGTACTATCTCTATCATTTATGTAACATTTTACTCTGTGATTACGATTGTAGTACATGCTGTTCACTTCTTAAACTCCCAATAAAAATTTGTGAACTTAAAAAAGACTGTTCTTCAATGGGAGTAGTGACTGGTCTATTTAAACGAATCCTCAGGTGTAATGACCCCCAGAGTGAAACTGGCATTGAGGAAGGCCTTACGGCTGAAATGCGTTTCACAAAGCTCGCTGAATTTTGAGCTTTCAACTTTGATTCTTTAAAAACACACACACACACACACACACCCAAATTAAATGAAGCAATCACTCGGAGTTGTATTCCTCGTCAGAAGATGGTTTATTCAGTAACGCGTTTCGCTTGCACCGCAAGCTTCATAACACCTGTGCAAGCGAAACGCGTTACTGAATAAACCATCTTCAGCCGGCTGCAGCGATCCTCTGCCAAGGGCGAGGGGAGACAGAAGGAGCATGCAGCTTTAATATACATACACACACACATATATATATATCTCCAAAGGTGCCCAGCAGTTGAGGCCGCACACCGCTAGCAGGTAGAGAAAACATCATTTATTTTAACAAGCAGAGAGGTTCCCATTCCGTCTTCAATCCCTTTCGGCCGGACGCGTTTCAGAAAAATCACTCTCCTTCCTCAGGGGACATGTAAGCAGCCGGTAGTTGATGTGCGCTGCCAACAGTGCCCTGCGTGCAATTTAAATAAACTTAATTGGCCTCCGGTGTGCCACTAATTCAAGTTTACTTCGAAATGCACGCTGGTCCCTGCAGTCCAACTCTGCACAATTAAACCCTCCAGTGGGTCCGATTGCCAACATTCAGTCACGGATATTTTAACAGCCCTCTATTGAGCTTCTGGATAGGACACGGTCTGTTTTAATACAGTATCCTGCTGCGCCAATTCCCAAGGAAGGGTTCCCACTCGTGTGGGCCCGTGTTGTTTCCTGGGTGGTGCGATCCCTCCACGGCCTGGGCCGTATATATAGGTATTACACAGCGGCACCACTGTGTAGTTCTTGCTAGGTCAGAGTTTCTATCAGAAGAGCATTTTTTGTTTTTGACCGTAACTTGGGTGCCATTTAACAATTCTGCATGAAACTTTCAAAATAAAAGTTCATCCCCCTAAGCTCTTTCCTGGAAACTTTCACGCAATCCGTCAAGCAGGAGTACAGAAAAAGGGGAAGAGGGAAGGCCTGGGGTGGATACAAAATAGATCCCACAACATTAATTGCATATGTTAATTCCCAGAGGAAACTTTGCTCTCTGATACAGAAAAAACAGCTGCACGCAATTACACCAAATTTGGCAAAAAAGTGAGAGTTTTACTCAGAAAACATGCTTTTGTGATATGGGGTAAATCCATTCAGTCACTTAAGAAATTTGCGTTTTAAAAAGGTACTCCGCATGGGCTTGAAGGGGTTAAAAAGTTCGGTATATCTGGATGGTTGCTCCCGCTGGACTCACATAGCACAGAAAAAAAAAAGGGCTCTGTTTGATCAAGGGAGCTTTTTTTTCCCTGACGGCCATTTTGGTATTGCGAGACTGAGACCAGTCCCATGGTACTGAGTGATCTGATTGTCTGGCTGCAAAAAAAATAAGAACATTTTCCAGCTGCCATTACAAGACTCCGGGACTCTGACCCCATGTCCTGAAAATGTTTACAAAATAGTGCATAAAGGGGGATGGTAAGAACAACTTGGCCATCAAGCACTTCCGGGGGTGGGGACGGTGCCCGAAGGTCCAAAAGATCCCTGACGTCAGTTTCTTTTTCTCTTTCGCCACACTCAGATGCAGAGCGTAAACAATTGTTGGTACCAATGGACTGAATACTAACTAGAGACCTCTCTAGATGTTAAAAAAAGACCACTTCACAGAATGGGGAGGTGAAAGGGCAGTTCTGTATCTGCAACTAGATAAAGTATCCACCAGAAAAAGCTTTACCGAAGGTAAGTAACGTTTTATTCCGATTAATACCTCTAACAGAGTCCTCATATTAGAATAGATACTAACATAGTACCTTCCCAGGTGGAGGGTCAGCGGAGTGAACTCAGACCAAAATTACTGCAGGACCGAGCGGGCAAAGTGCCCAACCGCCGAGACCTTACTGTCAAGGCAGTAATGCTTCCAAAATGTATGCAACTACTCACATTGCAGTCTGGCAGATGTCAATGATAGACACTCCTCATGCCAATGCAGCGGTAGCAGTCTTAGCCCTAGAGGAATGGGCTCTCAGACTTTCATGGGATGCTTTTTGGCCAGTGCTTAGCACATCTTGATGCAGGGTCTTCTTCTGCACAGCCTCCCTTTCTTCGTCTGGAGAACCCCACAAAAACCAAATCATCCACACTGTTCCTTGGTATGATCGATGTAAAACCTCAAAGCCAGTTTAGGTTCCACGTGATGGATCTTCTCCTCTTTCGAGGGGGAGCTAAGAATGCTGGCAGAGTAATGCATTGCTTACCGTGAAAATGAGTCACGACATGGCTAGAATGTCGCATGAGTCCTGAGCACCAGCTTGTCAGCGTTAAAGGTGGTGAATTGTGGTTGCCCTGTAAGTGCCTGAATTTCACTCATGTGACGAGCTGAAGTAATGACAATGAAGGAAAAAGGTGTTTAGAGTCAGGAGAGGTAGTGAGCATCTTCGCATCGTCTTGAATAGCGTACACCTAGAACACTAAAAAAACATCAAGACCAAATTAGAGTCCCACTGTGGCACCACCAACGATTTGGGAGAAAACATGTATCAAACCTTTTATAAATCTCCTAACTACTGTCACGTGGCCTATAGGGACATTGTCGTTTTTCACTAAATTAGCATGAGCACGATGCAGCTTGCCGCTTGCCTGCAGCTTTTGCACAAGTTACTACACGTCTTTACTTCTACAATATTTTCAATGATTGCTTTTACATGAGAACTCATCGCTGTGTTCACTCTTTCCATGTTCCTGGAATGTTGACTGAACATTATGTTCAAGGTCGAACAACAATGCCCCTTGTCATTTTGTTCTGGCCAGACCTTAGCTGATAGACAAAACATACCAATGCAGCTGTTGTTTGGACAGCATACTTGGGTTTTTAGTGGGGTACATGAATAGGTGACACACTTGGAGAGGGATCTTTCCATGGAGAAGAGCAAGACAGCACCTATGATGTAGATCTATCATCTATAGGCTGAGGTATGGGGTCTGCTGACAAAGCCCGGAGATCTTCCATTATATAAAAAATACTTATTCTTAGCAAGGGGTGGGAGGTTAGGCACTATAGTCCTTTCTCCATTGTCTTTTCATGATGGCATCTGCTTTCATGACGTTTGGACTAGCTGCTATGCTGACAATATTTGTACTTTGTATTTTCCTGCTAGTGGTGGCAGGTATACTGCATGTTAAGGCACGTTAGTTAAAATAAATATTTTAAACTATTTTGTGTCGGTCAGATCTTATTGTGGACAAATACGAGAGAGTGAGCGAAAGGGTGTGTCTTGTTACCACGATTCCTGAGAGATCTGGGCTTGTTGTGTTCTGGGGTGTCTAATCATTTGCTTCTCAGTGAGTGAGTACTCTATAGCTAGTGGTCCTGGGTTTATGGGTACTAATGTGGTAGGAAGACCCAGTCCCTATACACCAACGTCCAATACTCCGGTGCCTAGTTCTGTATTTGTGCAGAATCCCTGCAACACTACAAGGTGATGTAAAACAAGGACAGTAGGTCTGGCAAACACAGAAAGGGCCACCAAATATCCTTTAATAGTGAACACTGCAGATTCAGGCAGATGTCCGTACCCGGTTACAGACTGTTTGGAGGACAGATGTTGAAGCCCAAAAGCTGGCCGGTACCATACTTTCTTCGTCCAATCTGGAGCCACTAGTGTGACTTGAGCCTGGTCATTCTTGATCTTTTCCAGAACCAGGGGCAGGCGAGCCAGGGGCAGGCGTGCGAGGGACAAGAAGGCATACAGGAGTTCCGACTGGGATGTAAAACAGAAAGCATCGCCGAAAAAGTCTTCTGCAGGAAATTCGAAATTGCAAATCCTTCGACACTGTAGTTTAACAGTGGTAAAATGATCCAGCCAAAGTTCTCCCCACTGTTGGACGAGACCTGTGCCACCTCGGGATGTAGTCCTCACTAGTGATTTGCCAGATGCCACCAGCTTAGCTCATCTGCTCTAGTATTCAGTCAGATGAATAGTCTGCAACTCTAAAAGAACAATGTGGGGCTAGGTTTCCATCTGCCATCAGTTTTGAGCTGGGAAGTGAAAGGGGCCTGCCGTTGGACCCATTGCAGATTGTGAGCTGCACCTGCAAGTTCTGGATGTTATCTGTAGGATTTCCTTGATGCTGGATCCAGTGGAACTTTAGATTCCATTGCAGAGCCCACATGTGCCACCCTGGCAGAGCCGACAAAGAAGATGAAAGACGTGAAGAAGCCACAAAGCATCAGAGATGCCTCCTACCAGAGATTCAGAACCGAGGCTCAAGCATCACGATCCTGGACCACATGTCCTGGATACGTCACCGTGGAGGGAATGCCCAGAGCTGAATTGTGTCCAGAATAGCTCCAGAGAATGGAAGCCTCTGCAAAGGAGTCAAGGGTAACTTTGGCTCCTTGATAATGAACCCCAAAGATGGCAGGAGGTTCACAGATACCCAAACAGCCATGTACTATAATAATTGATTCATGTACAATTTATATTTCTATAAATGTATTGTGGACATAGATATTGAACAGCCATGCGAAAACAGATTGTTTTATAATGCATTACAACAATTGATTTGTGTACAATTTATATCTTTATAAATGTACTATGTAAATAAGGAATATACGAAAACAATGTATTCCATATAAACAAATGTATACCAGGCATACATAACATTGTGTAAATTGTAGGATTGTATGTTTAAAGACAACATCCTTCTTTACCTCATTTTCTTTCTTTTTTGTATAAATAAAAACTAAAAATATTTTTGATACCTAAATGCTTTGGTGACTATATACTTTTTATCAATTAAGGTCTGCATATATAACAAAGTTCCTATTTTATTTTCGTAAATGTTTTACTCACACTCCTATTTTGCACATTGATTTAGGAATTTTGTCAGGGGTACCCTTATTCTTACACGCAAGCTCCACTTCAGCCATTCGTCAAGTTAGGCAAACCTATTAAGGTAAGCAGCGACCACCGCCATTACCTTTGTAAAAAAAAACCAGGGGGCGCTAGTGAGGCAGAGGAGGAGCATGGCAAACTGAAAATGCACCTGGCCTACCGTGAACCACAGACAACGTTTGTGGAACTGCGAGGCAACTATATGAAAAAACACACCCTGCAAGTTCAAGGGCACCAATCGGTCACCCAGCTCTGGGCAGAACGGATCTGGACTAGCGGTAACATTTTTAATTTGTTCTTCCACAGGAAGCCATTTGGAGGCAAAAGGTTCAACATAGACCTGAGACCCAGACCTCCTTCAGCACAAGGAAACAACAAGATTGGTAAACTATTTGGGCTGATTATATATAAAAAAGGTAGGACCTTGAAATGGTATTACGCTGTTCATAACAATTCTGAGATATCTCTGGTGTGCCGACACTTGGAGATGTGGAAGTATGCATTCTTCAGACATATGGTCACCAAACAATAGTTCTCTTTCAATAAAGGAATCCCCCATGAAGGATAGTAATTTGGAACATACGAGCCACGATGAGCTTGCGGACAAATTGCAGGTCCGGTATAGGTCTTAGTGTTCGATCTTGTTGTGGTATCAGAAGGTACACTGAGTATACCCTTGTGTTTCTTCTGTGACCTGTCTGAGAAGTCGTCTTTTTTCTACTTTATGTTCAAGAACCTATGAGCAGTGTTTTTGTAGTTTTGTTTCTTTGTCTTCATTGTTGGTGGTTTCTTTATCAACTCAATGCAGTATTCTATGCTAGGTGTATCATCTACTTGCCTGTCTTTATGGAGTCCCACTTGATTAGACAGTCCATTATTTGGACATGATGAGTGTATCGCCTTCTGCTTGAGGCAAACCCCCAGAGCTAGTTCTGCCCTCTTGCTTTCCCTCTACTTAAACAAAAACGAGTAGAACTATGTTGATTTCTGCCTCTGACTGAAAAGATGAACCATGATTCTGTCTTGAAATTGTGTTATATAACACAGCCTCTCTTGATGGCTAAACACCCTTATCGGCAAGGCTCCCATAGTTTCGGCCACATCATTGGCATTCATCATGTGTTCAGGGGACTGACCTACTTCCACTTCAAAAAGATGATCCTGTGAAGGAATTGCCAGTGATGTTGACCTGAACCTCTGGCTTAAAAGCATAGTTTGTCAAGTGCCATGTGAATTGTCATGTCCATATATATTTTTTCTTCCCTGGAAGGACAGATCGCCCAGAAGGGGCTCTAAACTTTCCCCTTTGCTTCATGGACAAGGAGTCCTCAATGTGTGTCTTAATCCCAAAGGGTTTAGGTAATTTAGACCCTGCTAATGTCCACTCAAGTGACTGTTTTATTTCATGAGTTTGACTGTCTCTGTATCAAGCATCTTTTTCCTCTTTTCTAGCTGGAGGACCTTCAATATCTCTTAATTTTCGTCTGTCTTCGATATGGCTTTTTTTCTCTTTTGAGGTTAAGGACCTCTTCCTTTTTGTAGCTCAAATGGTCATCAGAGGTCAAGGCGATGACCTTAGGCAATTTGCTCCAACGGCCTGTTTGGATATGGAAGGCTCGGATTTGTCAACACTCTTTCCGACTGACGGATTGTTCAAAATCAAGGGGTTGCCTTTGTAATATTTTAAAAGTTTATGACTTTGGTATTTTCTAGGAAGACTAGAATGTCTTTTTGATCAACAGCTCCAGAGTTCCTTTTATTGGAAACATTGAAGACTTAGGGGCTTTTTATGAAGAATATTTTCAGAAATAGTTCATTTTTCCAAAACATCATACTCGGAAATATCATCAGAAGCCATAATCTGAGTATATTCTCCCTAACCCTCCTCGAATGCTAAATCATCCTCTTCTCTTTCCTGACTTCTGTTTAATAGGTATATTTTAGTCTAATGTGTCAAAAGTAAGTTCAGGCTTTCGGTTAAAATTGATAATAGCGATAATAATCCTTCAACTTTTGGTCTCTACAAAGGTAGAACAGGCATAAGCATGCTTGTTAATGGCAAACTTTAGTTGGAGTTCAGACCTAACTTGAACAACATGCTCAACACGAAATGGAGTTAAGTCTCACATATAACCCTTTTCTTATATATATTCTGCAAACTTGTTGAAAACTAAAGGAAGAGACCCGGTTTCCTCAATATTGCATCAATCGTCTGTTATTGGGCTGATTTTCTTCTGAAATCTCAATATCACTAATAACTTTAAACGTCTTCAATAGAAGCCCTCTCCACGCACTACTGAAAGCTCTAATAAGGATGTCACGTACTGAAGATTTGCGGCCTTACGGGTGGTGTAAGTGAGTCAATCTGGCTTCACCTATGTCAGAGTCCAAAGAAGGAAAGTTTTCTGTTTTGAAACTTGGGAGCAATTACTTAACCAACCACTTTATAATGATATGAGGCTCAGCAGAGAGATCTAGAAGGTCATGCTGCAAAACTAAGAGTTTGCTTTAGTTCATGTCAGTCGTGTCAGATCATAGCATTAAAATTGTTGTACTTAAGTTCTTGAAATCACTCTTTTCAAGAAACAATAAATTAATTGCTACCTCTGTTATAAAAGTATCTGCATGTTTTGACTAGCAATCTTGTTTAACTCCAGAAACTGTGCAAAGAAAACAACTCAATGATCTGCCAACTGTAAACTTCCACACATCCTGGATGTAACCAGGACAACAGACAGAGAGCCTTAGCTCTTTGAAGTCTGGAAGGAGCAAACAGGTGGAAGGTGGGTAAGAAATATTGGATGAGTGTCTTTACCAGCTTTCTATGCCAAAGTGGTATTTCATCTTGGACTTCTTGGAGAGATACGCATTTTACTTCGGAAAAAATCATATTAGGTATCAGATGATTTATGCGTCAAGTCCCTGTGTGGTTCATACAGCGCATGCGGAACTGCGTCATTCCGTGCCTCGCCCCCTTACACAAGGGTATCATGGGCGATTGCTGATGTGGAACCATTAGGAATGGGGAGGCCTCCTCTGCATAAGTCGACGTTTCTAGAAATGCAACACTCCTATTCAGAGGTTACACGGTCAATTGAAAAGACCAGGCAGGCGTGGAACAACCAAGATTGGGCGGTGGAAAAGATGCAGGGGCCAAAGCTAAGCTGAAAAGGCCTCAGTGGGGTTTTTTGCAGGATCCAAGCAAGGGTGGGCTGTAGAGAAGCAGAACAGTCACTTCATATGCCAACTGAACTGAGTACTGTCATTAAGAGAATTACTTTGCAGGCTCTCCACACCACTGGAGTCAAGCTATCCTGGCTGACGAAGCCTGATAGCCAGAAACCGGTCCTTGGATGCTTGATTCCGGTCTGGGAAAGACATGGCTTGGTAGTTCGGACTGGACTGTTCCCATGAGGCACAGGGTCAGAGCTGATTTGCATATAGCCAGTGTCTAACCCAGGGTGGTGTGGAGTGCAAAAAAATGACGGATTGAGGCCCAGATCCTTGTACTGGGGTGAATGTATGACATTATTCTACATTCTGTCCATCAACTGTGTTTTTTGCAATTAATAGAGTTACAGCAGGCCCCTAACTAAAGCCTAAAATCAGAAAAGGTTCCCACGTCCAGGCAGGGATGGCATCAGTGTGAGGATTCAGAAAAGGACTGATTTAGAGGTGAACTACCTAAGCATGTGCAAAGGGTGCATACTTATTCCAGTAAGCTGAAGTCCTTCCATCCCTCCAAACCCGGCATCTTCGGATTCTTCTCACTGAAAGAAAGTAAGCCACATCTACACCAGCACAAGAACAGGTACTACAATGCTTCAAAAGCTGGTCTCTATCAAGGGCACAGAGCCAGGGATAGCAACGAATACAAATATGGTGAGACTAGCTGACTTTTACTCTCATACTACATGTAACAGAGAAGAGAACTAATGACGGGATCTAATTCTAAGACAAGACGTGAACACATATTTAGTCTTCAGGAGACTGCTTCTGCAGGAACCGTTGACCTCTGTCCAAGATTTGTGCTCTGAGCACCAGAACGCTGTAATCAGGAAGTAGTATATACTGACCCCGTTATAGGTGTCTTCGGGATCCATCCTGCCACCCTTGGAAGTGGCTGCTGCCTCAGGCAGTGCTCATATCCAGGGAAACTGCAAGCACGTCCACCTGCAAGAGCAAGAATGGAGTTGTCAGCCCATCTGAGAAAACACAGCACTAAGGTGGCCAAAGTGTGCAATGGTTGAGGGAAACAAAGCATGACAGAGGCGTGTGGGGGCTTAGGTGGGATGGAGAATGTACATTTATAGGTGTATATATTGGGTGGTCCAAGTTATGGGAGCCGGGGAAGAAATGACTGACTGTGAAAGGCACACCCAGAGGGAGGGATTTACACCTGCAATGTATAAGGGATAGTTTGATGTATATTAGAGTAGATGGAGGTGGGTGGTGTGGGTCAGAGAAGGGCAGAGGTGTACAGAAGTGGCCCTGCAACAACCAATCACAGAACTGGCGAGGACATATGACAAAAAGACGTTTGAAGCAATACCAAGCCTAGAGTGCATGAAATGTAGAGAGTTCTTATGACGAGTAAACAGCAAGCTGCTGATCATCTTGGCACATGGATATAATATTTCACTTCTCTTACAAGACATAGCTCTAACGCAGTGTTGCAAGAGCACTTTAGCTTAGCTATTTTACTCAACCATGGAATAGTCCACATGCTATGGCACCTCCCTTCATCATGATATAGACAACAGGACAAAAATACAGTCTTCTTGGAAGAGGGAAAAGGCGCACACTCAGGTCATTTTGCAGGAACCCCATAGCCGCATTGTCATCCGTGCATTTAGGAGCCCCTTCTACTTAAAAATTCAACAAACAAAAAAACGTATCTTAGTTTCCCCTTATTGATTTGATATAATGTTGGTGTAATTATATTGATTAATTCTTAATCTATTTGTCAATTTCTGTTTAAAGTGGTTATTGTTTGGCATTTATACAGTTTTGGTACTACATAAATACATTTCACATTGCCCTAAGTTAAGCCGGTCTTCTCTGTGTCCTTGCAACCAGGGGGTTGAGCTCAGGGTGATTTAGTGACTTTGAGGCTTCACCCTGACCAGAGTTGTGCTTATTCCTTGAGAAGAAGCGATACAAAAGGGGATGATGGACGGAGCGTTTGAGCAAATCAAACACTCACCCCCAGTCAACTGATCTGGGTTTTATCCATCACCATTCTTTAGCCCACTCAGCCACCCCATTTCAGACATGGCTATATGCAAATCAGTCTGACCCTGTGCCTCATGGGAACATGCCAAGCCATGTCTTCCATGGACCGGAAACAAGCATCCTGAGACCGGTTTCGGATTCATAATCCTCATCAGCCAGGCTATCTTGAATCCAGTGGCCAAGTGAGCAAGGGACTCACGTCTGAGCATACCCTGCCACACTTAGGGCGAACAAAGCGATACTTTGCCACTGGATTCAAGCAAGCCGGGCTGAAGACGGCTGTAATGCCAGAAACCGGTCCTCGGAAGCTTGTTTCCGGTCCAGGGAAGGCATGGCTTGGCAGTTCGGGCTGGACTGTTCCCATGAGGCACAGGGTCAGACTGATTTGCATATAGCCATGTCTGAACTGGGGTGGCAGAGTGGGCTAAAAAACGGTGATGGATTAAACCCAGATCTTTTGACTGGATGTGAGTGTTTGATTGGTTCAGATGCTCCGTCCATCACCACCCCCTTTTGTACCGCTTTGGCCGGCAGGGTATGCTCAGACGTGAGTCCCTTGCTCACTTTGCCACTGGATTCAAGCAAGCCGGGCTTCAGACGGCTGTAATGCAAGAAACCGGTCCTCGGAAGCTTGTTTCCGGTCCAGGGAAGGCATGGCTTGGCAGTTCGGGCTGAACTGTTCCCATGAGGCACAGGGTCAGACTGATTTGCATATAGCCATGTCTGCACTGGGGTGGCAGAGTGGGCTAAAGAAGGGTGATGGATTAAACCCAGATCTTTAGACTGGGTGTGAGTGTTTGATTGGTTCAGATGCTCCGTCCATCACCACCCCCTTTTATTCCTTGAGATGGGCAGTCGCCCACCCCAAATAATAATCCAATAGGACAATCATTAAGCAAAACAAAGCACAGTAGTGCAAGGATCTTAGGGATGGGAATGAATTGACACAGTCATGGTCTTGAAGGTATTTTTCAAACCGAAGAAAACATTAGGACCTTAGCTAAACTGTCTTTTGAATAGATTGCTTTGAGCTGCTTTTTAAAGGTGATGCAACAGGGGGTTGTGTGAATGGTTGGTGGAAGACATTTCCAAATACTTTTGGCATTTCCAATGAAACACGGTTTCATATATTGATCTTGCTTGAATGTGGGAGAATCAGGGATAAGGGACTCTGACCTATGGAAACAGAATTAGCCCTAAAATATCAAAACAGGACTATTTCGGGACAACCGGCACAAGTCTAGAGGTTGAGCAGACCCTTACGCATAGAAGCAAGGCCCATCAATAAAACAAAAACTGGGGTACAAAACAAGCCCATATCCAGAGAACGCGGACTAGCTTGGTGGTAAATAAACATAAGAAGTAGTAAACTATCCATAGCCATACAAACAGGACAAATACTTTGTAATAGAAACCAAACTCTACAAAATAAAAATAAATAAAAAAAAGATTGGTAGTAAATCTGCCCAGAATAAAGTCATGATTGGCCTTGTTCTATAGAAATAGAAGGATCTGTTGGCTACCCAAAAGGAGCGGCAGGCAAACATGGTGAGCATGTTACTACTGAGATGGTCACAGTTTACAGGGCAATTATATGATGAGTTGAGAATTTGTATGTTCATCTTGTGTTAATGAAATGACCTAACATAAGGTCTGACTCAATTATATATAGGCCCAACTCAATCCTGACTATTGGAGGTTGCCATCTTCCCTCTCTCAAACATTGGAAGTCGCTATCATTCCCGATTTATGCAGAATTATTGTAATTTCTGCTATTAAATGCAGATGTTGCTTGACCGTATCTTTTTATGAACTGTGAAAGCATTTGATTGACACGTATACAACCATCAATGTGGCATTTGTCTTGGTCAAATGTCTACTTTTCATCATATCAAGGTCAATTAAGAACACAGATATATAATCAAAATAGTGTAGTATGAATGGAAGTCTTGTCACCTTATAAGCTCAGAAGTAAGCAACTAGGAAGCAAGCGAATAATCTATGTTACACATTCTTAGACTTATGTCAGAAATTCCAATTTCTCGTGAGATTTAGTATATAAGGACAACCACTAGTCAGGAGAGGTCCTTCACGCAGATTATCGCCAGAGATTCTGCTAGAGACGGTCTCACCTACTGTCAGCATACTTCGTACCTTTCACAAACGAAATTCTACATCTCAGCCAAAGCCTGAAGCTGATAATGGAGAGTCCTGGAGAAAAACAGACCGACTGCTCCCGCAGGGTGTTTGCCCATCGCGGGGAATACGGTCTCCACGCCTTTGCTTATGAAGACAGTCTTACTGTAAACAAGGTATGCAGTGCATCTCGTATCTCTAAGAAACTCTAGACTGCAAGTCGCCCTCCCTTCTATGCTCTTTTTTTTTTTTAGTAAAGCACAGAAGTAGACGTTAGGGTGTTAGGTTCTAGAGAACATTTTAAATGACATTTTAACAATGCTAGAAATGTTCATTTTATTCTTGTTATTTATAACGTGCCTTCTTGATGTTTTTATAAAACTTGGAGTAGTTGTTTTAGATGTACTGAGAAACAAATTGTTCTGTAGTAATAAATACTTTTAACTTAAGTGTTCATTCTTCTTAGTACACTTTGGTTGTTACAATGAATAACGTAATAAGGTTTGTTACGGTTTCCACTGTGCCCCTATTCGTTTATAGGATTGTTAGTAACCCAAAAGGAATACTTCTATGTCAACTATACACTAAATAGTATTTTGTGGATCTACAATAATCGATCTTCCACATTCATTGCTGGTGCATTGAACCAAGTTCACCCGTGGGTGGGAAAGCACACCTTGTAGGGTTACCCCAAGTCGTCACTTATGCAAGATACCCACTAAAATTATACAATTCCATTTAATTAATTTAATTATGAAGCAGTTACCTGAAAAACTCCAAGGTACTGAATAGTTCATTGCACGAACAGAAAAGAAAACAGGTTTAAAGAAAAGCCAACCCAAAAAAAACACAATTTTCCACAAGCCTTTAACAACAAGCATTAGCAAAGTCAATAGGCCTAGCCGTAAACAACAAGTATTCTCAAAGTCCATAAGTCTGACCTGTAATATTCAACTGCAGGGCTATCGGTTTTATCAATGCTTGTTTGATTTACCAATCTAAAATTGTGTTTAAATGTAAAAGCAACTCATTGGCAATGTTGGTATGGTAAAATAGGTCAAAATTATAGCAAAGATGGCAACCTGTGCATGCTAACACAATCAACGGTGGTCATCTTGGAAAAGTTTTTAATAAAACACAACAAAAAGCATTCAAAGATGGCCGTCCACACACGCATGAATGCCACCTTGAAATACTGTTTTGATTTTTTTTTAATTGTTGTTTAAGAATGGCAAAGCCCATTTCAAGATGTCCGCCACTAGAAGTGGCAGGATGAAATGTTGTCTACTCATTGCCCATGCTGTGTATGAGGAAGAAAAGTAGCAATGACAATGTAAGAAAACAATTGATGAAGACTGCTGATCAAAAGCCTTTATATGCTATTACATTATATTTTGTTTAAAAACATGGAAAAACAGAGCCTGGGAAAAGTCTGATAGAAAAGCTAAAGAGGTCTCAAAAGTCAGACCTAAAAATGAAATGTCTTAAGAGCCATAAAAAAACCTCTAGTGAACATCCAATGCTCTTAATTTGCTCTCTAATGTTGTCCAAAGCCTAGGAGAACCAAGTATCAGAAAGAGCGACCTCGTGTGCGAGCTTTACTCAAGAATATGCAATAAAGATTTAACATTCATTCAGGAAGAGACAAGCAGAGATGAAGTTAAGAATTAATTAGAAAATGGCAACGCTCCAATCCATAAAAACAGGAGGAAGTCATAAAACAAACAAAACTAAGAGACAACGCGGAGTCACTGAAAAATTACTAGAAGCTAAACACTTAGTGTGTATGCTTTTAAACCAGAATATAGCAATGGGGACAGGGTAAGCAGGCATCCACTAATAGTGTGCGCAAGTAAACCGACTACTGTCATGGAAACAGGACAAGCAGGCATCCACTAACTGCGTGTTCTACTAAACCAGACTATAGCCATAGAAACAGGACAAGCAAGCCTCCACTAATGGTGTGCGCTTCTAAACTATGCTGTAATCCTGGAAGGATGACAAGCTGGCCACCACCCTGGGCGTTTCTATACCACACTGCAGACTTGGAAGGAGGATAAAAAGGCAACCACTGAACACACACACTCCTAAACCACCCCAGGAAACATGCCACATCACGCAGCAAGGGGCAGAAACGTGCTCAGATAACTGGAGAACCATGGGCAAGAACAAACAGCAGAAGACATGCCACATAACCCAGCGAAGGGCAGGTACAGTGAGAACTGTGGGCAGGAACTCTGAGCGCCAATGGAAGGAACCGTGAGAGACAAGTGCAGGTAAAAAAGAGACTAAGACATGACCCAGCAACCAACAGGAGATGAAGGGCAAGTACAGGTCACAAAACAAAGAGATAGGGACTCACCAACAAAATGGAATAAAGGACCATGGGATTGTAATATTTTACAGTGATACAGGGAACCTATGGTGAGGGGAGGGAGTCTACTGAACGATAGGGCATCTCCAAACCTCAGGGGTCTACCTTACACCCATCTGCAAACATGAGAAGATGATTTACTTGTGCATATACTACCCTACAATGATTTTGTATATGGGGTCCGGGGCCTCTACCCCCAGATTAGTTTACACCAGTTAGTAGCTGTTGATTCATTTATTTTTCACTACCTGTTCCAAAGGTGGGCCATTAATCTGAGATAATAAATTTCTGAAAAGTGACAACTTTTTGGGATTCACACAGCGATAAAAAATCTGCTTTCCTCCAAAGTAACACACCTACGACAGTTTTAGTGTGATGACCTCGAAATGTGTTAGAAGCCAAGTGAAAAGCAGAATAGGCATAGCAATACTAAAATACTGATGCTTCGAACTGGGAAATAAGGCTCAGAAAAATAGGCCTTCAATATAATGTTACTGGACATTCATGGCACACACCACACCGTACGTAGAATGAGCAGAGCCATAAACATCCAATGTTCCCATGCGATGCATGATAATCGCAGGTTACGTTCAAAACACGTCTATGTTTATAACAAACCAGAATGAACTCTGTTTAAAAAGCATCATTTAAATATGTCGATCTTTAGAACAGTTAAAAAAACATAGCATATTAGCATAAACGTTAATTGTTGTGATTCCTGAAAAAATATGCAAGAATGTTCTTTTCATGTTCTACAAAACTTGGAAGGTATTGATCCAGGTATGTGTCATGGGGCCTCCGTGTCCTCACAGGAGAGCTTGACGTGCACAGGTTTCTATGGTTAATGCACAAAAACACTCTTTCTCCAAGAGAGGTGTCAGTCATTTGCCTCTAAACGGGAAAAAGGTCAACTCTCACTGCATCAACACCATTCTATCAGATGTTGAAACCAATCGTACATTATAAGCTAACTGGTTCACTTCCTTCCTCCAAAACAGAACACAAAAATTCAAGATCAATCAATCTTTATCCAAGCCCACCCCAGTCACTTTGGGGTACCCAGGGATCTTCCCTCTCCCGGATACTCTTCAATCTGTTTATGGAACCACTCACCGAGCTTCTCAACTCCTCAAATATCCAAGATCACATGTACACCGATGACACACAACTCTACATTAAGGTCCACTCACTTGAAGACATCAAGTCCCTTAATTCAACGCTCCAAAAAACAAAGACCTGGCTGGCAAAAAAATCACTTAAAACTAAACACCCTCAAAACTGAAGTCCTCTTAATCGCTCCCTCCAGCCAAACAACCATCATCCGAGAGTGGATGCAGCACCTAACAGCAATCAACAGTCAACCTGTCATCATTGATTCTGCCAAATTGCTAGGAATAACCCTGGACAATAAGCTAAATATGCAGAATCACATCAGCGCTGCAACTAAAGGAGCAAAATTTCAGATGAACAGCCCGAGAAAACTGAAACCTTTCATACCTGCAAATGACTTTAAACAGGCAGTTCAAACTCTAATAATCCCAAGAGTGGACTATGGGAGTGTCGCTCTCAATCAATGCAGCTGCTGGACTCATCACAGGCTCCAAAAGAAACTGTCACATCTCCCCTGACATTCGTGCCCTCAACTGGCTACACTTTGAGGCCAGAATCAATTTGAAAATCGCCTGTATGACACACAAGGCATTCAATTCCAAAACCCTGAGATACTTAGCGGAGAAATCTGTACTATTGGGTGGTAACAGAACTACTAGGAGTTCTGATAATCTTCAACTGAAACCACAACGATTTTCCAAGAAGAAATCATACAACCGTACTTTCTCAGGAATGGCTCCCAGGATTTGGAAAGCCTTGCCCCCAGAAACGAGACTGAACCTGTCCACTGCTTTTTTTTTAAAAAGAAGTGAAATCGATTCTCTTGTCCAACTTCACCAGAACTTTATTATACAATCTTGTAGATATGTGCTAGTCTTTAATAATTACCACTACTACGTTCACATAATTCATTGTATTTTTATGTATATGTCTATCACCTACATTTGCCCTGTAGAGCGCTCGGATACCCGTAAGGGTCTTGTTCGCGCTATACAAAACCTTCAAAATAAAAAATAAATAAGTGAGGGGATGGGTCTCAAGTAACGGGAAGACTTCTTGTACGATGTCAAGTACATTTATGGTCCAGATTACTCTGGCAAGACCATCTTTAGGTTTCGCCTACACACACCTGCTACATTCCAAAAAGTAAGAGTCCAAATAAGTGAAAAGGTTGAAGTTTATTGGAGACGGAACAGTACGTGCCTTAAAGCTAGGCAGAACAAACTCCTCTGTCCCAGGATGCGGAGACAGAACCTACATCAATGTACAGTTGGCCAATGCCACAATTAAACACAAACAGTGTATTAAAGGGGTCTACCCAGGATATAACATATCTCCCTCCTGAACAAGGCAAACATTGAAAGTAAAGCAAACACTAGTAACCATATACAAAAGGTATAAGAATTAAAAAAAAAAATATATCTATATATATATATATATCTATATCTATATCTATATCTATATCTATATCTATATCTATATATATATATTTAACAAAATTTGTGAGGAACCCGTCTAGAACGAGCTTCGTTTTTTCACCCTCGATGCCACAGATGCATCTTGACCGTCCTTGCCATAAAAAACATGCGACTGTGCTCTAACACCACCCTCACTCTTGGCCACTCTCCTGACTTTCCAAACTTTTCCATCCTAGGTAACTAAAATGTTCTGATTTACTTTGACCATACGTGCAGGCCTACCAAACCTGGAGACCCCTTTGTCTAATATTACAAGTTTGCGAATCCTGACCCAATCACCCACCACAACAATTAGGCTTCTTGACTCTCCACTGAGCATCACAGGCATGTTTAAACTTTTCCTGTTTCTCCTTCACTCTTAATGTCACACCTTTTTTACTTTCCTCACCACCCTTTCTATCTTGCCTCTTTCTAAAGCACCATGGACACAATTTGGAGACCGGTTCCTTCCCCTTTAAGAAAATTAAAGGGACTAACCTCAGTGATGGTGTGAGGAGTCAAAAGCAGATCACCAGCCATGGCATCCTACCAGATTTATTTAGTAATTCTACCCAAGTTTCCAGACATCACTATGCTATACCACCTGTTACTTCAGTCTCATCCATTTCACGATCACCTTCATTCATAGTGCAAGGTAACCTGGACAAACGGTCCACTGTGACATTTTTCTTTGCAGGTACATATTTCATCCTAAAATTGAACTCCTGTAACCCGGACATCAAACGTGCAGCTGTAGCATTATACCCCCCTCCAAGAGACAAGATTCCCACTAGGAGCTTGTGGTCAGTCTTCAATGTGAAACGAGATCCCCACACATAATTACAGAAGTGTTCTACTGCCCACAAACAGGCGGGCAATTCTTTCTTTATCACAGTAGCGGCTCTCTGTATTGCTGAGTGTGTGGGAAGCAGATGCTACATTCCACTTCTCCTTCCACTACACGGTTACAAAACACGTTTCACTCCATAAAGGCTTGCATTACAGTCTTTGATCACATTAGAAGGTTTTAAAGTTGGTGCTTCCAACATCTCTGCTTTCATTTGATTAAATATTGTCTGTTGTCTCTCCATCCAAACAAATTCCATGTTCTTCCTAGCTAGTTCCTTTAATGGTTCCATTTTGGTGGCAAAGTCCCTGATGAATTTGCTGTAGTATTCACACATCCCTTAAAATGAAAGCAGCTTCTCCTTACTGTTATGCGCCGGTGCCTTCAAAATAGCATCAATCAACGACCATTTAGGGATCATCCCTTCTTTTGATAAGGTATGCCCCAAATACTCCACTGTTTCATGGAAAGGTTTACACTTGCTTCCTTTGAGAGTCAGACCATGTTCCTTCAATACCCCACACACTGTCCTAAAGTGCTCCGAATGTTCATACACATTCTTGGAGAAAATTAGAATATCTTCCTGAAAACATTTAACATACGCTCCCATACCATTAAAAATTTGAAACGTTGCTCTTTGAAATACAGAAGCCGCTGATGGAAGGCCAAACAGCATTCTTTTCAACTGAAACAACCCCTGCAGGGTGATAAACACAGTTAAACTCTTAGAATCCTTGGTTAGTTCAATTTGGTGGTATGCTGACCTAAGATCACGGGTGGAAAATATAATGGCAGCTCCCAACATGCTCACAACTTCATTAATGTTAGGTAGCAGGTGACAATCTATAATAATGTGGGCACTGAGTGCTCCAAGGTCAATGCACAGCCTCAGAGTTGTATACAGGTGTAACCCATCAGATCTATTAAAGAACCACCAAAACTTTAGGCCACAAAATCTGACTCCTTTAAGTTAGCTTTAGCAACAAAATCTTTAAATCTCTTTCGTAAATAGTCTTCAGTGATTATGGTACATGGAGGCTCTGAATTGGTCTTAGGTTCCAATTCCTTGCCAAGAATCTGGACCTTGCATTTAGGGGGTTTCCTCACTTCTTCACTCATCTCCAAATGTGTTAACATAAGGTACAATCCCTTTTTCCTCCTTCCTATCTTCTCCACACGCACATCTTACACAAGACACTTATCCCACACTAACAGATTTCTCTTTTGCAACATAAGCACCTTTCTTCTTGTCATCCTTACAAACAAGAGCAAAATGTCCCATCCTGACACATTTATTGCACTCCTTCCCAATGGCAGGACACTGAAAATGCGGGTAGAATTATTAACCACAAATACTTCATCCACGGTATTCTCTGTTCTTGGCTTTAGTATCTTGTACTGACTTAATCCATTTCTTCGATTGCTCCAAAGGCCTTAGCCATGGTGATGGCCTTTTTCAAATTTGGGACCCTCATCACCCATAACTGCTCCTGCATTTTTTTTTTTACTTTTCACTCTAACAATAGTTTGATCCCTGACCATTTTATCTCACATGACCCCAAAATCACAGTTCATGTAAAGTGCACTCAACGCTCTTACAAAATCATCAAAAGATTCTGTATCACTCTTGTGCCCTAGTATAAAATGTAAACCTATTCAACGCAATACTAGTAGTAGGTTTAAATCTGCATTCCAAGCGTAACAAAGGCTCCTCGAAATTAGAACGTTCCCCTACTTCCTGAATTTGGGGTAAAGTTATGAATATAACTAGTCCCTCGGATCCTAAACAATGAAACAATATGATGTTCTTGCTCTCAGCTCCAACTCGCTCTCTGTCAATAACTTTCATGTATGTCAAAAATTCCTCCTTCCATCTGGCCCATGGACTAGTAGGCTCACCTTTGGATTGCAGAAATTTAGCAAACTGACTGTAGAATTATATATACACTGCCCCACACAACAAAATTATCACACAATACAAATTTTGCCTCAAATGTACAACGAATGTACCACAAAATTAATACACTCTTAGAATACAATGTACCCCTAATTTAAGCAGTAGACTATGGCGTGTTTGAGTAGCCATGCGCATCACAGTGGTATGTTTTAACCGCATGCGTGCGGGCGGAATTCCGCTCGCACGCTGAGATATTCGGAAGCGCATGTTACATGACGAGCTGGGCTCGTCATCAGCGTGCGAGGAGGCTACCTGATGACAAGCCCAGCTCGTCATCAGCGTGGAAGGGGTTAAGTGATTTTAATCCACTAATGCGCAGCCGTGTGCAACAGCGTGCTGTGAATTAAACTCAGAAATACGCAGCTGTGTGCATCCCCATTGAGTGAAGATATAAATGTTCAGTGTTTTAACCGCTGCGCCTAATCCAAAATGGCGCGTGTACGCTGCATAGGGATGCAGCACATCACAGCGGGCGCATGTCCTTGCGCCTGGCATCTCTTTGTGTCAAGTCTTCTGCAGCACGCTCTCTCACCCACGACAAGCGGATTGGAGCATGGACAGGCAGTTTTACGAGGCTCTCTCAAATGACTCGGGTCTCCTAGCATATTGCCCTCTTCCCTGGCTCCATGCAACGCTTCCCTGGCCACAAAGGCCATTGGCTTCACGAGGCAGCATGACACATTCAATTGACGCCAAGTCCAAATACACAGCACTTGCGGTGAGACGCAATCAAAATACAGTACCTACAGTAAAAAAAAATGCTTTTAAAATTCATAAATGCTCTTTTTAATCTGGGTGAAAGTAGAAAACAGCTGCAGCTGGAGTGAATATCCCAAATAAATTGGTGCTGCACCTATACCATCAAAAAGGTAACCAGTGCCTCTTCTAGCTGGTCGCCAGTGTTGCACTCCAAAAAGTAAGAGTCCAAATAAGTGAAAAGGTTGAAGTTTGAGACAGCTCAATGCCTACCTCAAAAATAGGCAGCACAACTCCTCAGTCCCAAGAGTCTGGAACAGAACCTCCATCAATGTACAAGTGGCACATGCCACAATTAAACACATTATATTAAAGGGGCCTACCCAAGATCAAATAACACCTTTTATCTGTCAACTTGTGAAGGACCGTCCCAAAAACCTACAGTGTGCTTGAACTATGGAGAAGCGTGGCTCAATGGAGAAGCGTGGCTCAGTGGTTAGAGGCGGCAGACCCGGACGCTGAGATCGACCGTGGACCAGGGTTCGATTCCCCGCCTCGGCGGGTCTCGGGCTCAAAATTCCATGGACTCGACAATTCTCGCTCTGGTGCCTACTCAACTCACGGGGTCACACTCTGCGACTCTGGGCAATAGCTTGCTTAATCTCCACTACGGCCCCTCGCGGCGGGATGACTGGCTTTCACCTTGTGGACACCCTGCCGGGGTTTCTCACAGGGGAATACCAGGACGGGTTCCCTAAGCAAGCGCCGGGACGCTCACGGGCAGCTGTGCGCTTTACAAGTCCAACACATTTACATTTACATGAACTATTGCCCAACGTTGGTTGTCTTTCCTGTCACTCATTTCTTTGCTTCTTATTCGATGATCTGCCTTCCTCTTTTTGTGTTAGTCCCGCCCCTAGGGCAAAGCCTCTTTACCATGATTTTGATTGGCTGACTTGTATCCCTTCCATTGCTCATCTTTTGGTCATTACTTCTTTCTTTTCCATTGAGCAGTCCACAGGGTGCATGTGTTTTCTTGCTCTCTCTTGGGCTGCTTCGCTCTTGTCAAATACCCACTGCCCCCTGGATCCCCAAACTACCCACCACCCTCTCTCCTGTAACAGTCCTTTAAATAAAATGTTTTAACTTAAAAGTTTTTGGGAGTCTCGACAGCTGCCATTTGTTGCCAGGCTGCACTGCATTGCAAAAAAATGATTGTGCGCTAATAACATTTCATATTTTATTATGTACTAATCTCAGTGGCGTCTACCATCTTGGATGGATGAATTTAAAAAAAAAACAATACCCACTTTACTCCGCAGGCATGCGCATGCTTGGTGATGGGTGCTTGCGCCCGCGAGGTTGGCCTTTTTTCATTTTTAACCTCAGTATTTTCTTTGGTCAAGGCTGCACAGCGTCCGCAAAAATCGTTGGCAAAACTAATAGGTCAACGTTGCAAGATCTATTGGATTTCCCAATGCTTGTTCAATTTGAGTCTTGACTCCTAACTTCAACAGTGACCTGGACGTGGTTTGCTCGCCATAAGTAAAACTCAAAACTAAAATATCTAATCACAAGTTGGTATGTGCTGGCAATGTATAGACAGTTTAAAAGAGGACCATTGAATGAATGGATGAAAGAGCATTTCTAAAGTGCACATCTCCTCAGAAAGAGTTCTTTAAACGTCGAACAGGCACGGATTTCTGTTGGACAGTAAGTTATGTTCTTATCTTTTAGCAGGTTACTTTGTTTGGAGACTAGGACAGTTCTACTTTGGACCTGAGCTGCATGGGTGTTACCTGGTGTGCACCAGCTCTTCATTTCATTAAAAGGACACTTAAAGTAATGATTCAGTGTCCTCCTTAACATAAGTGCACAAAGTAACTCAAAAGGGCCAGCCTGAGGCTTAATAATAATATCCACATTTGTAAAGCGCACAATCACCCGTAAGGGTCTCTAGGCGCTGGGGGCCGTCGGGAAGACTAAGCAAGCTATTGCCCAGGGTCACATGCTGCTGGGCTAACCTGCCGCCGGAGCCGGGGATCGAACCGTGATCCCCAGATTCCGGAGTCAGTCGCCCTGGCCGCGGCGCCACACTTCTTCCCTAGGCTTTCACCGCCTCCGATTTCTTATCTGCCAAACTGTAAAAAATTACATCTCCCACACTCACTATTGGGGCAGAAAAGCACTCGGCAGCGCTGAAATAACGAGACTGGCCCCTTCGGACTCTAAAACGACAATAAATGCAGACTCCATCCACTGCCTGCCGCCACACATGAGCCACGCGGTTCAGCCACTCGCCTCAGGCTACGGGAAACAGTGACTCAATGTGATGGCAAAGGCGAGTCACGGGCGCGCCTCTGACGCGGGTGTGATCTGCGCCAGGCCCCGCAGGAGGCCCGAGCGGGCGAACATTGGCCGCGCTGTTGCCATGCTGCTGGGAGGAGACCAAAGCAAACACTGGGGCACAGAGAGAGCTTTGTAGACCCCCCCTTGCCCCCACCACAAACACACACACACACTTCGAGCAGGGCAGCCTCGGTTGACTCTTGCAGGGTGCAAGGCCCGGGGGTGTCGGTGGCTATTTCTGGGCCTCTGTGGACAGAAAAAGACCTTTTGTACTCGAGCTCTCCGCCCAGATCCGCTCAAAGCAGCGCTCTTTTTTTGGACAAACCCCTCTGCAGTTCTCGTGCTTTCAAAGGTGCAGCCTCGAAACCCGGTCACCGGTCTCCGCTGGCTTTAAATAGACTTTGGGAAACGAAGCTACACCCAACATACAAAACAAGCGTTCCGCTCCGGCCCTTTCTGAATTAAAACTCTGGTTACTTAAAGCAGCGACAGATGGCAAGCGCTCCCGACCCCTTCGAGCGCACTGAAGCCCACCAGGAGTCAGTCAGTCCCTCCAAAACACAGGGAGGGTCCGCACCGAGCCCATGCAAAGCAGGACCCGCCCCTCTGACACTAAATGATGCCCCAGAAAAAATGCAGAGCCCCATCGCTGGCCTTCTTTGCGCTCCTCATAGCCAAAATCCTCTGCAAGCGCTTAGTTAAACAGTTAGACATTTTTAGGTCTCGCCTACTGGACAGTATGAGCAGTTTGGTGCGAAAGACATATTGCGGGCTTACCAAGAACATACTGGAATTTGAAGCCCGCCCTCTGCTTACTATTGGTTGCATTTTCTGTCACTCATTTCCTAGCTTCTTATTGGTGCTCCAGCTTGTCAATATTGTGTTGGACCCTCCCATGGGGCATAGCCTCCTTATTGTAGATTTTGACTGGCTGGCTTCTATGCTTCCACTACTTGCTTGTATCAAACACTACTTTTTAGGTCAAGCCTAGAGGCAGCGCACGCTCTGCGAAGCATGCAGTAGTCTAGTATGCTGTGGAACACTCTCCTTCTCTCCGCCCATGTTTTTGATTGGCTGGTGTCATTGTCCTTGGTAAATGCTGGCTTCCGATTCATAAGGAGGCTTATTAGTCCCTCCTTGTTACCGCCCTGTCGCCATTTGTTACCTCCCATGAGGACTGGATCTTTTACTTGTGGCGTTACACGGTCTCTTTCATAAGGCGGTAAGCACTATTTAAAAAAAAAAAATTTGCAGCACGGTCCGCTTTCACTTTAGCGCCCACGATTATTTAATTAATTTGCTGCGTGGGCCAATAGGGAGCGTTTCTACTGACTAATCTAACAAGCAGCTGCAATGCAATAGGTCTCGCATTTACGCAAGTTTGAGCTATTGACATATTAAATAATGCCTTTTATTTTTGTTTTCATTTTTAAAACATAAATAAAATGTATTGTCATTTACAATGACAATAGCTTAAACCTGCGTAAATGCGAGACCTATTGCATTACAAATGTTTGTTTGTTTTGAGTTTAACACGCCATGGGAATGCATGTATTTCCCAGCGGTCTCATGTGCTTCTCTCTTCTTGCACTCTGTGTTGCTCTCTGTCACCCATGTGCTTAACGCCGCCCACTCCATGATGTGCAAGCCTTCTGCACCTCCCAGTGTGCTTCTCTCATACCCCCTCAAGGCTATTCTTTCAACAGTTTACTCTCCGATGCTCCACTTTGCTCTTCACGTATCTTGTGCTGTCCTCCCGCTCACGCCCTCCCTGTTGCTTCTTCACACCGCGCCCTCCGTTTTGCCTCCCTGCACCCCCACCACCCCATGAGGCCTGCACCCCCTGCCTGCACCCTGTTTTCTTCATGCCCCTTGTGTTATTGCCTCTCCTCCTGTCCCCAGTGTTGCTGTCACCTCCACTGCTTCAGCCTCCCAAACTCAAATCTTGGTTTTATGACTTTCTTTTTTTTTTTGTGACCGACCCAACTTGGATCCGGAACTAAAGAAATAGAAAGTGATTGTGTCATTTTGCAGGCGAGTATATGCATGGTGTTTGCACCCACAAAAATGTTTTCTTTTCTTTAGTCACGCAGCACAGCATCGTGGATGCTGTGCAGCATGGCTAAAAACCATTAGCAAAGCCAATAGGGTTCAAACCCGAGACTCCTTAGCTTTGCCAATGCTTTTTCAATTAGTAAATTCAACACAAATTATTATTTTTTTTTTAACTTTTGTCGTTGCTGCACAGCATTTTGCAGATAGTGTGAAGGATCGCCAAAAGGCACTGGCAAAGCCAGTACGTCCCAAAGGCAAGACTTTTGATAACACTTGTTGCCCCTTCTCTGAAGGGAAATTACATTGATGTGCCAGCTCCAATGTGGTACATATGTGTGGTTTTATGATGGTGTGCCTGATGGTTACTTTGTGGGAAAGCTTATGCTCAATACAGTCGGTTGTTTGGTTTTGGTGACAATGATGAGGGCTACAGGCCTGATTGGTTCACTTGAAAAGACATGCCACATGCCATAGGCTTTAGCCGTTTAAAATGAAAAGTTATTACAAAGGCAATAGGGCTGACATACTTATTGTAAAAAGCAGAAAGGCATGTAAGAGCGGATTGTTATCATAACAGTAAAGGGATGTGGTTACTCCAGTGACAAGCTCCAGGGATAGATGATTTGCACTGTGGTAAAACTCGTTAGGCTCTCTTAAAAGGGTCAATACATTGTTTGCCAGCTGTCATTTTGCATACGTGCAAGTATATGAGCGTATACCTGATAGTGGGCTTGCGGGAAAGATTATGCTCAACATAGCAGGTAGAAGCCAATCATAAAGGCTGCAGGCCTGGATGGTTTATTGGCAAAGGATGTATCGGACGCCATAGATTTCCTCTCTTTTTATTACAAAAAGCTACGATAAAGACAGAAGGCTTTACTTCTAAAAACCTACGCTAAAGCCAGTCGGCATTTAAGGCAGGATATGGGGTGGATTGCAATTACACTTTCTCAAAGCCTATACACAGATATTTTATTACATGGACTCTTGGAGTTGGTTACCGCCTTTGCCAAACCCTGGGGTTATAGGATTTTCACTGAGCATCTTGGGGCTGACATCTTGAGTAGCTCTGTAATCAAAACAGTCATAAACAAGCATTGGCATAGCCAATAGGTCTCGCCTTTGGGACCTTATGTGTTTAGCCAGAACTTTTGGCTATGTTGTAGGGCATTGTGGCTGCTGTACATTATGTTGAAAAGTTATAATAAAAAGTGGTAAGCATTTGCTACCTTTATACAAATGAAGACGACATTATATATAACTGAAAAACCTGATTAAAATAAGATTTTAACATAAAAAATGTCTATTTTTGTTGTACTTGCTGGCAACTTCTTCCTGCCTGTTCTCATGCTCGTTTGATATACATTTTTTTAGTTATGGGGGAGCGGGACATAAATAACAGGGGAGTAGAGGTTGGAAAACAGTAATTTAATTAGAACACGAGCAGCGGGTGGGCACTAGGGGAGAATCAACAGATGCCAGATTCCGAGGGCAGACTAACGTGATGCTTAGGTGATGCAAAATGGTGGTGGTGAATGATGTTTGGTGCTCAGGTGGTGACACTATATGGTGTGGATTGGAGGTATGTTGTAGATTGTAGAGTTCTGGAGTTGAGATATGTTTTTTGGAGTGTAATAATGTGGTGTGTATTGGAAATGTGTGGAGTTGGATTGTGGAACTGTGGTGTTGAGTGAAATTATGCTTAGTGAAATTGTGTAATGGTGTGGAGTGCATTTATGTTGATTGGTGGTATGTGGTATAGTGTGCATTTATGTGTAGAGCATTTATGTTGCATTGAGTAGAGTGCAATTATGTGGCATGTAATTACATGGTACCGAGTGGTTTGTGGAGTGTATTTATGTTGCATTGAGTAGAGTGTAATTATGTGGCGTCTAATTATGTGCCACAGTGGTACTATGTGGAGTGTATTTATGCTGCATTGAATAGAGTGTAGTTATGGGACGTGTAATTATGTGGTACTGAGTGGTATTATGTTGAGTCTATTTATGTTGCATTGAATAGAGTAAATATGTGGCATGTAATTATGTGGCACTAAGTGCCACTATATGGTGTGTATGTATGTTGCATTGTGTAGAGTGTTAGGTGGCGTCTAATTATGTGGCACTGAGTGGTAATATGTGGAATGTATTTATGTTGCATTGAGTAGAGTAATTATGTGGCGTGTAACTATGTCACACTGCTATTATGTGGAGTGTATTTATGTTGCATTGAGTAGAGTGTAATTATGTGGTGTGTAATTATGTGGCACTGAGTGGTATTATGTGAAGTGTATTTATGTTGCATTGAGCAGAGTGCAATTATGTGGCGTGTAATTATGTGGCACTGAGTGGTATTTGGAGTGTATGTTGCATTGAGTGCAGTGTAATTATGTAGCATATATGTAGCATATAATTTTGTGGTGTGTAATTATGTGGCACTGAGTGGTATTTGGAGTGTATGTTGCATTGAGTGCAGTGTAATTATGTAGCATATAATTTTGTGGTGTGTAATTATGTGGCACTGAGTGGTATTTGGAGTGTATGTTGCATTGAGTGCAGTGTAATTATGTAGCATATAATTATGTGGTGTGTAATTATGTGGCACTGAGTAGTATTTGGAGTGTATATTGTATTGAGTGCAGTGTAATTATGTAGCATATAATTATGTAGCATAAAATGAGGCACTGAGGCAGAATGAGGCAGAGTGGGGAATGCTATTACACAGCTGAGCCCTTGTACAGAGCCTGGGGCACAGTAAGGTGGAATGAGTCACCGTAAGGAACAGTGAGGCGGAGTGGAGGATGCTGTTACACAGCTGAGCCCGGGGCTCTGGGATGTCAGTCTTGCGAGGACGATTGCTCCATATGGACCTAGTCAAAGATTCAACATACCAAAATGTCTTTCATGGTAAAATATAGTCCACATCAACACTTGTGTATACATTAAACATATAGGCACGCGTGGCCACATTATTTAGTATGCTAAAAAAAAAAAAAAAACCTGTGCATGATCAAAGGGGAAACCAAACACCCTGCCGCCACACCACTGCTGCAAGACTTGGAGCGGAGCACGACAAGATAGCTGTGTCCTGGTGACAAGAGCTGCTGTTCTGGCGCTCTTGAGCGAGCTCAACCCAGGATTGCACGGGTGAATCAGTGTGGGTCCTGTGAAAAGTGCCGCAGAGGAATGAAAAAATGAGAGAAGCACCATCTGTTTCAAGGCAATGCCCCCATGAGTACCGGTACTCTCCGTTACCGAGGAGAAGTTCCAGGACTCAAGGGGAAAAAAAATAAAAAGTGCTGGTACTCTGGTACCGGCGAATACCGGCTCAATTAAAGCACCAGACACATCACTGGGGGTGTCAATCATATTACAAAGGTCCCCTGACATGCATTTGTGGGTGGGGGGGGGGGGAGGGGGGGAACACAGGCGTCGGGGGGGGAAACACAGGCGTCGGGGGGGGGAAACACAGGCGTCGGGGGGGGGGAAACACAGGCGTCGGGGGGGGGAAACAGGCGTCGGGGGGGGGGGAAACACAGGCGTCGGGGGGGGAAACACAGGCGTCGGGGGGGGAAACACAGGCGTCGGGGGGGAAACACAGGCGTCGGGGGGGGAAACACAGGCGTCGGGGGGGAAACACAGGCGTCGGGGGGGGAAACACAGGCGTCGGGGGGGAAACACAGGCGTCGGGGGGGAAACACAGGCGTCGGGGGGGAAACACAGGCGTCGGGGGGGGAAACACAGGCGTCGGGGGGGGAAACACAGGCGTCGGGGGGGAAACACAGGCGTCGGGGGGGGAAACACAGGCGTCGGGGGGGGAAACACAGGCGTCGGGGGGGGGGAAACAGGCGTCGGGGGGGAAACAGGCGTCGGGGGGGGGAAACAGGCGTCGGGGGGGGAAACAGGCGTCGGGGGGGGAACAGGCGTCGGGGGGGGAAACAGGCGTCGGGGGGGAAACAGGCGTCGGGGGGGGAAACAGGCGTCGGGGGGGGAAACAGGCGTCGGGGGGGGGAAACAGGCGTCGGGGGGGGAAACAGGCGTCGGGGGGGGGAAACAGGCGTCGGGGGGGAAACACAGGCGTCGGGGGGGAAACACAGGCGTCGGGGGGGAAACACAGGCGTCGGGGGGGAAACACAGGCGTCGGGGGGGAAACACAGGCGTCGGGGGGGAAACACAGGCGTCGGGGGGGAAACACAGGCGTCGGGGGGGAAACACAGGCGTCGGGGGGGAAACACAGGCGTCGGGGGGGAAACACAGGCGTCGGGGGGGAAACACAGGCGTCGGGGGGGAAACACAGGCGTCGGGGGGGAAACACAGGCGTCGGGGGGAAAACACAGGCGTCGGGGGGGAAAACACAGGCGTCGGGGGGGAAAACACAGGCGTCGGGGGGGAAAACACAGGCGTCGGGGGGGAAAACACAGGCGTCGGGGGGGAAAACACAGGCGTCGGGGGGAAAACACAGGCGTCGGGGGGGAAAACACAGGCGTCGGGGGGAAAACACAGGCGTCGGGGGGAAAACACAGGCGTCGGGGGGGAAAACACAGGCGTCGGGGGGGAAAACACAGGCGTCGGGGGGGAAAACACAGGCGTCGGGGGGGAAAACACAGGCGTCGGGGGGGAAAACACAGGCGTCGGGGGGAAAACACAGGCGTCGGGGGGGAAAACACAGGCGTCGGGGGGGAAAACACAGGCGTCGGGGGGGAAAACACAGGCGTCGGGGGGGAAAACACAGGCGTCGGGGGGGAAAACACAGGCGTCGGGGGGGAAAACACAGGCGTCGGGGGGGAAAACACAGGCGTCGGGCGGGGGGGGGGGGAACACAGGCGTCGGGGAAAACACAGGCGTCCGGGGGAGGGGGAAAACACAGGCGTCCGGGGGAGGGGGAAAACACAGGCGTCCGGGGGAGGGGGAAAACACAGGCGTCCGGGGGAGGGGGAAAACACAGGCGTCCGGGGGAGGGGGAAAACACAGGCGTCCGGGGGAGGGGGAAAACACAGGGGGAGGGGGAAAACACAGGGGGAGGGGGAAAACACAGGGGGAGGGGGAAAACACAGGCGTCCGGGGGAGGGGGAAAACCCAGGTGTGTCCGGGTCCGGGGGGAAAACCCAGGTGTGTCCGGGGGGGGAAACCCAGGTGTGTCCGGGGGGGGAAACCCAGGTGTGTCCGGGGGGAAACCCAGGTGTGTCCGGGGGGGAAACCCAGGTGTGTCCGGGGGGGAAACCCAGGTGTGTCCGGGGGGGAAACCCAGGTGTGTCCGGGGGGGAAACCCAGGTGTGTCCGGGGGGGGAAACCCAGGTGTGTCCGGGGGGGGAAACCCAGGTGTGTCCGGGGGGGAAACCCAGGTGTGTCCGGGGGGGAAACCCAGGTGTGTCCGGGGGGGGAAACCCAGGTGTGTCCGGGGGGGAAACCCAGGTGTGTCCGGGGGGGAAACCCAGGTGTGTCCGGGGGGGAAACCCAGGTGTGTCCGGGGGGAAACCCAGGTGTGTCGGGGGGGAAACCCAGGTGTGTCGGGGGGAAAACCCAGGTGTGTCCGGGGGGAAAACCCAGGTGTGTCCGGGGGGAAAACCCAGGTGTGTCCGGGGGGAAAACCCAGGTGTGTCGGGGGGGGGGAAAACCCAGGTGTGTCGGGGGGGGGGGACCCAGGTGTGTCGGGGGGGGGGGACCCAGGTGTGTCTGGGGGGAAAACCCAGGTGTGTCCGGGGAAAACAAACACGGGGGACACACAGGGGTAGGGGGAAAGCACACAGGGGTCGGGGGCAAGAACACTGGAAAGCACAACCATGGTGCACGGAGGAGGCAACCGCATTTAGCCGGATGGAATGTATAAGAAATTGGAACATTATTTGGAGTGGGTGACTATTTTCCTCAAGAAAAATCACAGCCCTCGTCAGGGTCAACCCTTATGGTCCCTAAATTAGCCTCAGCTTAACCCCCTAGTAGCTAGCACAGAGCAGGCAGATTTAACTTAGGGTAACATGGTAAATATTTATTTAGTACCAGTACTAAAGTCAAAATGGTAAAGAAAAAATCCCAAGGCAAATTAACAATTAGAGTAAAATGTAATAGATAAAATGACACCAGAATTATAAACCTCCAATAAGGAGAACCAGTGATATGGGGTTTAAAAGTTTTAGGTAGAAGTAGCACCAAAGAGCACAAAGTCCAATGATAGTCAATGGTTGCACTAGACTGGGACCTAGGCACAATTTAAGGCTGACAGCAAAAGAGTGCGGGTTAGATACACAAATGAGGTTCATCCTAGCTAAAGATTTTACCTTCTGACTTAGTCCTTTAAGTCCCAATTCACATCAAGAGTACACTTCGAAAGCCCCCTAGGACCATAGGGAGGCGCTTACAGCCTGATTCATGAAGCAAAATTGCACTCGCAAAGGGCAAGATTCTCAGAATCTTGCCTTTTGCGAGTGCAATTTTGGCATTTGGGATTCACAATCCCAAATGCAAAAATCGCTAATGAAGAATTAGCTAATATGCGAGGATTAGCATTTAAGGAATCTCTATTAGAGATTCCTTAAATGCTATTCATGACACTTTCAAAAATTGTGATTTTTCAAATTTGGGCCGCTATTTACCGAGAGGTCAGACCTCTCGGTAAATAGCAAAAACTTAGAAAAATGCTTTTAAAAGCATTTTTCTAAGTTGCATGTTGCACACACACATGTCCTTTGGACATGTGTGTGCGCAACACCTGTTCAAATGTGCATTTTAGGGGTGCTACAGGGTGTCCTTTGGACACCCCTGGCACCCTTAAAATCGCTATCTTATTTGCGAGTAGTAAATTGCTACTCGCAAATAAGGGATACTCCCCATTCATTCCTATGGGCCTTTTGGCCCATAGGAATGAATGGGGAGTTAATCCTTTTTTTGCGAGTAGCAAATTTCTACTCGCAAATAGAGAACATGTAGGAATCGCTATTTATTTAGCAATTCCTACATGAATACCGTTTTGCGTGTCCTCAATAGCGAGTCGCTATGATTCGCTATTAGGGCCACGCAAAACGGCCCGTACATGAATCAGGCTGTTAGTCACTTGAGTTGACACTCAAGTAGGATTTGACATTGTAGAGTCAAAAGGGTGCCCACAGCCCCAACCCTGCATTCCTATTGATTACAGAGGAGTCATTTCGGCCAATTCAGGTCAGTCTATTGTTTACTCCTGGGAGGTATTTCACACCTATTCAAGGATAATTCCTGGCTGGGAGAAACTGGAGAGTCAGATGGAAATTAGCCTCCAGGAACTTCAAGCAGAAGGAAAGGCAACTTTCTAAAAGCTACTTTTCCTTAATATTCATTAAAAAACTGACCACCGTAAATTGAATTTATTAACTTTTAAAAATAGTTGTTTAATTATTGTTCAAGTTGGTTCCATTCCTGAGATGCCATTTTTGTTTTTTAATCTGTACTCTGGTTTTCTACATAGGGAAGCTAGGCTTGCCACATTGAGAATAGCTTTCGAGTGCTAGTCACTGTAAGAATGTGCTCTTGTTGCATTTCTACATGTTCAACTTTTAAATACAGTGCACCCTGCCTGTTATGTGCATTTGTAAAGTTCACTGTCACCCGTGAGGGTATCCTTGCGCTAGAAGGCATACAAAGCAGCAAATTATTAATATTTAGAAGGGAGACTTTTACTTCTCAAAGTGGTTTACTTTGACTGCTCGAAATGCAATATTTACAATGCTAGTCAGTGGCGGCTGGCAGGGAATGGTGGTAACAGGGGAGTTAAAAAATATAAAGAAAAAAGCACTTAACTTTTCCGCCGTCTTGCCTCATTATCACTGCTTCTCTTCCAGACTCCTGTCCGAAAGAAGCAGGAAGCACACAGACCGCCCTAAGCCAATCACAATGCTGCCAAATCGATTTGTAATTGGTCTGTGCATTACAGCCTGGTGGAGAATATGCAAAGTGTGCATGACTGTTTGGCAGGCCCAAGACGGCTGACCAAGCAGTCATGCGCACTTAGTGTACACAAAACACTGTTCCTCTGTGAGCCACCAGCCCCGCCCTAACCCAGCCCCGCAACGAAAAATAAAATGATAATAGCTTTGTTATTGTTATTTTATAGTTCCCTCTTTCACTGCTCTAAGAGCAGTCGGGCAACGCTACCCCGCCTTAGCGGAGGAGCCGCCCCTGGATGCAGTCAAGCTACAATGGTAGGCCTGTATCCATCTTTGCACTGCTACTGTAATGGATGGCACAACAGGTGATGTAGTCCCCAAGTGACATTTAACTTCCAGGTCATGGGAACACCTTGTACCATATACTAAGTACGTATAGACAGGTTAAATATGGCAATTAGGAGTACTGCAATTCAACCATGTTTAATAGGAAGACCACAGGCACTTTACGACTTATTATCAGGAGTAAAGTGCGCAGAGTTCTATTGCCAACAAAATAGACGGGACAAAAATCTCGGGGTACACAACACAAAAGAAGACCATTTCCTACAGACAACATTTCCCTCAAAGAGGGCAGTGGAAGAAAACAAATCAATCTATCAAGAGAAAGGCAAATAGCCTATGCTCCAAGGGAGGTATAACAATATGGACAGGAAATGGCATTGAAAAGCAAACAAGGAAGTGAGAGTAAGAATAAAGCCAAGCAGTGATAATCAACGGAGGACTGCATGCCCTGGAAGATCTTGGTAAGCGGACAATATATATTTTGCAGCCAGACAGCTTTTACGATCTGGTAGGCTCAACTGAAATAGTAGCTCCATGAATGGAAGGATAAAAGTCATCCAATCAAAAGGACGGTAAAGAAGCCATGCTCCAGAAAAGGGAAAACGCAAGAAGTGGAAGGAAAGTTATTGAATAAGAGGCAAGCGAAGGACATTGACAAGAAAGCCAACCACTGGAAAACGAGTTGACAGAAACCCTCCATGTGGACGGTCCACAATAGGTCATGACAAAATGACATCTAATAGCTGTATGTAAGCAAGACCTAAAACTGTTTGATTACCTCTTGCGCTAAACCACCAGGTTCACAGGCAGAATGAAAATGAGAATAGTTAGCTGTGGATTCAACCCAGCAGGCCATCGGTGATGAACACAACAGTCAATCGGTCCGAGTTTTAAAGTACTAATGTATGAAGCGTAAGCATCTTAAAGTCCGCGGGTAGCTAGGTCTATACTTGTAAAGTAGTGCCTCTTTCAGTTCAATGCAAGCACTAAAGTAGAGGTAGCTGGATACAATCAAACCGCCAACCGTGGTCACAATGTAATGTAAATTAAATGAATAAAGCGCGGCTTATGCCCAAAGGCGTCTTGGCGCTGTAGTATTCTGATCAGAGGACAGCGGAGCTAAGCATTATGTTAAACGTGAGCAAAAAAACGTTATTAGCCCTGTGTAAAAAGCCACGTTTTTAGTGACTTCCTGAATCTGAAAAGGGAAGTAGTTGTTTTTAGAGAAAGTGGCAGACTATTCCAGAGCATTGCTGTTGTCCTGTAAATACTTCTCCCCCCATGTGCTCTTTTTATATGGGGGGGCATCACCATGTTCCTGGCTGAGCACGATGAACGCAGTGTTCTTACTGGAGTATACCCTTTAAATCTTTCCCCAAGTCGGTCTGGCCGTAGTCCATGCAAAGACTGAAATGCCAAGCAGAGGGCTTTAAACCCACACCTTTGTCTAACTGGCAACCAGTGTAGTCTTCTGACGGCTTCTTTAGCCGACTCGTATTTAGGTATTTTAAAAATGAAGCGGCCGCTGCATTCTGCAGAACCTGGAGTTTGTTCAGGAGGCCTGATGTCAAGGTGAGATAGGACCATTGCAGTAGTCTATCTGTGTAAAGACCAAAGCCACGGTCATTGTTTTTTAAAGATCAGGGGGTAGATACTTTTTGATTTTTTTTAACATCCTTATGTAGCAAAAAGAAACAGATGTTATTTTATTAACTTGCTCTTTAAATTTTGTTCTCGATGTCCAACACTACAGGGTGTGGGTAGTTTGTCTAGCTCGGGCTAGAGAGAGGAGGAATGCTCCACTGGGCTGCGTCCAGATGTGACTGACCCCGTCTCTAGCCAATCATTGAAAGCGATAGGTCAAAGGGAGTGAAACGTTGGAAAGGACGGACCCAGAGTCCACTCGAGGCGTGTTGTCACTAACCCTGGGCGTAGTTCGCTGAGCCGCACTCCGCGGAGCTACGCGAAGACGCAGTTGCACTCCGCGACCTTCACGTAGCTCCGCGGACATGCGTAGTAGCTTGCTAGACCCGTTCGCGCGCCGTTTTTCGTCTTCGGGAGCGCGGTGCGCGTGTTCGGGGCGCTGCCTGCATGCTCGAGATAGCTGTGTGTTAGACATGTTGGGGAACTCATCTTCTCGTTCGCACTGCCAAAGTGCGTGATCGCGTCAAATATCGCGCGAACTTACCCCGGCGCACGCGATAATGTTATTCAGCGCGCGAGAACTACGCTACGCACCGGATCGCGGAGTAATCGACAGCTTCGCGTTCTCCGTAGAACGCGGAGTTGCCAAAACTCCGCAAGCTCCGCGAACGGAGCGTAGTTCTTCGCCCAGGGTTAGTTGTCACCAATGGGTCACTAGGCCGCTCTCCTGTCCGTCTCCAGACCTAAACAGCCTCTTCGCTGAAGCAGGGGGAGGGGGGGGATGTCTAGAAACACTGGCTTGGACCAGGCCCTTCTGGTGCCCTGGGCTGGCAGCGAGCACGCCATTGGCGCCCCAGAGGGCGGCTAGGGTGTGCGGCTGCCCTCCCTGCTCTCCCGCGCCCACCCCATGCTCTCAAGGGGCTTCTTTCGAAGCTCTTGGCTCACACGCCACTTCCAACGCTGCCTTCTCAGAGATAAATATTTGCGTCTAATTACGGAAACCACCAGGGCCCTGCCAAGGGGATGCCTGCCGAGGGGGAGGGGGGCAGAGGGAGCTGAGGGGGAGGGGGGCAGAGGGAGCTGAGGGATGCAGGTGCGAAGTGCAGGTGTGCAGAGAGGGTGCTCGCTACTGTCAGATGCCATCCCTGGGGCGCTGCCCTGGCAGGCCCGGCCCCAGGGAGGGGAAGTAGGCATTCCGCCGGGCAGAGAGCAGCAACGAACACTGGCACAAGCATGAGCCCGACCGCCCTGGGCGCCGCCGGGCACTGCCCTCCGGGCCGAAAGATGGGCGCTCGTTCAGAGCAGAGGGCGTCGCCGGTGAACGAGGAACCGTGAGAGGGAAGCCCAGCCCAGCCCCACTCCTGGTGACTGAAGGCTGTGGGAAGGGGAGAGTGAGCCAGAACATGGGAGGGAGGAAGGGGCACGGGCAAGGGCATTGGCGGACAAGAGGGGGGAGCCAGAAGAGAAGAGGGGGGACATGAGATGTGGCGAGGTGAGGACGGGACAGAACATGGTGGGTGAGGATGGGAGAGAGAGGACAGAGTAGCAGGAGGAGCCAGGTGGAGCTAGAACAGGGTGGGGGGTGGAGAGGGGAGGCACTGTATGGCTTTGCCGTAGGAGAACTGGAAATGTGCCCCCAGAGAAGTCTAGTGATGAAATGAGGAGCCTTGAGGCACCCCTTTGTCACTAGTCGCTGGGTGGGTTCATGAAGAGTAGAAAAGACTCAGTACATCACTAGTGCGAGAAAGCCAAAGACACACAATTGATGGATGGAATGCAGAACAAATCAAAACATTCACCCCCAGTCAAGAGATCTGGGTTAAATCCATCATTCTTTTGCTCCCTACGCCACCCCAGTTTAGACCCGGCCATATGTAAATCAATCTTGACCCTATGCCTCATGGGAACAGTCCAGCCCGAACTTCCAAGCCAGGTCCTCCCTGGACCGGAAACCAGCACTAGTGCAGCAGACAAGTGCCCCTGTAACCCCCTCCTACGACAGCAGCGCAGTGAGGCCTCATAAGTGGCAGCCATGGTTCTGGATAGCGCCAAGATGGCCCTTGAAAGGAGTGTGCACTCGGGGGCACTGGGTACATGTGCTCAAATAGCAGAGCTAGATGGAGGTGGCCTTAGGACGTGAGCACAGTGCCGCAGTCCTCCTGCTACAGAGAGACTGGAAAGCATGGGAAACAAGCCTTGGTATGAACAAGCCAAAGATCGAAAGATGGAGCACGGGAAGGAGCCTCCCCTCCACCTTCAACGTGAGCTTAGATTCCTGTCGGGATGGAGCAGCCATCAGGCAGTCTCCAGCGGCTGGGCAGGCACAAATCTAATCCAAAGGGGCGCATCCAGACCCCTCCTCAAAACCGCTGAGTTCCGCCGCTGAGGCACTCCATTCATATGAAGGGGTAAATAGCAGGAACACCACTGATGTGTTCCTATGAGTACTTAAACTCACACAGAGCCTTAATAGAGGTCCCATAGGACTATAGGGGCTTATTTCCCTGCTCCTATTTTTATTAATATTTTAATGCACTAATTCACATCACACGGTCCTGACGAAGCACACCGGGATCCATTAGGGACCCCTTTTGTAGCGCGAAACATGTCGACCAGGCTTCACTTTCACAAACACACACAGGTACTGAGAGCAGCAGAGTAATACCTCAATCTCTACCATATTTGTTAAAAAGAGGTGCCCTATCTTCTCAAAAACTTTTCTTCTACTTTTACCCCACGGACCTACAAATAAAACGAATTTCAAGGAACTGGTAGGGTAATTTTAATACACTTGCAGCACAACCCTTTTTTTAGGCCTACACACCCACATGCACAACTGCGGCATCTCCTAAAAGATTTCTGATGTAGAGCCCTCTCACGGGGCCCGTAGAGGACAGCAGCGCCAACCCCACGAGGAGCAACGCCCTATGATGAAGCAGGACACTTGCAAGAGTGTGTGAGGGCACTATTTTCTAAAGGATAAATTGCCACATCTTCATCAGACTAGAAGCACATATAGAGACCATTTTCTTACATTCGTTCCATGTAACCAAGTAGTTTACAGCTCTTTCTTTCAGGAACAGTTACCAACCAGTGAGTACATATTAGTTCTTGGGAGCATTGGTACTGGGCCTACTTTTTCTTTAAACGCTCCCTGTCCCCCCCTCTCTAAGTGTTTAGCAGCCATCAGGTGGTCAGATGCCCGACAGCCGCTCCAAAGAGAGTACCCTCTATGCATCGAGAATACGGCACAAGTGTTGTAACGGGGCGGCCATGCGGCGGGCTGGTGCGGTTACCGAAGTGCAAAGCGCTTCGCAGCATCCGGGGAAGGCGCGCTCTGGAGAAACGCAGAAATCACAAAGAGCGCGCGTCTGGAAGGCCCGAGGCGCTACGATGAAAGAGGGGTCTGTTCAACACATCCTGGCATGCCACTGCCTGGAGCCACCAGTCCAGGCCTTCTCGTCAACAGTACTTGTGTGCCAAGGTTTCCCGGGGTCCAGCCGGGCAGCTTGAACCAGGGCAGCACGCTGCAGACACCTGGCAGAATGGCATCACTGGGGAATGGGGTCTCCTCCCACAACACTGGAGGAATGGGGTCTCCCTCCACAGCCCCAGTGTTTGTATCTACACAGCATGTGGATGGAGTCTGTATCATCCCATCCTTAGTCATTTCTGCATCTGGATTACAGGCATCTTTGAGGTCTCTGCCTAATGTTTTCTAGAACAAACAAACAACAACTAACAAACATGGAGAAATGGGAAGATTACATGAAAGAAGGAGGTAGTAAGATAAAAGACTGAAAGATGGAAATGGCAATGAAAACTAAAAATGGAGGTAAGAAAGGTGTAAAAAGGAAGGAAAGAAAGACAGAAACAGGTGGAAAAAATGATAAAAGAAAAAGGAAATAAGGGGAAGAAGGAAAGAGTAAAATGAAAGAGGAGTAATAAGAAAAAAAGACAATAAATTAGGGGACTCCATCCCATATCCCTTGGGTCACTAATTGCACAATGTGGTCCCATTTTCCCGGTTTTTTTTGCTGGTGTAAAGAGTGATCCCTTTATTGTCTCGGAGTGAGGAAGGTCTGTAACAGTAGGCAGCCTTTGATGAATGCGATCATTTCATCTGCGCCATACACAAGTTATTCTTCGTTTTGGCGAAATTCTTTGAGAATGAAGCGGTCCTGGGCCGCACTGATTTCTGAATGCCCTCGGAAGCAGCCCTCGCACGGCTGGCTGCCCGGCTCGCACGCTAGTCTCATACAGAACATAGTTCGCAGAGCACGGATTCATTTTCCAGGAAACTCACTTGTTATAAAAAGTAGAAAATGTATGGAAAGCAGCAGAGAGAAGGGGTGGGAGAGGCAGAATGGGTTGGAAGACAAGGCGGAGGGTTAGAAGGGAGAGAGGGCGAGAGAAGGACGGAGAGGGTGGACGGCAGGTATTAGAAGAACCCTTGGGGAGAGGCAAAGAGACCACTGAAAGCAGCAGAGGGGGGTAGAGAGAGGCAGAGATGATAATGAAGGCAGGGAGAGGAAGGGTAAACTAAGTTAAAGGACGAGTCAGGCAAAGAAGGTCCAAGAATGTTCAAAGGGAGAGGGACAGGCCAGGGTGTCCCATCCTCCAGGGAGGCTGCATCGAGTCCCGGCGGCCCCCCTCAGCGGCACCAGCCCCCGCTCTGAGGCACATTTATCGGGACGCATCACGCATTCCTGCCCAAGGCCCGCACACCTCTGCCAAGGTTTCCAGAGCCTCCCAGCTCCGCTCCAGCTGCAGGGAGCTTTATGAATAACGAGTCTGTGGGGCCCGGAGCCCCGAGGGCGCAGACACAGCCCCAGTGTTGTCTGGAGAGGTGAAGGCCGTGGCTCATGGAAACCCTTCCACCAGATGAAGAAAGAGCAGCCCTGTCAGGCCCAGGCCGAGCCCAGGAGGCTCAGGGGCCCACCCGGCCTCCCCGGAGAGGCCTGGAGCGAGGACACCCCATAGGTACCTGCACTCCAAGGAAGGGCCCAATAGTGCACACCTGCACTGCAAGGAAGTGCCCAATACTGCACACCTGCACTCCAAGGAAGGGCCCAATACTGCACTCCAAGGAAGGGCCCAACACTGCACACCTGCACTGCAAGGAAGGGCCCAATACTGCACACCTGCACTCCAAGGAAGGGCCCAATACTGCACACCTGCACTCCAAGGAAGGGCCCAATACTGCACACCTGCACTGCAAGGAAGGGCCCAATACTCCACACCTGCACTCCAAGGAAGTGCCCAATACTGCACACCTGCACTCCAAGGAAGGGCCCAATAGTGCACACCTGCACTGCAAGGAAGTGCCCAATACTGCACACCTGCACTCCAAGGAAGGGCCCAATACTGCACACCTGCACTCCAAGGAAGGGCCCAACACTGCACACCTGCACTGCAAGGAAGGGCCCAATACTGCACACCTGCACTCCAAGGAAGGGCCCAATACTGCACACCTGCACTCCAAGGAAGGGCCCAATACTGCACACCTGCACTCCAAGGAAGGGCCCAACACTGCACACCTGCACTGCAAGGAAGGGCCCAATACTGCACACCTGCACTGCAAGGAAGGGCCCAATACTGCACACCTGCACTCCAAGGAAGGGCCCAATACTGCACACCTGCACTCCAAGGAAGGGCCCAATACTGCACACCTGCACTCCAAGGAAAGGCCCAATACTGCACACCTGCACTGCAAGGAAGGGCCCAATACTGCACACCTGCACTCCAAGGAAGGGCCCAATACTGCACACCTGCACTCCAAGGAAGGGCCCAATACTGGACACCAAGGAAAGGCCCAATACTGCACACCTGCACTGCAAGGAAAGGCCCAATACTGCACACCTGCACTCCAAGGAAGAGCCCAATACTGCACACCTGCACTCCAAGGAAGGGCCCAATACTGCACACCTGCACTGCAAGGAAAGGCCCAATACTGCACACCTGCACTGCAAGGAAGGGCCCAATACTGCACACCTGCACTGCAAGGAAGGGCCCAATACTGCACACCTGCACTGCAAGGAAAGGCCCAATACTGCACACCTGCACTGCAAGGAAGTGCCCAATACTGCACACCTGCACTGCAAGGAAGGGCCCAATACTGCACACCTGCACTGCAAGGAAGGGCCCAATACTGCACACCTGCACTGCAAGGAAAGGCCCAATACTGCACACCTGCACTGCAAGGAAAGGCCCAATACTGCACACCTGCACTCCAAGGAAGGGCCCAATACTGCACACCTGCACTCCAAGGAAGGGCCCAATACTGCACACCTGCACTGCAAGGAAAGGCCCAATACTGCACACCTGCACTGCAAGGAAAGGCCCAATACTGCACACCTGCACTCCAAGGAAAGGCCCAATACTGCACACCTGCACTCCAAGGAAGGGCCCAATACTGCACACCTGCACTGCAAGGAAAGGCCCAATACTGCACACCTGCACTGCAAGGAAAGGCCCAATACTGCACACCTGCACTCCAAGGAAATGCCCAATACTGCACACCTGCACTGCAAGGAAAGGCCCAATACTGCACACCTGCACTGCAAGGAAAGGCCCAATACTGCACACCTGCACTGCAAGGAAAGGCCCAATACTGCACACCTGCACTCCAAGGAAGGGCCCAATACTGCACACCTGCACTGCAAGGAAGGGCCCAATACTGCACACCTGCACTGCAAGGAAGTGCCCAATACTGCACACCTGCACTCCAAGGAAGGGCCCAATACTGCACACCTGCACTGCAAGGAAAGGCCCAATACTGCACACCTGCACTGCAAGGAAGGGCCCAATACTGCACACCTGCACTGCAAGGAAAGGCCCAATACTGCACACCTGCACTGCAATGAAGTGCCCAATACTGCACAATGTCCAACAAATCCAGGCCACGCGTGGTACCACGATTGGTGGAGAGGAGAGCTTGACAATCAAGATCAAACCCTGCCCACGGTCTAACACTGGCCACAGCTGGGGCGCCAGAGAGGAGCAGAGCAGAGAAACTGTCTCCATGGGGCCTGTAACTTGGGACTGACCATCAAGTCCAAGTCGGGGTTTAGACAGTAAATAAACCACCATACAATCCTTGCACTCATCCGTCCATCCATCCACAGACTCATTCTTGCATTGCCCACTTACCAATCTGTAGTACAACAGACACACAAACTCCCACAAGCATATTCAAGATAAATTAAAAGAATACAAGTAGGAAATTAAAAATGCAGTGGGCGGTCATCTTGCAAATGGTATTCTACAAAATAGATTACAACAATGCTCCTATGCACAATACCATTCAAAGGTAGTTGCTCAGTAAACATCGGAATGAGTGGCAATTTTTAAATTCAAAAGTGTATAGTTTATCACTATTGTACTGGGCCAACATGGTAAACAGAAAACTTTAAAACACAGAGGCCTTTTGGACTGGGTAAAAAATTATTAACAACGGCGATACTATTCCAACATGGATGGCTAGATTAGAAATAGCGGCTACTGTTTTTTTAATTGTTTTTATACGCAGGGCCTGGCAGACAACTACACACACCATACCTTTTTAGGAGAGTCTCCCAGGGATTATCACATTGCTAATCTTCTACCCCCAAGTTTTTCAAAAGAATGTAACCCAAAAGTCCAAAGTTTTTGCTTGCTATAGCAATTTGTGAGATTTGATGTAACAAAATGCATGTCTACAGTGCAATATAAATCCAACATTTAAGGCCAATTGACTTTAGCATACAATTTTCACAATAAAAAAGTCAGGGCAACTACCTTTGTTGTTATTTTTCATAATAAACAAATCAGGACTACGGCATCGGACATAACATTGCCTCGATCATTGACTAGCCACCATAACCAACTCAGACCTACTGTATTGCACATAAACTGAGAACCATCAGGTACAGGCATACTATTACAGACATGTACTGGTTACAAAAGCATATACACCTACTGAAAGGGCCAAACAAGGATGATCAACTTTCAAACCTTCAACTCAAAGGGTTTATCAGAAGGGGAACCTATACAAAAACCCTTGCCTCATACGGAACTCTGAGGCTCCATGTAACAAAATACCTACCTATAACCTTTTAACACAGTGTAATAACAGTCCATCCATAAAAGCTTATTAACGTTATCAAATGTGTTTCACAATACATTGGTCTGGAATACTGCTTGTGTCACAATGCTTCGTTACAAACAGATTAGGCCTATAGATTAATGACAATTTTTCCCAACGATCTACTCCGGGCAACTTTAAACATTGACTTGTTACCGTAACAGTTTTCTGCAAGACTCCGTGTAACGTAATAACTGTCTTGAGGATCACAATAACCAACTCAGGCCTACTGTATTGCGCATATGCTTTCCCACAAGGCAACTACTACCATGCAGCCATAATATTCTACTCCAGCCGTTTTCTGTCGGCAGACAGCAAGTCAAAAGACGTTTTTTAAATTATCAATGAATTGTCCTGAACAGAAATTACTATGAGGGCTGATCTCATCTTGCAGTCTTTCTGTGATCAACTTGCATACTTTCTTTATTGAGAAAATCCATAATGTAGGAACGGATATTGCCAATAATGTACCTGTTCTAACTTCAGGAGAGCTCCAATTTCTCTAATAGTGAGTCAAATAGTAAACCCCAACTTTCGGACCTTCAACTGCCCTAATATTAATAAATATAAGTATAGTTCGCCTTTAGAACATCTTTACACTGAACTACAGCATAAGGATTTGCTGGTAATCAAGCATATTCTTTTTAACATTACAGCTTTGTTCTTGTCAACTAGGATCTTCCCGGATCAGTTTACAAAAGGAATTATCGGACCCTTACTAAAAAAATTCTGCTATGAATCCATACAATGTGGCTAGCTATTGTCCAATCACTTTTCTGCCAGCAGTAGCAAAACTGATTGACAGCACCGTAGCAGATCAAATCGAAAATTATCTTGAATCAAAGAATCTTCTTCATAATTCCCAAGTTGCTTTCCGTCCTCACATATGTACTGAATCTACTTTAATAGCGGTGCAACATGATTTGTTGAGAAATGCCAATGATAATATAGCCTTATAGCCCGCCATAGAGGGCTATACCGGCTATTAAAGGCCCTCTCCAGCATTAAAGGCCCGAGCCGAAGGCGAGGGTCTTTAACAAGGGAGAGGGACTTTAATAGCCGGTATAGCCTGGCTACGAAGGGCTATAAGGCTATTAGAACATTCTGCCACTAGAGGGTAGAATGTTCTAACAAAAAGAACAAAGCCTTATGGGAGCGTGAGGGGATTGGAATCCCCTCGGGCTCCCTGAAGCCTTTGTTCACAGCCAGAGCTGTGAACAAAGAAACATTGGAATGTTGGAGCTCCGGGCTTATACCAGCCATTATAAGCCCGGAGCACCCCATTGTCTGCAATGGAGCTCCCAACATTCCAATGTTCTAATTCCATTTATATTCTGATTCTTCTTGATTTACTGGAAGCTTTCAAAATGGTGGTTCATAAGCGGATTCGTTGAGACTTAAAAATATTGAATAGGTAGCTCAATGTCGGATTTGTTCTACATCTTTCTTGAAGAATCGTACCCAAAGAGTATTGGTCCACCTATTTGGGTCTTCGCCTTTTCTAATGACAGACGTCTCTAAAAGGTTGGATCGGTCTCATTTATTATTTACTATCTAAATAAGTTCTTTATTAGATATTGTAACGAAGTGCAGTTGTTCCATTTACTTTTATGTAGATGACATGCAATTTATTTTTTAAACTTCTGGAACGGACGGCTCTTCCGATCTCCTCCCTGCATATCTGCAAAACAAAGATTAATGTGGCGAAACCCAAGGTGCTCATGTTAAGCAAAAATGTAATCGGCATAGCCTTCCACCTCTTGCTCTGACTATTTGGGATTCAAGCCTGAACTTCAAACACAGCTTGGGAATATATGGAATCCGGTATCACGTGTTACTTCTCGCTGAGAAAGCTTAAACCTACCTTGGGTTTACTACCAGAAAGCACTAAAAGGTTTGTGGTAACTGCTACCATCAGTGCTAGGCCGGTTCACTGTAATGCCCTTCACAGGGGTAGTCCCAAATATCAAATTAAATGCCTAAAACTGTTTCAAAAGCAGCTGCACGTTATATTCTGCATGTTCCCAAATTCTTGAAAGCCATATCTCTCCCACTTAAAAAGCACTCTGGTACGAATCGGAAGCCAGGGTTGTTTAAGTCCCTCTGTATTGTCCAGAAATGCTTACTTGGACATGTTCTTTACTTTCTTAAAACCTGTCTGATTCCATATACTACTGGGAGATACTTAAAATCTTCTTCGGCCAATGTACTTCAGTTCCCTAGGTTTAAGAAAGCCCTTAAAGGTGGAACGGTCTTCTTGGTCCTGGCCTATAAATTCGGAAACCTGCTAACTCTAGGGTTAAGGCAGACTGACGTTCGTTTAGGAAGAAGCATACAACTCTGTTTTCTAGTTAAAATGTCCTTCTTCAAAGGTTTCAACGGTGCCACTGGATAATTGAGCGAACAAAGCACATTATCATTTCTTTTAACATAACACAATTACAAATGTGTACAAAATTACAGTTGGCAAAACAATAGACAACCTTTCCTAAAATGGTTTTTCAGAGTGCAAATCCATTTAGAGGGTTGGTCACAGTAAGTTATCAAGACAAAAACCCTTGCCTACTATGGTAGTCTGAGATTTTCTCTAACAAAATCTACAAGCTTTAACATAGTGCAACAACAATCCACCCTCAAGGCTATTGGCTTTAACATATGCTTTTGACAATAGTAAAGTCACCTATATTGCCTTTGTTGTAATTTTTCAAACTAAACAATTCAGGCCGATAGCCGTGATCAATGGCTTGTCACCATAACCAAACGTATGCTCAATCCAAATCTGTAGTTCATGAAATCCACATTAGGGCAGAGTCAAAGTGCTTCTTTCAGTGGTACTTCTTAAAGCTCTTTTTTGTGGATCCCATACGGTTTACAACGTCAGCGCTGCCACACCAAACCGAAAAAGCAGCGCTTTTGCAGTTGTTCTAAACTACAGATGAGTATGTGTCTTCTTGAGGGAAAGGGAAACGGCAGTGCAGTGCATGACAGCAAGCAGGCAAAAAACAGGACACCGGCCCTTGCTCCTTTGAAATGTGGCATGACCAATCAAGATTAAAAAACAAGCGATGGAGATTCGGAGCACATATTTGAAATGCTTTAACTAGGCCACTACTTGGTGGGTAAGGTTGAGCCATGAATAAAATTCCTTTACAACCAGAAGCCAGTGTAACATGGCACCTATAGGGAGTACTGTGCCCTTGTCTATAAAAACCAAAATCATACGAATTGTAATGTTCTGTATCACTTGCAGTTCAGCTATCAATCTTTTCAGGGCATCAAAATATAGACTGCTATAATAATCAAGTACAGAAACAATAAGGGCTTGAAATACTGGTTTCTGGCACTCTCAAGGATAACAAGCATTGGAAATGCAATAGGTCTCGCAGTAGGAAAGTTTGAGCTACAGGTGTTATTTATTTTTTTGTTTTTTGTTTATGTGTTGTTTTTTCTAAATAGCTAAATTAATAGCTTTCTTATTTACAAAGCCAATAGTTATAATTTTTGTAAATGTGACACCTCTAGCATTTGTAAAGCAACATTTTTTGTATTAACGGGACTTATATGTGACTTATATGTATTGATATAAAAAAAATCAATGGCTTTAAAAAACAATAATTAATACGTAAATAAAATGGATTTTATTTTATATTGCCAATAGCTTAAAGTTTATTAAATATATTTAGTGAAGATGCTGTTGTTGCGCTGAGTGAGGGTGAGTGAGGGTGAGTGAGGGTGAGTGAGTGAGTGAGGGTGAGTGAGGGTGAGTGAGGGTGAGTGAGGGTGAGTGAGTGAGTGAGTGAGGGTGAGTGAGGGTGAGTGAGTGAGTGTGAGTGAGGGTGAGTGAGGGTGAGTGAGTGTGAGTGAGGGTGAGTGAGGGTGAGTGAGGGTGAGTGAGGGTGAGTGAGTGTGAGTGAGGGTGAGTGAGTGTGAGTGAGTGTGAGTGAGGGTGAGTGAGGGTGAGTGAGGGTGAGTGAGGGTGAGTGAGGGTGAGTGAGGGTGAGTGAGGGTGAGTGAGGGTGAGTGAGGGTGAGTGAGGGTGAGTGAGGGTGAGTGAGGGTGAGTGAGGGTGAGTGAGGGTGAGTGAGGGTGAGTGAGGGTGAGTGAGGGTGAGTGAGGGTGAGTGAGGGTGAGTGAGGGTGAGTGAGGGTGAGTGAGGGTGAGTGAGGGTGAGTGAGGGTGAGTGAGGGTGAGTGAGGGTGAGTGAGGGTGAGTGAGGGTGAGTGAGGGTGAGTGAGGGTGAGTGAGGGTGAGTGAGGGTGAGTGAGGGTGAGTGAGGGTGAGTGAGGGTGAGTGAAGGTGAGTGAAGGTGGGTGAGGCGTTGAGGGTGATTGAGGGTGAGGCGTTGAGGGTGAGTGAGGGTGAGGCGTTGAGGGTGAGTGAGGGTGAGGGTGGGTGAGGGTGAGGGGTTGAGGGTGAGTGAGGGTGAGGGGTTGAGGGTGGGTGAGGGTGAGGGGTTGAGGGTGGGTGAGGGTGAGTGAGGGTGAGGGGTTGAGGGTGAGTGAGGATGAGTGAGAGTGAGGGTGAGTGAGGTGTTGAGGGTGAGGTGTTGAGGGTGAGTGAGGGTGAGGGGTTGAGTGAGGGTGAGGGGTTGAGGGTGAGTGAGGGTGAGGGGTTGAGGGTGAGTGAGGGTGAGGGGTTGAGGGTGAGTGAGGGTGAGGGGTTGAGGGTGAGTGGGGATGAGGGGTTGAGGGTGGGTGAGGGAAAAATGTGCAATAGCCAGGAAAATCAGCATAGTTACTTTAAAAATGTCATTGAAGTGTTGCACAATATACGTGTTCTAAATTGCGGACTAGTGCTTTATGTTTTGATAGGACGAGAATAATCTTAGGCAAATAATTAGCACCTCAAACTCAAATGGTAAACTATTTTAAACGCGAAAGGGTCTTATCGAGGTCTATATGTAGTCATCAGTTTTCCACAACGGGCTAAAAATAATACCCGCAGATGCAACCATTACACACAAAAGAGCATATGCCTGGCTGTTGCAGTAAAGAAAAGTTATTTTTTTCGATCTTCATGTTGTAGAAGTATAAAAAGCACAAAAACAGTATACAATGGCGGCCTGCAGCCACTACAAAAAGAAGGTGTCATCACTGAATTTACCCACCCCCATTTAGAAACTGCTTGTAACGTCTAATACAACCACCATCTGGCCAGCGACTAAAGTGTCAGCGGCTACAGTACTAAAATAGATTTAAGCCACTAATTCTAGTAGCCCTAATGCCGACATTTCACTTGTGCAAAACTATCATGTATCTTTAAGGGATTTTGAAACTTTTAATGCATGTATCTTATAACATTTTATTCGGGACTGTGCATAACGCGAGCAGCTTTTAACACAATTAAGGATCTACATAAAGGGCAAGGAGAGGTTTAGAAAATCGAACACTCGGTGATACTATGTCCTGATGGTGCTTAAGCCAGAAGTAGTATCCTAAACGTGAACCGTATGAGCGAGGTCATGTTCTCAGCAACAATGTTAAACAAAGGCATGCAACAGCTTGTGTTTAGAAGTTGAACATATCGAGGGGAAAAACACCAGAACCCACACATGAGTCCAGGTAGGCTTTACCGGAATAGTAGAGCAGACTGTCCTTAAGAGTAGATTTTGAATGACGGAGTGGTAGGCTAAGACAGCAGGGAGGCAGGAGTGAGATGGATGCATAGAAGAGTTGAAGAGAAATTCGAAGGAGTGGTACGAGTGGTAATGGGGAGGACAAGCACACGGAGGAGAAGCTCGCAAAGAGCGGATTATTAACTAGATACGAGGGGCTGAGGACGAACGCTTCTGAGTACCACCAAAGGGTCATTAATAAAAGGATTGCACCGGACCGGATACAAGCCAGCACAACCTGGCGGGTGTCAGTATGGCAGCACGTCTGTTCTTGGGCTGACGGGGAAAGGCGCAAACTGCAAGCAACGCAGTCTTTAAACCAGACATGGGTGTGCGATAAGGGTAAGATTATTTAAACCTACCACACAAGCCAATCACCACGAGAACTACCAACGTAAACAAGAGCTAAGCCTGTGATATTGCATTCTGGCAATTCTTCAGCCCACTGAGGGTGCATGGGGAGGGGGGAGGAGGGAGGAGAAATGCGTCTCGGCCGGAGCAGGGGGCGGAGCAGGGAGAGCGGGCTTTGAAATGCACTTCACACGGCCGGCCGGTCGTGAAACTGAAAGCATGGCCGGCCGGCCGTGAAAGCCTTTGATGCCGCAGGGGGTGGAGCGGCACCAGCTGGGAGAGTAGGCAAGGCAGGCGGCTGGGGGCATGTGCACACACCCCATGTCAGAAATGCATCTCAACAACCCAATGTCCACGTGCAGGCAAGAAGGGTTCGATCATTCCAGTCCCACACAGCAGACATACTTGTGGATGTGGTTTTGCTTTACTCTTCTGCAACTTTAACTGGAAACTGGGAAGAAGATACAAGTTATTTGGTTCCGGAGTGGATTACAAAAACAAACCCAGTTACCGTACCTGTGTCTGGGTGAGGGGTTACAGTAAAGCTGTCCTTGCTGCAAGTGTTAAGGGGGTTACAGTAAAGTAACCTGTGCTTAAACCCTGAGCACATCTTCCCTGTAAAGCTGGCACAGTCTGCTGTCGGCGAAACTCCTGCTGTCAGTCCTATGGGGGCTGAGGGGAGGGAAATAAGCAAGAAACAGAGAATCTGCCAGAAGTTTTGAAGTCTGCGAGAGGCAGAGAGATACGAAAGGCCAAGACTACGGGGGAGAGTAAAGGGATCAGGCACCCCCAAGATAGCACAGAGAGCAGACAGTCAGTCGGGAGAAATGCACAAGGCGGGCAGGGGAGGGGGCGGAGCGGGGAGAGCGGCATGTGGGTGTTAAGAAGCCGGGCCTTTGAAGTGAAGCTAAGCTTCACTTCAAAAGGTGTCGGAGGAATGCGGCTGACGGCGATTGCGGCTGTGCACGCGCTTTTAAGCTCAATGCACATGCGCATTGAGCTTAAAAGTCACGGGCACTGCAAGGAATCGCCACGATTCCTTGCTTCTTAGTTAAAAGTTGTTTAAGCCGCAATAGGCTCGCAAGCTCGATGCGCATGCGCATCGACAGGCGAGACCTAAAAACGTGATCTTTAGCGTTACTCAAAGAAAAAAAGCAGAAAAGTGTGCTGAGGTTGCCTTATTTACCTGGGTTTCATTAGTAACAGTGTCAATCTACACACCAAGGTTTTTAACAATAGTACTTGGGGCTGGTGATATACCCACAGCTGATGGCCAATGGTTATTTGACCAAACAGCTCTGGATTGTCCCAAAACAAGAACCGCGGTTTCCTCTGTATTCAATTTTAGGGCTTTCTCGTAGTTCCACATGGCAACTTCTGATGAGTAACATCTAAAATGTAGGGCTCAATGTAGATCCCTGTGGCACTCCACAGTTTTGAAGTATGAGAATAAAGAAGCAAGTTCAACTGCTTGTGTCTCTTCTGTATTTAGGACATCGGTGTGTCCAAAGCCAAGCCTCTGGCACCAACCCCAGGAAGCCCAGTTTTAAAAGTTCACGGTGTCAAAGGCAGCTGACAGATACAACAGAATCAATGCTGCACAGCCTCCCTGGTCTAGCGCCAAACGGAGTTTATCCACCACTACCACTAGTGCAGATTCTGCTCAGTACCAGGATTGAAAACTGGATTGTGCCGGATGTAGAATTGAATACACAGCTAAAAATGGTATAAGGATACAATTTACATTTTTCCAGAATCCTAATAGAAAAGTGAGTCAAAAAATTGGGTGGTATTTACTGGAAATGTTGGGATCAGCAGCAGAAACAAATTACACTAAAGAGATGGGGCATCACACAACTGATACAGATCACAAAACACTAACAAACAAGAGATAACACAAATGCAGCCAGCAAGACAAGTGGCAACAAAAAAACAACCAAAACCAGGAGAGACCAGACACAATACTGCTGTTCCCAACCAACAACTACAGGTAGAATTTAAACAACACACCTAGAGCTAACCAAGTGCACACAGATGTACAATCCAAAACAAGTGGAGCCAGGACCCCCATGTACAACTACAACACACCCAATACAAATGTCCTCAATCAACGCCACAAATAGACTGAAAATAACACACCTTTAAACAATAACAAACAGACGTTCAAGTCAATACAAGTGCAACCAGGACCCCTGGTACAACCACTACACTCTTAGCACAAATAACCCCAATCGATCTATTACCGCTGGTGCATGCAGGACACAGATGCACCCAAATAAAAAAACTGCTTTGCCACCTGGCTGTTGGTGCCTAGCAAATACACTCCACATTCCTGCAGCATGACACAACCTAATAACGATGAAAAACATCTTAAAATGTGAAACGGTATTCATTCTAATACCATAACACTCTGATACAGAGACTCTACAAAGCCAACATAGAGGGGACTGCTTTAGACTGGATCACGTCCTACCTTCGAAACATAACAAATGTCATCCATATCCCACCTTTCTCGTGCAAACCGTACTCCACAAAAGCTGGGGTCCCTCAAGGCTCTATAATCTCACCCATGCTTTTCAACATCTACATGAAGTCATTACCGGTACTGATTTCAACTCACGTGCTATAACTGCAGATGACACACAAATACTCCTTCAACTGGAATGCCCCAAAGACATTGGAAACGCGACAATTTGCAGTTGTCTCAGAGCCGTGGATCAATTGATGACTTGGAGCCATCTCAAATTGAACGCTTCCAAAACAGAAAAACTCATGTGTGGTGATTGGAAACATTATGACCCGCTTGCCGCCTGCCCTGATGAACTAGGATCACCGCCTAAAGTATTGAAGGAAGTAAGAAACCTCAGAATGACCATGGATGCAAGCTATCTATGAATGCCCAAGTGAACAAACTAGCAAGATCAAGCTTTGTTACTATAAAAACTCTGCAACAAATCTTCCTCCATTTGGGATTTCCACACAAGGTCCAAGCTACCATCTCCCTTGTTTTGTCCAAACTCGATTACACCAACAGCCTCTACCACAGATCACCTTTAACGACTATGAAAAGACTACAACGGATGCAGAACTCGGCTGTCAGGCTACTATTGCATATCAAACCGCAAGACCACATCTCCTCTGCCTTCAAAGCCCTGCATTGGTTACTGTTTGCCAGAAGATCCACGTTCAAGCTGCTTTGTATTATCCACAAAGCTATACATGAAATGAGGCCACTCTTCATCAGGAATAAAATCACCAAACACATTCAACAAAGGAACCTGTGCTCTGGAGTGGAACCTCGCCTCAAAATCCCAAGATACAAAAAAAAGCCATGGGTGGCAAATCCTTCTCTGTTCAATCAGCCAAACTATGGAACTCTTTACCCCCGAACATAAGATCCACCGATAACCACCTTATCTTCAGAAAACTACTCAAGAATTGGCTCTTTCCCACATAAGCACCATACGCAAACAGAAATATACAGCATATCCCTCTGTATATAAACATTTATTCGTACTATAGATATGTACTTATATATGTGTATTGCTTTGTATAAACATGAATGTTTTAAAAAAAAAAAAAACATTTTTAAGTACAACATTTGAAAACCAGTGTTTATCTAATGCAATTTTAATCTACTTATACTTACTTCCTTTATGCATCAATATACTTTCCATGTACTTTGATCTATATATTTATTACTTTCCTCCCCCCTCAAAAAAACATATGCACTACCCTATTTCTCACCCTGTACCTCTATCAATATCTTTAATCTACATATACTTACTGAACAAAACCAAGGCATTCGGGAGCCGAAGCGGCTCCCAGGAACCAGCCCAGCTGGCCTCTGCAATGCCAGCCAGCCACTGCAGGGGCGCCACCCGCCAGCCACTGCAGGGGCGCCACCCGCTGCAGGGGCGCCACCCGCCTGTTTATGTTCTTACTTACTACTCTTATCAGTAAACAATTAACACTACTAATGCCAGAAGAAAACACCGTCAAAAGTGTTCTAGAAATGACCGAGTTATCTCTGATTGATAATCAAAGTAAACAGACAGAAGAGCTACATTAGAAATAATTACAGAGAATTTAACATACATTCCGATTTAAGTATCAAACTCCCCCTTCCTGAATCTTAACATATGAGCAAAAGGCAGGTAATGTTCACTAGGAAAGGTGGCAATTCTAGGGGCCAGTCCTGTAGGAGCTAGAATTAGCCCACTCAAGCCAGGCCTCAGAGCTGAACTAGGTCCATGCAGCTCGCTGCTGCCCAGGCCAGTCCTGTGGGAGCCAGTGCCAGGTCGCTCAAGTCTAGGCCTCTGAGAGTTGAACTACATCCACGCAGCTCGCTGCTGCTCGGGCCAGGAGTGTGGGAGCCAGGCCTCGCAAGGCCAGGCCAGGCCTAAGTGAGCTGAACTAGGTCCATGCAGGTCACAGCTGATCAGGCCAGGCCTATGAGAGCCGAACTAGGTCCATGCAGCTCGCTGCTGCTCAGGCCAGTCCTGGCGGCGCCAGTGCCAGGCCTATGAGAGCTGATTAAATAAACGAGGGCCAGTCCCCTATGGAGCTCAGAGACCTGAACTAGGTCCATGCAGCTCGCTGCTGCCCAGGTCATGCCTATGAGAACTGGACAAGGTCCAGTCACCTACAGGGGGCAAAGAGCTGAAGTAGGTCCATGCAGCTCGCTGCTGCCCAGGCCACTCCTGTGGGAGCCAGACCTATGAGAGCTGAACGAGGGCCAGTCTCCTATGAAGATCAGAGAGCTGAACTGGATCCACGCAGCTCGCTGCTGCCCAGGCCAGGCCTATGAGCAAGGTCCAGTCAAGGTCCAGTCACCTACATGGGTCAAAGAGCTGAAGTAGGTACATGTAGCTCACGGCCACTAACGCCAGGCCTGTGGGAGCCAGTGCCAGGCTTCCCAAGTCCCGGCCTATGAGAGCTGAACTAGGTCCATGCAGCTCGCTGCTGCTCAGTCAGGCCAGTCCTGTGGGAGCTAGTGCCAGCCCACTCAAGGCCAGGCCCAAGAGAGCTGAACTAGGTCCCTGCAGCTCACGGTCACTTACGCCAGGCCTGTGGGAGCCAGTGCCAGGCTTCCCAAGTCCCGGCCTATGAGAGCTGAACTAGATCCCTGCTGGTCGGAGCTGCTCAGGCCAGTCCTTCGGGAGCCAGACCCATGAGAGCTGAACGTGGGTCAGTCCCCTATGGAGATCAGAGAGCTGAACGAAGGCCATGCAGCTCGCTGCTGCTCAGGCCAGTCCTGTGGGAACCACAGCCAGCCCTCTCAAGGCCAGGCCTTGCAGCTGATCAGGCCAGGCCTATGAGAGCTGGACAAGGTCCAGTCACCTGCGGGGTGAGAGAGCTGACGCAGGTACATGTAGCTCGCGACCACTTAGGCCAGGCCTTTGGGAGAACGTGCCAGGCCACGCCGTGCAAGGCCAGGACTAGGAGAGCTGAACCAGGTCCGTGCAGGTCACGGCTGCTCAGGCCAGGTCCATGAGAGCTGAACAAGTCTGAGGGAGCATATGGCCGATCCCTTCCGCCATACTGAACTGCATGAAATATCCGAGCTGCATTGGGTGGGAAGTCAGTATTGCATCTAATGCAGGAACTTGATAGAAAGGTGCTAGGAACAATACAAGAGGAGGCTAGCATCAGACAGGCATTCGCTGACTCAGATCTGACAGCAGTGGAGTAAAATGGCAGGCTTCAAGCGAATAGATCAAATTCGGTGGATAAGAAGCTCAGAGCACCAGATCAAAATCAGGATGTTTGAGTGATGAAAATACCAAACTTTAAATTTATTGCATAGGATAAACTTGTGAATGTGTCCCTGCCACCCACCCCGGTTTAACCTGTGTACCCAATGTTCTCACTTTGATTCAAATATATTCTCAGACACGGTCAGGTAAACAATCTTAGTTTCTTCAAGGGTATGTCTGTGAGCTACTGTCTGGTTACTGGAGCAGTTTTAAGTTTCAGTAAATACCTTGGTTTCGACATTGCTGATTCATTGGCTATTCTACCGTTGTTATAAGTATCTCACTGTAACCCCAACCAGTAAATCATGGTGTTGTGTCTCAAATCGCTATACCGTAGGCCAAGGTAACATTTTGCGGAGCCCTATTCTGCCCATTTAGGTAGACAAAAGCAGGTTCATCAGAGAGGCGGAACCAAGTAGCGGGTCTAGAAGAGAGGCGGAACCAAGTAGCGGGTCTAGAAGAGAGGCGGAACCAAGTAGCGGGTCTAGAAGAGAGGCGGAACCAAGTAGCGGGTCTAGAAGAGAGGCGGAACCAAGTAGCGGGTCTAGAAGAGAGGCGGAACCAAGTAGCGGGTCTAGAAGAGAGGCGGAACCAAGTAGCGGGTCTAGAAGAGAGGCGGAACCAAGTAGCGGGTCTAGAAGAGAGGCGGAACCAAGTAGCGGGTCTAGAAGAGAGGCGGAACCAAGTAGCGGGTCTAGAAGAGAGGCGGAACCAAGTAGCGGGTCTAGAAGAGAGGCGGAACCAAGTAGCAGGTCTAGAAGAGAGGCTGAACCAAGTAGCAGGTCTAGAAGAGAGGCTGAACCAAGTAGCAGGTCTAGAAGAGAGGCTGAACCAAGTAGCAGGTCTAGAAGAGAGGCTGAACCAAGAAGCAGGTCTAGAAGAGAGGCTGAACCAAGAAGCAGGTCTAGAAGAGAGGCTGAACCAAGAAGCAGGTCTAGAAGAGAGATTGAACCAAGAAGCAGATCTGGAAGAGAGGAGGAACCAAGAAGCAGGCCAGGAAGAGGCACGGAACCAAGAAGCAGGCCAGGAAGAGGCACGGAACCAAGAAGCAGGCCAGGAAGAGGCACGGAACCAAGAAGCAGGCCAGGAAGAGGCACGGAACCAAGAAGCAGGCCAGGAAGAGGCACGGAACCAAGAAGCAGGCCTGGAAGAGGCACGGAACCAAGAAGTAAGCCTGGAAGAGAGGCCAACACAATAAGCAGGTCTGGAAGAGAGGCCGAACCAAGAAGCAGGTCTTTACAAGGAGCAAAATGTATTGTACCTTTATTATCAGAACTTATCTCCCGCTCCTTCCAGTCGGGAGATGTGCTTTATGAATGGAAGCAAGCTCTGGTCCGCCCATTAAGGAAAAAACCACAAAAAGACTATGAGGTACTAGATAATCTACGCCCCCTTCTAGCTCCTACAATTATTTGCTAAAATCGCAGAAAAAAAAAGTTAACACTCAGCTCACAAAACACAGCGATAGTAACGACCTACTACACTGCTCACAATCAGGTTTCGTGCCGCACATTCCACTGAAACTGCCTTGCTCCTGGCCACAGAAACTCTAAGACAACGGGCGGACGAAGGACACACAGCTGCACTGATCCTGTTGGACCTCAGTGCAGCATTTGATACAGTCTCCCATGGCCTTCTCCTACGGTGATTAGAATCTTGTGGAATCAGGGGTATGGCTCGGAGCTGGATGAAATCCTTCCTGGCAGAAAGGGGCTTCCAGGTTACACAAAACACATTCACTTCCAAGAGATCTCCCCTATTACAAGGAGTTCCCCATGGGTCAATACTGTGCCCCATATTGTTCAACCTATATACGGGACCCCTTGCTAATACAGTGGAAGGCCACAAAGTGTCCATTGTATCTTACGTTGACGATACTCAGCTTATCGTCACGCTATCGCAAAACCCAGAACATAATGCACATCAATGTTCCCAATCTATGGAGGAAGTAACAGCATGGATGGCAGACCACTGCTTAAAACTTAATGGCAGTAAGACAGAAGTGATGGTAATGGGAAGAGCGCCTTCTATCTGGACATCAGCTTGGTGTCCGGAAGCACTTGGCCAGCTCCCAACCCCTAAAACCGAAGTCAAGAACCTTGGAGTTGGCTTAACCCCAACCTGACATATGAAAATCAAATCCGAAAAATAACAGGCAAATGTTTCAGAACGCTAAAACCCTACGGAAAGTCATTGACCTAATACCGGTTCAAGCCAGAACAACTATAATACATGCTGTGGTCACCTCTCAGATTGACTATGGCAATGTCCTATACATAGGTGTAGCAAAAAACAGGCTGATGAAGCTGGAATCAGTCCAAAACGCCACTGCCCGGCTAGTGCTGAATCTACCTAGAAGATAGTCCTGGATCTGGTCCTGGCTAAATTGCATTGGTTGGGGTTTGTTCTTTGGCCGTGCTGGGAGTGCCGTCCCGGTTGCCTGTTCTTTTCCGCCTGCCTGCTGATTCTACGCCTCGCGGCCCCCGCTCCGCGGGTGCCGCTCGCAGGCTCAAGACTTTGCCAGGGTTCTGGTTCTTGGTCCCCTGTTGTGCATTGGAGCACCAACGCATTTACTAACTCTGCATCTACAAGCACAGAGGCGGGACTGCGAGGACCAGCCTGCTGAGCGGCGCAAATCGGCCGCAGCTGGTCCTCTTCCCACCCCCTCCACCGGCTTAAAATCATCGCGGAGAGTGTGCTGCTTGGGTTTGTTCTTTGGCCGTGCTGGGAGTGCCGTCCCGGTTGCCTGTTCTTTTCCGCCTGCCTGCTGATTCTACGCCTCGCGGCCCCCGCTCCGCGGGTGCCGCTCGCAGGCTCAAGACTTTGCCAGGGTTCTGGTTCTTGGTCCCCTGTTGTGCATTGGAGCACCAACGCATTTACTAACTCTGCATCTACAAGCACAGAGGCGGGACTGCGAGGACCAGCCTGCTGAGCGGCGCAAATCGGCCGCAGCTGGTCCTCTTCCCGCCCCCACCTGTCACTCCCTCTGAAATTCTGCCCCAGCCACGCGCACGCGGGACGCGCGCGGGGCAAAGAGCGGGCCGTTGTGTGGCCGTTAGGTGGCTGGTAAGGCTGGGCTGGGCCCTGTCCCTGAGACTTTGTGGCGTATACCCTGGACCTGAACACCTAATGTATGCCTCCTTAATGTGCTGCTTGGCGTGCTGGATGTGATTGTCTAGTGGCTGCTAAGCCCCTCTAACTTTGCTGGCTGGGCAATTATTACGACGGTTGCTCTTGGTTACTTCCCATAGTTGTCTATTTTTCGTCACTATGGACATGCCCTCACCTGGGAAAGTGGGGGTAAATCTTAACAAGGGGACACTGGACAATTACTTCAAGAAATCCATCTCTGAGGTTGAAAGAGAAGAATCCCTGGAAGAGAAAAGGATGGAGCGTCGTCGCTCCGTCGAGGGTCATAAGGCTAGATCCACCTTGGGTACATCCCTGCCCAATCGACTAACTAGTACAGAGTTGATCACTGAGGACCCCTTTACATCTCAGGGTGTCCCAGAACTCTTAAGAGATATCTCTCCTCCGCCACTTTCTCTTGTGGATCCCTTTAGTCCACCTCCTCCTGCCCCCCCTCCATCTTGTAACTCTGATGTAGCCTCGAATCCCCCGCTAGCTCACATCCCAATTGGAGTAATTAACCCCAAAAATCTGCAGAGGAAGGTTGTGGCCCAGATAAATCATGGTCCTCCGCCCAAAAAGAGAATGAGGAAGGGGGGCCCTATACAAAAAGGTAAAACTAGTCATACTGAATTTGGCAAGGGGAAGGGGGGGGTACAGCCTCTGTTTCTAAATCAACTGAAGGCACAAGACTTGATATTCCTGCAGTGACTATACAAGACACACCATCTCCCACAGTAGTTACTACCCCTCCAAATGCAAATTCTGAGGAGATTCTCCCGCTCGCCCCCACTCTGGAGTATCTTGGGCAAATGCTCAGGACGCTCACTTCCCCAATCATAGACAGATTACGGGCCATTGAAGAGCGGTTAGGGAATCTGGAGCAGACTATTCTTAATAAATTGGACAACCAGATGGCGGTCCCCATATCTAGTACAGTGTCAGCTTCAGCCAGTTCATCAAATAGTTTAAAACCCTCTGTACCCAAGAAGGCCCACCCAACTTCTACCAACCTAGCCAAGGCGGCTCACATAACCTCTATCACTACCGCAACGGCCTCTCTCCCCATGTCCAATCTCCCTACCAAAATAGTGGCAAATAATCTCTTGGGAACTTCAACTTCTAAAAATGATTTTAGACCTGTAGTGCACTCGAATGGTGCCATTCCCAAGGGCGGAAATAGCATGTTACCCAGACCAATTCAGTCGGTTGAAGTGAGGGAACCCCCTAGTATAGTACAAAAACGTAGGATCCCTCCGGTCGAACTGCCTCCGGAATCACTACCTTATGTAGTGGTGCTTACGGGTGTTCCCACCCTTGACCCTGATAAGCGAGAAGGCCCACAACAACTCAAAAATAAGACCATGTATTGGCTGTCTAAGAATAGACCACTCCCTGGGAATGTAAGTGGGGACATAGTGCACGTGCGCCGACTCTCCTGGTTGGGGGGGCGGGTGAAAGATATAGAAGGCGACCTGATTGTGATCAACTTTAGGGATCCAGAAGTTGTCAGGCACATTCTGAGCTGGATGCCAGGGAACCTAGGCAAATCCATCATGCCGTGTGATCTTACCTATTTCTACCCTAGAGCTCTAGTGGCCCCCCTGTCATGTCCATGGCCATCTATGTCCCTGACAGGTATCAATGGTCCAAAACAAACCAACCACTATCCTCCTTTGCACCCTGACCCCTTGATTCCAAAGAATCCTTATAGGTGGGAATTTGTCCCCCAGAGGGGCTATGGTTCCAACTATAGGAGTTTGGACCACTCCTCCCAAACGGGGGGGATGGACCACTTGCTTCCTTTCACACCCTTGGAAGTTAGCAACAGATTCGAAGCATTTTCTGGTTTGGATTTTTGCGACTGACTCGAGGGGTGCTCCCCTGGTTATTCTATTGCAGAGGGGGCCCAAAGTGAACACAATGGTAATTCTGTTGCTCAAGCTTTTAACCCCCCCCGACAACTGTGTGGCGATGTCTATGGCACAACCCAAACCCATCCAGCTGGAAGCAATCACAGTTTATCTCCCCCCCCCACGGATCTCCACCTCCCATGTATGCAGTGGTGGAGATACTTCTGAGGGGCAGGGCCCCACATTCCATACTAAGTCTAGAACCCTGAGGGTACTTTCATGGAATGTTGCAGGTATTTTTAACAAAATACAAACTGAAGAATGGGATTCCCTGATATCTAATAATGAGATTTGCCTCCTCCAAGAGACATGGGCGAGGGAACCGGTTCACAAGAATGGTTATGCTGTATTTGAAATTCCTGCTACTTGGAATGGAAGGGGGAGGCCCTCAGGTGGTCTGGCGGTGTGGATAGCATCTCACACTGGGTGCATAGCGGAAAGTATAGCCACGCTCTCCCAAGACATCCAGTGTGTTTTACTAACCTGGACGGGTGCCCCGAAGTTGGCAATAATAAATGTTTACTCCCGCCCAGTAGGGCCAACGGCGGAGTCTTCTACACTAGAAGACCTTGCGTCTTTTTTGAGCCAGCTGCCGTCAGACTATAAGGTGATTATGGGTGGCGATTTTAACTGCCATTTTGAACCCTTAGAGGGCTTGAGGGAAGGGGCCCTCACGGCAGAGGACGATTACTGGGGTATACCAGCATGCCAATCTCCCCATCCCAGATCCTGGTCTCCACTTGCGGTTCAAATCATGACACTAACTCTCAACTATGCGTTAAGAGCTTGTAATGGTCGCACACCCTCAGACACCCCCTCAAAATGCACATTTAATAGACCAAACCATGAGTCAAGACTGGACTACATTTTTGTCGATACCAGTCTGTGGCCAAAGGTTGAGGATTTTAATATAATTCCCCGCACTGATAGTGATCATAATGCCCTTTCACTCTCCCTGGCCTATCTTCCTGAGCCCACCGGACTCTCCTCCCCGGGGGAAGGAGATGAACGGGGAAACCTTGTATTAACCTCTAACAGGCGTAGGGTGAAATGGCAGAAATTCTCAAAGTCGGAAGAAAATATTGGGAACATTTACAACCTCGTCCTCCCAAGATTTGAGGCTTTGGATGAAGTGATCAGTTGCTCCAGTGCTCAGGACCTATTTAAAATCCTACCTTCCATACATGAAGACCTAGTGGGAGCTTTGGGAAGGTCCTATATCCAGAGGTACCTAAACCCAAGCATAAAACCAGAACCTCCACTTGGTACAACTCTGACTGCAGAAAGGCAAAATCTGATCTTATTGCTGCAGTCAAAGAGGGTGTCCCCCGTACCAGGGTGTCCGCTCTGCGACAACTGTACAAGGACATTATGGCTCGTGCGAGGTCCGACTGGGACTGGGATAGATGGCACGATCTTTCGGCAGCACTAATAGCTAAGGATACTAGAAGATTCTGGTCCATAGTCTCTACTGGCTCAGGGGAACCCAAAGCAGCAGTTGAACCCAATATAGCTGCACATATATGGGAAGACCATTTTGGGAAACTTTATGCAGATGAACTAGAAAACACTGATGTCACTATTGCAACACTTCTCTCCCTCCCAGGAGATACTTTGGAGTTCACGTTAGGGGAAGTGGTCAGTGCAATAGATGGCCTAGCAATGGGCAAGGCCCCCGGCCTTGATAAACTACCTGGTGACCTCTTCAGGTCCAATTCAGAGATCTGGGCGCCCTACCTTCTTATCCTTTTCAACTCAATAGCATGTGGAATGGCGATTCCCTGCACTTGGCTGGGGGCAGAGATAGTCCCCATATTCAAGAAGGGCTGTCCTCTGCTCCCATCCAACTACAGGCCGATCAGCCTGATAGATGTCCCCCAGAAGATTTATTCGCGACTCTTATTGGACCAACTCATGGACTGGATGGAGGAAAATGAAATTTTAAGTCCTCTCCAGGCTGGCTTCAGGAAAAATACGTCCACCATGGATCAAATCTTCCGCCTCGTCCTCCTTTATTGGAAAACGGTGACCATTGAGGGCGGGAGATTATACATGGTGTTCGTAGACCTGAGGTCAGCGTTCGACCTTGTACCACGGAAAAAACTCTGGGAGGTCCTGAGGGAGATGGGAGTTCCTACCAGTTTACTCCAGGCAATTATAAGACTCCATCAGGGTAATTTCGCCCAGGTGCGCTGTGGGCGGGGTGGTGCTTTGACACAAAGGTTCCCTGTTTCCCGGGGGGTCAGGCAGGGGTGCGTCCTTGCCCCAACCCTTTTTTGTCTATATGTGAACAGTGTCATCTCGCATTTAGCCAATGTTGGGGACAACGACGCCCCGGTCCTGGCAGGCAGGAGGGTACCGGCAATTATGTTTGCTGATGATACCCTCCTGCTTTCCAAAACGCCCATGGGAATTCAGAGAATTCTGGATGGCTTTGATCTCTTTTGCAGGCAGTATGGCCTCGAGATGAACGCCGGGAAGACCAAGTATATGATTTTTAACCCCTCCTCCACTACTAGACCTAACCCATCCCTAAATTCCACGGTCTTAGAGAGGGTAAAAACTTTTCAATACCTGGGCGTAACCCTCCAGGAGAATCTTTCATGGTGTCCACAGATTGCAAGTTCGCGAATAAGGCTCTCTCAACTGTCAGGGGCTATCCTGAAGATTACAAATACTTCAACATATAAACCCATAGCTCCTGCAGTTGAGATGTACAAAACTCAAGCAAAATCTGCTGCACTATATGGCAGCGAACTATGGGGACACCAAGCTGCAAATGAGATGGTACGTGTTGAGAATAATTTCATGAGGCGTCTTTTGGCCCTTCCAGCTGCAACTCCCTTGCTTCCCCTACGTCTTGATTTGGGCTTATCATCTATCAGGGAGGATGCAGAACGTAATCCTATAAGATTCTGGCACAGACTCTGGTCAACTAAGGAGCTTAGCCACTACAGGCGAGATCTCGTGCATGTTATGAATCTAAACCACAACGACAAGATCCCCTGGCTAACTTTTGTCAAAAAAGAATTGTTCCGGCTAGGCTTCAATGAACTGTGGCTGGCCCCCGAAATTGGCTGCAATAAGGTCCCCCGGAAAAGACTAGTGAAAGCCTACAAGCAACAAAATCTTGTATCCCAAATGACTGCACCTAGCATCGGCACCCTAACCCATTGTTTTACCCAATCCAAAAATACTTACAAATTTGAATCTTTTTTGGATTTTATTTACCCGGTTATAGCAAGGAAGCTTTTTATACAGTGGCGGTTCGGAACCCTACCCCTTAAATCCTTTACGAGTAAATGGACCAATGGAGGGGACAAACTATGCCCTGGCTGCAATTCTTGTGATGAGGAGGATATCCATGTCTTGTTTTTCTGTCCCACTTATAGGTCCCCAAGGAAGTATTGGTTGGTGCCTTTATGTAGAAACATGGCAATAAGAAATTGTTCAACATCGTATAGAATATTGAAATCTGATTCCTCCCCTCACATTGTTTTTGCAGTCTCAAAATATCTGTTCGCCATGTGGCGTATCAGGTCCAAGTTGATTAAGGTCATACCAACATAGGATGGTAGTTCCAGCCACTGTCTCAAAACAATTTTTAGCTCCTTACGTAAAGTTTTTACATTAATGTCTATCTTACCTCAATTGATATGAACTGTGATGTATTTTTCTTATTCATTTTACTTCATCTAATTTTAACTTCCAAGATTCGTATCGATTGGCATTTACATGCACTTAAATGTTGGTTTTAAAATGTTGTATGTTTTTTTCATGCATCTTTTATGGTCTTAATGGCCGAAATAAAGATTTTTTGGATTGGATTGGATTGGCATTGGTTGCCTGTGGGCAAGAGGATCCTGTTCAAGGCAATGTGCTTCTGCCATCGTATCCTAGCAAATAAAGGCCCAAGTTATCTACAAGACATGATTACACCCTACACCCCCAACAGAAGCCTAAGATCTGAAGGAAAGTCAATGGTAATAGTACCCAGATTTAGGAAGGCCAGGCTAGGAGGCCGTTCTTTCAAATGACTGGCAGCAAAACATTGGAATTCATTACCAATGGATTTCAGGAAAGAGCCATGTGAAGCTGCCTTTAGGAAAAGGCTGAAAACGTAGTTTTTTTCTCAACCTATAAACCTGAATAGACGCTGTAACATTATAGCTAGGGCTCTCCTTCCCATCTCGTGTCTTTTCTGAGTTTCTGCTCAGAACAGGGACGCACCGTAGAACAGGGACGCACCGTAGAACAGGGACGCACCGTAGAACAGGGACGCACCGTAGAACAGGGACGCACCGTAGAACAGGGACGCACCGTAGAACAGGGACGCACCGTAGAACAGGGACGCACCGTAGAACAGGGACGCACCGTAGAACAGGGACGCACCGTAGAACAGGGACGCACCGTAGAACAGGGACGCACCGTAGAACAGGGACGCACCGTAGAACAGGGACGCACCGTAGAACAGGGACGCACCGTAGAACAGGGACGCACCGTAGAACAGGGACGCACCGTAGAACAGGGACGATGACGATGACGATGAAGATGACGATGACGATGACGAACTAAGACGCAGGCCTGGAAGAGAGGCCGAACCAAGAAGCACGGCAGGAAGAGAGACCGGACAAAGAAGCAGGCCTGGAAGAGAGGCGGAACCAAGAAGCAGACCAGGAAGGGAGGCAGAAACAAGAAGCAGGGTAGGAAGAGAGGCGGCACCAAGAAGCAGGGCAGGAAGAGAGGCAGAACCAAGAAGCAGGCCTGGAAGTGAGGCAGAATCAAGAAGCAGGGCAGGAAGGGAGGCGGCACCAAGAAGCAGGCCAGGAAGGGAGGCGGCACCAAGAAGCAGGCCAGGAAGAGAGGCAGCACCAAGAAGCAGGCCAGGAAGAGAGGCGGCACCAAGAAGCAGGGCAGGAAGGAAGGTGGCACCAAGAAGCAGGCCAGGAAGAGAGGCAGAACCAAGAAGCAGGGCAGGAAGGAAGGTGTCACCAAGAAGCAGGCCAAGAAGAGAGGCAGAACCAAGAAGCAGGTCTGGAAGAGAGGCGCAAACTAGGTCCAAGCGTACTGGTGGTGTGGTCGCAGGGCAGATCCGAGAAGCAGGGATGTAGGAGATATGATAGGGTCCAGGCACACAGGAGGTAGACGTAACCAAAAAGCAGGCACGCGAGAGCAGCAAAACTAGGAATAAAAGTGGTACAGGGTCAGACACCAAAACATGTGAAGAGGAGCAACCGCTAACTGGGTGGGGCCCTGGGAAAGAACGCAGGGCAAACATACAATAATGTGAGTAGGCGAGCGCAGAAATCAGGAGCCTGACAGGAAGCCAAGGTAGAACCTGCAAGAATCTAGGTACGCTGGTACGTGCAAATGAACAAGGAAGGGACAGGCATAAGGGCAAGATGTTAGACTGGGCACTGTCAAAGGAGCAATGCGAACAGTACAAGAACGGGTCTTGGTGTCCTAGGAGTGAAGGAGGAAATCATTACAAGTCTGGCAATCAGAAGACAAACATCTGGCAAGCTACTCGACACACAATGTAACCATTCATTGAGAAGTCGTATACTGGCGTAAACAAGGCCCCAAGGGAGTCAGATCACCCCATAAGGTCTTACAAGCAATTTGGATACAATACATACATTTTAGGAATAGCAGAATCATTTAGGCATATTTCACAGGAGTAGTTTAATTAAAGAGACAACGATTAACAAAGAGGTTCAACAAACGAACACCGTTCAGAGTTCATCTATATTTCACTTCCGTAAACCGCATTACCAGAGCCGGACTTACTCCAAAGTATCCATCTGTGAAACGACCCTCAAGTGAGCGGACAGATCAACTTTGCGGGAATAACAGCATAAGGGAGGCAGTGAATACAAAATTCTTTTAGTTGTATCCACAGGGGCTGAACATAAATGAAGAAAAGTGGGAAAGCCGGCACTGAAACGAAGAATACAGTAGTTACAAGAACAGGTTCGAAGCGAGCTGGGTCAGTATTCACAAACCGAAACCAATCAGAAAGGTAGGATTCAAACCAACCCAGCGCGTCGTCAACAAGACTGGGACTTTTGTTGGGTGTAGAGCGCAGGATTTAATATTCCGTCATTGTAAAGACCAAAAATAAGCCTGAAATATTTAAAAACATTTTTACAGTGTCATCGACCACAGTCACCAGGGAAGTTTCGCTGCTCTGACCGAGGCGGAATGTTGATTGAGAGTCCCTTAGAAGTTGTTTATTTCCAAAATTGACCTCGTTGAGGGAAAACAGAGTTTTCCAACATTTTCATAATAAATTGTATTCCTCTGATAGGAAGAACTCTCTCGAGGTGGTGAGGAACAGATGTTTGACATCTGTAATTTCCATGGGATCAGTAACAGCACACTGTTCATGGGATGAGTTTATTAACTCTACCCAGGTTGGTATCCATGTTTTTTTAGCTATACCAGGAGCTCGGTCAGGATTAAAATGGACCCAGAATAGTGTTTACTTTCTTGGTGACAGATTTTTGAGATTTTAGTAGCAGAGGAGAAAAATACGTGTCTGATAGTTTCATTTGGTGCCCAAATAATAGGTAAATTTGTGATAAGTGTCTGTGATTTCTTGTTTAGTCACTTAAGTGCTCTACTCTTTAAACCTTTGTAAAGACTTTCTAGGTTTGTTTTTGCCTCCTCGATATGTTACTAAAATAGTTTGCTTTGGCTGCTAGAACATTTTTATATGTGTCTGCAAATTTGATTTCAATAAATGGCCTTTGAAGACAGATTCAGCCATTTCCTTAAAATATCCCAGAGGGCCTTTTCATCATTTGCATTAGCAGGGAACCAGCTTACATTTTATTTCTTTTCAATTTCAAAGGGGCTGCCTTGTCAAGGCAACTTGCCACAACTTTGTTTCACTTAGGAAGTATCAAAGGGGAGAGAACATCCGCGTCCCTGAGTTCAGAGGAGACGAGTCCACTGGTCAATGGTCAGTCCTCAACAACCAGAGTTAGATTTGGGGATGAGAAGCTCATGCAGCTTTGAATGAGTTGCTGATGGTCATGAGTGAGCGGTGTCAGTACACCCAGGCACTGTTGAAACCAATAGACCTACATTTTGCTCTGTGGAGTTTAGTTCTGTACTACGTATGTATGTGATACTTGTATAACGCAAACCTATCCAAAAAGGCAGCGGAACGTTGTACAGGGTCCAAGGAAGGCATCCAGTCAATGAGTGCCAGAAGAGGTAGTTGGTTTGTGGACCATTAAAGCATTGTGATATAGTGTTCTTTAAAGATGCAAGTCTTCAAGTCTTACCTGTATTGGAGCAGTGTTGGGGCGGTCCTGGTGGATACGGGATTGCTGTTCAATATCCTGAGTACATTTCTTTGAGTTTTTTTCCACTTCTTAGTCTGCAGCGAGAAGCTCCAGAGATGGTGAGCTTGTCAGCAAGATAAGTGGGGGTGGTGGCTGTGACAGCCACCATCTTGCTGGTCATGTGTTGGACCTAATTTTTTCTAACCTTGACCATCTAACATGCAACCTCCCAGAGCCTCTCATGTGGTCTGACCACTCAATGATCAGGTTCTCCATCAAACTGCCCTCCCCTAAGAGTTTGGATTTTTTTCTAGGAAAGAAACAAGTAGCGCACAGATCTTGGCGTAATCTTTTGGTTGAAGCCTTTGATGAGGCTTTTCAAATCGGAAATGGAAAAAAGGGATATGGAAAATGATATGACACTGGGGGTCTTTAATAATGTGTTTGTCACTGCTTTGGATGTGGCGATCCCCAATAAAAACCATGCCTCTATCCAATGCCGATCATCAGCCCCTTGGTATACCAAGGATCTAAGGATTGAAAAATCCAAATGTAAGAGATTGAAGAGAGACTGGCACGTCAGTAAAGAGTCATAAGACAGACTGCAGTACAAACAATCTCTGGCCATCTATTATTTGAATTTAAAATCAGCAAGACGTCTATTTATTATCAACCAAATTGACCGTGCCACTAATGCCCCAAAGGCCCTTTTTAATATAGTAAAATGATTTGTATCTCCTCAAGCCTGCAGACAATCTCCCATAGAAACCCAAAATTTTTGCAATCAGCTAGCAAGTTACTTTCAAGAAAAGATTAAAATCTACGCTAACTTTCCATCAAAAAATTTTCAAGACCCCGATGTCACTATCAGACCAGAGGACCTTGGAAAAATGGCAGGAAATACCTTAGACTGCTTTGAACTAATTACGCCCGAGGAAGCTTTGAAGGCACTTTCCTCAGTAAAATCTGATTCACCTATTGATCAATGTCCTCCTAAGACGATAGCTCTCTTAGCCACCAGTTGTGCGCCAGCTATTCTTAAAATGAATGATTCATCAATACAGTCTGGTATCATTCCAAGAATATGGAAGGAAGCATTCATGCGTCCAAAATTGAAGAAACCGACGGCAGATCCACGAGAACTCGGCATCTATCGCCCGATTTCTCAACTACCCCTGTTGGGCTAAACGAAATTCTTCACCCATCACAATCTGGTTTTCGGCGGGGTTACAGTACCGAGACTGCTATTTTAGCAGTAACATATTTGCTTAGGCAAGAGACAGATAAAGGGGGATAGGTTATATTGATACTATTAGATCTCTCTGCGGCATTTGATACCATTACACATGTAGTGCTTACGGAGAGACTACACTCATGTGTCATTCCAGGAACAGCCCTGAAATGGCTGCGAAACTTCAGGTCAGGCAGAACATGAACAATCATGCTAGGACCGTATATGTCAGAATCAATTAGCTTAGACAGAGGCGTACCCCAGGGCTCCTGCCTAAGCCCGACTTTATTTAACATATATATATGGCTCTGTTGGCAAGAATAGCAGAACAGCTAGGTTTTGAGATCATCTCGTATGCTGATGATACTCAGCTTATGTTCACTGTTGGCCCGGATATAGAAGCAGAGAAAGTACGGTTCGCCAGAGGAATGCTTGACATCTCCACCTGGATGACGCAGAACTGTCTCCAGTTGAATCCCGGCAAAACTGAGGTAATGCTAATAGGAAAAGCCACAGCTAGCTGGTCTGATGATTGGTGGCCCTCCTAACTGGGAGTAGCTCCTGTTCCAACAAAGGGTGTTAAAAATCTAGGTCTAAAACTAGACCAGTTTCTAACTATCAAAGATCACATTGCCGCCACTACCAGATCCTGCTATTGTAGTCTGTGTTTGTTTTGCAAAATACCTCCCTACATGCCCACAAACCATCGCAGAACCCTGGTCCAAGCTATGGTCATCAGCCGCCTGGACTACGGCAATGCCTTGTTGGCAGAAGTGGGAGAGACCCTTCTAAGCAAACTGCAAGTGATTCAGAATACCGCGGCCAGGATGGTACTGAATCGCCTAGTAGGCTCTTCCTCGGTTCCCCTATTGCGAGAGCTTCATTGGCTTTCGGTGAGACAGAGATCGTTTTTAAAGATCTGCTGTCTCACCTACAATGCGCTTAATGGAAGAAGCCCTCAATACCTCCAAAAGAGACTTGTCAAACATGTACCGAACAAAAACCTCAGGTCCAGGGCTCTTGGCCTTCTAAGAGTGCTGTGTATACGGTTGAGCCGCACTGGAGGAAAAGCATTCTTGTATCTGGCTCCAAGATATTTGTATGAGCTACCTGTTCCCCTCCGAAAAATCTCTATTTACAGCACTTTCAGGAAACATCTAAAAGTGTTTCTATTTTAATTTTACTCGCGACTTCTAGTCTCAGGTAAAAGTTTCTAGTCAAGCGCTGAGATGTCCCCGGGTGATTCGCACGCTATAGAAATAAGAATAACATATAACATGCAGCTAGTTTTGAAGAAGGGGTGGGCCAGCAAGAGGAGCTAATGGAGTTCCATCAAGATTGGGGTGATGCGATTGTATTTCTTCAGGCCCTGGATGAGACATGCTGCAGCGTATAGGATGCCCTGAAGGGGTGCCAGTGTGAAGGCCATGCAGCAGGGCATAACCACCATCTATATGCAAGAGTACGAGGGCATCAGCAGCATCCATATAGTCGCTTTCTGGAAGAATACGCCAGTCCCAGGCAGGTTTGTGCTTTTTGACAATGTGTGGGGTCAGGGTAAGGGCTGCGGGACAGTGCAGAGACACAGTGGACACATGTGTTCCTTCAGGGTAAAGGCTATGGGCTAGTGACATACATGCTCGGTCAGGGCTATGGGCTAGTGACATACGTGCTCGGTCAGGGTCAGGGCTATGGGCTAGTGACATACGTGCTCGGTCAGGGCTATGGGCTAGTGACATACGTGCTCGGTCAGGGTCAGGGCTATGGGCTAGTGACATACGTGCTCGGTCAGGGTCAGGGCTATGGGCTAGTGCAGTGTCACAGAGGACATATTTTCCTTTACCATTAGGAACATCCAATGTGTACATTTTCCGCAAGATTTTGATGCAGATTATGTTATGTCTATCAGTCCACCTCACACATTTGTGACCATATTTGAATAGCCTAGTGTGGTTTAGGCTTTGGTACTCTCAGGTATGGGCTTACCAGACACATCAGTCCCACCAGGTCTGCTGTATGTGAAGCATTAGCAGGCCAGCTTGAGTTTTAGCCATAAGGTTAGAAGTTAGGGCTTGAGGACATGTCTGTGTGGTCTTGGGGTTGTTTGCTAACTCACAAGAGTTGTGAGTTAATGTTGCAGAGTCCAGAAGACTTTTCGTCATTTCTGTGCCTTCAGTTCAGGTGAGCGCGGCCTGTTGGTGTTTATACGGATACGAGCCATGCTTGCAGGCACACAGTTCATACTCCCAGGCTCAAGATGCTCAGATAACTTACGGAATGATCCACCAGCTGGTTCAAGTGATGGTCTGACTTTTCGCTCCATGGAAGCAGTTATAAGAAGTTATTTCCTTTAAGGTGCGATCTGTACTGAGGATTAGTGATGGATGTGGGGGACCCAGGGCGACCCCAATGTCTGTGAACCACAGGGCGTCCTCGTGCACAGGTGGTAGACCGAGGTCGAGCCGATCCAAGACTGACAGACACTACCCGTGTCCGAGCTGAATGGAGGGCCACAGCCCAGGTCTCCGGGAGCAAGCCGCGCTCATCCCAGAGGCGCCTGCAGAAGGCTGTGCCCCCTGATTCATGCCCAGAGCCCGTTCTCTGCCAGCAAGTGGCAATTGGCATGGGGAGATGTGAAAGACATCGACAGGAGAGGAGGGAATGGGGGGGCAGGTAAGGGGGGTAACACACGGACAAGGAGCGGGGCTCTCCTGCCACCACGTGGCCTCTTTAAAAGGACCCACCACAGAAGCAGCTGTCTGGCCGCCACGGGCGCAGGAGGCGGTAGTGGCGATACTGATCGTGCCCGGCGCGTGCCAAGGATCACTGTCAGGCACTATCAGCCGGAAGCAGCCGTGCCTCGTGCCCTGGGAGTGCCCAAGAGCTGCCATGGCGGCCGCAGAGGCTCCTGGCGCACGGTGGCCTCAAGGCCTGCCTCCGAATCCTGCTCACTGGACTTTCATCCTCCTTCGACCCAGATCTTCACTCCCCACAGATGCAACACGCTTCCCAGAATCCACTCTGGTCATCTGCCCTGAAAACCTCCCTCGCCCTCCATAAAGGCGTCCCCTCCCTTGATTTCAGTAGATCGCCCACTCGATCACACCCTCCTTGCAGACTCGAACGGTGGGCAGGGATGCCAGGGGGCTTGCTTGCTCTCAGGGCACTCACCCACCCACTGTCGCCTCACCCTGCTCGGTAACCCACGCAGCTGGGGTGGGCGAGACCTTGAGGCCACAGATGCGAGAGTGTATTCCTCCCATGGTGCACAGGGGCGTGGGGTCAGTCAGGGGGCTGGAAACCGAATCTCACCACAAAAGAATCAGAGGAGGCTGGAAACCTGCTCCCAAACTGCAGGCTCCGAGAGGAGGCTGGAAACCTGCTCCCAAACTGCAGGCTCAGAGAGAAGGGTGGAAACCTGCTCCCAAACTGCAGGCTCAGAGAGAAGGGTGGAAACCTGCTCCCAAACTGCAGGCTCAGAGAGGAGGCTGGAAACCTGCTCTCAAACTGCAGGCTCAGAGCAGAGGCTGGAAACCTGCTCTCAAACTGCAGGCTCCGAGAGGAGGCTGGAGACCTGCTCCCAAACTGCAGGCTCAGAGAGGAGGGTGGAAACCTGCTCCCAAACTGCAGGCTCAGAGAGGAGGGTGGAAACCTGCTCCCAAACTGCAGGCTCAGAGCAGAGGCTGGAAACCTGCTCTCAAACTGCAGGCTCCGAGAGGAGGCTGGAGACCTGCTCCCAAACTGCAGGCTCAGAGAGGAGGGTGGAAACCTGCTCCCAAACTGCAGGCTCAGAGAGGAGGCTGGAGACCTGCTCCCAAACTGCAGGCTCAGAGAGGAGGGTGGAAACCTGCTCCCAAACTGCAGGCACAGAGAGGAGGCTGGAAACCTGCTCTCAAACTGCAGGCTCCGAGAGGAGGCTGGAGACCTGCTCCCAAACTGCAGGCTCAGAGAGGAGGGTGGAAACCTGCTCCCAAACTGCAGGCTCAGAGAGGAGGCTGGAAACCTGCTCTCAAACTGCAGGCTCAGAGCAGAGGCTGGAAACCTGCTCTCAAACTGCAGGCTCCGAGAGGAGGCTGGAGACCTGCTCCCAAACTGCAGGCTCAGAGAGGAGGCTGGAAACCTGCTCCCAAACTGCAGGCTCAGAGAGGAGGCTGGAAACCTGCTCCCAAACTGCAGGCTCAGAGCAGAGGCTGGAAACCTGCTCTCAAACTGCAGGCTCCGAGAGGAGGCTGGAGACCTGCTCCCAAACTGCAGGCTCAGAGAGGAGGGTGGAAACCTGCTCCCAAACTGCAGGCTCTGAGAGGAGGCTGGAGACCTGCTCCCAAACTGCAGGCTCAGAGAGGAGGCTGGAAACCTGCTCCCAAACTGCGAGCTCAGAGGAGGCTGGGAAACCTGCTCCCAAACTGCAGGCTCAGAGAGGAGGCTGGAGACCTGCTCCCAAACTGCAGGCTCAGAGAGGAGGCTGGAAACCTGCTCCCAAACTGCAAGCTCAGAGGAGCCTGGGAAACCTGCTCCCAAACTGCAGGCTCAGAGAGGAGGCTGGAGACCTGCTCCCAAACTGCAGGCTCAGAGAGGAGGCTGGAAACCTGCTCCCAAACTGCGAGCTCAGAGGAGGCTGGGAAACCTGCTCCCAAACTGCAGGCTCAGAGAGGAGGGTGGAAACCTGCTCCCAAACTGCAGGCTCAGAGAGAAGGGTGGAAACCTGCTCCCAAACTGCAGGCTCAGAGAGGAGGCTGGAAACCTGCTCTCAAACTGCAGGCTCAGAGCAGAGGCTGGAAACCTGCTCTCAAACTGCAGGCTCCGAGAGGAGGCTGGAGACCTGCTCCCAAACTGCAGGCTCAGAGCAGAGGCTGGAAACCTGCTCTCAAACTGCAGGCTCCGAGAGGAGGCTGGAGACCTGCTCCCAAACTGCAGGCTCAGAGAGGAGGCTGGAAACCTGCTCCCAAACTGCAGGCTCAGAGAGGAGGCTGGAAACCTGCTCCCAAACTGCAAGCTCAGAGGAGCCTGGGAAACCTGCTCCCAAACTGCAGGCTCAGAGAGGAGGCTGGAGACCTGCTCCCAAACTGCAGGCTCAGAGAGGAGGCTGGAAACCTGCTCCCAAACTGCGAGCTCAGAGGAGGCTGGGAAACCTGCTCCCAAACTGCAGGCTCAGAGAGGAGGCTGGAGACCTGCTCCCAAACTGCAGGCTCAGAGAGGAGGGTGGAAACCTGCTCCCAAACTGCAGGCTCAGAGAGGAGGCTGGAAACCTGCTCCCAAACTGCAAGCTCAGAGGAGCCTGGGAAACCTGCTCCCAAACTGCAGGCTCAGAGAGGAGGCTGGAGACCTGCTCCCAAACTGCAGGCTCAGAGAGGAGGCTGGAAACCTGCTCCCAAACTGCGAGCTCAGAGGAGGCTGGGAAACCTGCTCCCAAACTGCAGGCTCAGAGAGGAGGCTGGGAAACCTGCTCCCAAACTGCAGGCTCAGAGAGGAGGCTGGAGACCTGCTCCCAAACTGCAGGCTCAGAGAGGAGGGCGGAAACCTGCTCCCAAACTGCAGGCTCAGAGAGGAGGCTGGAAACCTGCTCCCAAACTGCAAGCTCAGAGGAGGCTGGGAAACCTGCTCCCAAACTGCAGGCACAGAGAGGAGGCTGGAAACCTGCTCCCAAACTGCAGGCTCAGAGAGGAGGGTGGAAACCTGCTCCCAAACTGCAGACTCAGAGAGGAGGCTGGAAATCTGCTCCCAAACTGCAAGCTCAGAGGAGGCTGGGAAACCTGCTCCCAAACTGCAGGCACAGAGAGGAGGCTGGAAACCTGCTCCCAAACTGCAGTCTCAGAGTGGAGGCTGGAAACCTGCTCCCAAACTGCAGGCTCAGAGAGGAGGCTGGAAACCTGCTCCCAAACTGCAGGCTCAGAGAGGAGGCTGGAAACCTGCTCCCAAACTGCAGGCTCAGAGAGGAGGCTGGAAACCTGCTCCCAAACTGCAGGCTCAGAGAGGAGGCTGGAAACCTGCTCCCAAACTGCAAGCTCAGAGGAGGCTGGGAAACCTGCTCCCAAACTGCAGGCACAGAGAGGAGGCTGGAAACCTGCTCCCAAACTGCAGGCACAGAGAGGAGGCTGGAAACCTGCTCCCAAACTGCAAGCTCAGAGGAGGCTGGGAAACCTGCTCCCAAACTGCAGGCTCAGAGAGGAGGCTGGAGACCTGCTCCCAAACTGCAGGCTCAGAGAGGAGGGTGGAAACCTGCTCCCAAACTGCAGGCTCATAGAGGAGGCTGGAAACCTGCTCCCAAACTGCAAGCTCAGAGGAGGCTGGGAAACCTGCTCCCAAACTGCAGGCACAGAGAGGAGGCTGGAAACCTGCTCCCAAACTGCAGGCACAGAGAGGAGGCTGGAAACCTGCTCCCAAACTGCAGGCACAGAGAGGAGGCTGGAAACCTGCTCCCAAACTGCAGGCTCAGAGAGGAGGCTGGAAATCTGCTCCCAAACTGCAAGCTCAGAGGAGGCTGGGAAACCTGCTCCCAAAATGCAGGCACAGAGAGGAGGCTGGAAACCTGCTCCCAAACTGCAAGCTCAGAGGAGCCTGGGAAACCTGCTCCCAAACTGCAGGCTCAGAGAGGAGGCTGGAGACCTGCTCCCAAACTGCAGGCTCAGAGAGGAGGCTGGAAACCTGCTCCCAAACTGCGAGCTCAGAGGAGGCTGGGAAACCTGCTCCCAAACTGCAGGCTCAGAGAGGAGACTGGAGACCTGCTCCCAAACTGCAGGCTCAGAGAGGAGGGTGGAAACCTGCTCCCAAACTGCAGGCTCAGAGAGGAGGCTGGAAACCTGCTCCCAAACTGCAGGCTCAGAGAGGAGGCTGGAAACCTGCTCCCAAACTGCAGGCTCAGAGTGGAGGCTGGAAACCTGCTCCCAAACTGCAGGCTCGGAGAGAAGGGTGGAAACCTGCTCCCAAACTGCAGGCTCAGAGAGGAGGCTGGAAACCTGCTCCCAAACTGCAGGCTCAGAGTGGAGGCTGGAAACCTGCTCCCAAACTGCAAGCTCAGAGGAGGCTGGAAACCTGCTCCCAAACTGCAGGCACAGAGAGGAGGCTGGAAACCAGCTCCCAAACTGCAGGCTCAGAGTGGAGGCTGGAAACCTGCTCCCAAACTGCAGGCTCGGAGAGAAGGGTGGAAACCTGCTCCCAAACTGCAGGCTCAGAGAGGAGGCTGGAAACCTGCTCCCAAACTGCAGGCTCAGAGTGGAGGCTGGAAACCTGCTCCCAAACTGCAGGCTCAGAGAGGAGGCTGGAAACCTGCTCCCAAACTGCAGGCTCAGAGAGGAGGCTGGAAACCTGCTCCCAAACTGCAGGCTCAGAGTGGAGGCTGGAAACCTGCTCCCAAACTGCAGGCTCAGAGTGGAGGCTGGAAACCTGCTCCCAAACTGCAGGCTCAGAGAGAAGGGTGGAAACCTGCCTCTAAACTGCAGGCTCAGAGAGAAGGGTGGAAACCTGCTCCCAAACTGCAGGCTCAGAGAGAAGGGTGGAAACCTGCTCCCAAACTGCAGGCTGAGAGAGAAGAGTGGAAACCTGCTCCCAAACTGCAGGCTCAGAGAGGAGGCTGGAAACCTGCTCCCAAACTGCAGGCTCAGAGAGAAGGGTGGAAACCTGCTCCCAAACTGCAGGCTCAGAGAGGAGGGTGGAAACCTGCTCTCAAACTGCAGGCTCAGAGAGAAGGAGTAGTTTCTGTCCTGTAACTCCAGTTCTGTAGTAGGGGTATCTCTGTTATAGTCATAATCTAGTGAATAGTCCCGCCCATGTGCGAGGACCCCGGCAATCAAATATAATCTCTTAAATTGTCAAAAAATTGCAGAACTGCAAAAACACTTAAGAGAGAATTTAAAGACAAATAATGCAGCCTATATCCACAGGCTACACTGTCCAGTACTTCAACTAGAAATTCCACCAAAAATCCACAAACAGCAAAGCCTGTCCAGATTTCCCTTGCTTTAACAGCAAAACCCCTCTGGAATGATAGAGAGGAAGGCATGGACAGACAAGCCCCATAGGCTGCCATTATGTGGCTTAAATAGGATACTGTGCCTTTAAGAGAACTTTCCAGAACTTCTCCCAGTATCCCAGAATGCATAGCATGTCCCGCTCACATTCAGTTCTTTTTGAAGGCGTAACACGCCAGACCTGTCGCATTCCTTAAATGAACATCTCTCTCCACCGGGGAGGCGGGAGGGCGCTTATGACTATAACAGAGATACCCCTACTACAGAACTGGAGTTACAGGACAGAAACTACTCCTTCTGTAGTAGGGGATCTCTGTGTATAGTCATAATCTAGTGAATAGAATGGCAAGCCCATCCCCACACCAAAGCGGCGGTGGAGAAACGAGAAATAACACCACTACTGTGCGAACAGATTTCGCAGCGAAGCCTGCCCAACCTGAGCGTCTGCCCTGGCATCAGTGTCCAGGCAGTAATGCTTAGCAAAGGTATGGACCGACTTCCAAGTGGCCGCCTTGCAGATTTCTGCAATCGGAACATTACGGAGCAATGCTGTCATGGCAGCTTTGCCCCTGGTGGAATGAGCCTTAGGCTTACCTCCTAAGGTCTTATTAGCTTTTTGGTAACACAACTGTATGCAGGACACAATCCACCGAGAGATAGACTGCTTAGAGGTCGCAAGACCCGTCCTGACTGATCCATAATTGATAAACAATTGGTCAGACCTACGAATATCTCTGGTCTTATCCAGATACAATTTCAACACCCTCCTAACATCCAGGGAATGTAACGACCTTTCCGCCAGAGATGAAGTATTCTGAAAAAACGTAGGCAAAGTTATGGTCTGGTTGACATGAAAATCAGAAATAACCTTGGGAAGAAATTTAGGGTGAGTACGCATAACAACCTTAGCAGCATGAAATACAGTATAAGGTTCTTGGCAACACAGCGCCTGAATTTCACTCACCCTGCGGGCCGATGTAATGGCCACGAGGAACGCCGCCTTCCAGGACAGGTGCTGCAACGAAGCCTTATGAATAGGTTCAAAAGGTTCCTTCATCAACCTGGACAGAACCACATTCAATTCCCATGAAGGCGAAGGAAGCCTGACAGGAGGGAACACTTTCTTCAAGCCTTCCAAAAAATCTTTGATCACAGGGATCTGGAAGAAGGAAGTCTGCGAAGGGCATTTCCTGTAGGCAGTCAAAGCAGCAAGATGAACCTTAATAGAATGGACATTAAGGCCAGACTGCGCCAACTGTAGAAGATAAGGAAGGATGACATCTTCCTTACAAGTCGTCGGATCATAGTTCTTAGACTTGCACCAGATACAAAATCTCTCCCACTTGAAAGCATAGGAAGTCCTAGTGGAAGGTCTCTTAGACTCCTTCAGTATGTCCATACAATCTGCAGGGAGATTCAAATGACCATATTGCACTAACTCAGGAGCCATGCTGCCAAACTCAAAGACGAGAGGTTGGGGTGCAACATCAGCCCCCTGAACTTCGTGAGAAGGTCCGGCCTGCACGGCAGCCGAATGAAAGGAAGGAGAGACCGATGAAGCAGGTCCGTGAACCACCACTGTCTGGGCCATTTCGGGGCAATCAGTATCATCCGCGCCCTGGACTGGGACAGCTTGATGAGAACCGTCGGAATCAGGGGAATGGGTGGAAAAGCATACAGAAAGCTGTTCGACCAGTTGATCCATAACGCGTTCCCCAGCGTCCCCGGCTGGTAGTACCTGGAGGCGAAGCCTCGGCATTTGCTGTTTTCGGTGGGGGCGAATAGATCTACGTCTGGAGTCCCCCACCTTGCGAAGACTTCTCCTAGTACTTCGTCATTTATGACCCATTCGTGGTTTTCCTGAATCAGTCTGCTCAGTGCGTCTGCCTGAACATTCTGCTCACCTGGCAGATGGGTAGCCATTATCATCAGTCCTCGAGCCAGAAGCCAGCGCCAGATCGCCTGCGCCTCCTGCGACAGGGTGCGTGACCTCTAGCCTCCCTGCTTGTTGAGGTAATACATTGTGGTCGTATTGTCCGTTTGCACAAGTAGAGAGTCGGTCTGGAAGGACGGGTGAAAGGCCTTCAGTGCCAAGTGAACAGCTCTGAGTTCCAGGAAATTGATGTGGTACGTGGACTCCGTCGGGGACCACGTCCCTTGAATCAGTAGGTCTCCGGAATGCGCTCCCCAGCCCTGGAGAGAAGCATCCGTCACGATAACCTGAGTGGGAATGTCCTTGTGGAAGGGAACCCCTCTGAGGAGATTCTCCGCTAAACACCACTACTTCAGAGACTGAAGAGCATGCAGAGATAGACGTATCTTGTCGTCCCAAGATCCTCTCCTCTGATCCCACTGATCCTCCAAGCACTCCTGCAACGGTCTCATGTGCAGCTGTGCATGTGGCGTCAGGAAGATACAAGAGGCCATCGATCCTAGTATAGAAGACACCGTCCTCACTGTCGTGGATGGAGCGGTCATGAGAGCCCGAGCCTTCCGAAGCAGTGATAATCGTCGCTCCTCCGAAGGAGACACGCTTGCTGACAGCGTATCGATGGAGGCTCCCAAGTACTGAATGCACTGGAGTCGGAACCGACTTGGACATGTTGATGTGCAACCCCAGCTTGTTCAAGAGAACGCACATCTTCTGGAAGTGCGCTTGCGCTTCCGTGAAGGAGGAGGCCTTGATCAACCAGTCGTCCAGGTATGGGTAGACAAACACCTTGTTCCTCCGTAGGTGTGCGGCTACCACCGCCATGCACTTTGAGAATGTCCTCGGCGCAGACTTCAGTCCGAATGGCAGTACTGTGTATTGATAGTGATTGGCGCCGGGGGGACCGCAGGAACTTCCTGTGTTTGTGTGCAATGGGCACATGGAAGTAAGCATCCTGGAGGTCTATGGCACACAGCCAGTCTCCCCGTTGCAGCTGAGGATAAATCTGATGCAACGACAGCATGCAAAACTTTTCTCTGCGAATCCACTTGTTTGCTTGTCGCAAATCCAGAATGGGCCTGAACTCGTTCTTGTCCTTTTTTCGAACCAGAAAGAACCGGGAGTACAGACCTCTTCCTCTTTGAGACAGAGGTACGACTTCTATCGCCCTTTTCCTTAACAGGATATCGAGCTCGCGCAGCTGATACTGCGAGCCGACCGGAGGAATCGATGGAGGATGGCTGGTGAACCGAAGACTGTATTCATTGCAAACAATATTCAGCACCCACTTGTCCTGAGTAATTTTTCTCCACTCTGCCAGAAAAGATTGAATGCTTCCCCCCACCGGAGCGGGTAACAGTTGTCGGGAAGTAAGTGCTCAGGGCCTAGACCCGGCCTGGCCCTTAGTCGCTGGTGCCGACTGATGGCCGCCTCTGCCCCTCTGGCGTTTCTGGAATGGTCTTCTGAACTGCTGCTGTTGTTGTTGCTGCTGTTGTTGTCCAGAAGACTGGCCACACCCTCTGCCTTGACCACCGAACCGGCGTTGGAACGGACGGTACGTCTTCTTGGTCTCCTTGGGCTTCTCCAAACCCACCGCTGTGAGCGTTTCAGCTTCCGCCTTCATGCAGGCCATTTCATCATCAGCGTGCTTCCCGAACAGGGTTTTGCTAGAGAATGGCAGATTGGCAACCCTCTGCTGAACGTCCGGTTTCAGAGACGTAAGGCGGAGCCATGCATGTCGTCGCTGGTTTATTCCGTGGCAGAAACCATGCGCCGCCAGTAGAGAAGAGTCGGCTGCAGCGCTGATGACTTGATTCGCCACCAACATTCCTTCGTTTAGCACCTCTTGGAAGTCTTCCCGCTTGTCCCGCGGAAGGAGCTCCACAAATTGTTGAAGGGATTCCCAGAGGGCTCTGTCATACCGACCCAACAAGGCAGTGGCACTAGCTGCCTTCATTGAGGTCGCCGAGGTCCCACAAACTCTTCTCCCAGATGAATCCAACCACCTAGATTCCTTATCTGGCGGAACTGTGGAGGAAGGCGTGGTGGCATGCTGTTTGCGCCCCGCCGTCACAATCACCGAGTCTGGAGGGGGCTCCAGCTTTAGAAAGGCCGGGTCCGAGTCCGGAGCCCGGTACTTCTTCTGCAGTCTGGAAGGTGCCGCCTTAGTCACCGCTGGAGTGAGGAAAAGATCCAGGGCCGGTTCTTCCAGGCCCGGCACCAGTGGTAGTAACGGCCGAGACAAATGCTTCTGATGGAGCGTCTCGAAGATGACCGATGTCTTTGGAGTGGGCACCGTCAAAGTAATGCCCAATTTCGCCGCACCCCGTAACAGCACGTCCTGGAAGGACACCAGATCGTCGATCGGTGAAACCCTCGTGTCCGGCGAATCCGACAAGGTCGGGGACTAGTCTCTGGTCCCAGACGACCGGGTCCGTGAACGAGACCTGTGTCTCCTGTGGCGCCGTCTAGATCGTGTGGAAGACCTGTGACGCGAACGTTCCCTTCTCCTGGAGCGGGAGCGCGACCTCCCAGCACGTGGGCGCTCCACCGGTTTCCGTGGAGGCGTCTTCCGTGGCCTATCCTGGGGCTTCGGAGTAGGCGTACCATTAGGAGGTGTCGGAAGCAGAGACAGCGACACCGACCTCGGTGGCCTATGAGGAGGGACCGGCGGCGGAGGCTGCCCCGCAGGAGGCGGCGGAGGAAGGGAGGGGAGCGGCGGATTAGCCGGAGGAGCCTCCTTCGGTAGAGGCGGAGGGGTCGCAGGCCTTGGCGGTGTATATACCACCGAGTACACCGTGCCCGTTGACTTCGAGGGAGGGGCCTGTGATCCAGACCCTCCAGAGCGTGAGCGATGCCTCCGACGACCTTCACCAGATCCAGTGTGACTTTTGGCGCCAGAATCCCTCCTGCGCCTCTTAGAGGAGGTTGAGATCCTCGGTGACGCTGATCTCTTCCTGCTCGACGTCGAGCGTCGTTTTTCAGGCATGGAACGGCGATCCCTCGACTCTGGCGTCGAACGCCGTCTCCTCGACGTCGAGTGTTTCTTCCTCGACGACGATAGTCGCCCCCTCGACGACGAGCAGTCAGACCTCGACGGCGAGCGTCGACTCTTCCTCCTCGATGACCGTTTCCTCACGGTCCTCGACGCCGAGGATCCCCTCGACGTCGAACTGGTCGACGGCGACCGGCGGTGTTGCTTCGACGGCGAGCAACGGTGCCTTCGTCGACGGCGATGCCTCTACTTCGACGACGTCGGCGGTAACCTCAACGGCGGCCTAGCCAGGCCTCTCGACGTCGATCTTCCACGCTGTCTCGACCCGGAGCCCCGGGGAGAAGGGGAACACACCGTCGTCATCCCTCTCGACGTCGTCGTCGATGCTATCGACGTCGACGGAGACCGGGACCTTTTGCTGGTCTTCCTGCCTCTGGGGAGCCCCCCAGAGGCCTCAGCAGGGGCAGAGGGAGCCTTCCCAGCCTGCCCAGACCCACCTGCAGCCGCCTCTCTTCCAGGCCTTGAAGCCTAATTTTCAGCCTTTCCCTCAGGGTCCTTTTAGAAAAGGTCCGGCAGATGTCACAATCTTCAAGGACATGTTCTTCAGGGAGGCAAAGAATGCAGACGTCGTGTGGATCAGTCTTGGCCTTCTTCCTTCCACATGCTGGGCACTTGTCGAATAAAGCAGGCATTTTAGATCCCTAAAAGCCTGAACAAACACACAGAATTGAAAAGGAAACACTAAGAATCAAATGAGAACACTTTTAAATCCAAAAAGTGTAAAAACCTCCAATAAACCCTTGAAAAAGGGAGAGCTCAATGCACAGGGTCCTGTAAGCAGGAGCCGGAAAAAAGAACTGAAAGTGAGAGGGACATGCTATGCATTCTGGGATACTGGGAGAAGTTCTGGAAAGTTCTCTTAAAGGCACAGTATCCTATTTAAGCCACATAATGGCAGTCTTTGGGGCTTGTCTGTCCATGCCTTCCTCTCTATCATTCCAGAAGGGTTTTGCTGTTAAAGCAAGGGAAATCTGGACAGGCTCTGCTGTTTGTGGATTTTTGGTGGAATTTCTAGTTGAAGTACTGGACAGTGTAGCCTGTGGATATAGGCTGCATTATTTGTCTTTAAATTCTCTCTTAAGTGTCTTTGCAGTTCTGCAATTTTTTGACAATTTAAGAGATTATTTTTGATTGCCGGGGTCCTCGCACATGGGCGGGACTATTCACTAGATTATGACTATACACAGAGATCCCCTACTACAGAAGGGTGGAAACCTGTTCCCAAACTGCAGGCTCAGAGAGGAGGCTGGAAACCTGCTCCCAAACTGCAGGCTCAGAGAGAAGGGTGGAAACCTTCTCCCAAGCTGCAGGCTCAGAGAGGAGGGTGGAAACCTGCTCCCAAACTGCAGGCTCAGAGGGGAGGCTGGAAACCTGCTCTCCAACAGCAGGCTCAAAGAGGAGGCTGGAAACCTGCCCCCAAACTGCAGGCTCAGAGAGGAGGCTGGAAACCTGCTCCAAAACAGCAGGCCCAGAGAGAAGGCTGGAAACCTGCTCCCAAACAGCAGGCCCAGAGAGGAGGCTGGAAACCTGCTCCCAAACTGCAGGCTCAGAGATTAGGCTGGAAACCTGCTCCAAAACAGCAGGCCCAAAGAGGAGGCTGGAAACCTGCTCCCAAACTGCAGGCTCAGAGAGGAGGGTGGGAACCTGCTCCCAAACTGCAGGCTCAGAGAGGAGGCTGGAAACCTGCTCCAAAACAGCAGGTCCAGAGAAGAGGCCGGTAACCTGCTCCGAAACAGCAGGCCCAGAGAGAAGGCCGGTAAACTGCTCCCAAACTGCAGGCTCAGAGAGGAGGCTGGAAACCTGCTCCCAAACAGCAGGCTCAGAGAGGAGGCTGGAAACCTGCTCCCAAACTGCAGGCTCAGAGAGGAGGCTGGAAACCTGCTCCCAAACTGCAGGCTCAGAGAGAAGGGTGGAAACCTGCTCCCAAACTGCAGGCTCAGAGAGGAGGGTGGAAACCTGCTCCCAAACTGCAGGCTCAGAGAGGAGGGTGGAAACCTGCTCCCAAAGTGCAGGCTCAGAGAGGAGGGTAGAAACCTGCCCCAAAACAGCAGGCCCAGAGAGAAGGGTGGAAACCTGCTCCCAAACTGCAGGCTCAGAGAGGAGGCTGGAAACCTGCTCCCAAACTGTAGGCTCAGAGAGGAGGCCGGTAACCTGCTCGCAGACACTGCAGCACTACTGGATCAGAGTACACTCGCACTGCAGGATCAGAGAGCAGGCTGAAAATCTCCTCACACGCTGCAGTATCTGAAAGGAGACTGGAAATTACTCATGTGGCTAAATCAGATACTTCTAATCTGATCATAGCCACTGCAGGACCAGAGAGAAGCCTGGAAATCTGCTCACAGCCACTGCAGGACCAGAGAGAAGCCTGGAAATCTGCTCACACTGAAGGACCAGAGAACAGGCTGGAAATCTGCTCACAGCCACTGAAGGACCAGAAAGAAGCCTGGAAATCTGCTCACAGCCACTGCAGGACCAGAGAGAAGGCTGCGGAATCCGATCACAGCCACTACAGTACCAGAGAGAAGCCTGGCAATCTGACCACAGCCACTGCAGGACCAGAGAGAGGCCTGGAAATCTGACCACAGCCACTGCAGGACCAGAGAGAGAAGCCTGGACATCTGATCACAGCCACTGCAGGACCAGAGAGAAGCCTGGAAATCGGATCACAGCCACTGCAGGACCAGAGAGAAGCCTGGACATCTGATCACAGCCACTACGGGACCAGAGAGAAGCCTGGAAATCTGCTCACAGCCACTGAAGGACCAGAGAGAAGCCTAGAAATCTGCTCACAGCCACTGCAGGACCAGAGAGAAGCCTGGAAATCTGCTCACACTGAAGGACCAGAGAACAGGCTGGAAATATGCTCACATCCACTGAAGGACCAGAGAGAAGCCTGGAAATCTGCTCACAGCCACTGCAGGACCAGAGAGAAGCCTGGAAATCTGCTCACAGCCACTGCAGGACCAGAGAGAAGCCTGGAAATCTGATCACAGCCACTGCAGGACCAGAGAGAAGCCTAGAAATCTGATCACAGCCACTGCAGGACCAGAGAGAAGCCTAGAAATCTGATCACAGCCACTGCAGGACCAGAGCGAATCTAGGAAATCTGTTCACAGCCTCTGCAGGACAAGAGAAAAGGCTGGGAATCTGATCACAACCCCTGCAGCACCAGAGAGACGGCTGGAAATTTCATCACAGCCACTCCAGGGCCAGAAGGAAGGCTGGAAATATGACCACAGCCACTGCAGGACCAGAGAGAAGCCTGGAAATCCGACCACAGCCACTGCAGGACCAGAGAGAAGCCTGGAAATCTGATCACAGCCACTGCAGGAGCAGAGAGAAGCTAGGAAATCTGATCTCAGCCCCTCCAGGACCAGAGAGAAGTCAGGAAATCTGTTCACAGCCACTGCAGGACCAGAGAGAAGTCAGGAAATCTGATCACAGCCACTGCAGGACCAGAGACAAGCCTGGAAATCTGATCACAGCCACTGTAGGACCAGAGAGAAGCCTGGAAATCTGTTCACAGCCACTGCAGGACCAGAGAGAAGCCTGGAAATCTGATCACAGCCAATACAGGACCAGAGAGAAGCTAGGAAATCTGATCACAGCCACTGCAGGACCAGAGAGAATCTAGGAAATCTGATCACAGCCACTGCAGGACCAGAGAGAATCTAGGAAATCTGATCAGAGCCACTGCAGGACCAGAGAAAAGGCTGGGAATCTGATCACAGACCCTGCAAGACCAGAGAGAAGGCTGGGAATCTGATCACAGCCACTGCAGGAACAGAGAGGAGCCTGGAAATCTGACTACAGCCACTGCAGTAGAAGCCTGGAAATCTGCTCACAGCCACTGCAGGACCAAAGAGAAGCTAGGAAATCTGCTCACAGCCACTGCAGGACCAGAGAGAAGCCTGGAAATCTGCTCACAGCCACTGAAGGACCAGAGAGAAGCCTGGATATCTGCTCACAGCCACTGCAGGACCAGAGAGAAGCCTGGAAATCTGATCACAGCCAATACAGGACCAGAGAGAAGCTAGGAAATCTGATCACAGCCACTGCAGGACCAGAGAGAAGCTAGGAAATCTGATCACAGCCACTGCAGGACCAGAGAGCAGCCTGGAAATCTGATCACAGCCACTGCAGGACCAGAGAGAAGCCTGGATATCTGCTCACAGCCACTGCAGGACCAGAGAGAAGCCTGGAAATCTGTTCACAGCCACTACAGGACCAGAGAGGAGCCTGGAAATCTGATCACAGCCACTGCAGGACCAGAGAGAAGCCTGGAAATCTGATCACAGCCACCGCAGGACCAGAGACAGGCCTGGAAATCTGATCACAGCCACTGTAGGACCAGAGAGAAGCCTGGAAATCTGATCACAGCCAATACAGGACCAGAGAGAAGCTAGGAGATCTGATCACAGCCACTACAGGACCAGAGAGAAGCCTGGAAATCTGATCACAGCCACTGCAGGACCAGAGAGAAGCCTGGAAATCTGATCACAGCCAATACAGGACCAGAGAGAAGCTAGGAAATCTGATCACAGCCACTGCAGGACCAGAGAGAAGCCTGGAAATCTGCTCACAGCCACTGCAGGACCAGAGAGAAGCCTGGAAATCTGCTCACAGCCACTGAAGGACCAGAGAGAAGCCTGGAAATCTGCTCACAGCCACTACAGGACCAGAGAGGAGCCTGGAAATCTGATCACAGCCACTGCAGGACCAGAGAGAAGCCTGGAAATCTGATCACAGCCACTGCAGGACCAGAGAGAAGCCTGGAAATCTGATCACAGCCACTGCAGGACCAGAGAGAAGCCTGGAAATCTGATCACAGCCACTGCAGGACCAGAGAGAAGCCTGGAAATCTGATCACAGCCACTACAGGACAAGAGAGAAGCTAGGAAATCTGATCACAGCCACTGCAGGACCAGAGAGAAGCCTGGAAACCTGATTACAGCAACTGCAGTAGAAGCCTGGAAATCTGCTCACAGCCACTGCAGGACCAGAGAGAAGCCTGGAAATCTGCTCACAGCCACTGCAGGACCAGAGAGAAGCTAGGAAATCTGATCACAGCCAATACAGGACCAGAGAGAATCTAGGAAATCTGATCACAGCCACTGCAGGACCAGATAGAATCTAGGAAATCTGATCACAGCCACTGCAGGACCAGAGAGAAGCCTGGAAATCTGATCAAAGCCACTGCAGGACCAGAGAGAAGCCTGGAAATCTGATCACAGCCACTGCAGGGCCAGAGAGAAGCCTGGAAATCTGATCACAGCCACTGCAGGACCAGAGAGAAGCCTGGAAATCTGATCACAGCCAATACAGGACCAGAGAGAATCTAGGAAATCTGCTCACAGCCACTGCAGGACCAGAGAGAAGCCTGGAAATCTGATGACAGCCACTGCAGGACCAGAGAGAAGCCTGGAAATCTGCTCACAGCCACTCCCGGGCCAGAGAGAAACCTGGAAATCTGATGACAGCCACGGCAGGACCAGAGAGAAGCCTGGAAATCTGCTCACAGCCACTGCAGGACCAGAGAGAAGCCTGGAAATCTGATCACAGCCACTGCAGGACCAGAGCGAATCTAGGAAATCTGTTCACAGCCTCTGCAGGACAAGAGAAAAGGCTAGGAATCTGATAACCCCTGCAGCACCAGAGAGACGGCTGGAAATTTCATCACAGCCACTCCAGGGCCAGAAGGAAGGCTGGAAATATGACCACAGCCACTGCAGGACCAGAGAGAAGCCTGGAAATCTGACCACAGCCACTGCAGGACCAGAGAGAAGCCTGGAAATCTGACCACAGCCACTGCAGGACCAGGGAGAAGCCTGGAAATCTGATCACAGCCACTGCAGGACCAGAGAGAATCTAGGAAATCTGATCTCAGCCCCTCCAGGACCAGAGAGAAGTCAGGAAATCTGTTCACAGCCACTGCAGGACCAGAGAGAAGCCTGGAAATCTGATCACAGCCACTGCAGGACCAGAGACAAGCCTGGAAATCTGATCACAGCCACTGTAGGACCAGAGAGAAGCCTGGAAATCTGATCACAACCACTGCAGGACCAGAGAGAAGCCTGAAAATCTGATCACAGCCAATACAGGACCAGAGAGAAGCCTGGAAATCTGATCACAGCCACTGTAGGACCAGAGAGAAGCCTGGAAATCTGATGACAGCCACTGCAGGACCAGAGAGAAGCCTGGAAATCTGATCACAGCCACTGCAGGACCAGAGAGAAGCCTGGAAATCTGATCACAGCCAATACAGGACCAGAGAGAAGCTAGGAAATCTGATCACAGCCACTGCAGGACCAGAGAGAATCTAGGAAATCTGATCACAGCCACTGCAGGACCAGAGAGAAGCCTGGAAATCTGATCACAGCCACTGCAGGACCAGAGAGAAGCCTGGAAATCTCATCACAGCCACTGCAGGACCAGAGAGAAGCCTGGAAATCTGATGACAGCCACTGCAGGACCAGAGAGAAGCCTGGAAATCTGATCACAGCCAATACAGGACCAGAGAGAATCTAGGAAATCTGCTCACAGCCACTGCAGGACCAGAGAGAAGCCTGGAAATCTGATGACAGCCACTGCAGGACCAGAGAGAAGCCTGGAAATCTGCTCACAGCCACTCCCGGGCCAGAGAGAAACCTGGAAATCTGATGACAGCCACGGCAGGACCAGAGAGAAGCCTGGAAATCTGCTCACAGCCACTGCAGGACCAGAGAGAAGCCTGGAAATCTGCTCACAGCCACTCCCGGGCCAGAGAGAAACCTGGAAATCTGATGACAGCCACTGTAGGACCAGAGAGAAGCCTGGAAATCTGATTACAGCCACTACAGGACCAGAGAGAATCCGAGTCCCCCTTCTCCTTGCAGCGGGTCCTCTCTCCTCGGTTCTCTTCAGAGTCCCTCTTCTCCCTGCAGCAGGCCCTCTCCACTCGGTTCTCCGCAGTGGGCCCTCTTCCCTCTGGTCCATCTCCCCCGGATGCTGCTGTCCCTCCTCTCAGCCATCGCCTGCTCTCCCCCAGCGGGACAGAGGGGATGCAGCTATTTTTAGGCCTCTCCAATTGAATCAGAGGCCGCAGCCAGGGCAGGGCACCGACCAGCAGACACAAGCAGAAGAGAGACATGGAATGGGGCTCTTGTAGTAATCTCGTTAATAATTAGTACGTGTCACTCGAATATATGATTAATAAAGTAAATTTAATGAAGTATAGTACAAGAACATGCATGCAGCTCAGTCAGTAGCTAAAGGAAGAATGAACAATAACGTTCTCACAATCCAATACAGAACATGACATTCCATTACATATTCAAGATTCTATTACACAGTAGTACTTCTAACATACAAGATCTTAAAGGAATATGCCATTACTACACATCCCACTTCTTAATAAACTTTACATAAATAATAAAATTTTACTTCAAAAAACGGACAAAATCCTCAAATTTCTTTGGAGTAATAATTCGTCTTCCAAATTTACACAATCTATTATCCACCAAGTTATCTTCCGTCACAATACCATTCTGTGCATTAGATTCTCCCAAAGAAACAGGAAAATCAACATTCACACCAACATCCGAACTTTGTACAAATTGTGGAAGCTCTGATACACAAGGATTTTGCACAGAACTTTGTGCAACTTGTGGAAGCTCTGATACACAAGGATTTTGCACTTGAAGTCCAGACTCACCCCCTTTCTCAAAACTTGGTAAAATTTCCAACCACCAATAATCTCTTTCACTATCCAGAGTGAATTGTTTTTCCATTGAAGTACACCCTGATAGTGCAATACGACTCATATGATGTACACTCCCATCATCAAGTTCAACAGTGTTCTTCATGACTTTAGTTATAATCCTAGGATTAGAAAATCTAGAGGGCAAATTACCAGATTTTCTTCCAGCTTGAAGTCTGACGCTTTGTCCAACTTTCACATTCACTTCTTTGGTAACATGTTTAGTGTCGAAATACGCTTTATTTTTGCCCTGAGATTTGAGAATGGATTGTTTCACTGGTTCAGAATCCCATTCGTATTTTCTGCTTCTACCAATCCATCCTGGATTAATTTTGCAATGAGGAAACCTCCCACGCATCAAACCAAAAGGACTTTCTCCTTTGGCTAGCATTTTTTCCAACTCTCTCTTGACTTCATCTCTAATTATGAAAGGAATATTCCTAGCCTTATGAATTTTAGGAATAGCTCCCTCCTTTAAACAAATTCGATGGGTGAACCCTTTTAATTTTCCCATTCGATACACAAAAACTTCTGGCAACTCTTGTAAAACCCATTTCTTAGTGTCCTCAGCATCACAGGAAACTAAGACTTGTTCTTTACTATTTGGGTTAAGAATGATATCCAACAATTTTTGATATTTCCATCCAACACCGATGGTCCTTCTTTAGCTATATACGTATGTATGTATGTATGTATGTATGTATGTATGTATGTATGTATGTATGTATGTATGTATGTATGTATGTATAGGCGTACTTGTATAGCGCGTGACTGTCACCCGGCGGGCATCCTGGCGCTTAGACTGTTGTGACACATACATGATGTTTCCAGCAACTAAAAACCATTACAATTTCCTAGGGAACAAGTGTGTCTTTAAGGCTTTCTTAAAGGAAGCTAAGTCTTCCAGGCCCCTCAAACCTAGCGGAAGGGAACACAGCTTGCCTACAGATTGTCGCTCTTTAAACCGGAAAATTAAGGTCCCAAAACCCAACATATCAATCTTTTCACCAGTGAAACTCTCAGCGGAGACATCATTGGGTTCCAAACATTCTCCGATCTCATTATTAAACTGATTCTTCCACACTGCTTGAGACACAATGGTAAAAGGCGACCCTGAGTCTGCAGCTAATTGGACTTTAATTTCGCCTAGCGAAACATGACGCTTCTAAACCATGGTGGACTGGGGGGACGGGGCAAGGGGTGGACTGGGGGGGGACGGGGCAAGGGGTGGACTGGGGGGGGACGGGGCAAGGGGTGGACTGGGGGGGGACGGGGCAAGGGGTGGACTGGGGGGGGACGGGGCAAGGGGTGGACTGGGGGGGGACGGGGCAAGGGGTGGACTGGGGGGGGACGGGGCAAGGGGTGGACTGGGGGGGGACGGGGCAAGGGGTGGACTGGGGGGGACGGGGCAAGGGGTGGACTGGGGGGAACGGGGCAAGGGGTGGACTGGGGGGGACGGGGCAAGGGGTGGACTGGGGGGGACGGGGCAAGGGGTGGACTGGGGGGGACGGGGCAAGGGGTGGACTGGGGGGGACGGGGCAAGGGGTGGACTGGGGGGGACGGGGCAAGGGGTGGACTGGGGGGGACGGGGCAAGGGATGGACTGAGGGGACGGGGCAAGGGTGGACTGAGGGGACGGGGCAAGGGTGGACTGAGGGGACGGGGCAAGGGTGGACTGAGGGGACGGGGCAAGGGTGGACTGAGGGGACGGGGCAAGGGTGGACTGAGGGGACGGGGCAAGGGTGGACTGAGGGGACGGGGCAAGGGTGGACTGAGGGGACGGGGCAAGGGTGGACTGAGGGGACGGGGCAAGGGTGGACTGAGGGGACGGGGCAAGGGTGGACTGAGGGGACGGGGCAAGGGTGGACTGAGGGGACGGGGCAAGGGTGGACTGAGGGGACGGGGCAAGGGTGGACTGAGGGGACGGGGCAAGGGTGGACTGAGGGGACGGGGCAAGGGTGGACTGAGGGGACGGGGCAAGGGTGGACTGAGGGGACGGGGCAAGGGTGGACTGAGGGGACGGGGCAAGGGGGAACGGGGCAAGGGGGGACGGGGCAAGGGTGGACTGAGGGGACGGGGCAAGGGTGGACTGAGGGGACGGGGCAAGGGTGGACTGAGGGGACGGGGCAAGGGTGGACTGAGGGGACGGGGCAAGGGTGGACTGAGGGGACGGGGCAAGGGTGGACTGAGGGGACGGGGCAAGGGGGGACGGGGCAAGGGTGGACTGAGGGGACGGGGCAAGGGTGAGCATGCAAGGGTGGACTGAGGGGACGGGGCAAGGGTGGGCTGGGGACGGGGCAAGGGGGGACGGGGCAAGGGGGACGGGGCAAGGGGGACGGGGCAAGGGGGACGGGGCAAGGGGGGACGGGGCAAGGGGGGACGGGGCAAGGGGGGACGGGGCAAGGGGGGACGGGGCAAGGGGGGACGGGGCAAGGGTGAACTGGGGGACAGGGCAAGGGTGAACTGGGGGACAGGGCAAGGGTGAACTGGGGGACAGGGCAAGGGTGAACTGGGGGACAGGGCAAGGGTGGGCTGGGGGCGTGGCAAGGGTGGGCTGGGGGCGTGGCAAGGGTGGGCTGGGGGCGTGGCAAGGGTGGGCTGGGGGCGTGGCAAGGGTGGGCTGGGGGGGGGTCAGGCACAGTGCTAGGGGTGATGAGCACGAAGCAGTATCACATGGAAGGTCTAGTCTTCTGTCTGCGGGCTCTTCCTCGTCTCAGCGCCTCCTGCCCCCTCAGTAGGTGCATCAGCTGCCAGGGTGCGACCCGTCGCTTAACAAGCCCTTGATTTTAGCAGGGATAGAGGGGACCGTCCTCTCATCAGATGTGCTGCGGATTCCAGGGGTGAAATTCAACCAAGTCCACATGGGGGTCACCGCACATCTGGACGTGCCACTGATGACATCAGGAGTGAGATCCTACCAGGGGTGGAATTCACCGCACATCTGGATGTGCCACTGATGACATCAGGAGTGAGATCCTACCAGGGGTGGAATTAGCAACACATCTGGAGATGCCAATGATGACATCAGGAGTGAGATCCTACAAAGGGTGTGGTTAGACACAAAACTAGACCTGCCACTGACGACATCAGGAGTGAGATAATATGAGGGATGACTACAAAAGTAGACTAGCCACTGATGGCATCAAGAATGAGATCCTACAAAGGGTCTGAGCTAACCGCACATCTGGAGTGTGATCCACTGGTGACATCAGGAGTGAAATCCTACGAGGGGCGAAGGTTCACCACAAAAGTCGATGTGCCACTAACGGCATCAGAAGTGAAATCCTACGAGAGGTGGGGATTCACCACAAAAGTGGACATGCCACTGACATCAGGACTGAGATCCTAAGGTGTGAGGTTCACCACAAAAGTGGATGTACCACTGATATCAGTAGTGAGATCCACTGATGACATCAGGAATCAGATCCTTCGAGGGTTGAGGGTTCACCACAAACGTGGACGTCCCACTGATGACATCAGGAGTGATATTCTACCAGGGGTGAGGTTCCCCACTGTTAGAAATGGGATCCCTGGCTGGCCAGGGCTTGCGCCAAGGTCAGTCAGAGACCACCACTCCCAATTCAGGGCAAGGGAGTTACACGCCAAGATAACCCCTGCTCACCCTCTAGGTAACGTGGCGCGAGCAGCAAGGCTAAACTTGGAGGCTATGTGAGTTAAGTATTTGCGCACGCACCCCAGCAACAACACCCAAGGCCCACCACAAAGGAAACTCCACACAAGGTTATATAAAAATAGCCTTTGTATTACACCAAAACACATTAGATAAAAACACACACTTTACAATGTGCCAACAGGCACGGGCAGAATTTACAGGGGATATGTACAAGACAGGGCCACCTGGACCACTGTCAGGAATCAGCACTTTTAGAACTTAGCACATAGAATGTAAAATCACTGTAGCACACAACCAGTAACTACTGGTAACCAGGACCTCACTAGCACCACCTGTACTAGGAGAACAACCACCTAAGTATCACAATACCTGTAGGGGTATAGGCACATTACACATGATGCATAACATACATTCAGCGGTGTAGGGAAGGAAAACACATGATGCATCAACAATACATTCAGAGGTGTAAGAACAAAGCACACAATTGCGCAAAATTCACATTAGTCACCACCTGTGACTGTCCCTAGGCCAACTGGCCTTGTTGGGGCTAGGACGCCCTGTGTCCAAAGTCAGGGGCCTAAACGTAGCAGCTGCCCACAAAGTGCTGGGCAGCTGGAAGTCTCCTCTGGGCTCCTAAAAGAAACAATAGCACCAAAAACGATGTGGGAGCCTCCCAGGCTCTGCACAATTGACTGGGCCCCCACGAGCCTCTCTGGGGCTCCAAAACACTATGTGGGCACTCAAGAGCCTCTCTCAGGGCTCTTTAGCAATGATGGGCTGAGCCTCGTGGGCTCAAAGAACAATAACTGGCACCCGGGCCTCTCAAGAACAAGGAACTGCCCCCTCGAGCCTCTCGGGACTCGTAATACACAAGATGCGGGCGGGGAGCCTCGTGGCTCTAACAAAGAAATGCCCTTGAGCCTCTCGGGCTCCGTAACAACTGGGGCGCCGGGAGCCCCTCTGGGCTCTTAAACACAGAATTGCCCCTCTTGTGGGAGTCCCTCGTGGACTCGGAAACAGATGAAGCCCATGGAGCCTCAACAGGCTCTGCACCCCGGAGGGGAGGGGCGGGCGCCGGCAATGTGCCCCGACGCCCCCTCTCCTCTCTGTCACTCACCGGCTATCTTGCTGGGGGCTCCGCTTCGGTCTCCCGGCTCCTCCGCTGTGCTCCGGGGCTCTCCCTCGCTCTTGGGAGCCCCGGGGGAGGGACGCCGGCCGAGGGACTTTTTTCTGGGCAGCGCGGGGCTCTCCACAATACCGGAGTCCCGCCTGCGCCTGTAGCCGCTCTGCTTCCTGCTTCCGGGTGTCCCCAGGTCCCGCCCTAGGCCTGCCTGACTTCCGGTACGGCCGGGCGGTGACAACTTTCACAGGGCAATGCCGGGTGGGCACCGGCCTTAAGCTCAATAAAGCGCTCCCAAAGCGCTCGTGACAGGGTACAGCACAAGGTCCTTGGCAGGGTGGGCACCTGCCAGGGGACTGTCAAATCGGCAAAAAGCGGCGTGGGCAGCCGCGAAAAGGGAAAGTAAAGCGCTCCCAGCACTCAAAGACGATTTGCAGCGCTCTCAGCGCTAGGGGTGCAGAATAAAGTGCTCTCAGGCGCTAAGGGTCAAGATGCAGCGCTTCCAGGCGCTGGAAGCCAGCAAAGTCCAGGCAAAGTCCTTCAGCAAGGCAGGGGGGCAAGGCTGGGCCCAGAGCCAGCTCACTGGGTCTCCAGGCAGGGAGACAATCCAAGTGGCGGTCCTCCTGCCCAGCAACAGCAGCAGCCCCCTCAGGATCCTGGAAAAGAACAACTTCTGTGGGGACACAGCCCCATTTTTATACACCACATTCCTTTGTCTTTGTGCAGGGTGGGGGAGAAACCAGTCGCAGCTGGTTCTGGAGCACCCTTGATGTGCTCAATCACCCTTTTCATTCACTGGCAGGGCTAGGGTCATTAGACGCACCACAGGGGGCGGAGTCAGCATTGTGTGGGGAAAGCCCAGCCCCATCAGGGACCAGTTGCACTCCTCCCCAGCCATCAGCATGCTAATCTCCACACTCACCACCGGGCAGACCCCCATGACTCATGGAGCCTGGCATCCCAGCCAGCTCCAGCCAATCACACGCCAGCACCCTCACAGCACACGTACAGCCATGTCTGGAAGTGGCACTTCCACACTAGACACATTCATGCCGCATACATAATTTCGCAGCATTCAATCACACGAGTCCGCACATACCAGACTCGAGCCTGTACACCCCACGCATCAGGAACTACAGGGACACATACATTCCCCATGCATTCCTATGGGAGGGCAGGCCAACCTTACTCCACGCACTCAGAGTGCGCACGCACTTTCCACTGGGACACAGTGAAAGTGCGCAGAAACCAAAAATCACTACCACCAGGTCACCATTAAAAGCAAAAAGTTTAGGGTTGAACCTGCCAGAAGGGCCAAGTCCAACACCCACATAAGTGGACATACCAGTGATATCAGGAGTGAGATCTACTGATGGCACCACAAGTGAGATCCTACCAGGGTTGGAGTTCAACTTTAAAGCAGACATGCCACGGACATCGGGAGTGATATTCTACCAGGGGTGAGGTTCACCACCACAGTGGAGCCGCCACTGATACCAGGAGTGAGAGATTTATCAGAGCACTAGCCATTGATTTGTGTCTCCCGAAAGCGGGGCGGGGCTTCATTAATCGAATGGTGAGCATGGAAGGGCGAGCTAATCGGAGAGATGTAACAATATCCAGTTCCAGAGTGACAACCATGGACAGTCATCACGCTCAACACAGACTGGTACTTTCCCACCCAGACATCACGCTGAATCCATACGGGTATTTTCCCACCCAGACAACACAATGAATCCATACTGGTACTTTCCCACCCAGGCATCACAGTGAATCCATACGGGTATTTTCCCACCCAGGCATCACAATGAATCCTTACTGGTATTTTCCCACCCAGGCATCACAGTGAATCCATATGGTTATTTTCCCACCCAGACAACACAGTGAATCCTTACTGGTATTTTCCCACCCAGACATCACAGTGAATCCACACTGGTACTTTCCCACCCAGACATCACAGGGAATCCCTACCGGTACTTTCCCACCCAGACATCACAGTGAATCCATACTGCTACTTTCCCACTCAGAAAAACAATGTGAATCCATACTGTTACTTTTCCACCCAGACATCACAGTGAATCCATACGGGTATTTTTCCCACCCAGAAAACACAGTGAATCCATATTGGTACTTTCCCACACACACATCCCAGTGAATCCATATGGGTACTTTCCCACCCATACAACACAGTGAATCCCTACTGGTACTTTCCCACCCAGACATCACAGTGAATCCATACTGGTACTTTCCCACCCAGACATCACAGTGAATCCATACTGGTACTTTCCCACCCAGACATGGTACTTTCCCACCCAGAAAACACAGTGAATCCATACTGGTACTTTCCCACCCAGACATCACAGTGAATCCAGACTGGTACTTTCCCACCCAGACATCACAGTGAATCCAGACTGGTACTTTCCCACCCAGACAACACAGTGAATCCACACTGGTACTTTCCCACCCAGACATCACAGGGAATCCCTACCGGTACTTTCCCACCCAGACATCACAGTGAATCCATACTGCTACTTTCCCACTCAGAAAAACAATGTGAATCCATACTGTTACTTTTCCACCCAGACATCACAGTGAATCCATACGGGTATTTTTCCCACCCAGAAAACACAGTGAATCCATATTGGTACTTTCCCACACACACATCCCAGTGAATCCATATGGGTACTTTCCCACCCATACAACACAGTGAATCCCTACTGGTACTTTCCCACCCAGACATCACAGTGAATCCATACTGGTACTTTCCCACCCAGACATCACAGTGAATCCATACCGGTACTTTCCCACCCAGACATGGTACTTTCCCACCCAGAAAACACAGTGAATCCATACTGGTACTTTCCCACCCAGACATCACAGTGAATCCAGACTGGTACTTTCCCACCCAGACATCACAGTGAATCCAGACTGGTACTTTCCCTGCCCACAGTGAATCCAGACTGGTACTTTCACCACCCAGGCATCACAGTGAATCCAGACTGGTACTTTCCCCACCCACAGTGAATCCAGACTGGTACTCCCCACCCAGGCATCACAGTGAATTCAGACTTGTACTTTCCCGCCCAGACATCACAGTGAATCCAGACTGGTACTTTCCCGCCCAGAGAGGAACTGCAGAGGCATGCACTCTTTAAGAGTGCATGCGAAAAAGCCTGTGGAAGGACACTGGGCCTGTGCTACACAGCTGTGAGGAAACCTGAGTCACAGAACAAAGCCGAAGGCCCTAACCAATGGGAAGCACGGAAACTAGAGTGACGTGGGAGGCAACCAATGGTAAGTAATGGGCGGGCTCTAAGCCCCTTTTAAGTTATTTCCTTTACAAGAGATTTTAAAACCATAGCGCAAAAGCTGTGCCGGAAAACCCAAAAAAGGTAATTTTAGGAGCAAAACGTGTTTGACAGCAGAGAACCTCAGAATCAAATAGCAGCTGCGGGTTACTCAAATAATATAAAGAAAGAAAATTATGAAATGGAAAAAAAAAAGTGAAGGGTGCAGGCGGCGAAGGAAACAACGAGAAGGGGGTGAATGGCAAGGGAGGAGCTCATGGCTTGGCTGGAGTCCCAAAAAAGCTAGGCGCAGTGGGGAAAAGCAATGGACAAGCTCTGGGGCGGCGAGGGTGAGAAGCAAATCGAAGCACATGGGGAGGACAGGTGTTTGGGAGAGGAAAGCAGCACACCACGGAGACGGCTAGAAAACACATGCGCATTCATGGAGTCCGGAAGGGAAATACAAAGTAGTTCCTGAAATGTGAGATGTGATGGAGCAGGGGAAAAGACAAAAATGTTTGTGTACCCCTTGCAAAGTTAATCCCTCATAATAACAGGCGCAGTTCGTCCATTGGGGCGTGGGGGCGTAGCCCCCCCTGCCCGAAGCCGCCCGCAGCTCCCTCGGCGTTTTCAAATTAAGACTGACAATCATGTCAATGAATCAACATGACGTCAGACCGCCGGGCGGGTGTCATGTTGATTGATTGACATGATTGTACAGGCGGCAACACAAGTGCGCATGCGTGGGGACGGAGGGTGAATTTTTACCCGTGCCCACGCATGCGCACTTGTGTTTTTGCGGCGTTGCGCATGCCCATTTGGAGCCCTAATGGGCGTGATGCGGGCGAGAAGGTACCTGTGCCCCTGGCGCCAGGATTGGCCAGGGGCGCTGTGAGCCTGTGACGTGTGGGGAGCAGAGACCAGAGGTTGCGCGGACCGGGACCGGCAGCAAGGTAAGAGTGTGTGTTTTTCTTTTATTTTAAAGTGTTAGGTGCAAGCGTGCGTGTATGCATGAATGTTTGGTGGAGAGTGTTGTGAATGGATGTGTTTGTGTGTATGCGTGTGTGTGTGAATACATTTCTTTGAGTGTTGTGTATGTGGGACGGGGGGGGGGGGGGCGCCGCCGGCCTGAGTGGCCTGGGGCCCGCACTCGCAAATCAGTTTGCGCCCCACCACTGTAAAATGTCACCAGCCGCCCCTGCATAACATTAACATGTATTAACCATGTAGAGCATGATAATTAATCAACCCAAAGCATACACAGAGTAAAGTTACACGTGAGAAAACTAATCTGCTGATCTGCAAAAACAAATGTACTAATAACGTGAATAAGTCATATTAGTATAGTGCAATAATATTAAGAAGTCTGTCAGTCAAAAGGAGGGTGAAAAGGCGATGTCCCAGGGGAGTGATAAACACAAAAGAAAGGCAAGAACAGGAAACAAGCAGAGGAGTCGAGCAATGGTAAACAGTGAGCGGGCTCTGCGCCCAGTGTACTTCTTTGGTGTGATCCAGGAGAGGCCTATATGTGGAGAGGGAATGCTGAGAAGAGACGCGCGCTCCCCTGGGCATTGCTGCGCACGCCGTGTCCTCCCCTGCGGCAGTCAGGCCGGCGCCCACATCATCCCACCAGCCTGACCGGTTCTTCCAGCGAGCCCACTCCTGGAGCCCAGGCACTTCCGCACTCCACTGGGGGTGGGGGCACGCCGCTGGGCAGGTCCGCGCACGCCACAGCGACAGACGAGGGGCACCGACCCGGCCAGGCAGCTGCTCAGACAGAAGCAAGAGGTCCTGGTGGGAAGACTGTCCGAAAACAGCCTGTGCCGCATCGATTCATGGCAAGGCATCGGGCGTGAAGCGCAGCAGAGGGCATCTTTTATTCCAAAGAAAGACACACTTGAAACGGAGACACTGTGAACCTGTGCATAGGAGGGCGGACGGCGCAGCGAGAACGGGGGTGAGTTCGCTGCGCCAGAGCGCAGCAAGGGCGCACGGACCAGGATTATGAAGGGCAGGGCCCCTTAAACAGAGAAATCCCAGAGTCTTGGGTGCAGGAAAGAGGTCAGGCGAGCTCTTCACTTTCTAAGTCTGGAGTCGGACGAGGTCATCACTCTATAGGACGTAAAAACATCCATTTGAAAAAGGTGGACAAACCTGGGAAACGTGGATCTCATTTGGAGCGTGGTTTCTGTTTGCGTCCTGCGCCCCGGGCTCCTGCATGAGAGCGGGTCATCGCTTCTAGGTCGGCCTAACCCCGGAAAGAACACACCGCTTCCAGGGGGCCGGGCACAGATCCCTCCCCCCTGGGGGTTATTGCACCCACCGCGATGGGTGAATACAAAGTGATGGGATGTCAGACGGCGCCTTGGGACGGACGGATATCCAGTGTCCACCATCGGTGCAGCGCCAAGCACCGCCATGGAATGACACCCAGCGCTAGAACGACACGGAATGCACTCCAGCCTCATGCAGCGGCCGACACAGCATGGCGGGCAGGTGAAAGGCGTCCACTGGACTCGATATACGATGAAATCCGGCCCGACGCGGCGGGCGCCAGCCACAACAACATATGGAACCTGGTGTGACATGCGGCGCTATGACACCATCACATGAAACCCAGACCAGTGGGAGGCGCTACACCCAATGAGAGCTGCTCGGGGGTATGGGCGCTGGGGGTGGGATTTCTTGCGTTACTACAAGGACTTCTCACTTTGGCTCACCTTCAAGCACATCAGCGCTAACCACAGGAACATCGCGTGCTGGCCTCAACTTCAAGAGCTTTGCCCCGTAGCCTCACCACCATAAGAAGCCCCTCGCTCTGGTCTCTACTCACAAGTGCTGTCCTCCCCTCTGGTCACCAAAGGAGCCGGACACTATGGCCTCCCCTCCAAGGCTTTGCCCATACCCTCCGCTCCCCTCCCCTCCCCTCCCCTCCAAGGCTTCGTCTCATCTACATCACCATAAGAAGCCCCTCGCTCTGGCCTCTTGTCACAAGAGGGCTCTCCTCACCTCTGGTCACCAAAGGAACCTCACACACTGACCTCCACTCCAAAGGCTTTGTTCCGTAGCCTCATCTCCAAGGCTTCGCCCATAGCCTCACCTCCAAGGCTTCGCCTCATAGCCTCACCTCCAAGGCTTCGCCCATAGCCCCATCTCCAAGGCTTCGCCCATAGCCTCACCTCCAAGGCTTCGCCCATAGCCTCACCTCCAAGGCTTCGCCTCATAGCCCCATCTCCAAGGCTTCGCCCATAGCCTCACCTCCAAGGCTTCGCCTCATAGCCTCACCTCCAAGGCTTCGCCCATAGCCCCATCTCCAAGGCTTCGCCCATAGCCTCACCTCCAAGGCTTCGCCTCATAGCCTCACCTCCAAGGCTTCGCCCATAGCCCCATCTCCAAGGCTTCGCCCATAGCCTCACCTCCAAGGCTTCGCCTCATAGCCTCACCTCCAAGGCTTCGCCCATAGCCCCATCTCCAAGGCTTCGCCCATAGCCCCATCTCCAAGGCTTCGCCCATAGCCTCACCTCCAAGGCTTCGCCCATAGCCTCACCTCCAAGGCTTCGCCTCATAGCCTCACCTCCAAGGCTTCGCCTCATAGCCTCACCTCCAAGGCTTCGCCTCATAGCCTCACCTCCAAGGCTTCGCCTCATAGCCTCACCTCCAAGGCTTCGCCTCATAGCCTCACCTCCAAGGCTTCGCCTCATAGCCTCATCTCCACCAGAAGCCCCTCGCTCTGGCCTCTACTCACAAGAGGGCTCTCCTCACCTCTTGTCTTCCAAGGAGCCTCGTGCACTGGCCTCACCTCCAAGGCTTCGCCTCGTAGCCTCATCACCATAAGAAGCCCCTCGCTCTGGCCTCTATTCACAAGAGGGCTCTCCTCACCTCTGGTCTTCCAAGGAGCCTCGTGCACTGGCCTCACCTCTAAGGCTTCGCCTCATAGCATCATCTTGAAGGCTTCGCCCGTAGCCTCTTCACCACCATAAGAAGCCTCTCGCTCTTCACAAGAGGACTCTCATTCTAGAATTACTTAGAACTAATGCAAGACGATTCTAACTTTGGCCTTGCTTCAAACCCAAGGGCCTTTCCCCCTACCTGACCTTCCATCCATGTAGACAAGGTCTCTGGCAACAGATTCAGATGTACTCATAAGAGGTCTCTCACACTCTCCTCGCCTCTATTCACAAGAGGTCTCTCACAGCGGCCTGATCTCTACTCAGAGGAGGTCTAGCACACACGTTTCATCTCTATCAACGAGCCTCCTGAACTATTCTAGCCTTTACAGACACCGCTTACTGCAGTGGCCTGGCACGGTTTCTACCTTCAGGGTGTCTTGTGCTGGCCTCATCACTTGAAGACTCTGCTCTACTCAAAAGGACTCTCATACTGGCCTAACCTATTCTTAAGACCTCACATACCAACATAACCTCTACTCGCAAGGCCCATCTCAGAGCTTCATCACTATCGAAACGAGGCCTGGCACAACAGCTTCATCACACAATGGCTCGAGCTCTGTCATAAGAACTCAACACTGGCTGCACCTTTACAGACATGTGGCCTCTCACCCTTGTCAACCCCTACTAACAAGAGGCCTCCCTACGTTAACACTAACTGCTTCATCCTTTGGCCTCACCTTTACCTGCACTGGGCCTTTTGCACAGACATCTCTATACACAAGACATCTCACACTGACTCTTGCAGTAGTCCACCTCTGCTCATAAGAGATCTCAAAAACTTGCTTGCGATCTAATGACACAAGGCCTGTGCTCTACTGACTCGAGGTCTTGCACGCTAGCCTTACTCCTACTTACGAGGTCTTCCACACAGGCCTCGGCTCTCTTCCAGAGGCCTCTTGTGGTGGTCCCTCATCGACCCACGAGGCCTCGAACACTGGCCTTGGCCTCACATCTGCTCACAAGACAACACCCCGACCCGACCTCTATTCACAAGGTCTCTCACCCTGGCTTCGCCTCTACTACAAATGTCTCTCGCCCTGGCATTACCTGTACTAATAAGGCCTCTCTTGCGGGCCTCACTTCAGCTCACAAGGCCCCTTGTGCTGGTCTCAATCTGTAGCTGCACTGCAAATATCAGTCTATCATATCCTGATGATCCGGCCCAAAAAGCTGCCATTACTGGCTGATCTTGAACAGACATCGCCTTCTGCTATGGCTATTTTGAGCTAAAGGTGGATGAAGAAAGCTTCCAACCTTTGTCAGAGGTCAAAAGTCACAAACAGAGCCTTTGAGCTCCTATCAGGTTTCCTCTTTTTCAGGTCAAGGTATAAGGGTCGGGGTACATCCAGAGCATGACCACCCCACTCTTCTGGAGACACTGGGTTAGAATCAAATACAGGAAGAGCCATCCACATGAAGTCTAGAGACTACTCTGGATCTGAAGTCAAGGCCTGCACAGCTTTGTCTGGAACATTTTAGATATGGTTTCCTCACCCCTCTTATTAACAAGCAAACGATATACCACTAGCCAATGCTACCACCACCAGAAAGCATACTTTACCAGAGAGACGGGAGCTGTGCCTGCCAGTAAAAGATGCACAGCCACACACAGGCGTCACTAAGAGCAGCAAGGATCCAACAGAAGTCACCTCCAGCGGAGGAGCAGAGATGCCGTTCATTGAACGTTCAAAGCCGGTGAGGTGGGTTCACCTCTTAGGAACCGCAGGGTAGAAAAAAGCCAGAGCCTTCCTAACACACCACGTAGACCTCACTGGGAAGCTATGAAGGATATGTAACATCTGTAATAACCATGGCAAACTTCCAAGAAGACTAAAGCCGCTGCAGCCATACAACTGCCCACTCCTCACCATCAGATGCAGATGGAACAACACTTGAATATCAGGAGCCATGGTGATTGGAATGAGGGAGACCCCAGATGGCAAGACCCGGGGCAACTATGACAGAAGCAACAATGTCTAAGGAGGCAAGGATGGCACAATACCAACCTGCACACCAGGGCCCCATCGACTTTTTTCTCAACACACATAGAAGAAAAAAGTATGGGCGTAACACATATTGGACACCAATGGGAAATCAAATTAATTTAGCATCTATTACCCATGGCCCGTACCAGCACTTTTAAAAAGAATACTGGTAGAGAAACGTTCCCTCCAGTTTCCTTTAATGCAGGAGCAGGTTCGCTGTACAACGGACACAATTTTATTTCAACCAGCCTGTTACTAATACTATATCAGCTTCTTGGACACTCTTTCTCTTCCCCCTTAAGAGACTGCGAAGGGATGAAACAACGTGTTGCCTATCTCCATCCTTCTCCACTGGAGAGAGACATACAAAAAAAGAAACCCATTCAGGTTTTCTTGTACCTTGCAGTTTTTGGGTGGCATCTCCCGAGAACCACCATTTTGAGGTCAGGCATTATACAATGAAAGGATTAGGAAGAGCAAAATAGCCTTCTCCGTGACTGTTTCAGGCCCTTGATCGGCACTGGATGTGGCAAATATTCAAGAGGATCTGTTCTTGGCTTTGGGCGAAAGCAACCAGGACCTCTAGGCGACCTGCGACACCATAGACCATGGTGTTCTCATCAAAAGGCTAACCGAAAGGATGGTACCACATGAACCATCTTGACATGAATTCACCCATTACTCAGCTATACAAGATCAAGATGAGGGGAGCTCAGTCCTACAATGGAAGAATTCTATCCCTAAAACAAAAATTTACTTCTTCAGTCCTTCTGTGTTCATGAGTCCTATAACCCAACTCAGCACTCACTATCAAGTTGAGCTTCAAAATGTATATTTATGATAAATGAGTGTCTCTATTGAAAACAGTCTCAGTGGCATATAAATTGAGACAGGCGTAGATGCCAGATGCTTTTCCCCTGCAAATGGCTTATGCGCCTGGAAGGAACGGAGCTCCCCAATATTGATGCATAGTGAAACTAGTGTGCAGGTGGCAGAGGCTGTGTGTACAGTTAGCACTGCCCCTCTCCTCCACTGTTTTAGGGAGCACAAAAGTGGCATCTGTGTGAATATGGCCCGTTTGCACACTCCTCCAGTCCACACAAAGTTCCAGAGTGGAGATGCCAAAATAAGAGGGCTGTCCAGGCGAAGTCACAAACTCTGTCACTGCTGAACCAGCCAAGTAGTTTGGATCTAAATAACGCACATCTCCGATTGGAGCTGCAGCTCTGCCCCACTCCAAATCTTTCACATGAGATTTATCTCTTACTTTCACCGAGCAGTGCTCGATGGGCAGTCTACACTTCAACAAGTTCTAGCACTCTTACAGATGATCAGCACGACGGATTTAACCAGATCTCTACTTATTATATAGTTTAACTATTCCAGCATGGTAAACACCAGCTTCCAAAATTGGGCCAGTGGAGAAACTGAACCTGAAATATGCATTGATAAAGCCAATAGGGTTTTTTCTTTTTTTAATACATGAAAGTGTGCTCTTTGGAGCGAGAGTGCATGAGCGTCTTGGGTAGACCGAGTGAATGTAAATAGATGGATGACACTCCATGGATTGATGGATGGGTGCGTGCATACAGAGATGAGCGAGCATTATCCAGGATGACAGGGAGTGGAGATGGAATGGCTGGGTTGGTGTCGAGACTACTGGTCGTTACAGTTGCATTGACACAGCTCCAGGACAGTTCTGACTAACCACAAAGCTGCAACTGTCAGTTAAATAAGCTTCAGCTTCATGAAACACCAGCAAATAGATGGTTATTGATGTGGGTGATTCTTGCGTCCACTTGAGATTGGGGTCTGACACAGCACCTTCAGGAGCTGAAACAGAATCACAAGTTCACACAACAGATCTGCCCCATAAGACAGCTCTACTATAGATGGCTAAGCTCCCACACTGGCACCAGGAGAAGAGTTGCACTTTTAACAAAGCGCCAAGACACCCAAGGGTATTCCCGCGCTTTACAAATCAACTTAACATAACAAGATAAAGCCAACCAAATAGTGCAGGCTGCCTGCTAGCAAAGACCTATTGTCAGCTTATAAAGATCTTACAGAGGGTTTAAAGTGCGCCCATTGCTAACAACTGGTTGGTTTTATTGTCACTCTTTTTCTTGCTTCTTATTTGATGGCTTGTCTTGTCTGTCTTGTGTTTGTCCCGCCCCTTGAGCATAACTGTTTACATGTGCCCTTACACTGTCAACTATAAGGGAGCAACTTTTTTTTTTTTGCATAAGCACTCCAGGAGTACGCATTTGACAGTTCTCTCCCTTGTGGGCTTCTCTCCCCTTGCGCTCTATAACGCGCTCTCATCCATCTGCCTCCCGCTCTCTCTCTGGTTGCATTTGTTTGCTGAAACCCTCCACAAGGCATGTGTTTTCCAGCTCGCTCCCTTGTGAACTTCTCTCCCCGCTCTATGATGTGCTCTCTCATCTGTGTGCTTCTCTCCTCTACCCCATGTTCAGTGTCCCTCTCTTGCACTCCTGTGTGCTGCTGCATTCTCTCCATCTTGTGCTTCTCCCCCTGCCCTCCATGAGCTGCCTTTTCCCTTCCTCCTCCCCACCACTCCCACCCCCAGTACCCGCAAGTGGTGTCTGCGATCTTTCATCAGCCCCAAAAAATGTGAGCAAATGGTGCCTGCATCCTTCCACCAGCACACACATGCCTTCCAACACATGCCTCTGGGATGGAATGACACGACCGCCATTATGCCTTTGCTCGATGATGCTGGAGCATCACCAACAGCAGCTGCCAAAGCCAATAGGTCCCACAGGCGAGGCTCAGACTCCCAGCACACAATTACACCACACTTCGCCGGTCCCTGAATGTCCTGTTGACGCCCTTGGAACCTATTTTGGGCGGGAAAGCGTCGACCCTACTGCTTGATGCACAACTGAGTCACACACTGCAATCGGTTCTAATATGGGGTAAATCACCCCCCTTTTCTTAGACTATCTGGCTTATAAAATCTAATTCAGCTCCAACTAAAAGCATGGACTCGAGATTTTTTTATACAAAAATTCAAGGACTGAGCAGTCCTATTTTAGACCCTCGAGTATCTTTTCATTAACTGCTTGTTTTGGACTATAGTTTATGTATGTATGAATAACGTGAGGGAATGAGGCCACATATTTGATACATGAAATGGTATTTGAAACATTTTATGTTTCTATGAATAACCTGAGGGAATGAGGCGACATATTTGAATACATGAAATGGTATTTGAAACAATGAATTAATGTTTCATTCGGATGTATTTTTCCTCCGAGTATCTTCTGCCTTCCATTGAAGTACTTTCCCAAATTCTCAGGGGTTACACGTCTTTTCTGTGTTTGCCTAGTGCCAGCACAGCCACTCCAGCGCTGCCTGTGCCCGCCAGTGTCTCAGTGTGACAACGCCCGCTACATTACGGCCGGTCAGCCTGGCCTCGAAGGAGCGACAGTACACCGTTGACTTGGCGATCACAAAAGCAACGTTGGTGTTTTGTCCCACAGCGGCATTTATGGTGTAGGAAAAAAAAAACTAGAGAGCGCAGATCTTCCAGCTGGGCAAAGGATGGCATTCCTGGCCGGGATCCGGGCTGGCATGGGTGCCCGGACAAAAGGCAGCATTCCTATCCAATGACCAGCCACTTCCCATGCCAAGGGCCGGACTCTTGGAATGTCCACCCGCCAGAGAGCGATACTCCCAGGACACAAGGCTTGTGTCTGAGTGATATGGAAGGGTGCCTGGACTTCCACAGGCAGGCTCAAGTCACAGGGATGACCAGTCTCGCTGGGCAAAGGCAAACTTGGCACAACATTCTACTAAAATGTGCTTTAGCGATTTAAAAAAATATTTTTTGAAGCACAGGGTTTAATATTGTGTATGATAACTTTTGTCTCCCTCAGACTTGCACAGTGACGACTGAAATACCTGTTGAGGAATGATGTGAACAGGGACACCACAATTTGGCCATTTAACTCCCAGAGGGACAACGTGCACAGTCTGGCCTGGCTGAACCCAGAAAGGATGACACGCATCTTTCGGGTGGCGCCAGACTGCAGGAGGGACGCCATGCATCTCTTGGGCACCGCCTGACTGTAGGAGGGTCGCCGTGCATCTCTTGGGCGCCGCCTGACTGCAGGAGGGACGCCGTGCATCTCTTGGGCGCCGCCTGACTGCAGGAGGGACGCCGTGCATCTCTTGGGTGCCGCCTGACTGCAGGAGGGACGCCGTGCATCTCTTGGGCGCCGCCTGACTGCAGGAGGGACGCCGTGCATCTCTTGGGCGCCGCCTGACTGCAGGAGGGACGCCGTGCATCTCTTGGGCGCCGCCTGACTGCAGGAGGGACGCCGTGCATCTCTTGGGTGCCGCCTGACTGCAGGAGGGACGCCGTGCATCTCTTGGGTGCCGCCTGACTGCAGGAGGGACGCAGTGCATCTCTTGGGTGCCGCCTGACTGCAGGAGGGACGCAGTGCATCTCTTGGGTGCCGCCTGACTGCAGGAGGGACGCAGTGCATCTCTTGGGTGCCGCCTGACTGCAGGAGGGACGACGCGCATCTCTTGGGCGCCGCCTGACTGCAGGAGGGACAACGCGAATCTCTTGGGCGCCGACTGACTGCAGGAGGGACAACGCGAATCTCTTGGGCGCCGTCTGACTGCAGGAGGGACAACGCGAATCTCTTGGGTGCCGCTTGACTGTAGGAGGGACGCCGTGCATCTCTTGGGTGCCGCCTGACTGCAGGAGGGACGCCGTGCATCTCTTGGGTGCCGCCTGACTGCAGGAGGGACGCAGTGCATCTCTTGGGTGCCGCCTGACTGCAGGAGGGACGCAGTGCATCTCTTGGGTGCCGCCTGACTGCAGGAGGGACAACGCGCATCTCTTGGGCGCCGCCTGACTGTAGGAGGGACGCCGTGCATCTCTTGGGTGCCGCCTGGCTGTAGGAGGGACGCCGTGCATCTCTTGGGTGCCGCCTGACTGTAGGAGGGATGCCGTGCATCTTTTGGGCGGCGCCTGACTATAGGAGGGCCGGCTCACACAGCCTGCTCCTGCCTGACTGCAGGAGGGACGACGCGCATCTCTTGGGCGCCGCCTGACTGCAGGCGGGACGACGCGCATCTATTGGGCGCCGCCTGACTGCAGGAGGGCCGGCTCACACAGCCTGCTCCTGCCTGACTGCAGGAAGGATAATGCGCATAGCCTGGGCCCCGCCTGACTGCAGGCGGAACAACGCACACAGCCTGGGCCCCGCCTGATTGCAGGAGGGACGACGCGAGCAGTCTGGGCCCGCTTGACTGCAGGAGGAATGACACACACACAACCTGGACCCCACCTCCGTGCAGGAGGGATGACACGCACAACCTGGGCGCCGTAACAGCAGGGAGATGACGCGCACAGCCAGTGCCCCATAACAGGAGAGATGACACGCACAGCCTGGACCAGCATGACGGAACTAACCAGATCTCTACTCTATCTAGTTTAACGATTCTAGCATGGTGAACACCAGCTTCCAAAAATTGGGCCAGTGGAGAAACTGAACCTGAAATATGCACTGATAATGCCAATAGGGTTGGTTTTTTAAATACATGAAAGTGTTCTCTTTGGAGCGAGAGTGCATGAGTGTCTTGGGTAGAGTGAATGTAAGATGCAAAACATTCTACTAAAATGTGCTTTAGCGATTTTTTAAAACATTTTTTGAAGCACAGGGTTTAATATTGTATATGATAACTTTTGTCTCCCTCAGACTTGCACAGTGATGACTGAAATACCTCTTGAGGAATGATGTTAACAGGGACACCACAATTTGGCCATTTAACTCCCAGAGGGACAACGTGCACAGTCTGGCCTGGCTGAACCCGGAAAGGATGACACTCATCTTTCGGGTGGCGCCAGACTGCAGGAGGGACGCCATGCATCTCTTGGGCGCCGACTGACTGCAGGAGGGACGAAGCGCATCTCTTGGGCGCCGCCTGACTGCAGGAGGGACGACGCGCATCTCTTTTGCGCCGCCTGACTGCAGGAGGACCAACGCGCATCTCTTGGGCGCCGCCTGACTGCAGGAGGGACGACACACATCTCTTGGGCGCTGCCTGACTGCAGGAGGGACGACGCGCATCTCTTGGGCGCCGCCTGACTGCAGGAGGGACGACGCGCATCTCTTTTGCGCCGCCTGACTGCAGGAGGACCAACGCGCATCTCTTGGGCGCCGCCTGACTGCAGGAGGGACGACACGCATCTCTTGGGCGCCGCCTGACTGCAGGAGGGACGACACGCATCTCTTGGGCGCTGCCTGACTGCAGGAGGGACGACGCGCATCTCTTGGGCACCACCTGAATGCAGGAGGGACAAATGCATCTCTTGGGCGCCGTCTGAGTGCAGGAGGAAAGGTGCACATCTCTTGGGCGCTGCCTGACTGCAGGAGGGACGACGCGCATCTCTTGGGCACCGCCTGACTGCAGGAGGGCCAGCTCACACAGCCTGCTCCTGCCTAACTGCAGGGGTGACGACACGCACAGCCTGGGCCCCGCCTGACTGCAGGGGTGACGACGCGCACAGCCTGGGCCCCGCCTGACTGCAGGGGTGACGACGCGCACAGCCTGGGCCCCGCCTGACTGCAGGGGTGACGACGCGCACAGCCTGGGCCCCGCCTGACTGCAGGGGTGACGACGCGCACAGCCTGGGCCCCGCCTGACTGCAGGGGTGACGACGCGCACAGCCTGGGCCCCGCCTGACTGCAGGGGTGACGACGCACATGGCCTGGGCCCCGCCTGACTGCAGGAGGAACGACGCACATGGCCTGGGCCCCGCCTGACTGCAGGAGGAACGACGCGCAAAGTCTTGGCCCCGCCTGACAGCAGGAGGGACGACGCGCAGTCTGGGCCTACTTGACTGCAGGAGGAATGACATGCACAACCTGGGCGCCATAACAGGAGAGATGACACGCACAGCCTGGACCCCCTCTGACTGTAGGCGAGACAACACGCAAAGCATGGGCCCTGCCTAACTGCAGGAAGGATGATGTGCATAGCCTGGGCCCCGCTTGACTGCAGGAGGGACGCCACGCACAGCCTGGGCCCCGCCTGACTGCAGGGGGACGACACGCACAGCCTGGGCCCCGCCTGACTGCAGGAGGAACGACGCACATGGCCTGGGCCTGCTTGACTGCAGGAGGAATGACATGCACAACCTGGACCCTACCTCAGTGCAGGAGGGATGACATGCACAGCCTGGGCCCGGTACAAGCAGGAGGGATGATGGACACAGTCCGGGCCCTGCCTGAACGCAGAAGGGATGACACGCACAAACCTGGACCCATAACAGCCAGAGGGATGATGGACACAGCCTGGGCCCTGCCTGACTGCAGGAGGGATGACACGCACAACCTGGGCGCCATAACAGGAGAGATGACACGCACAGCCTGGACCCCCCCTGACTGTAGGCGAGACAACACGCAAAGCATGGGCCCTGCCTGACTGCAGGAAGGAGGACACACACAGCCTGGGCCCCTTAACAAAAGAAGGAACGACACGCACAGCCTGGGCCCGGTAACAGCAGGAGAGACGACACGCACAGCCTGGGGCCCGTAACAGCAGGAGAGACGACACGCACAGCCTGGGGCCCGTAACAGCAGGAGAGACGACACGCACAGCCTGGGGCCCGTAACAGCAGGAGAGACGACACGCACAGCCTGGGGCCCGTAACAGCAGGAGAGACGACACGCACAGCCTGGGGCCCGTAACAGCAGGAGAGACGACACGCACAGCCTGGGCCCCGTAACAGCAGGAGAGACGACACGCACAGCCTGGGCCCCGTAACAGCAGGAGAGACGACACGCACAGCCTGGGCCCCGTAACAGCAGGAGAGACGACACGCACAGCCTGGGCCCCGTAACAGCAGGAGAGACGACACGCACAGCCTGGGCCCCGTAACAGCAGGAGAGACGACACGCACAGCCTGGGCCCCGTAACAGCAGGAGAGACGACACGCACAGCCTGGGCCCCGTAACAGCAGGAGAGACGACACGCACAGCCTGGGCCCCGTAACAGCAGGAGAGACGACACGCGCAGCCTGGGCCCCGTAACAGCAGGAGAGACGACACGCGCAGCCTGGGCCCCGTAACAGCAGGAGAGACGACACGCGCAGCCTGGGCCCCGTAACAGCAGGAGAGACGACACGCGCAGCCTGGGCCCCGTAACAGCAGGAGAGACGACACGCACAGCCTGGGCCCCGTAACAGCAGGAGAGACGTCACGCACAGCCTGGGCCCCGTAACAGCAGGAGAGACGTCACGCACAGCCTGGGCCCCGTAACAGCAGGAGAGACGACACGCACAGCCTGGGCCCCGTAACAGCAGGAGAGACGACACGCACAGCCTGGGCCCCGTAACAGCAGGAGAGACGACACGCACAGCCTGGGCCCCGTAACAGCAGGAGAGACGACACGCACAGCCTGGGCCCCGTAACAGCAGGAGAGACGACACGCACAGCCTGGGCCCCGTAACAGCAGGAGAGACGACACGCACAGCCTGGGCCCCGTAACAGCAGGAGAGACGACACGCACAGCCTGGGCCCCGTAACAGCAGGAGAGACGACACGCACAGCCTGGGCCCCGTAACAGCAGGAGAGACGACACGCACAGCCTGGGCCCCGTAACAGCAGGAGAGACGACACGCACAGCCTGAGCCCCGTAACAGCAGGAGAGACGACACGCACAGCCTGGGCCCCATAACAGCAGGAGAGACGACACGCAGAGCCTGGGCCCCGTAACAGCAGGAGAGACGACATGCACAGCCTGGGCCCCGTAACAACAGGAGAGACGACACGCACAGCCTGGGCCCCGTAACAGCAGGAGAGACGACATGCACAGCCTGGGCCCCGTAACAACAGGAGAGACGACACGCACAGCCTGGGCCCCGTAACAGGAGAGATGACACGCACAGCCTGGGCCCTATCTGGCTGCTGTAGGGACAACACGCACAGCATCGGCCTGCCTGACTGCAGCATGGGTGATGCCCAGAGCCTGTACCCTCTCTGACTATAGGAGGGGCGACACATTGAGTGGTTTTGTACGCTACCTCAAACTCTGTATGGTTTCCCACTTTTAGTTTGGTGTAGGGGGAAGGGAAGTGTTGGTCTACATAGTCAGTCTCCGAGGTGGCTGCATTGCACATGAGAACTGCAGTCCACAGATTCTGCTGCTGTCCAAGTCACCCGTAGTGTAACAATAGAGGGGGCATCACTTTACCCTACTCCACGCACACCAAGAACTTGGCCCTTTCACTAGTGCTGAAAGAGCACCAGGCAGAGCTGGCATCACTGTAGGAGGGTTTAAGGCAGTATTTAAATATAGCAAGAGCTCGCGGGACTCCACCTTTTCTTAGGTCAGCGTTTGCCCGCCCAAGAACTCACCCAAACTGAATGTGACAACCATCTTTAATCCTTCAAAGGGGAAGTTTGAATCCAGAAACACTGTGGGGACTAGCCTTGGTTTGTGCCAACTGCTTCAACTGTGGGGACTGGCCTTTGTTGTGCAAACTAGTGGGAACCTTATTAAAATAAGCTTTGGAAAGTTACACTTTACATTTCATACTCAATTACAAAGTGGCAAGTGTGGGTTACCAAAAGAGAAGTTCCTCCTTACCCAGAATAGCTCAACTGTTTTACTAGAGCCTGCCATTACCACCTGGATCGTTCAAAGCAGACTTTGACACGCAGCTTCACATATTTTTCATCTAATCCTCACAAGAGGCAGCAATGCTAGGTCTGCAGACGGCCTTCCTGACACATCTCCACCCTGTGGGGAGGCTAACACACTGGGGTTCGGCGAGAACATCTGAGGTCTGTGGGTATCGCCACCCTTCCCTCCTCTTCTAGCTTGCTAATAAGGATGGAGCCAAAACGAACGCAGGCCTCTCTCTTCTCGAGACGAAGAGCAGCCTGAAAGAGGGGACACACAGAGAACTGAAAGAAACAGCCAAGATGGGCATGTAATCGAGATAGGAGCCTCACCCACGAGATTGGCACAAAGACCAGACATGCCACTCATTCGGATTCTTCTGGTTAGAGTGGGAACACATCAGGCCTCAACGATACACTGATTATTTTTTGTCATATATGGCTTGGGGTAGCACAACGATCGCCAATCCTTTGGCATCTTGGCAACTGATGGCGACGAGCCGTGGTTTGCCCGGCAGACAGTCTCATGGCGGAACCGGTCCTGGCTCAGGAAGTGTGAGTGAGGTGGTCTGTACACTGAATGATCCAGATAGGAAAGGTGGATCTCCCGACCTTCATAGCCAGCCTAAGAGCCACTTACAGGCTCCTGTATACTGAAGGCGGATTCTGAACCTGGTATGTCCGCATCCACTGCTGGCCAGATTAACTGATCCCCTGTATGAGGTAAGCAGGACACAGAGGCCTCTTGCAAGGAGAGACTCTGATCCCCTGCATGAGGTAAGCAGGACACAGAGGCCTCTTACAGTGAGATACTCTGATCCCATGCAAGAGCCGGGCTATGGTGGTCGCTTTCTACCTCCAGACACAGAGGCCTCTTGCCGAGAGACTCTCTGGTCCTCTGCAAGAGCTGGGCTACAGTGGCCTCTCTGCACCTGCACAGCATAGAGACCTCTTACCCAAAGACTCTATGGTCCCCTGCAAGTGCCGAGCTATGGTGTATCTGTAACAAGCTCAGCGCCTACTTCCACCAGAAGATCATGACCCTTTACGACAACTTCAACGAACCAACAAATGCCTTCACCCTTCCACCCACTACCACCGTCACACTAACCATCACCACCTGGAACCCTGCATCCATCAAACTGATCACCACCACCATGAAGAAAACTCACTCAGGAGCCCCCACGGACCCGTGCCCCCTGCATATCTTCCACAGAGCCTCCACGGCCATCGCTCCCGAGCTAGCCCGCACCATCAACTCCTCCCTGGCCTCCGGCACCTGCCCCATGGACTGGAAACGCGCAGAAGTAAAGACCCTCCTCAAAAAAAAACATCGGCCGACCCGACTGACCTCAAGAACTACCGAACCATCTCCCTCCTCCCCTTCGCGGCCAACGTCACAGAAAGGCTTGTGAACGCCCAATTGACAACCTTCATCGAAGAGAACTGCATCCTGGACCCCTTCCAATCCGGTTTCCGCAGCAACCACAGCACCGAGACAGCCCTGCTCGCCGCCACCGACGACATCCGCATGCTGCTCGACCAGGGCCACACCGCAGCCCTCATCCTCCTGGACCTCTCTGCAGCGTTCGACAAAGTCTCACACCGCACACTAACCACCAGGCTCCACAACGAGGGAATTCATGGAGACGCCCTCAACTGGATCCAATCCTTCCTCTCCAGCAGAACACAGAGGGTCATGCTCCCCCCTTCTTCTCCGAACCCACCGACATAATCTGCGGAGTTCCCCAAGGATCTTCAACATCTACATGGCCCCCATTGCTGCCATCGTCAGGCAGCACGGATCATGGCCCCCATTGCTGCCATCGTCAGGCAGCACGGACTCAGCATCGTGTCCTACGCTGATGCCACCCAGCTCATCCTCTCCCTCACCAACAACCTAGAAGACACTAGACTCAGCTTCCAGGAAGGAATGAGGAACGTGGCCGCCTGGATAAAGGACAGCTGCCTCAAACTCAACTCCGAAAAGACAGAGGTTCTCATCTTCAGACCCCACCCTCCTGGTGACCACCCGCCTTGGGGCCCCCACCCACCCCGACGGACCACGCTCTGAACCTCGGCATAATCATTAACTCCTCCCTCTCCATGAGCCACCAAATCAACGCTATCTCCCCCACCATTTTCAACTTCCTCCGGGTCCTACGAAAGGCCTTCAAGTGGATCCCCCCAGACTGCAGAAAGAACGTCACCCACGCACGCATCACCAGCAGGCTCGACTACGCCCTCTACGCCGGAATCAACAAATCCCTACTGTGCAAACTCCAAACCATCCAAAACGCGGCCGTCAGGCTCATCTTAGGGATACCGCGCCACGAACATATGACTCTACACCTGCGAGAACTCCACTGGCTCCCTGTCGAGAAGAGGGTCATCTATAAACTACTCACACACGCCTTAAAATCCCTCAACAACATCGGACCCAAATACCTCAACAACCGATTGAGTTTCCACGCACACAAGCGGAACCTCCGTTCAGCCGACCTCGCCCTGGCAGAGGTCCCCCGCATCCACAGAAGCAGAGGTGGAGGGAGAGCTTTCTCCTACACCGCAGCCACAGCATGGAACACCCTCCCAGTAGAAATGAGACGCTTGCCAACCCTGCACACCTTCAGATGGGCTCTCAAGACCTGGCTTTTCGACTGACCAGAGCAGCCCTACCTTCCCTCCCCCAGCGCCTTGAGACCCTCACGGGTGAGTAGCGCGCTTTACCAACCCTGATTGATTGATTGATTGATTGATGGTGGCCTCTCTGCGCCGGGGGGGCACAGAGGCCTCTTACCAAGAGACTCGCTGGTCTCCTGCAAGAGCCGAGCTATGGTGGCCTCTCCACACCTGCTGGGCATAGAGGCCTCTTACTGAGAGACACTCTGGTCCCCCAAAGAGCTGAGCTATGGCTGCCTCTGCACCAGCAGGACACAGAGGCCTCGTACCGAGAGACTCTCTGGTACCCTGAAAGAGCCGAGCTATGGTGGCCTCTACACCCGACAAGCACAGAGGCCTCTTAACCAGAGACTCTCTGGTCCTCTGCAAGAGCAGAGCTATGATTGCCTCTACACCTGTGGAGCACAGAGACATGTTACAGAGAGACTTTCTGGTCCCCTGCAAGCGCCGAGCTATGGTTGCCTCTACACCTGCTGAGCACAGAGGCATGTTCCCGAGAAACTTTCTAGTCCCCTGCAATTTTGTTTACATAACTGTCTCTTCAAAACCTCGTCAGGGTAGTAAGCGCTAGAAAAATACAATTACAATTAACGGAATGCACTTCACAGCTCAGATGTTAACTCTTTGCACTACCACTCAAAGAGAATAAAGCTTTATTATCACGAAGTTGAGAGGTTCAATCAACTAAAACCAGTACCAGCTCTCAAACATCCATGACATTTGCAGAACTCACTTGTTGCGCACATTTGCATCTCTTTCAGGCAAGCAGACCCCCATGGCAAGTGGCGCGTGTACTTCAGGCAGCCAATTCACTATCCCAGTTGGACAGTGGAACACGGGAAACAGCCTCTACAACGAAGCCGTTTCCACGAATGCACTAACCACGCATGCTTTACAACGCATGCGTGGTTACCACTATAACCTTTACTACGAAATACGTAGTAAAGGAATGTGAGTTAAAGGTCGAAAAACAAAAGGGGGGGCTGGGGGGTCTCCCCCCCAAAAAATAAACAAACGAGAGGGTTTAAAAAAAAAAAATTACCTAAAACACGCTCTTCTGTGCCTCTGTCCTTCATGGAAAGAGCCTCCCTAACAAACGTGATTACGTACGTGCGTCTACGTACTGCACCAAAATAGAGAAAGGACCACTTAAAGAGTTAGAAGAAGGAGAATACCGTCGAAAGAAAATGTAAGTATATTTTTTAATTATAATAATTTATTTGGTTAGGCTTAATTAAAAAAAAAATATATATATATATATATATATATATGTGTATATATTTGAACTACATAATCAATCATGCAGTCGGTTTAACATGAAAATGCCGATATCATGCATAGTTAAACAACGAAAAACGTTGTTAAACTATGCGTGGTAAAGGCATTTTCGTGGTAAACCATATGCGTGGTAATGGCATTCCGTTGTAACGCATGCGTGGAAAAGGCATGCGTTGCAACGGAATGCGTTGTAACATCATATAACCGTGGAACACCACATGTCGGAGCGGCTGGACATGTGACGTCAGGACGTTCTAGGAAGGCAGAGCGGAGACGTGTAACGGTGCACGCTGGCGGCCATCTAGTGTGTGGCCTTTTCACAATTAACGGTGATACACACACCACGCATTCACCTTGAGGTGCAGAGTGATCAGTTGTGCCGTTTTTTCCAGTTAGCAAAAGACATACAATTGATGGACAGAATACAGAACAAATCAAAACATTCATCCCCAGTCAAGAGATCTGGGTTAAGTCATCATTCTTTTGCTCACCATGCCACTCCAGTTTAGACCTGGCCATATGCAAATCAGTCTTGACCCTGTGCCTCATGGGAACAGTCCAGCCCGAAATGCCAAGCCAGGTCCTCCTTGGACCGGAAACAAACATCCTAGGACCGGTTTTGGGGTTTTACCTCTCATCAGCCAGGATATCTTGATTCCAGTGTCACAGTGAGCCCGGGACCCACGTCTGGGCATACCTTGCGCACATAGGGTGAGAAAGCAGAGCAAAACAAACATTCACCCCTAGTCAAGCGATTACCTAGATCTGTTGCTGTGGGGTTTTTTTTAGACCGTATTTTCACAGAGAAAGGAATTCCCACCCAAATCATCAAAGACAATGGTGTACAGTTTTTATCTCTCAAAGACAAGAATGATTTTAATTGATTGGATTTGCAGTATCGCACCACATCACCCTTAGTGCACCGCATGTTCGTCGGGCACCCGGTGCTAAATCATTCGTAGACGACCCAATCCCAGCAGGAACGGCATGATTGAGCACTTTAACAGGGTACTCAAGAGTGCTGTTCAATCTGCTGGAGTGAATAACGATGATTGGGAATTACAAATTCACAAAACGGCGTGGATGCATTGCACTACTATTAATTAAATGACTGGATGTACCTCGTTTGAAATGAGGGGTAGAGTAGCTAGGATAAAAAGGAATACTGCATGGGTGGAAGAAAGTTCCAGTACCAACATAAATTTGGAATCTGTGAGGCGCAAGGTTAAGGACACTTATGACTTGTACAAGTCCAGTTATGGTCGTAGGAGAGGTTCTAAAGGAGACACTAAAATTGAGGTTCGTATGTTGGGATAGGTCAAGAAACCATGGAGGGTTAAAAGGGAGGTAGTCAACTTTTAAGACCTTTTGAGGTGGTGGAACTTTTGAAAAATGCTGCAAGTTAAACGATGGTAAAGTTTGGAATCTCAAGCGCATTGCTACCCTCAGAGGAGATAGAAATAGTAATGTCAGACCTCCTTATTGCGTTACTGATGATACTTAGAGTGACATTGAATCTCGGATTGAGGATAAGGTGGAGAGAGAACACATTCACGGATGCGACACAGGGCTAGTCAAATGAGGATGTAGGGAGTAGTTGCGTGGAAAAGAGTGGATGACAAGGGTAAAAGAATCAGAAGTAAACCTGCATGGATGTCGGATTATAACATAACGTGTATTTATAGAGTGCACATTCACCACTACTGGTATCTCTGTTCTTACCCAACTCAATTGTACTCATTTTATCGACCTCAGATGGATGAAAGGCTGAGTGGACCCGCCGGGATTTGAACCTGTGACCATGAGGTTGAACACAGGCCTCTGCAGTAGACGCAATAGTCCACTGAGCCACCAGACCCGGCATTATGCAGTCTCATTTTTGTAATTTTGTTTAGTTTTAACGTTTTTTGGTTTTTTGCTACTTTATATGCATATAGCTGGGGTGTCATTTTCAGGTTATTTTTCCAGAATTTTACTATGCTGTACTTAATGTTCTATTGTGTAAAAAAAAAAAAAAAAAAAAAAAAGGGGTGGGTGAAGAGGTGTTATGTTTATAGATCGTGAGTGGCTACTGCAGGCTGTCATGGTTGCATTCCAATTTGGACAGCAGTCTCTGCCTCCAGACAGTTGCTGCGAAGAGCAACATAGAGCTGGATGGAGTTTCCTGCGGGTGGTGTATTTTGGAAAAAAGTACTTGTTTCATCCCATCTCCTCCTGTGGAGTACTTTACAATCTTGTAACCATAGGATACCACAAGGTCGAAGTGGGAGAAACGGAGGGGCATGATATGATGTCCACGTACTTTTTTGATCTATGAAAAACTTATTTGATTTATGAAAAACCCTACTTTTTTTAATCAAAAGAGAACCGCCCCGGGATGGTTAATTCCGATAGTTGAAATGCTTCAGCTGAAGTGTTATTCAGGGAGTCTCCTGTGCTGTGAAACCGAAGACAGGGAGATAGCTAGGCAAGAAACTACCTTCTTGCCAGGCAAGAAAAGCTGTTCCACATCGCCACTGTAAGCTTGTGGCAGTGATCCAGACACTCACGGGTCGCAACGACCACGCAATCATGTGTCCAGGAGGGATGGACAACAAACAGAACCCTGGCACAGGCCGCCCCCTCCACACACACACAGCCCAGGGCGCAGGCCACAGTGCAGTGCTGAGGTAAGCACATGTCCACTGCTGGGCCTGCACCCTGGAGGCGTGAACATTCCTCAGCAGACTGCACTGCAGCACCAGGGCGAGCACACACCACCCAGCCACAGGACGAGCACACACCGCCCAACCACAGGGCGAGCACACACCGCCCAGCCACAGGGCGAGCACACACCGCCCAGCCACAGGGCGAGCACACACTGCCCAGCCACAGGGCGAGCACACACCGCCCAGCCACAGGGCGAGCACACACCACCCAACACAGGGCACAAGTCGTAAAAAACAGAAGTGGGGGGGGGGGGGGGAACGCTGTCACCGGAGGTGACGTCACAACAGGAAGTGACGTCAGGACAGGTGCCGGGCTCCTCGTCCCAGAGAGGCCAAAGAGACCAGCTGTTTGGCTGGGGGGATGGCGTCCCCCCGGTAAAATAAGTGTGGGGATGCCGTCCACCCGCGTGGTATCCCGACTCGAGCCCTGACCCAACCACAGGGCGACCGAGACAGCATCGCTGGCAGGGGATGAGAGCACCAGGAGGGAGACAAGCCGAGCAGCCCGGGAGGAACCTCTCCAAGGGCTGGGAGGGCAGGCAGCAACAGGCTGTCTTTCGAGGAGGAACTCATGTTATATAAGGGTTCTTCCTAATGCTAGCGCCCACTGATGCTAGACTCGCATCATGGCGCTGCAACCACTGCTCGTGCTGGCCCCTGGTGCCAGGCTCTTACCTGCAAGGTGTGTGAGGCATCTCTTTGAATCCTCTACCCTCATCTGAGGTTCCCAGGCTGGACTACTCGTTGCAAGAACTGTAGTCACCACGAATAAACAGCCTTCAAGGAGCTTCGTGAAGTCTACCGCAGAAGGTGCTTTAGCAGGACACACTTCATCTACCTCAAGCCTCAAAGGACTAGTCAGTATGGAGTCTCGCAGCAAGAGATAGCAAGCGTTTCATTAGAAAAATATAAATGTATGAAAAAAGGTGCGTGTTCCTAACTTTTCTAAATGCTTATCCAGGACTCGCACCCAATCAGGGTGCCCCTTTCAAAGCCCTGCTGTCCACACACGAATAGATCGCTCTTCTGCCCTCACACAATTCGCTTCTAAGCACCCCTCTGCCACTGATCTCCGCTCCCTGACACAGCTATTCCAGCTCCTTAGCACCCTGGACACATGTACCCATGTGGGTAACGTAAAGACTTCAGTTCTTAAGTGCCATTACCGGTAGAAGGGCCAACTATTTGTCGCATGAGCTACGAACTCTCTGAGGTGATGGCATTCGGTGATTCAAATGTCCAGTTTTTTAATCATCTGCAGCATGAAAATGATTTTCTAAGCGGTACCGATCAGGAGACCATTACAAGTAATTGCTCTAGAATGTTGTTTTCCTTGGCTGGCAATATTTAAAAGAGGCGGCCTCCCCACTACAGCTTCAGATGAGCCGCTGAGCTCACCTGGACATCCATAGATCTGTTCATCAAAAAAGAAGACCTAGGTTATTTTACTAGGATACTTATACCACCAATGTGAATGGCCTTCTTAAATTGCTAGGCCCTATTCAACCCATGGTCAGACCCTAGCAACAAAATCTGTCCTCTCTATGGTGTGCAACATCAGCAAAGCGAATAATAATGATAAAGTATAAAATAGCACAATGATGTGCAAGCGTCCTGGAGCCATAGCGTCAGAGATGACGGACTAACAGATGTTTGCTGAAGGAAATGCAGACATACAGGTACACTCGTCCACCTTCTGTGGCACTGACGAGACACTGGAAGGAAGTAGTAGACAACCTAAATAAGATCATAGGCCTCACTATACCACGTTTCCTGCATGCATTATTCTGGGTCTCCCTAATAAACGGACATACCCACTAGTCCCTTTAAGGGAGGGGCAAACGGCCCTGGCACTATGTGTAGCACTCCGAGCAATCTTAGCAAACAAACTTCCTGAACACTGGCAATGGCCTCACAATCTTTAGGAGTGGAGGGCAATGAGAAGCAGACACTGTTGCAGGCTTCTACAGATAAAAGATGTCAGCGATTTGGAACCCTTTACTTGAGTTTTTCTTCAGAGTTGGGGCACATGCTGTGTCCCTCCACAGACAACACAAAATGAGAAGTAAATGATATCATCTACGGTCAATGGCTGACCCCGATTACAGAAACAGGAGTCCTTGTTGCCTACGAAAGACTATGGATAATAGTAGGTTCCAGTTTTCCTTGGCAACATAGTTCTCTGTATGCTATGGATGAAGGAGACGAGTGGGGTGGGGAAGTTTATCTCATTTGTTACCAAAAACTGGCTATTTGGCGGTTGGCCACAAAAATAGGTTTTAATGTTTATTTTGATCAATGTTTTGATCATCGTTTTGATAATGCCAATAAAGAAAATTGATCCATTAAATAGGAAGCAAAAGAGATCTAACCTGAGAGCCATGCAAATATCAACAGTGGGGCTTCACTTTCCACCAGCCCAACAACCACCCACAGCTCAACCAATTACAAGAAGTTTCTTCCTGCGTCTGTGAAACTACACCACTGCCCGGTCCTTGAACTTCAAAGGACTCTGATGTGAAATGGGGCAGGTATCTGTTGTCTCTGGTCTACAAGACATTACTAGCAGCAACAGGCCCACTCAACGTGCAACTATGCCCTATAAAGGGCCAACTGCGATCATATTTTGCCAGGTCACGCCTATTTTAGGTGAATTTTTCACACACCAATACACCAAACTTGCTGACTGGAGTGGCTGTAAAATGAAGCATTTCTTAACCCAACCAAAACTCGCATCAGGAAAAGTAGTGTGGTACGCAAGGAGAATTCTTTGCATCGCGTGGAAAGAAGTGAATCTATTCTATCAGCGGCTAAAAACCTGGCTCGGAGCACAGACACATTGAGGCACTGAAGAAATAACTCGTTTCCAAGTGTCAATTTACAAGTGACATTGTGTCTGTCCAAGCTTGGCAGCCCTGAGATAAGAGGACTTTGAAGGAAGAACTTCAGGACAGCGCATAATACTGTCTTTTAGAGGCCTCAGCTCATGATACCAGGGTGGTGTCTTGGAAAAAAGGCTTGCCGATATAAACAGACATAGATTGGGTAGAAATATACAAGTCTCAATCTTCCATTGAAGCTCAAGTGGGCAGACAAAAAACAGGGACGCCAGGGCATGAGGCACTAAAATCAAATGGGTAATGGCAGCCTGTACAGTGGTTGTTTAAAGATGTGCCATTGCCATCAAAGTTGGAGGCACAAGATCCTTACCGGTTTCGGCAAGCATGTCCCTAGGGGGCGTCCTTGAGCAGATGCCCTGCTTCAGCAGCTTAAAAATGGCCCAAATGAAACTTCAGATTCGCCAAACGTAAGTTCCGAGTTTGAAAACATCCTTGTTTTTTATTTTACAAGAAATACAACTCAAAATACACCCCAGTACAAGTGGCAGAATAGATCTGCCAATCAAAAGTTCACAGGGGCTGGAGAAGAGCCAGTCAAAAGCCAGGAGCCTGGCATGGGGCAGGTACCTGCTTGTCAGAGACTTCCAATGTGGAAGCTCTGCAGCCTTATGGAACATCTCATTTGACCCACAAATGAACAAAGTCTGAAAGCTTGCTAGATTATGATGTGATCCACTTACATGGTGGGCCACCTGGCTTCACGAAGTCGTAACCAGACACAAAACCACAACCCATGAGGAGCACAGTGAAGAGGGAGCAGCCTGTAGAATGTAATTGTCAAGTGCAGTTCATTTAGTATTGAGATAACCACAAACACTCATGATTAGACAATTTGTGGAGAGAAACAAATCCAGCGACACGGTCTACCGTCATTGGTAAAAACACTATTGTAGATATACAACTTTGTTAAAATCGTTGTCAGCCCAGCCAACGCGTTTCAGTCCTTTCTTGGAACTTCCTCAGGGCTCACTGTGATTTTTGAGGATTTGCCAGAGCAAATAAAAAAAGGTCTTGTAAACGTCATTATCACGTGATCTCATTAGGTAGCCTTCAGATCAAGTCTGTACTTCCTAGTATTAATAGCAAAAGGTATATTTCAGCAATCAGGCAGGGATTTGTTCGATAATAGCCCGTCGACTAGCTCAGAGACGCTGTTTAGCTGGTCAGGGACCCATAGTGTTCACCGGTGATAATTGGGGGTCGCAAGGTGGCATAACCAGGTGGTCCGGCACCTGTAATCGATTACTGCCAGCCTTGTGCACGTGCAGTGTGATTCTGGCACTGCAGCTTCTTGCTCTTGGCTTCAGTCCCATTTCAGGCAGGCAGGCAGGCAGGCGTACCTACTGTTCATTCACTGTCGAAGCCCCTATTGATGGGGGGCTGGGGGCTGGGTCTAGCTGCCAAGGCCATGAACACAATCTGAACAGCAGCTCCAAACAAACAGGCAGGAAAGGCGCATTCCGCAGGCCAGCCATGGGGGAGGGAGAGCTAAATATACACTGGGAAATGAGCGAAAACGTCCCCTCGCTGCAGATAAACACAGGGAGCAGCGAGGCCTTTAATAACACGGAAGCCTGCTGCCATGAAGGCCCAGCCCCCGGCCCGGGGCTGCCGAGGCAGCGAGGCCTTTAATAACACGGAAGGGAAGGGAGGCCTGTCTATCCAAGCGCAGGCTTCAAAGCAGCAGCAGGCCTCGCACTCCATCGAGTCACACTGTGAATTTACACAGTGTGCTGCCGCAGCTCCTGTGCCCAGCCCCAGGCATGGAGCCAGCCACCGAGGAGGGGTGGGAGAGGCAGCGAGGCTGGGTGGACATGCCGGGGCCTGGCTCCCACCCAGGCGCTTCTTCTGTGTGGCACCGACGACTGACTACGGTGTGAGCTTGGTCCAAAGCAGGAGCGCCGCATACCAGGCCTCTTCCAGCAGAGGGAGAGGTTTGGGTGAAACACCCAGCAGTGGTAGCAGGTCACTGGGAAAGCTGCAAACAGAGGTCGAGTGTACGTTGACAGCTCTAAGCAGGTAAAGTGAGGGGCTTTAGTATAGCTCCTCGAAGTGGTAGGACTGCGACCAGTACGTATGTTTACAAGTTCCAGTGGATGGAAGTAGCAGATGAATAGTACTCCTGTTATATGCCTCACCCGAGTGCCAGAACAGTCTCACACCAGACCTGGAGTCGTCGTCGCCTATCTCCCATCTCAGCCCAGAGACAACATCATGGTCCGTCTCAGCCGGCAGCCGGCCCCACGGTGCGTCTCAGCCGGCCCCACGGTGCGTCTCAGCCTGCAGGCGGCCCCACGGTGCGTCTCAGCCTGCAGGCGGCCCCACGGTGCCTCCCAGCCTGCAGGCGGCCCCACGGTGCCTCTCAGCCTGCAGGCGGCCCCACGGTGCGTCTCAGCCTGCAGACAGCCCCACGGTGCCTCTCAGCCTGCAGACAGCCCCACGGTGCCTCTCAGCCTGCAGACAGCCCCACGGTGCCTCTCAGCCTGCAGACGACATCACATTCTGCATTCACCAGGCCAAAGTGGCTACAAAGGCCAATGCATGAACACTCATTTGCCCTGCAAACAGTGAAAGCAGCCTGGAGGGTTGGTGCATCGCTTCACTGTGGCTGAATTAAAACCATGAGCCTTGTGTGCTACCACCCTGGGCCCTTGGCACAGCAGGTACTCCATCCAGTGACACGGATGGTGGTGCATACAGGCTGACGACGAGATAGGTCCCACCAGGTAGAGGTAAATGGCCTCCACTTGAAGGGGGTCTTGTCAGAGAGGCCACTTCGCTGCATTAGAGACTAGTGGATGGCCGATGTTCGCAGGCTGCAATTTTCGCTGCCTTTTGGTTTCATGGATTCCGGGTGCTGGTTGCCCAGGTCTTGCCTGCCTTTGAATCCAGAGCTAAGCCACCAACCTTACCATCAAGGTACGACCACTCTCACTACAGGGACGTGAAAGGAAAGAATTTCCTCAGAGATGCTAGATGCAAAGACCAGCCCGCGAAGCAGAGATCGACATGTCCTCCATCAGAAGAGCATAAGGAAACTCTGGGTCCCAAGGATCAATTAAATCATTTTAGTTCTTCGCCTCAACCAGTAAGGTAAATATAAATGCTAGAAGTCTTATGTAACACCAAGGGGAAGAGAGAATTTATTTTTAAAAGGACAGAATTTGTATTCAGGTGACTTATGTGAAGACGCTGTTGTGTCTTTGAGCACTGTGACAAAGTGCACATGGTTCTAGACAATGCAACTAGATGGATAATATGATCTAGCAAGTGACCGCAGAAAGAAATCAGAAACGCCCAGTTCATAGTGTTTTACATGCAAGTCTTAGGACGGTGCTGTTGTCGCAGTTTCGACAACTGCCGGACTGGACGTCAGAGCAACCAGGCAAACCCCGAGCAGGCTGAAGGTTTAAAAGGCAGCTTTAGCGCTCCAGAGGTAACTTGCTGCCGCCCTTACATTAATTCATCTCCCTCTGACCGAGAAGTTGGAACAATTCGAGAACAGGCAACCATGTTATAGTAAGGGTTTATTTCACTTCTTTATTGGGGGAGGAGGAAACACCAAGGGGCCCGGTCTTTTTGCATAAACAGCACCTTTTTCAAAAGAGGCCAGAGTGTGACATTAAAACACACAATACCGCTCAAACGAGCACAGTGGATACTCCTGCATCTCAAGGGAGATTATATAATCCACGCAGAGAATGAGAGAGGTAAAACAAATGGCTTTTATACAGAGATCCCTTTACACACGGCATACATAAGATATATTTTTGCACCTGTGTTGTCATGTCGGTAGGCTCCCTCCAGGCCACACCTCCCAAAAAACATATTAGAACAATGCAAACCTATAAATAGTACAGTATGCCACGTAATAAATTCCAGTTCGACCCTATCATGAGAGGGGGCTCCCCCATCGCCTTTCCAAGGACACAAACACAAATTTACAAAACCGTTTGAAGGGGTGTCGGCAGGGGTCGCAGAAATAAAGTGTCTGAGTGCACGCTTATTAGGTCTTAACGCAACTGAGCATGTTCTCGAGTGGGTGGGTCCTAGCAGGTGAGGCAACACCAGGGACAGCCATTGCCAGAAGCGGACACAAACCTTACTACAGACACAACCAACCATCGTTCACCTATATGACATTACCACTTGTCTGCAGATCACAGAGCTGTAATAAAGGACTAGAGCGCTGACCTAGCTACAGAAGTGTGTCAGCACTGGTGGCGAAAGGAGGAAATAGAAGTTTGTATTGCTACATGTTGCAGAAAAATCGGCGGCCAACAAGGGAGATCTACAGTCTTTCATCACTGCTCCCTATACAAGCAATGTACCCAAACTACAAAAGCCCTCACTCAGCATGTAACATCGACATGTAGCTCAAATGTGTGTATTCGTTGTTAGGAAGCATGCAGTCATACAAATCAGGTGTACAAATCACCACCACAAAGGGGTAGGAAGAGACGGCCAACGGGTCCTATTCTTTCTCCATACAAAATAGGGTTATGTTTGAAGAAAGCTCACACTAAGCAGAATGTAACACCAAATATTACTACTGTGCTCACTTCATGAGAAAAGTGCCTCACTGGTTACTTCGCTCACACACTCAAAATGTAACAAATTAATGTGTGAAAATAAATATAGAAGATACTTTGCAGCAGACAATATACGCATTAATCGAGCACTTCCAGCATATTACTCATGATAATAAACACTGCATCACGAGGAAAAGTACAGAACAAACAAACACAATTAGCATTGTAAAAAGACAAAAAATGTTGGACTCCGAATGCCAACCCGTTTTGAGGACTCTAAAACATCTGGTAACAAGATCTCTAATTTTAACACAGTACCTAGGTGCAGAAAGCAAACGCCATTCCGTGCTCTTAAAATAAACTTCATTGGTGTGTGATGGAAGGCCTCAGACGGATTTTACAAAATGTTCTTTCATTCAGATTCGAAATCTTGGATTTGTGCTTCTACAGGAAAGGTGGATCTGGATACTTGCAGCGAGGATGCAGGAATACAGTGTGAAAATCTCTCAATTACTTAGAAATTTACAAATCATTAAACCATGAGCGACTGAAACACACAGATTTATGTCAATATTGAAACAGCAGCACTGCGGTCTGATGTAACAAAAACTACAGTTAAATCTTGTAGGTATACTCCTGGAATTGGACCGCATTCACTGATTTGGACTTAAAGCATCAAAGTTTACGGCAACAAGTAATTGTATAATGTACTCTGTGGTATATTTTGGATATTTATTTGGACCGTGACTGGGAGGTCCATATCGTCGACACGCCCTTTGATCTAGAGGTAGTGGGCTATCCCAATCTAGTATGGAGTGTATATATATGTATATGGAGATTGAGGAGTGAGAAATAAAGAACACTGCCATTCAATTGTCCTGGGGAAGTGCTGGGAGCAGAGATATATATATGAGCCTGCTCCATAGGAAATGCAGCAAATTCCAAGGGTCCTATTCCAACAACATGGCGACCAGGAGTGCTTCACATGCTATTCTAACAACAGAATGTTAGCTCTCTAGTTCTCCTGAGCAGTGAAGGTCCAGTAGAGCATAAGTAACACATTTGCGCTTTAAGGAATAATGTTTTACTCAACACTAGTATGTGTTTTCTGAAATGGGTAAGATGCACCTTCGTTAATTTCTAGAAAAGGAACAATCATTTTAGGTTTTGGACCCTGCCCTAAATCCCATGACAAAATCTCGAGAGTACCTTTTTATATAAAAATCCTGGGTGGGGAATCAAAACGTTTGGCACAATGACATTACTATAAGATGCAAACCAACTCGTGAAAAGATGGTAGCACTGATATATAATGTATTGTGGTAGCACTTTGCCTGTGCATTGACGAACTAGCACCCCTGAAAAACCATCAAATCAAGCAAGGCAACAAAAAAGCCCCCTGGTTCAACAACGACCTCAAGATTTCCAAAAAGCTCTGTCGTACCCTCGAGAAAGCCTGGAGGAAAAACCCAACCACTGACAACCTGGCCTCCCTCAAGAACGCCACCCGCAAACACCACCAACTCATCCGATCCACAAAGAAATCAGCATTCAAGGATCGACTTGACAACAACGCCCAAAACAGCAAGGAATTATTCAACATCGTCAAAGAATTTACCAACCCAAACGCTGGCTCCAACGACATCACCCCCTCCCAAGACCTCTGCGACTCTCTATTCTCATTCTTCTACAACAAAATCGCAGACATACATAACAGCTTCATTAACCAATCCGATAACCAGCCCACTTCACCCACCCCTGAACGAAAACAGCACTCTAACAACCTCTACGCCTGGAACACAATCACCACCGAAGACACCATCCACCTGATGAACTCCATCCACTCAGGATCGCCAACCGACCCTTGCCCCCACCACATTTTCAACAAAGCGGACTCTATCATCGCACCCCATCTCCGCGATGTCATCAACTGCTCCTTCAACTTCGCCACCTTCCCAGAAAACTGGAAACATGCCGAACTTAGCGCCCTTCTAAATAAACCCACAGGAGACCCCACCGAACTTAAGAACTACTGCCCCATCTCGCTCCTCCCGTTCCCCGCCAAAGTCATAGAGAAAGCCGTCAATCAGCTCGCCGCCTTCCTTGAATCCAACAAATCCCTTGACCCCTCACAATCCGGTTTCCAAGCCAAACACAGCACCGAGACCGCCCTCATTGCAGCTACAGACGACATTCGAACGCTACTGGACAATGGAGAAACAGCTGCCCTCATCCTACTGGACCTCTCCGCAGCCTTCGACACAGTCTGTCACAGCACCCTTATACAACGCCTCAGCAACGTCGGAATACAAGGAAAAGCACTGGAATGGATCATCTTGTTCCTCGCCAGAAGAACCCAGAGAGTCCGCCTTCCCCCTTTCAGATCAGAGGCCACCGAAGTCATCTGCGGCGTACCACAAGGATCATCACTCAGCCCCAACCTCTTCAACATATACATGAGCCCTCTTGCTTCCATCGCACGACAACACAACCTCAACATCATCTCCTACGCAGACGACACCCAGCTGATCCTCTCCCTCACCAAAGACCCAAACACCGCCAAAACAAACCTACACGAAGGAATGAAAGATGTAGCCGAGTGGATGAAGAACAGTTGTTTAAAACTAAACTCGGACAAAACGGAAGTCCTCATCTTGGGTTCATCCCCCTCTGCCTGGGACAACTCTTGGTGGCCACCTGCCCTGGGAACCGCACCCACACCTACGGATCACGCACGCAACCTAGGATTCATCCTAGACTCCTCTCTCTCGATGTCCAGACAAGTCAACGCCGTCTAATCGTCCTGCTTCAACATCCTACGTATGCTCAAAAAAGTCTTCCGTTGGATCCCCACCGACACAAGAAAGACGGTCACCCACGCCCTGATCACCAGCCGTCTAGACTACGGAAACCCCCTTTACGCCGGAACCACAGCCAAAATACAGAAAAAACTCCAACGCATCCAAAATGCCTCAGCCAGACTCATACTGGACATTCCTCTTCATGCTCACATTTCCGGTCACCTGAATGACCTCCACTGGCTCCCCGTCAACAAGAGAATAACGTTCCGTCTACTCACCCACGCACACAAAGCACTCTACGATCTCGGACCAGAATGCCTCAACACACGACTAACCTTCTACACCCCCACCCGCCAACTACGTTCATCCAATCAAGCCCTCGCCGCTATCCCACGCATCCGTAAATCCACCTTGGGAGGCAGATCCTTCTCCTACCTAGCGGCCAAGACCTGGAATTCTCTCCCCACCCACCTCCGCCTTACACAGGACCACCTCTATTTCAGAAAACAACTAAAAACTTGGATATTCGATAAGTAAATGCACCCCCCTCCCCCAAGCGCCTTGAGACCCTCTGGGTGAGTAGTGCGCTATATAAGTTTCTGAACTTGAACTTGTGATGCAGGCATCAAACCATAAGCAAGGACTCCAGAGCATTTTCATGATTTATAACAAAGTTCCTGCCAGAGGCCTGCAATGTGGATTAGCGAATAGATGAAAACGGGGAAGATACCATGACGTCACCAGAGCTTGAATCCTGGCTGCCCTTCACGTGTGCCAATGGGACTCGCAGACTAGCCGGTACAGAATGCCAATTCCAAGCAAAGGATAAAGGGTCCTTCTGTGTCACTCTCAAGAAGTGACAAATGTCCGCAGTATAATCCTTACAGCAGGGAATCCCCGGAACTCAAGGGCATGTTCAAAGCCTCGGTCACAAACAGGACCAGAGGGGGCAGGAAAACACACCAATTGAAGAGGCTGTCAGCAGAGAAGTAACAGCCTTAGACAGACGCAAGCAAATGTACACCCTACACACAGCACATTATTAAAACAATTTCAGGAACGGTATTTAATTAGAATTATATATGTTAGAAAGCAAAACTGAAACTCACCCCCATGTTACACAGCTATAGCAGGCTCCTGTCTAAGCACCAATCTCATGACTGGATGATAATACAAGCTGATGATGCACAGATATACAAGCTCACGGGCAGGCAGAGCTGTTTCTCAGGCTTTTTAGATCCTGCAGTCTAGCGTTGGTCAGTAGGCCTATCCCCGGACAGACAGCTTTCACTGGTTCGGCCTTCAGACAACAGTTATATGTTAGGCAACAAGTAAATACATTAGCTGTGCATGGAGCACTTCTTTACTACAACCTCGCTGCAAAGCAAAGGAGTGCTGTACAGAGCTAGGGTACAGAAAGTGATATGGTACAAGGGGTTCGCAGAGAGAGTACATCACTGGATACAGAAGGAAGTGGGCTGAGGGAGGCATTTAGGATAGAGAAAGGAAAGAGGTTCGAGTAGGGCACCGAGAGGCATGGTAGTTGTGAGTGGAAGGGGTTCACACCGGTCAGAGGAAAGCTGGAAGGTAAGTCAAACCATCGCATGATCAGCTACAGCACACAAACACCCAACCAATGCATGTTCAGAGTACATACACTGACAGCACACCACATGACAGCCATTTCATGTCTAGGGTACAAGGAGCTATAGCAAGAATCCATACAACCATTGCCTGATGACAAAGCAATATACAGTTAACAGCTGTGGCTAGCGCACACTCAGGCATTTACCATCAAATGTATAATCTTGCTTGGGTACACATCCATCAAGGACCTACTTTAATAAGCCCTGACACTTCTTGTTCTCAACGACAACCAAAACGTTGCCCTGATCAGTAAATATAATTTACTGTTGGAATACACTCCAAGCTGAAATCGTTTTCTGGCACATGCGTTTTTTTCAATAATTAATTCAACAAAGAATGGAGAACGAGTCTTCACTGTTTTGTTAACTTCTATAACTTCTATATTTGCCTATGTCAAAAGGTAGACAAGCCAACCAAAGAGTTTCGTTCCTTATCCAAAGGTACTTCTTCAGGGCCCATAAACAGTATGCCTGCATAATACAATGTTCAATCTTTGAATATGCAAATGCTTGGGGATTACTTTACTCGGGTATCCATGTTGTTGCATGTGTTTTGAGGCGTTACACAGTCATGCGCCATTTTTGAGCCTAGGTTTTAATGCATCAGCACATCTTCCCTGGTGTTGGTTTGCTCAATCTAAATGCAGCAAACCATAGCATGTTCAGAGTACTTGCAGGCACATTAAATACCCATGCAGCACTTGCAGGTTGAGGTTACAAGCACCAACAGCAAGTCACTGCATGTGCAGGCAGCTACTTGCAAGCACAGACATCCCCACAAAGCAATCCATATTCAGTTTACATCCACCAACAGCATGTCACAGTACAGCTCTGCCATGATTTTGACTACATACAACGACCTCATCTAATAAAGCTTTGTGTGTTCTGGCAGAATAACTACCTCATCATGCACCATTGTTGTACTCTGACTTCATGAGGATGCCGAATCAGAATCTGTCAGAGGGTGGCTGTGACCTCACCTCTGCCATTCACATGTCCTGGGTGCATATAGGGACCTCCTTCTGCAAACTTTGCATGTTCCAGCTGCGTAAATGGACCTCATCTCTGCATTCTTCACATCTTCTTCTGCATCAATTCCCCAACCACTTCTTCTGTAGGCTGACAGCATTCACTAACCTACCAATACAATCCTAGTGTGGGTAGCTTGTGTGCATGGACTTCGCCTCTGCCGACATCACGTCACAACTCCTTGCAGCGACCTCACTCTGCAATACTGGTATGCTGTAACTGAATCCAGTAACCTCACCACTGAGTTCTTGTTAGAGTCGCCTGAATGGTTTGACCATGCCAGCGCGATCTTCACACATTCTTGCGGCATGCAGCCACCCAACCATACAGTCCTTGCAAGTTCTGGGTGCACAGTAAACTAACTACAGAATCTTGTGCGGACATGTTTGGGCCTTACATGTGCAATTTTAGTATGTTCTGGCAGCAGACAGTGATCTCACAGTAAACTCCTTCTACAATAGGCAGAGATCTTACCATGCGGTCCTGGCATGTTCTGGCTGTGTGCAGTGAACAACAGAACCTTGTTTGGGCAAGCTGCATGCTGTGCCCTCTCATCACAGACCTCCTTGGCAGTAACAGACTTGGATCAAGCTTCATTTGAGTAGCATCTTGATTTCTGTTTGCCCAATAAGGCTCCCTCCAGAAAGCATACTGCTTGACAATATGGGAGGCTCTCGTCCAGCATTGCAGTATCCACTTGCCGTGCTGTACATCAGCATGTACCGTGGGCACTACAGCATGAAAGCTCAACACGACACTACACACCAAACTTACGAAAGAACTGAGGGCCAATGGTCCCATCAGGGCTTCGAATGCAATGTTGGATCTGGTGGCACAACAATGTGCAATGTGCTCCCTGTACAATAACGGTTACACGCAGCACTATCCGCTCTCCTCAAAACAGCATTACTGCTCCTCACAGCACTGGGATGTGCTCACCTTACTGTTCCACCCAGCAGAACCCACCGCAATGATAACAAAAAGTTTGCTTCACACAGCAGCACATTCGGCCCTGCAGCATTACCCCTGCACACAGCACTACCACCCTGCACATTAGGACACCGACGTCTCCATACAGAGCTCCTCGCCCGGTGCTGTAGGCCCATCCCTCACCCAGCTCTGTGCAAGCAGCACCCCATTCCTCCCTGCAGCATTCCCCCTGCACACAGCACTAGCACCCTGCACATTAGGACACCGACGTCTCCATACAGAGCTCCTCGCCCGGTGCTGTAGGCCCATCCCTCACCCAGCTCTGTGCAAGCAGCACCCCATTCCTCCCTGCAGCATTCCCCCTGCACACAGCACTAGCACCCTGCACATCAGGACACCGACGTCTCCATACAGAGCTCCTCGCCCGGTGCTGTAGGCCCATCCCTCACCCAGCTCTGTGCAAGCAGCCGTGTTTCACACAACACTTAAAAGCTGAAAGTGCAGTCAAAACAAACGAGGGGGAGGAGCTCCTCGAATCAGAGGTGAAGGTGAGGCAGCCTGCCAGGATGAAGACACGAGATATCATGGGAGAAAAGGAGGGTGGAAGGGGCGGGGTAGGGAGGGCTGAGATGGGAGAGAGGAGACTGGAAACGATCGCAGCGTGAAGACAGAGTGACTCCAAAGGAGACAGCGCTGTAGAAATGATCCAAGTAGAATCGTGTCAGGGGTGAGGAGGGCGCTGGGACTTGCATAGAGCAAACTCGTGAACTGACTCACCTCTGGCCTCGTGCGGACTACACTCTACCGCCCTATGCTTACAACAGGTGCAGCTTCATTCTCACCGAGGCCCTGGGATGTGCCTTGGCAAAGGTCTCAACTGCATGGGCAAAGGTCTCAACTGCATGGGCAAAGGTCTCAACTGCATGGGCACTAAGGCTCGGTCGATGAACTCGGAAGCGACATCCACTGGTGTCCAGCTGCTGAGACACAAGATCTTCCTTTCGAGGCATACCAGACTTTAGTATCATACAAGACAACGGTATGTAAAGTCTAGTCTGCTCCATCCAATGCCTCAAACGGTGCTCGCACCTCATGCAGACCTGGATGTCCAGAAGTTCCCTGAAACTCAACCTCATCAAGGCACAATTCCCATTGTTCATCGTGAACAAAAGTGAGAACTACCCCAAACCCGATTCAACGCCATGCACCTGGACACATTTAAACTCTAATATTTACCCTAGTCAGTTGAATTCACGCTGGACCCTAATATCATCCTCAAGGAACATAATGGCAAGAAAACCAAGACTGGCGGGAACCAGCTCTCTCTACTCAAGAAAGTGAAACCATTCCTCCCAAAAAGCAACTTCAGAACTTCTGTTCAAATCCTGGTACTCGCATCTGAACAGTGGCAATGCCCTGCTCCACGGCCTCTGAGACTCAATAATGCCTCTCTTACAGGCAGGCACCCTGCATGCTACAGCACCCCATATCAAGGGCCTGGAGAAATAGGACCATATAAAATAAGAGAAAAAAACAAGTCTTCGCCATGTGAGTACTCGGGATCTGGAACATCCCCGCATCCATCAGCACTTCCCAACCCCTTCTCCAATCCAGGAAAAAGCGGAAGACACACCTCTTAAAGAAGATTAAATCACAATGCAGTCAACTCCCGCCCTTGGAAACTAGCTAACCATCCAAAATCACACGTTGACTCTGTCTGCCTGTGACCATGTATAGTGCTCCGTTGCCTTCCCACAATAACACACACATACATAATCGTTTAATGCTCAGGTATGTGGGAGCTTTCTTTCAGGTTAATAGGCAAGGAGGAAGTAATCAACATTGTAAGCCACGGTTCTTACAAAATCAGGAGTCGGAACATATGGCATTTTAAAACACCAAGAGCACTTTCATAGTCAAGACACAAATTATCGGTGTAGCCACTATCACAAATGTGTCTTCAGGGAGGGGGTTAAGGGACACAGGCACAAGATAAACCGATGCGAGGAGCTGGCCAATGGTCCCAATAGGGCTTCGAATGCAATGTTGGATCTGGTGGCTCAGTGGACTAATGCATCCACTGCAGGAATCGGTGTTCAACTGCATGGTCACAGATTCAAATCCTGGTGGGTCCAATCAGCCGTTCATCCTTCTGAGGTCGATAAAATGACACCATGGAGTTGAATAAACATGTATTATTTCAGTGGGCGCCAGGATACCCCTTCTGGGGTGAATGTGCGCTTTACATTTCATGTTAATGTATGAAATGGGAAGCACCCCAGGTCTTCGCCATGATGACTTGTATTAAACAAGGTGCAGGATGACAGCAGAACGGGGCTTGGACATCACCTGGCAATGAGGAACATCAGTTATGTTGTCGTCTGCTTTGACAAAGCCTCGGACCATCAACACTTCTATAGTGGATGGGCTGTTTCCCACGGTTTGGTAGAGGCACAAACAGATACCCAAAATCAGACACCCCTAGTTTAATTCTAGGCAATTATTCAATGGAAAGTCTTGCAGGGGGTCAAATGACAACATCTCACCATCTGAAACACAGAACCCACATGCAATATAGCGCCTTGATGCCTTTGGGTAATTGGTACAAAAGGGGGTGGTGATGGACGGAGCATCTGAACCAATCAAACACTCACACCCAGTCAACAGATCTGGGTTTGATCCATCACCGTTCTTTAGCCCACTCTGCCACCCCAGTTCAGGCATGGCCATATGCAAATTAGTCTGACCCTGTGCCTCATGGGAACAGTCCAGCCCGAACTGCCAAGCCATGCCTTCCCATGACCGGAAACAAGCTTCCGAGGACCGGTTTATGGCATTTCAGCCGTCTTCAGCCCGGCTTGCTTGAATCCAGTGGCAAAGTGAGCAAGGGACTCACGTCTGAGCATACCCTGCCAACTTATGGCTAACAAAGTGGTACAAAAGGGGGTGGTGATGGACGGAAACCCCCTTTTGTACCACTTTGGGTAATTGGTGCGCTCTACAAATGATAAATTCAATCAAATCAAATATACAACAAACAGCCAATGCCACACGCAACCAACACACCTCTAATAACCAATATGTGGGCTTTCATCAGTCATCCGAGAGACTACCACAGCAAACCATAACATAAAAATACCATTGTTTCAATCACATCTATAAACTGGCATAATGAAACGGCACACACCAGACAAATCTATCACTGTCAGGCATAAAACTCCAAAGACGTTGGCAGCCCAAAAATGGCATAGTCACATACCACCAATAAACCCAAAAAATACGCTATTACCATAAACAGACCTCGGCATCATAGAATACCAACCTACCATGTGATACTTTTATAACTAGAACTGTTCTCTAGCAGTACAAATGGCAATAAATAAACCTATTATATCCCAAAAAAACAAAAAGGAAATTATAAACTCCTTTGGCATACCAAGCAATACACCTAAAACACCACAAAGAGTGTATTAGATCATGCTTGCTTTACTTTCAAACTGACACAAAGCGTTTGGAGAAAAAAAAACTGTCAAAATTCTTAACCCCATCCCCAACATCAACAAATGAGACACTATCAATGATTCCTCTAGACTGATAACCAGAATTCCATAATCAGCATGAAAGAGCATCTAGATAAAAAAAAGTGTGCGACAATTGGGTTGGCGCTGTATAATGCGAAAAACATAATAACAAAACCTAACAATGTATTATACAATTGTAACGTTCATTAAACAGCCCAAATCAATGGACAGTGCTAATAACGTCCAACTGGTAGCAAAGGTACCTCCATGCCTGGTCCACCACAGTGAAGTGCAATATTACGCCGATTACGGTTTTGAGATTCTGGCAGTACGAGCGTAAATGTCCAGTCACATTCCTCAAACGCAAACTAGCCGTTAAATAACAGTGCGTATCCCATCTCTTATGTTGTCAGCCCTCAGTGTTACGGGGAAATACGTAACAAAGGCGAAAGAATACACAAGTCAATAATTGTATCCAACATGTCATAGGATTTCAAGTCTCCTTACAGGAAAGGGTTCCCCGTTTAGAAGTTTTAGGAGAAATTTTGCTTGTAGCGCAAAGCACGTTAAAGCACACAGGGCAACTAAAGTGTGACAAAAATCGTGATACGATTTTGAAAGACTGCGCTGAAGTTCACACACACAACTATTTAATAAATTGGGATCATCTAAATACACTGCAACAATAACAGTAATCAAAATGCACACTTACTGGGTGACTGGGGTGATACACATTCCTTAAATAAAGCATATATTCGCAGTCTCTGTAGCCCCTGTACACAGACATTCCCACTTTCACAAGCTAAAATGGTAATTTTACCACTACTACGCGTCTCCACAAGTCCAGTCATAGATATTTCTATTTTACGTGCAAGGTAGTTAAGTATTACGAGTTTTTACTTGCCCATAATGCAAACAATCCCCGTGTGTCTGTCCAGCTTTAGGTGCCTGGTAGGAGTAGCTCCCAGGCTACTGGTGCCCATTATCAGTTCCCATGCCCAATCACAGATAATCTAAGGTTCACGTGGCCACAGGCAGGCACTGCTGTCTTCTGTATGCCCAGTGCCAGATGGTGACACTTCCCAAAGGCAAATATTTATGTTTTAAGGGAATAGAGTGAGGGCCAGGTACGTTAAGACCAGACCCCACCATACCCACCCGTATCCAGGCACATGAGTGTCCATGGGAGTGGACAGGCTGGATGTGGGTGAGCCAACATCTGAAGAGAAGATGGTACAAACAGGGCACCGGACCGACCAAGAAGCAGTCTAGACCAACCAAAACAGTAGCCACAAAGGCCGGCAGAATGCCCTGGACAGCGTGCCCTGTGGTAGTGCAGAGCAGCAAATCGCACGCTCTGGGGACGGTACAATCCCTGCTCTTTTGTGTGGGTTTCTTAATTATTTATAACCGCCCCTCGCAGACTGGCGAAGGACACCTTCGGCAGCTCCAGCGGTTATCAGGCAGGCAATACTCAGCGCCTTGATGATGGAGGCAGTCACAACAACAATGCGCCATTATACCGTCAAAACACGCTGGGTAAATATTAGCTACTTCGTTCAGCATCTGCCAACTTCACGGTTGCAACGATAAGAAAACAAAGTCAAATAAACGTCACAGCAGAGATGAGTCCTCATGGCAAGGAAGGCTGGGTGTGTACACAGTTTACTGAGGAGCTATGCAGCGATCTGTAACACATAAGTCTCACAAAGTCAGCATAGCCTTCCAGTTATAAATTGGAAGCCATTAAATTGGATAATAGTTACAACTGTTATTTACGGCGTTTCTAAAAAAAAAACGCATTATGAAATGCTTTATAAAAACAAGTTATTATAGCCAATACTATTTGGACGGCCTCGTTTAGAGTGAGTGAGAAATACTTAATGAAATGCAAGCTAGGTTCCTGTTAACCATTACTGCTGGACTTGTGCCACATTCTATATAGTAGTGAAGTAACAAAGAGGCTACACACAGCGTTACGTAGAACTCCTAAATGATACCAACTGCATGGGACGTAGCAAGGGCTACAAGACAACAACACCAATTATTGTGGTGGGGGGAGGAAGACAAACCAGGTCTAACAGATGCTGGGGGCAGATTTCTGCTCAACATTGTGTGTATAAACAAGAAAGTGCACTTAATGAAAATATTAAACTCCTTTAGCATTCACGTGAAAATCCCCTGTTTGAACGAACGGTTAAGTGGGCATTGCTGTTCCCACCAGATTGAGTAATGACACTGATATGGAATGCATGAAGATGGTTTTAAGGTGTGTGTATAAAAAAGTGGGGTTCGTAAAAGAGGTGTGACTAAAGTAGTATGGACCAGTATGCATAAAGGGCACTATAAAACGAGGTGTTGCATAATGAGGCAGAGGTCAGAAGACGCGGGGGGTAATTAAAGAGCGTATTAGCAGGAGTTACTCAAAGGGGAAATCTATAGAGGGGAACATAAAATAGTAAGTTATGCAAGAGGACAAGGGGCTAGGCAGGGGGAATACAGATAAGGTTAAATAGGGAGTAGGAGAAAGCTATGCACGAGGCTCGTGGGTGTCCTAGGAAGTACAGTAGGGTTTGGGGAAACGGTTGGGGGAGGTGGAGTTAGTCCTAAAGTAAACGTCCAATTTTATACTCCTATGTTTTTTGCTATTGCCTGTAAATCTTGTGGTGCAGCTTTCTTTTTCTAAGTCCTAGAATGTTATGGCGTTAGACTGTAAGGCTGGTGTATTTTCTTCATTTTCTCAATTAATAAAAACAACATTTGCTTATCAAAAAATGGTTAAATAGGGAGAATATTGCTGATTAATTGGCAAGTGGTTCTAGGGGATACGTTTGGATATACAGTAGGAGGTTATATGGATAAGCTGACAACAGTGGATATAAGGCCTGACATTAAGATGGGGCATACAGCTGCAGCAGGGATGTTTAAGGAGGGGGGGGGGGGGTAAGTGGCTTATATATTTTTTGGGGTGGGGGTCAGTGGCATATATTTTTAGGTTTTTATGGGGGGTCAGTGGCTTATATATTTTTTTGGGGGGGTCAGTGGCTTATATAATTTTAGTTTTTTTGGGGGGGGTTAGTGGCTTATATTTTTTAGTTTTTTATGGGGGGGGTCAGTGGCTTATATATTTTTAGTTTTTTTGGGGGGGTCAGTGGCTTATATATTTTTAGGTTTTTTGGGGGGGGCAGTGGTATATATATATATTATTTTTTGGGGGGGTCTAAGAATGTTACTAACTGAAGTTTTCAAAGGACGCGTTCAGCAGGGCCGCTGCAGGGGGTTTGTCAAGGGTGTCTGTCAGAGGAGGACGCTGTTCTCGGCGGGTCATAAAGGTGTGCACAGAGGGGGAGCCATGTTCAGGCGCAGACAGTGACGGGCCGGGGCATACGGGGTCAGACAGGTCCCACGGTCGGAGCCACTCCCTCCCGCCTCCTCACGCGTCTGGCAGCCGGGCAGTACCCGCCCCCGCAGCCGCTCACCTGACGGGGCCCGCTCGCATCCCCGGAGCTGAGCGCCGACGCCGCCGGGACAGGAAGACTCTGAGCCGGGCACAGCCAGGCACCAGAGCTCGGGGCGCGGCCAATCCCCGCCGGCGCTCCGCCTCCCCCCCAGGATGCACCGCGGCCAGGTGACGCTCCCGCCAGCGCGAGGCCGCTCTAGCCCACGCTGAACTCTACGGTCTTCCAGGCCCTGCCCTGTTATGAGCGGCCCACTGGCAAAAGCAAACAACTAGACTGCTAACCGTCCATAGTGTGTATGCATTTACTGTCCCAATAGAGGGTACAGATTTAAGAAAATACGAAAAATAATATGTAGAAACGTAAAATGCCCTTTAGCCAGGTCTGGTGGCTCAATGGACTAATGCTTCCAATGTAGGGGTCTGTGTTCGACCTCATGGTCACAGGTTCAAATCCTGGTGGGTCAACTCAGCCTTTCATCCATCTGAGGTTGATAAAATGAGTACCATTGAGTAACAATAAACATCTGTTATTCAGCGCCAAGATGCCTCAGGGTGAACATGCGCTTTACAATACACATGTCATGTTATGTTTAAATGTAATTACATCACATTTTTAATTAATCAGTATGTTATTTAATTTACAAACACATTTAACTGTACCCAGGTATGTTCAACACCCAATTTCCACCTCTGTAGACTCATACTATCTATTCTCTCTGTCACTTCGTGCCGTGCAAAAATTCCTATGCCACACTAGTAGAATTTTCGGAGGAAATGCCTGCATTTTTAATTGCACTGCAATTTATTTGTATGTCAGGAATGTAGGATGGAATTATACTTTTCTTTCTTTACTGACAACAAATCAGCAGCCAATCAAAAGCTTCATTGTAGTAGTATCTAGAGAAGAGTTAACAATTAATAATGAACTCATTCTGAATGGTGAATTATTTATACCTCCAGCTGGCATAAGGAGGAAACTCATGCCTACTGCTCATTTAGGCCAATATAGTAACATCAAGAAAGTGAGGGAGCTGTTTTGTTGGCCTTATAAGGACAATGGTATTGTAGACTTTGTAAAAGGATGTTCACTTTGTGCTGATTCTGGTAAAGTTTTGAAAATGACACATTCAAATTATTTACATGTTTCTGCACCGGACAAACCGTGGGGAAAAATGCAATTGATATGCTGGGTCCATACGAAGGGTCTTCTTAGGGGGAAAATGTACAAATTAGTTGCAATTGACTACTTCTCCAAGTGGGTTGAAGTTAAGTGGTTTTCACAAGCTGACTAAACAGCTGCCATTGAGTTTCTTCAATAAAGGAAAGAAGGACAACCTAGAACTATTGTATCTGACAACGGATCACAATTTATTTCTTATTAGTTTTGTACATTTTGGAAATATGCCAATATTAGTCACATAAAGACTGCACTCTACTCACCAAATAAGAACGGATTAGTAGAGAGGTTTAAAAAAACATGTTGATGATAAAATGAAGTCCTTTTCTGACAATAGGGGCAATAGGAAATACGAGATTGGCTCATTTATATAAATTGCAACACAAGTAGCTGCATATACTCAATGGCATGTGTTTGTGGTAAAATGTACATGGGATCTTCAATAAGAAAACTGAAAATCAGATGGATGGAACATCTGAGGGCAATTAAAAATTGTGATGTGAAATATCCATGCTAATTTTCGAGACAAACATAAACCGAAATAGAAAAAATATGCTTTTTGGGAATAGACCATGTCACCCTGGATAGGAGAGTGGGGGAGACTTGGAGAAAAAATAAGAACCAGGGAAACATTCTGGATAAGTAGATTGCGAACAGTCCAGTTTGGTTTGAATATGGATAGGAAATTACACACTGTGCTGTAATTACAACCACTCTATTCAGATGACGCATTAAATTGAAGATTTTTTGCATTTAAGAAGGAGGGAAAGAGAGTGAAATATAGTAATACCAGTTGAGGAGAATTAGGGCTGAATACCCATCAAAGAACTATAGCCAAGTGGAGGACTGGGATTGATCCCCTTACCACTGGGAACCGTCTCCTTCCCAGCCGGAAGTCAGACCCTGTATTCACGCTGGGTATTCTACCCCCTCTCCCTCCTCTTACCCTTCATTCTTCTAAGTGTGCCAGTGACCAAAGCACTCCTCTCCCCTTGTTGGGGAGGGATATAGCATTTATGCCCTGGAGTCTCAGCGACCCTGCTGAGAGAATTCACCGTGACAATTCATCTAAAAATAGCTTGCATGACACATAAGGCCTTACACCACAAGGCGCCCATTTACCTCGCACAGAAATTGACAATCTCTGGTGGCTCAAGGTCCTCTAGGGGTGCATATAACCTACTACTGAAACCTCAAAGATTCAATTAAAAAAAACACATAAACGATCCTTCTCTGGGAGGGCACCTAGGATTTGGAATATTCTTCCCCCTGAAACCAGACTGAATTAATCTAACGTATCCTTCAAAAAGGAAGTAAAAGCGATTCTCACTGCAACATTTACTTGACCACTCTACCCCGCCCTGATCCTTTTTCAACCGAGAAGCGCCTTGTTTGTTCTTCGACGACTTTTCTGTGTTTTTGTACTATGATCCCATGCTTCGGTACTCTACGACTTTTCGTGTGTATTCTTATATTTATCCAATACTTGTTCTTTCCCCCAAATTACTGCATTTATAATGTGTCATGTTATTCATTATGTATAATCAGCTTTATCGTTTTAAAGCGCTCTGATATCCGCAAGGATCTTGTTTGCGCTCTATAAAACCTTCAAAATAAATAAATAAATAAGACAAGTGAATCACACATAATGGAAGACTGGGAATGATCCTGTTACCGATGGGAGCTGTCACCCACCCAGCCGGACATCAGACGCAGTTACTTCCTCTTCTCCTTGCTGTGTCTCCTACCCCTCCCCCACCCCTTCCCTCCTTCATTCTTTGCTTGCCTCCCCTATTCCTTTCCTCTCTCCCCTAAATCTCTCTCCCCGCCTGCTTTGTTCCGTTTAATCTCCCTCGCCGTCGCCCTTTTACATTACCCCCGTACACGCCATGAACCAACTGATGTAACTTGTAATTGATGTACCTTCTGTAACAATGTGTAATTTTTAACCTATATAACTCTCCTCATGTAAAGCGCTCTGATACCTCCGGGTCTAGCCAGCACTATATAAAACTCAAGTAAATAAAAAATAAAAAAAAGTTACTTTGTGGGTAAACGATTCAGGAAAGATGTGTACTGAAAAAGGATGAAATCCGAAAACCTCAATTTAATCAATAAGCTCTGGGTTAACTTAGATATACGTTGAAGACAAATTTAAATATATTTAAAAAAAATAACAATGTAGCTCTAGAAGAGAAACGACATACCTTGATCGTGTTACAGTAAGGAAAATGGGGTTCTAATCCCATAAGAGCTGTAGACAATTCCAACAACACAAGGAAAAAGAAACAAAAAAAGGGTAATTTCTATGCATATTGTTATCTTCCCCTGTCCCTAAATGTAGGTGAACATAAGAAATACTCAGGAGAGAAACAAATATAATTTATTTTTAGTGTATTATGAACTCAATAAGAAGACAGAGATTGAATAAATGACTGAAAAGCAGTTTACTGAACAGTAAAAGGTAACAGAGAGATGCTAAATTAATAATAACATACGTAGCAGAATGGCCACAAAACATACCGACGACTATAACAAAAGGAGCAATGTTAGGGATCGAAACCCCGATGCCTAATGTTAATTCTCACAATGTTCAAATAACCATTTATAAAGGTAATTATCTCTTTTTTTGTATTATGAAATTATTTTCATATTTTTTATTTTTAATCTTTACCACAACCCCTTCATTTTCTTTTACCTTTAAAGACTAGTATTCCGTAGGGTAATGCCAGATGCAGAATGTTGAGGAGTCAATGATAATCAAAAAGAAAACAGGGAGTTCTTCGAAACTGTTAAAACAAATGCGCTCTTAAAATCAGGTGAGAGCACTTAACTCTAGGTAGGAGTATAAATAGAAGGCTTGTTCTCCCTGTTGTACATAGCATCCTGACCAGACTAACAGACGGACGTGCTGGAAAGACACTGCAGTAATCTAATGCGAGTCTCTGACACAAAAGTTTGTTTAAATATAGATTAGTTACAAAAGCAATCAACAGCAGCAGGAAGAATGCTAGTATTTCTCTTGAGAAGTTCGAAGTGTTTCTCAGTGGTTGTTAGTCACTTAAATAGATTTTAGGTCTAAGACCTGCCAAGAATATGTAAGAATATTTAAACATTTTAATATTCACCATTATATTAAGTGGCAAATTTAACAGATTGCAAAACATAGAACAGTGAGTAGATTAAAGTAGGATGGCCTTTCTCCCTATCGCACTTTCACCCCTGCAGGAGGGCTATTGAACATATTTGAGTTCCATAAGAATTATGTAATAATACAATGATGTCCAAATAGTGTTGAATGATATAATGACCTTGGGTGCCTAAATTATTAAAATTAAAACCAATTAACAGATTAACTAAGTAAGGTCATGAGTGATTTATATGTACTCAAATCAAATCAAATCAAAGATAGCTTTATTCAGTATTTTGACAAAAAACCATAAAAGCACACAAAATGCAAAATACAGAAACTAATTCGCTTTACATTTCAATTACCCATTACAAATTGCATAGTTATAAGATATAAAATCGGAATATAAAAAACATTTCTTAAATACATAAAAATAGGGAAATTCATAAAAGGTCATACAATTCATAGGGTTTCGAGGGGAACTTGTGGTCATTGCAGCGAGTATGTATTATTTGATGTAGTTATGCACAAGATAATACATTTTACAATCACAGTCAAAAATCATAGTCATTAGACCAAAGTCCCTCTACATTTTACAGCAAATGTCAAAAATTTGATCGCCGCGGCGATGGTAAGTTCGTCTTGCAGCATATACAGTCTGATTAGTGCAGGTTTACATTTTCTCAGGCCCCAAGGCTTTAAAATTGGTATCAGATATCTTTTTCTATCCCACTGGTAATACTTGCAGAAAAATATGCAATGTATATTTGACTGGGTAGATATATCATCACACGGACATTTTATCAATTTTACAGACCAATCATTAGGAACAGGGAACGATATTAACCTATAAAAACAATCAGTCCTCATTCGTGTCAAAAGCATTCTATGGTAGCACGAAAATGCTGGTGCCAGATAAGGATGAAGGCCCGGTCCGTGGAGAATACGACGGTGGGCCACTATTGTACACTTGTTCCCATCTAAGTACCACCTCCTCTCCTCCAGTAAGTCGAGGCATGCCACTTTTAAAGCTCTTTTAGTTATTCGTGTACATGAGGTGGGATTTAGGTAGAGATCTGGTTGACCAACAGAGTTCAAATTTTTTTTAACATAGGCTAACCATGGAAGCTTGCTAGAAGCGGATTGGTTAAAACAGTCTTGGATTACTTCCCTGCTAAAAATTGTATCATCACATGTCCAAATCTTGTACCACAGCGTAACTGGAGCTATCTTTATCAAATCGGTGATATGAACTCTATCTAGTTCATTATGGCATATGGTCGTAGAAGTGGATCTTGGGACTGATAGCAGGTACCTGAAAAATGCGTTTTCCACTGTTTGTATTTGGGTGCAATCTGCCAACCCCCAAATACCGGCCCGTATATAGCAGTGGAGACACATTTAGCTGCATAGATCTTAAGCAGTATATCTATAGGTTTCCCGCCCAATCTTTTGGCAAATTGTTTGACTGCACCTATCGTGCGAGAAAAGGCCAAATTACGAGAAGTGATTGCTGTTGTTCATGTGCCCCTATTATTAAAAGTGATACCTAAGTAAGAAAATGTCTTGGTCGTGGCTATCTTTGTATGGTTTACAAAGGTTTTGCAGTCTAATTTAGAGTTATTTCTAGAGGTGCAACACATTGTAAAAGTTTTATCAACATTAATTTTTAGTCCTCTATCGCTCATAAAAGTTGAAAATCCTGTTAAAGCCCTCTGAAGGCCCAACTGTGTGCGTGCCATAATCACAGCATCGTCAGCGTATAATAATAGTGGGACTGAGAGGCCATTTATTTTGGGATAGTCAACTTCCAATTCAGTTAAAAAGACTGCTACCTCATTAATATATAAATTAAAAAGGAATGGAGCAAGGATGCAGCCCTGACGAACACCCTTTTCTATGGGAAATTTTCTAGTTCGCTCTCCGTTTTTGCCATATCTAACCGTGGCACCTGCATCTCTGTATAGTTCCTGTATAAAAGATAAAATGTGTAAGTCTATCCCCATTTTAATCAAGGTTTTCCATAGCACTCTATGATCCAGGCAATCAAAGGCCGAAGTTAGATCGACGAATGTTAGGAACAGGTTCTCTTTTTTTACTCCAATATATTTGCTCATTATTAGGGTCAAGTTTAATCCCTGCTCTACAGTACCTAGGCCTGTCTTGAAGCCGTACTGGAATTTCGAAAGAATCCCATTGCTTTTTGTCCAAGCTTGTAATTTGGTTCACAACACTCTGCCTGCTACTTTCATCAGAGTGTCTAGCAGGGAAATGGGACGATAGCATTTTGGGTCCTGCCTGTCCCCTTTCTTAAATATTGGGATTACTATGGCTTCATGCCATGTGTCGGGAAAGCCTGTTTTACTATAGGCATTTATTACATTTGCAAGCAAGGGGGCCCATAAATCGACGTTCTCTTTAAATAAGTCAAAAGGGACTCCGTCTGGACCGGGGGCCTTTAGATTAGCGCTCTGGCAAATTGCTTGCTCAACCTCTAATGGGGTAATAACTACGTTGAGTGGGAAACTATCTTGAATTGATAACTACGTTGAGTGGGAACCTATCTTGAATTATATGTACTCATTTTACAGTATCTCGTATTAAGGGGGATGCTAATAGAAGATGGAAGAAAGGAGCCAAGCAACATTTGAAAAAGGAAGTAAATTAGCACTGGATTAAGGTGAGACACCAGGGACAATGGACCTAAAACAAGAGAGTTAAACCTGAGACATGAAATAATGATCCTTTTGATCATTGTTACAGTAATGGAGAGATACGTCTACTGATAATATATAACAACCGGACGAGAGAAGCGGAGTAGGTCTACATAAGAACGACTAGAAAAGGACTAGAATATTCACCACCGGGTAAAAGAAAGTTTACAGAAAATTAATAATATAAGAAATAACAGGGAATTTAGGAAACACATAAGTTATTGATTAACATTCTTTCCCTAAAAGCACACTAGAGTATTATCTGAAGTGGAGGAGGCAGTATACATAAATTCAAGTAACTTGAAATATTCTAAGAACAAAAACAGTAAGGTAAATTATGTTCCTATCAAATAACCATTAGCCACAGTTAAACTAACAGGGTCACTGCTGCTTCATTACCTAAATCAGATTGATTAGTAATAAATTATCTATTTCAGAAGCATAGAGAATATCTCTGAGGTACAAGAAAATAAATGGAAACATGTTAAGAAAGGCATGGCACTAAAGAATATGATGAAAATACTTTACATAGGATAATAATTATGCTTTTCAATAAATGGTGCACACGGAAGGTGCGAACTTATTTATTTATTTATTTATTTATTCAAAGTTTTATATAGCGCGAACAAGATCCTTACAGATATCAGAGCGCTTCACAAAGACAGGGTAGGGGCAGTAGGGATGAACAGAAGTAATGGGAGCAGTGTAGTATTCACTAACTAGATAGGATGATAATAACATACATAAAACATATTTTTTTTGATAGGCGCCTTTAGAAGCTCTCCCTGGTGAGGGGAACTGGGGCTGCGAGCTGCAGAGCAATTTTAATCCATGTCACTCCTGTTTTATGTATTTTAATAGCGTTTCTGGAGCGTTTGTTACAATTTTATAATCGCCTTATTTTTGACTGTGGGGGACTTCAAGCTAAGGGGAATTGTATTATTAGGCACTCTGACACCTTGAAACACATTTTCTGCTCGTGCCCAGCCGCTTCTTAGCCTTTCCCGGCGGCGGTGGGCGCCATCTTGTGTGAGGCAGGTGGGGACAGCGCTCAAGTCGGGCCGTCCTTCCCGCCCTCTTTTTGTATTTAGATTAGCCCATCCGCAGCGCTCAGCGCCTTTAGAAGCTCTCCCTGGTGAGGGGAACTGGGGCTGCGAGCTGCAGAGCAATTTTAATCCATGTCACTCCTGTTTTATGTATTTTAATAGCGTTTCTGGAGCGTTTGTTACAATTTTATAATCGCCTTATTTTTGACTGTGGGGGACTTCAAGCTAAGGGGAATTGTATTATTAGGCACTCTGACACCTTGAAACACATTTTCTGCTCGTGCCCAGCCGCTTCTTAGCCTTTCCCGGCGGCGGTGGGCGCCATCTTGTGTGAGGCAGGTGGGGACAGCGCTCAAGTCGGGCCGTCCTTCCCGCCCTCTTTTTGTATTTAGATTAGCCCATCCGCAGCGCTCAGCGCCTTTAGAAGCTCTCCCTGGTGAGGGGAACTGGGGCTGCGAGCTGCAGAGCAATTTTAATCCATGTCACTCCTGTTTTATGTATTTTAACAGCGTTTCTGGAGCGTTTGTTACAATTTTATAATCGCCTTATTTTTGACTGTGGGGGACTTCAAGCTAAGGGGAATTGTATTATTAGGCACTCTGACACCTTGAAACACATTTTCTGCTCGTGCCCAGCCGCTTCTTAGCCTTTCCCGGCGGCGGTGGGCGCCATCTTGTGTGAGGCAGGTGGGGACAGCGCTCAAGTCGGGCCGTCCTTCCCGCCCTCTTTTTGTATTTAGATTAGCCCATCCGCAGCGCTTAGCGCCTTTAGAAGCTCTCCCTGGTGAGGGGAACTGGGGCTGCGAGCTGCAGAGCAATTTTAATCCATGTCACTCCTGTTTTATGTATTTTAATAGTGTTTCTGGAGCGTTTGTTACAATTTTATAATCGCCTTATTTTTGACTGTGGGGGACTTCAAGCTAAGGGGAATTGTATTATTAGGCACTCTGACACCTTGAAACACATTTTCTGCTCGTGCCCAGCCGCTTCTTAGCCTTTCCCGGCGGCGGTGGGCGCCATCTTGTGTGAGGCAGGTGGGGACAGCGCTCAAGTCGGGCCGGCCTTTCCCGCCCTCTTTTTGTATTTAGATTAGCCCATCCGCAGCGCTCAGCGCCTTTAGAAGCTCTCCCTGGTGAGGGGAACTGGGGCTGCGAGCTGCAGAGCAATTTTAATCCATGTCACTCCTGTTTTATGTATTTTAATAGCGTTTCTGGAGCGTTTGTTACAATTTTATAATCGCCTTATTTTTGACTGTGGGGGACTTCAAGCTAAGGGGAATTGTATTATTAGGCACTCTGACACCTTGAAACACATTTTCTGCTCGTGCCCAGCCGCTTCTTAGCCTTTCCCGGCGGCGGTGGGCGCCATCTTGTGTGAGGCAGGTGGGGACAGCGCTCAAGTCGGGCCGTCCTTCCCACCCTCTTACCTCCCTATAAATGTGCAAAGCAGCCAGACGGCGCAGCGGGCTGGCGCAGCGGGGGCGCCGGATGCGCGCCGAAGCCGCGCCAAAGCCAAGCCCGTCTGCGCCCGTCCGCGCCAGGATCGCGCAGGGTGCGGGCCATGCTGTCCAAAATCTTCCTGCCATCAGGTATGATTCCGATGCCCTGCTCCTAATACGCTTGACTAGTCCCAGCCATAGTTGTAAGGGGCACCTCTTAACTGATCATCTCTGGGGCCCTTTTTCATGCCGCCTCTGTAAATGGGCATCTCTAGGACCTCCTGACACAATCTCTCCCCCGTCCCCCCCCCTCCACATAAAACTGTCACTCTCAACTGTGGCCTGATCAATGCCAGATCCCTAACATGCCACGCGCAGGATATTCACGATCTTATACTGTCGCGTGGCCTCAACGCCATCTTCATTACCGAAACGTGGCTAAACGACGCATCTAACCCCGATTTAGCAACCGCCCTCCCCACTGATTTTTCCATCCTTAGGCGTGACAGACCCTCTGGTAGGGGTGGGGGTATAGCCATTATCGTCAGGTCGTCCCTCACGTGCCATGCATTTGATCTGACCTTTATCAAGCACTGTGAGGGTATAGGATTTGTTATTCAAATCAACCCATCCACTTCTTTCTCAGGTGGACTCGTCTACCGCCCCCCTGGGAATGCCTCTTCGTTTCTGGATTCCCTGGACGAGACCCTTGCCACACTCTTGACCCACTACCCCACCTTCACCCTTCTTGGTGATTTCAATCTCCATCTGGAATCCCTTTCAGACCCCCACACGCTGAGTTTCCAACACTCCCTGGACATTTTTGGCCTCTCCCAACTGGTTTCCCCCCCAACACACCGGGCCGGCCACACGCTAGATGGCATCTGTACTAACTTGACTGCCCTAACTGTCTCGCCCCCGATCCCACAAATATGGACGGACCACTGTTTTATCCCTTTTTCCATTACAACACAACACTTAGCGCAACCCAACACCATGCGCTCTCCCGCACCCTTCCCGACTAATTGGAAGAAAGTAGCGGAACGTATTATGTTAAATCCCCGGCCCCTTGCCCCTCTTCCCACTCTTGTCAGAGATGTAACTCTAGATTCTAAAAATCTTCACTTCTGGATTGACACAATGGTCACATCCTTCTCCAACCCAACCAGCCTGAAATCAGCCCGTCGTGTAAGAAAACCCAATGCCCCTTGGTATACCCAGACCCTCGCCGAATGCCACCTTAAATGCAGGGTCCTGGAAAGAGAGTGGAGGAAAACCTATGATGATACTTCGAGATCCCTCTACATCTTACAGAGGAAACAATACCTCTCCAATATAAAAAAAGCCAAAAGGGAGTTTTTTACCTCAGCTATAGAAGAAGCTAAACAAAAACAACAGACCATTTTCAATATAGTCAAGTCCTTCACCCACCCCAAGGCCCTGACAACGGAAATTCCCCCATCTCAAGCACTCTGCGATCAAATAGCTGAATTTTTTATTGACAAAATAAACACTATTCACAAAGACTTTCCCCCCCCCTCAATTCATACGCAAGATGCCGGCCCCATACTACCTTCACTTGACAACTTTACTGCGGTATCCCTGCTACAGACACAGAAGGCCATCATGACTTGCAAGTCAGGAGCACCTACTGACTCCTGCCCTCCGATTATTCTTCACCATCTCATCGAGGCCGTCAACCCTTCCATCAATGCCATTATTAATGACTCCCTCAGCACTGGCATTGTCCCCGCTGAATGGAAGAAGGCAATAGTCAAGCCCCTGTTGAAAAAACAAAACAAATCCCCTACAGATTTATCTAATATGCGCCCCATTTCTCTACTTCCTGTACTAAGCAAAATCACCGAGCGGCTGGTCCACGAGGAATTAAAAGCCTTCGTGGAAAATAATCACACCCTGCATCCACAGCAATCTGATTTTCGCCCTGGCCACTCAACAGAAATTGCACTGATTGAGCTATCAGACACCATCAAGTTCCTGCAGGATGACGGAAGACATGCCGTACTCATCCTACTCGACTTAACCGCAGCATTCGACACCATCTCTCACGCTATCCTTATTAACAGAATGCGCGAGATTGGTGTGTCTGGCACTGCTTTAATATGGATTACATCATTTTTATCCAATAGAACACAAACAGTCTCACTTGGCCCTTTTCTTTCCAGCGAAAGACCCGTCACATCCGGGGTGCCCCAGGGATCCATACTTAGCCCCCTCCTTTTCAATCTATATATGGCCCCCCTCCTAACATTGATTGAATCCCACAACATCCTCGTTACTTCATACGCTGACGACACCCAGCTCGTCGTCACCATTGATAAAAAATACCCCGACACAGCTCTTAGATTCCAGAACTGCCTCTCCCAAGTCTTTTCCTGGCTCAATCTTAACCACCTAAAATGCAACAGCGCAAAAACTGAAATAATTCCACTGGGTAAAGACGTCCTTTTCTCACCAAAGGACTGGTGGCCTCAAAACTCTGAAGTACCGCCTTGTGCGGTACCTTCGGCCCGCAATTTAGGTGTCCAATTTGACTCCTCCTTGAGTTTCGATGACCATGTACGCATCACAGCTGGGTGCTGCTTTAACCTCATTCGACAGCTGAAAAAATTCTTCGACTTCCTCCCTATCTCCGCCAGGAAAACAGTCGCGGTGGCCCTAATCCTTTCCCGGCTGGACTATTGCAACGGCCTCCTGGCGGGAATAAAAAAGTCTTCTTTAAAGAAATTACAAAGCGTTCAACATGCTGCAGCCAGATTAGTTCTTAAACTTCCAAAAAGGTCCTCGGCCTCTGCAGCCCTCAACACGCTGCACTGGCTTCCCCTTCACAAGAGAGTCCTTTTTAAACTCCTTATCACGGTCTTCAAAGCCACTAGGAACACCGGCCCTCTCTATCTAGCCAAGCGCTTTCAGCGCTACATTCCATCGCGCTGTTTGAGGTCAGCTGAAGCAAATTTGACTGTAGTGCCTAGAATAAAACTAAAAACAAAAGGTGGAAAAACTTTTTCATTCCTGGCATCGAAGGTATGGAACAGTCTCCCCTTTAACCTTAGGCACGTCCCCTCAGAAAGCCAGTTCAGAAAACTCTTGAAGACCTGGATTTTCCTCCAGCCCGACTCAGCAGTTCTTGCAGCCATCTGATACACTCCTCGCCACGCTGGCTCTCTGATCGCTTAGCGCCAAGATGCTCCTTCCGGAGCGATAGCCGCGCTTTACAAGTGTCAATAAATATCAAATATCAAAATCAGTGGGCCAACGTGTATCATATATTGGTCGGTAGTAAGAAAGTAGCGTAGTAGTGTCCCCATCAGGTAGAAGTATAGTGTCAGGGGACAAGGTGAGCAATGACACAAAGCAAAGCAGTGCTGATCCAGCACCTATAAGGTTCAGGAGATCTTGGCCAGAAGGATGGTTTTCACCTCTTTCTTGAAGAGTGCAGTGGAGGAGATACGCCTGGTTTCAGGAGGGAGCGCATTCCAGATCCTGGGTGCCATTCCTGAGAAGGAGCGCTTGTATGTTTTCTCTTTCCGGAATCTACGAGGTTTCAGGAGTAGATTTTTTGTACTTCTATTGGATCTCGAACCTCCTGATATAGACAACTTTTGAGCGAGGTAGTTGGGTGCATTGTGGTGCACGGCCGCGTGTGTCATAACTGCAATTTTTAGCTGTATTCTGGCTTCAAAAGGCAGCCATTTTAGGGACTTTAAGTCTGGGGATATATGCGAGTGTTTTCTTGAGCCAGTAATGAGTCTCGCGGCAGCGTTCAGGGAGGCTCTTAAGGGTGCTGTTGTGGAAAGCGGGAGTCCGCTGAGGGCCACAATTCCGTAGTCTATTCGAGGGATGACTAACGCTTGTACAGCAGTTTGGAAGTCTTCAGCAGGGAGGAAGGGCTTAATTTTCCTCAGTGTGTTGATTTGGAAATTAGCTGCTTTTGTGGCTTTGCTGACGTGCTGCTGCATGTTGAGCTTGGCATCGAGTGTGATGCCTAGGGATTTCGCTGAGTCCACGATGGTGGGTTGGACATTGAGTGCTGTTAGGTTATTGAGCCATGTTTGGGTGGTAGAAGTTTTCGCCGGGGGTGAGATGAGTAGGAACTCAGTTTTCAGAGTGTTGGAAATGGGATCCCCGGCTGGCCAGGGCTTTCGCCAAAGTCAGTCAGAGACCACCACACCCAAGTCAGGGCAAGGGAGTTACACGCCAAGATAACCCCTGCTCACCCTCTAGGTAACGTGGCGCGAGCAGCAAGGCTAAACTTGGAGGCGATGTAAGTTAAGTATTTGCGCACGCACCCCAGCAACAACAACCAAAGGCCCACCACAAAGGAAAACTCCACACAAGGTTATATAAAAATAGCCTTTTTATTATAATAAATACACATCAGATAAAACACACATCTTGTTACACTGTGCCAACAGGCACGGGCGGAATTTACAAGGGATATTGCACAGGACAGGGCCACTTGGACCACTGTCAGGGGTATCAGCACTTTTAGAACTTGTAGAAAGTAAAATCAGTGTAGCACACAATATAAAAATAGAGCACACAACCAGTAATCACTGGTAACAGGACCTCACTAGCACCACCTGTACTAGGGAGAAAACAACCACCTACATGTCACAATACCTGTAGGGGTGTAAGAACATGACACATGATGCAATGCATAACATTCATTCAGAGGTGTAAGGAGGGAAAACACATGATGCATCACAATACATTCAGAGGTGTAGAACAAAGCACATGACGCATAAAAACACATTCAGAGGTGCAGGAAAAGTACAATTGCGCCAAACTCACAGTCACCACCTGTGACAGTCCCTGTGTTCCAATGTCAGGGCCTAAACGTCGCAGTTGCCCACAAAGTGCTGGGCAACTGGTGCAGGGAAAGTTTGGGCAACGTTGGAGCCTCTCTGGCTCAAGAACCACCTCTGTGGCACTGCGGGGCCTCTCTGGGCTCCAGACAAGAAATGGTGCCCTGAGCCTCTCTCAGGCTCTTCACAAGAATGGGCAATGAGCCTCTCTGGGCTCACAAAGCAAGACTGCCGCCTACTGGGCAGTGGGGTCCCTCACGGGGGACCCGGAGTAAGGACAAATGCCCTGCAAGAGCCTCGCAGGCTCACGAACGAAATGGCCCCTCAGAGCCTCTCTCAGGCTCGTCGAGCAAAGAATGCCCCCAGGAGCCGCTCTGGGCTCCTCAACACTGCTGTGGGCGGCGGGGCCGCTCACGGGGGACCCTCGAACACGTGGATGCTTCTGTAGGAGTCCCCACCTCTGGGGGACTTGGGAAACAAAGGTGCGCCCTGGTGGAGCGGCCCGCTGTCAAGTGGGGCCGCTCGAGTAGAGGCAGGGGGGGGGAAGGTGCGCGACCTCGCACCTCTCCCCTAGCCGGCTTTCACTCACCGGCTGTCTGCAGGTCCAGGACTCTTCCTGGGTGCGGGGCTCCTTTCCTCTCGTCCCGGGGCTCTCCTCTCTACTCGGGGAGCCTCGGGGACCCGGCCGGCAGCTTCTCCCTTCCCGGCTCGGCTGAGGAGGCGGGACTTCCGGTCGGCCTTTCCTGGGCCGCGCTGTGATTGGCCGGGCCTCCTCACCACTTCCGGGTCGCCCGCGGCGGCTCGCTTTTAGGAAGGCGGGCTCCCATGTGATCCGAGGAGTGGGCTCCCTCGTGAATCACACCACAACCACGGGCAAAAACAAAGCGGCAATGAGCGGGGTGGCACCCGCGCCGCCAAATCGCCACACGGGGCAGTCAGATGCCGGGTGGGCACCGGCTGTGCACACCCAGTGCTAGCAGCGCTAGAACCGAAGGGCAGGCGCTCCCAAGCGCCTACAGGACAAAACACAGCGCTCACAGCGCTATGGCCAAAATCAAGCGCTTTCAATCGCTAGGCAGGCAATTTCAGCGCTCCCCAGCGCTGAAGGGCAGAGAGCAGCGCTCTCAGGCTGCAGGCAAAGAATCCTCAGTGCTCCCCAGCACTGGAGGACAGGACAAGGCTCCAGCAGGGTCTGGAGGCAGGCAGGGGGGGCAAGGCTGGGCCAGAGCCAGCACACTGGGTCTCCAGGCAGGGAGACACCCCAAGTGGCGGTCCTCCTGGCCCCAGCAGCAGCAACAGCCCCCTCTGGCAGGATCCAAAAGCAGAACATTTTCCAAGGGGACACAGCCCCTTCTTATACTAACAAATCCTTTGTTTAAGGGTGCAGGGTGGGGGAAAACCAGTTGCAGCTGGCTCTGGAGCACTCTTGATGGCCCAACCACCCATTTCTTTCACTGGGGAGGCTAGGGTCGTTAGACACACCACAGGGGGGCGGAGCCAGCATTGTGTGGGGAAAACCCAGCCCATCCAGGACACAGGTACACTCCTCCCACACATCACTCATGCTAATCTCCCACTCACCACCGGGCAGACCCATCCAGACTTCCTGGAGCCTGGCATGCCAGCCAGCTCCAGCCAATCACGCTCCAGCACCCTCACAGCACACGCACACATATCTCAATGTCCAGAAGTAGCACTTCCCTTCTAGACACATACATGCTGCAGACACCATCTCGCAGCATTCACTCTCACGAGTTTACACATACTAAACTCGAGCCTGCACTCCCCACGCATCAGGAACTACCAGGGACACACACATTCCCCATGCATTCCTATGGGAGGGCAGGCCAGCCATGCTACACGCAAGCACTTTCACTCTGGGACCCAGGGAAAAGTGCGCAGAGACCCAAAAATCACTGACACAGGGTCACACATAAGGCAAAAAGTTCAGGGGTGAACCAGCCCTGCGGGCCAAGTCCAACACAACCCCCTTCCAGCCAAAACGCAGGGGAGAACAATCACCACCGTGATGGACTTCCCTGATTGGGGCGATAGAACACGGACGCGGGCCCGCAACTGCAGGGACACCCTCCTGTTCTATGCCACGGTGAACCCCTAGGGTTCCTTCTAAAACTACTGTAGGGACTACCTGGGCTACCCCACTGGTACTCTCCAGCTGCCCTCGGCCAGGACCAGGCCCTAGGCCACCCAGGTGCCACTGGATCCTGCCTACCCACAAAGTGGGTGTAGTAACCCCTGGCACATAATAGCCACTCTCCACTCTTCCTGTCTGCAAGACAGGGCTAGACTGCCACTGGTTCTCCAGCCTAGGGTCTACAACCTCAGGTGGACCAGGAGTCTCAGGGAAGGCTCTCCTCCCCCTACCTCTTCTTTTAGGGTTCCTCCTCCCCGTGCGAGGGGGAAACCTAGAACGCCATTTCAACCCAGGGTTTACCCCCTCAGGTTGCACCGGGGTCAGAGGTGGGCTCTCCCACCCTCTGCACCCCCTTCCAGAGGTCTGCCCTCTCCCAACTGGAGAAGTTCCTCTGGAAGAAGAACCGGCCAGGACACTGGTTACAGTCGTCCTACCTTTCAGGTCAGGCTGACCCTGAACCTGGCCTTCCAACCTCCGGTCTAAAACCTTTGGTGGAACAATTGCCTGGCACTCCAGGACTTCTGGGGACTCACACACAATCCCCCTGAGGCTAACAAATGACACATCTGTTGTGTGACTGTCTGTCTGGCGCAGATCTCCCGCCCTCTGTCCACCTGACAGTGCATGACGATCCCCCAGACCAGAAGTGGCACCACCCGGGTCCCCCCAAGAAGATCTAGCCCAACTGGCTAGTCTCTGGTACACTGGTGCATCCACTGGGAAACTCATCCCCCAATCACTCCTCACTTCGGACTTCTGTGCCCTCCCAACTGGAGCGACACTGCCGGACTCTAGAACCACAGGAGCTCTGTTTACAGACACTCCAGGTCCTCTACTCACTAGGAGATCTTCCTCAAATGGGCTAACAGGACAGCCTAGGTCCCCAACCTGGTGTTCCCTCAAGAAACCACCCAGGTTCTGAGACAGGGCTTCGGGCCTCTGGGGGCTCTCAGCCACCCACTGACTCCTGCTCCACTGAGCCAGGTAGTCAGCCCCCACACCCTTCTCACTATACTGGGACCTAGCTGGGCTACGCTGAGCCTCTTCCACCACGCTGGGCTGGAAGATCCCTGAACCACTACTTTTGGAGTCACTCACCAATGACTCTAGAGAACCTCTAGCACTTTCCCAGCGCTCTGCTTCCTTAGCAAGCTCCGAAGGGCAAAAGTGCTCAGACTTCAACAGGTGCTGGCGCAACTCTAGACAACAACCACTGAGCAACTGCTCTTTGAGAAACATATTTACTACTCCGTCCCTCTCATCGTCCGGGTTAGCCGCCAGCCAATCCTCCATTGCATCAGAACAGTCATCCACAAAATACCCCCACTTCTGGTGAGGCGGTTTCCTATGGTTCCTGAACTTCAACCTGTTCTCCTCCTCTTGGGAAACAGGTTCCATACTAGGACTGGGATTTCCTACACTGAAATCTAAGTAGCTGCCACCACTGGACCCAACCCTCCCTGGGGGATCCAGAAAATTATGACTGCGGTCAGGGGATAACCTACACTCTAGGGCTATCTTCTCCCTGGCCAAGGCCCTCTCAGCCTCTGCAATCCGCTCATTCACACCCAGCTGCGCCATCTCTCTGGCATACTCTAATCTGAGCTCCTCCATGGCCAGCTGGTGCTCCCTCTCTTCTCTCCTATCCAACCACTCCTCTGGGGACAGGGAAAGGGATGGGGTGCTACATCTGACACTGGACCCAGCAAGGGACTCCCTATCTAGGGGGTACTCGCTCTCTGCTGGCGCCCAGTCACTGTCACACCCACTCTCCACATCAGACTCTTCAGGGCTCCCCTCAGACCCACCACCCTCATGGTGTGCGGCCCGGGCCCTCTCCCTCTCACTGTGCTCACGCTCCCAGTCACTCTTCTGCCACAGGATCATGTTATCCCTAAGCTTGGACTGGGTGTCTGACTCACTCACTGGGATGTCTCTCTCCTTACATAACCGTACCAACTCATGCACACTCTACTTAAACAGGCCACAGAGGTTAAAAGGAGATTCCATCTTGACAGGATGCTCACAGACACGTGCAACACAAGGGATCTAGCAATCTGAAGTAAGAGTACACAATTCCAAAATTTCAACACTCTCCTTATCAAAGAGAACTCACTCATGCGTCCAGAAAAACACACCATTCATCCACACACACCCTCCCCTCGGATCGGTAAGGCAGTTTCTACCACCCCTGACTTCTCAACCTGACCAAAAGTGACACAGGTACCAAACTCTGGAAGCAGGGCAGGAGACAAATGTACAGGACACAATTATAAAATGACACTCTTCAGGAGAAGAAACAATGGAATTTTACCAAAAACAATAATCCCCAAAAATGTGGTTATCTAAAAATGTAGAGCTTTGAAGTGCGGCCAGCCGCTACTGTGGTACAACGCAAACACAAATCCTTATCCCACCGCTGCCACCAATGTTGGAAATGGGATCCCCGGCTGGCCAGGGCTTTCGCCAAAGTCAGTCAGAGACCACCACACCCAAGTCAGGGCAAGGGAGTTACACGCCAAGATAACCCCTGCTCACCCTCTAGGTAACGTGGCGCGAGCAGCAAGGCTAAACTTGGAGGCGATGTAAGTTAAGTATTTGCGCACGCACCCCAGCAACAACCAAAGGCCCACCACAAAGGAAAACTCCACACAAGGTTATATAAAAATAGCCTTTGTATTATAATAAACACACATCAGATAAAACACACATCTTGTTACACTGTGCCAACAGGCACGGGCGGAATTTACAAGGGATATTGCACAGGACAGGGCCACTTGGACCACTGTCAGGGGTATCAGCACTTTTAGAACTTGTAGAAAGTAAAATCAGTGTAGCACACAATATAAAAACAGAGCACACAACCAGTAATCACTGGTAACAGGACCTCAGTAGCACCACCTGTACTAGGGAGAAAACAACCACCTACATGTCACAATACCTGTAGGGGTGTAAGAACATGACACATGATGCAATGCATAACATTCATTCAGAGGTGTAAGGAGGGAAAACACATGATGCATCACAATACATTCAGAGGTGTAGAACAAAGCACATGACGCATAAAAACACATTCAGAGGTGCAGGAAAAGTACAATTGCGCCAAACTCACAGTCACCACCTGTGACAGTCCCTGTGTCCCAATGTCAGGGCCTAAACGTCGCAGTTGCCCACAAAGTGCTGGGCAACTGGTGCAGGGAAAGTTTGGGCAACGTTGGAGCCTCTCTGGCTCAAGAACCACCTCTGTGGCACTGCGGGGCCTCTCTGGGCTCCAGACAAGAAATGGTGCCCTGAGCCTCTCTCAGGCTCTTCACAAGAATGGGCAATGAGCCTCTCTGGGCTCACAAAGCAAGACTGCCGCCTACTGGGCAGTGGGGTCCCTCACGGGGGACCCGGAGTAAGGACAAATGCCCTGCAAGAGCCTCGCAGGCTCACGAACGAAATGGCCCCTCAGAGCCTCTCTCAGGCTCGTCGAGCAAAGAATGCCCCCAGGAGCCGCTCTGGGCTCCTCAACACTGCTGTGGGCGGCGGGGCCCCTCACGGGGGACCCTCGAACACGTGGATGCTTCTGTAGGAGTCCCCACCTCTGGGGGACTCGGGAAACAAAGGTGCGCCCTGGTGGAGCGGCCCGCTGTCAAGTGGGGCCGCTCGAGTAGAGGCAGGGGGGGGGAAGGTGCGCGACCTCGCACCTCTCCCCTAGCCGGCTTTCACTCACCGGCTGTCTGCAGGTCCAGGACTCTTCCTGGGCGGCGGGGCTCCTTTCCTCTCGTCCCGGGGCTCTCCTCTCCACTCGGGGAGCCTCGGGGACCCGGCCGGCAGCTTCTCCCTTCCCGGCTCGGCTGAGGAGGCGGGACTTCCGGTCGGCCTTTCCTGGGCCGCGCTGTGATTGGCCGGGCCTCCTCACCACTTCCGGGTCGCCGCGGGCAGCGCGGCGGCTCGCTTTTAGGCAGGCAGGCGGGCTCCCATGTGATCCGAGGAGTGGGCTCCCTCGTGAATCACACCACAACCACGGGCAAAAACAAAGCGGCAATGAGCGGGGTGGCACCCACGCCGCCAAATCGCCACACGGGGCAGTCAGATGCCGGGTGGGCACCGGCTGTGCACACCCAGCGCTAGCAGCGCTAGAACCGAAGGGCAGGCGCTCCCAAGCGCCTACAGGACAAAACACAGCGCTCACAGCGCTATGGCCAAAATCAAGCGCTTTCAAACGCTAGGCAGGCGATTTCAGCGCTCCCCAGTGCTCCCCAGCACTGGAGGACAGGACAAGGCTCCAGCAGGGGCTGGAGGCAGGCAGGGGGGGCAAGGCTGGGCCAGAGCCAGCACACTGGGTCTCCAGGCAGGGAGACACCCCAAGTGGCGGTCCTCCTGGCCCCAGCAGCAGCAACAGCCCCCTCTGGCAGGATCCAAAAGCAGAACATTTTCCAAGGGGACACAGCCCCTTCTTATACTAACAAATCCTTTGTTTAAGGGTGCAGGGTGGGGGAAAACCAGTTGCAGCTGGCTCTGGAGCACTCTTGATGGCCCAACCACCCATTTCTTTCACTGGGGAGGCTAGGGTCGTTAGACACACCACAGGGGGGCGGAGCCAGCATTGTGTGGGGAAAACCCAGCCCATCCAGGACACAGGTACACTCCTCCCACACATCACTCATGCTAATCTCCCACTCACCACCGGGCAGACCCATCCAGACTTCCTGGAGCCTGGCATGCCAGCCAGCTCCAGCCAATCACGCTCCAGCACCCTCCCAGCACACGCACACATATCTCAATGTCCAGAAGTAGCACTTCCCTTCTAGACACATACATGCCGCAGACACCATCTCGCAGCATTCACTCTCACGAGTTTACACATACTAAACTCGAGCCTGCACTCCCCACGCATCAGGAACTACCAGGGACACACACATTCCCCATGCATTCCTATGGGAGGGCAGGCCAGCCATGCTACACGCAAGCACTTTCACTCTGGGACCCAGGGAAAAGTGCGCAGAGACCCAAAAATCACTGACACAGGGTCACACATAAGGCAAAAAGTTCAGGGGTGAACCAGCCCTGCGGGCCAAGTCCAACACAGAGCATTTAGTTTGAGGTGATTATCGGCTAGCCAAGATTGAGTGTTAATAAGCGTGGAATTCAGATGTTTGATATCTTCCGGGGATTGAAGCTTTAGGTAAAGTTGTGTGTCGTCGGCGTACATATGGAATTGGACATTGGAAGCTTGGAGCAAGGTGGCGAGCGGTTCCATGACGAGGGCGAACAATGTGGGGGAGAGGGAGGATCCTTGTGGAACACCTAGGTCTGCAGGCACAGGTGAAGATAGCACATTGTCGATCTTGAACTTCTGAGACCGGTTGTGAAGGAAGGACGAAAACCATTTGAGAACAGTTCCCGATAGACCCATTCTAGTGCTTAGCAGCTCCAGCAAGTTCTCATGTTTGACCGTGTCAAATGCTGACGAGAGGTCAAGAAGGATGAGGAGGCAGGACTCATTGCGATCAAGAATTTGGAGGGCGTCATCAATTATGTGTGTCATAGCTGTTTCCGTGCTATGTTTCGCTCGGAAGCCTGATTGATGAGAGTTGAGGAGGTCAAATTGGTCGATGTGTTTTTTTAGTTGGAGTTGGACACATTTCTCCAGCAGGTTGGCCAGGGTGGGGATATTGGTGATGGGCCGGTAATTGTTTAGGTCAGACGGATCAGCTGTAGGTTTCTTGAGTATAGGCGTGACTTGCCCCACCTTGAGGGAGTCTGGAATGAGGCCTTGTTGCAGGGAGCAGTTGATGATTTTGGTCCAGAGAGGGAGGAGCAACGGGATGAAGTCTTTTACAGCGTTAGCAGGTAGAGGGTCTGTGAGGTGATTAGAGGGCTTCAAGGTGCAGAGCAGTTTGTGTATTGTTTCTTCCGAGTAGGTATCGAAGTACAGCCAAGATGCCTTGTTTTTAGGTTGAGTGCTATCCATTCTGGTGTGGTTGGGGAATCGGCTTACATCCATGATGAGGTCATTTCTTATGTTGTCAGTCTTTAGCTTAAAGAAAGCAGAGAAGGCTTCACAGTGTGGGGTGTCGCTTGTTGTGCTGTTTGATTGTAAGGGTTGTGTCTTTGTTTGGGTCTTGATTAGTTCGAACAGTTTTCTTGGCCTGTTTTTTGCTTGGTCCAACTGGCGGCTGAAGAAGTCCAACTTTGTGCGCTTTATTTTCCGGAAGTAGGCATTCCTCTTGTTCTTAAGCCTTTTGAGGTGCAGTGCTGAAGGGTCCGATCTCCAGGTGCGCTCTGCCATTCGCATATTACGCCTGTCGTCATTGAGTCTATCGTCGTACCAGGGGTTAGAAATTTTGGTGGAGACTCTCTTCAGTTGCAGTGGGGCGACTTCATTGACTATTGTATTCATAGATTCAAGGTAGTGGTCAGTCAGTGATTGAACATCCGAGGCACCTGAAGGGGGAAGGAGGATATTGCCGATGTGGGGAGGCAGGGTAGAGGGGTTAAGATTCTTCATGTCCCTTTTCCATGTTTTGGATTTGATTGGTTGAGCCGGGTTAGGTTTAACTTTTTCATTGATAAAGAAGGAGATAATGTGGTGATCTGACCAGTCGCATGGTAGAATCGCCTCCAGTTGTGTAGAGTTCTTTTTGGCAATGATGAGATCAAGTATCGAGCCTTTGTCGTGTGTTGGTCTATCGCATATTTGGGTGAGGTCAAGCGCATTAAGGAAAGTTTTGAGACTATTCACCACTGTGTCTTTCTGATCGTTCCAGTGGAGATTGAAGTCGCCCAGGTAGACTTGGGTGGTCTGCCGACCGGCATTGGAGGTGATCATGTCCATGAGTTGTTGGGTGAATATGAGATTGTCACCAGGCGGGTGATAGATGAGATGTAAAGCACAAACTTGTTTGCCCTCGCTGGTGATGTCGAGGCAGAGGAGTTCACAGGAGGAAAGGAAGGGGGAGATGACTTTAGTAACGGAGAGGTTGCTCCTAAAAATGCATGCAATTCCCCCGCCCGTCTTGTCTGGAGACCTGTCTAGCCTAATGATGTGATAGTTGGGGGGGACTAGTATGTCCATAATCGGGGTAGAGGCTTCAGTAAGCCAAGTTTCTGTTAGAATGGCTAGGTCCAGATCCCTAGCTGAGACGAGATCAGCGATGTCGGAGGAGTGTCTCTGGGCCGATCTGCAGTTGAGTAGGATGCATTTGAGTGTGGGAGAGAGAAGGGTGGTCGAGCTTTCTAGAGTGAGGGGAACTTTTCTGAGGTTGTTAGGGACGGAACATCTGTTGTTGAGTGTTGGGAGCCTCAGAGGGTTTGTAAGAATTGTGGGTATGGGGATGTGTGTGTTGGATATGTCTTTTACCGGACCTGGGCCATAGGAGCGTAGGAGAGAGCATAGGTCGCGGTCCGACAGTGGGTTGAGGACACGACAGGGGCGGTGGGAGTTATTGCGAACGGGGATAGTCGGCCAGCACGGGTGTCGTTGGAGGCGAGGGTATGTAGGGCGGGTGCGTCGTTTGTAAGGTAGAGGGATGATGGGAGGTGGACAGGGCTGTGATGAGAGAAGGTCTTTGATTGCTTGGACATCTTTTTTGATTTGTAGAATATCCTCTTTGACTTGTTTGAGGGTGGATAAAGTCAGGTCAGGAGGTGCATTGGGGACGGCGTTGGTGGTGAGAGCCATTGGTGAATGGTTGTGTATTGGGCTGGAAAGCGGGCAGGGTATCGAAGGGGGGGATATACTAGCGTTGTTGGAAGGTTCTGCGGTGCTAATGAGTGGGATGGCCTTCAAAGTATGGGCGTGTTTGTGGGCGAGGGGTGTGGGTGAGGTAGGTGAAGTAGGCGGTGGGTGGGAGGCATAGGTAGTGACGTCGGTGGGAGACGGTGCCGGTGAATAGAAGAGTGAGTGAAGGCTGAAGACAGTGGGGGAGACAGGAGGGTAGTGAGGGCTGAGAATAGGAGGAGGGAGAGAGGGGGATGCTAGGGTAAAGGAGACGGTATGTTCTGTATCTTTTGTTGGGAGGGTGAGAGTGTCGTGGGTGGGAATGGGGAGGGAGCTGGGGAGGGAGAGGTGTCCGTCGTGGGGGGGATGGGAGGGAGGGGTGGATAAACTCCGAATGGTGGTGTGTTCAGATGGTGGCGTGTTGTGGGTGAGAGTTGTTGTGTCAGGTGTGAGAGACTCGTGGGTGGGAGTGGGGAGGGGGCTGGGGAGGGAGCGGGGTCTGCCGTGGGGGGGATGGGAGGGGGGGTGGATAAACTCCGAGCGGTGGTGTGTTCAGATGGTGGCGTGATGTGGGTGGGAGTTGTTATGTCGGGGGGGAGGGGGGTGGAGGGAGTATGATTGGGGATAAGAGGGGTCATGTTAGAGGGGCGGCTAGTATATGAGGTGGGGAGATTTGTGACTGTCCTAGGGGAGTGTGGGGCGTTAACAGCAGGTGGGCCATTTACTGGGGTGCTGGGGGTGGAGGTGTTGTAGGTGGAGGCTGCGACGTCAGGGGAGATAGTGCTGGTGGATTTTTGGGTGGGGGTCCTCAGCTTGGAAAGGTGCTCTTTGAACTTGGGGAACAGGTTGTCTAGTAGTTCCAGGTTCTTGTCCGTAGATTGAATTAGGGTAATCCCGTTATTGTAGATAGTAATGGTAGTCCTGCCAGGGAAGAGGTGGGAAGGTGTGATAGAGAGAGTTAGGCCATGAGTTGTTTTCCTGGTGGTGGAGACGGTGAGTAGGGATAGGAACGCTTTTCTCCATTGGGCTCTGCGTGCGGTGTGGAAGATGATATCAGTATTCAGGGCTCCATTACCCGGTGAGAAGTAGGTGTCAGCAAAGGGTGTTTCGGGGTGCAACCTCAAGAAGTTATGTTTAAAACGTTTAGTGGCTTTTTTGGAGAGTGTGGAAGGGTAGTTAATTCTAAAAGTGTGCTTGCCGTTGAGCTCCATTTTAGAATGAGTGATGTTGGGTGTAGGAGATAGGACGACAATAAAAACTGTCAGCCGCTAGTTACAGGGCAAAGGAATGACATTAGTGAGTGACCAAATGTATAAGAGGTAGGAGTCAGTGGAATCCAAAAACAAAACAGTGCGTAGGTGCGGCTTACCTAATGTATCCTATATGCGAGGTAGCAGTCAGCTTACGCCATGTACAAAATATGAGAGGTAGAACTGGTTAGGTGGAATCAAAATTTACACATCAGAATGTACTAGGTAACAGCAGTGTAGTCTAGGTGTAGAAAGTGGCTGGGTGTAGCTTACATGACTAAACGAGTGAATGAGGTAGTAATAATCAGTGCAACATCGTGAAGTAGCTTATATCGAAGAACCAACAAATAAATGAGGTAGCGAACAGTGAATGGTGAATGAAAGGGATGAAGGTGAGATAGGTGTAGCTTACCGCATATACAGTATAAAAATAGGGCTAAGCTACTAATGAGTTACTGAATCCGAGGAGGCACAATAGTAATACACATGTGCAAAAAAACAACTGTCAACCGTAGATTACATAGCGTAAATGGGACACTAGTGAGTGGTCAAATATCCAATATGTGAGGTAGCAATCAGTGTCGTCCGGGAGTAGACAGTGAGTAGCTGCAGCTTACAGAAATGTACAGGATATATGAGGTAGCAATCAGTTAAATGGAACCACCGTGATGCTAGTGAGTGGCCAGAAGTAACCAAAATGTAAGGGTAGCATCAGTGTAATCCAGTAGTATAAAGTGATGGGTGCAGTTTACAACTTAATGAAGTATATGAGGTAGCAATCAGAGCATAATAGGGATAAAAGTGAGATGGGATCAGCTACAAAATATACACTATGCAAATAGGGATAAAATACTAAATACCTACTGGAGTAAATGCTAAAGATATACTGGTACCAATATAGGGGCAAACTTAGGTTACAATAGACAAGTAAGACTCTAGTACTCAACCGGTAAAATATGAGAGCAAGTTACATAAAATGTGTAAAATACCATTAAATATATAATACTGCAATAAAAGGCAGACACTTAGCCACACGAAGAATTTGATGCAGCGCTGTGTACAGTCTGTGATGGGTGGGATTGGTATAAATGACCAGTTCTTAGGTTATGTTCAAATGGTGGGAATGACTAGTCCAAGATGGCCGCCAAAGCGGCCGCCAAGTAGGGGGATAGTATCATTAGTCCTCTTTTAGTTGTTGCTGTTTTCAAAGCCGGGAAAGCAGTTTCAGATTCCATTCCGGCTGGCTCGGACCTTGCATTCCAGGGGAGTGTGTTATCTTCATTCTGTTTATCTTAAGTGGTGCTGCTGAGGGGCCTCGTGGACTCAGGCGGTGCAAGAGGGGATTAATTGCAGTTTATGGCCCCGGCCATTTTGAACAAAGATGTTTTGCAAAAAACAAAAACGAAAAACGAATGGGGCAGAGTAAACACCTTTTCCAACTTTCGCCTGTTGGGTTAGGCAGCAAAGAGTAGGTGTAATGGGGAGTGTAGTTTAACTCATTAGCCGAACAGCCGCTGCAGCCGCCACCTATTCTGCTGTGGAGCCGGCGGCTCTGTTCCTATGTTGCTCTATTTCCCGCTGGTCTCAGGGACCAGCGCAACAACCCACATTTCTGCCGTGGGACGGGTGGGGCCTCTCTCCGCCCTCGGGGCCGCCGTTAATCTTGTCAGGCCGCTCCTGTAGATCGACCCCCTCAGCCAGGAGCTCTCCCGCAGGCAGCACAGGGCTCGCAGCTTCAAGCGCGACCAGCGCCGCGAGACACCACAGTCCGGTGCAGTCCCTGGAGCCCTCCTGCGGCTCACTCCCCTTAGGACCGCTCCGGTGTTGCTGCGGATACCCCCAGTCCGTCAGGAGCCTTCCCGCGGGCAGTAGTGTACTCACTGTGAGTGCGTCTGGCGGCTGGCTCCTCTCTGCAATTCCCCGCCAGACGCCACCAGTCGCAGCAGCCGGCGCACCAACTCGCGCCTCTGCCTTGGAGCGGTCGGGGGGCGGGGGGCCTCACTCACCTCCCCAGTGCCGCTGCGAGTCCTCTTCTGTGGTGTGTGTCGATCACCGCAGTGCAGGTAGCACGGTGCACTCCGCAGGCTCCCGGAGCTCCAGCCGCCCAGTCCCAATGACGCGACGGGGGGGAAAGTCCAGAGGCAAGGTCGAGGGGCTTTGCAGACAGTCACCCAGCATCAACCCAGCCTGACTCCTCGGCCCGCTCTGACTGCAGACTCTCGGCGTCCGGTCACGGCGTCGCGAAGTGTCCAGTGGCAGGTCGGTGCTCCCCAGGCTCCAGGCTCCGCCGTCGATCAGGTCAGCAATCCAGTTACTTGTAGTATCCTGTTACTTGTTTTGTTGATCCAGTTACTTTTCTCTCTGCTTCAGATGGGTCTGATGGGTGCTAATCGGGATAAAGCCCGAGGCGGGGTCCCAAGCACTGGGAGCTCTTCACAGGAACTCCTACCAGGCGGCCATCTCGGACAGGACTGTTAGTAAACCTTTAAACTTTAGAAATTCTTTAAATTATATTGTGGAACTTAGGTATATAGAAGATGATATATATGTAAATTTGTGTGTTTTTTGTTGGTTGTGTTTAAATTTAATTTTAAAAGAATTGATATGTATCTCTTTGTTTGTGTTCACTCCCATGGCCTGGGTTGTGAGGCTATCAAATTTGGAGTAGTTCATGCTGTGACAGACTGATTTCTAGAGGAAGAGAGGGCAGAGGAGTGGGCACTTCAAAAGTAACCTGACCTGCAACATAATCTTCAAAGACTCAGGCTCTAAATCCCATTTGGTATCTGGAAATGGACTATAAGAAGGGGAGCTTGAGACCTCAAAGATTGTCAACTGTCAAGCAGCCTGTCTAGCTGTGCGAGGAGGAGAAGCTTTGCAAGACTTCTGTCTGCGATCTAGACGGCGGCCAAGGCCTGTTAGCCTCTGGGATCTTACTCAGGGAATCCAAGACCATCTGCCCTGGAACCTTGAGCACCAGCGCCTGATTGCCAAGACCAGTGTGCTCTGCGAGGAAGAGAAGAGTGTTGGACCGAACGAGGTCCAGTGGGGAATCCTGGCGAGTGGATTCCCTCAGCGAAGTGTGAGAAGAAGGCTGCTGCATCGACCGGGTTGTTGTATGTGTGCAACGAAAGTCATTGACCCCCATATGCAAGATGTGAGCTGCTGTGAAGTGAGCCGTAATCATTGTTGCAGACCTCAAAGCTCTCCTCCTTCAAAGACACTTCCAAATGTAACTCATGCCCTCTCTATTATCCGAAGGAAGCCCTTCCATTATAGAAAATTCTACTTTACATGACTATGGAAGTGTCTTCCCAGTGTGTTCTTGTGTTTGAGTGTTTGCCATTTTGTGCAGTATTATCTTTCTACCTGTGTTTGGTACTCATGTGTAACTTGCACCCGTCACTTTCTCTTGTAACACACTGTTTTCTACCTCCTACATTTATTTATTTTCAATACCTGCACAAGTGCCACCATTCCCTACGTAACGTTTGTTCTTGATCTTGAGTGCCCTCCATATATTGCAGTATTATACCTTTATGTTTACCTTGTATGCTTTTGTAACTTGCACACGTCACTTTTTCCTCCTGTAATACACCGTTTGCTACCTCTTTTATTTTGTTGGTTCACGATTGTCACTTTTGTAATGCACCGTTTGCTACCTCTTGTATTTTGCTGGCTCACGATTGTCATTTTTGCTTCATTTAATGTAACGTTTGCCTTTTTATTTGGTTCACTTGTAATGTTCTCATGTATCAGTTCTGTTCCTATTGTGAAGCGCTCTGACACCTTCTGATAAAGTCCGCGCTATATAAAAATGCACACATAAATAAATAAATAAATAAATAAACGGGTCATCGCCTATGTGCAGTGTGAAGTTGGCGACCCTGTATGGCAGCTTGGGCTGCTCTGAAGAGTGCTGCCATGCCAAACAGGCCATAGCCTGTGTGCAGTGTTAAGTTGGTGACCCCATATGCCAGGGGAGGCTACTGTGAATGCTGCCACTATGCTCAGTGGGCAGTAGTCTGTGTGCAGTGGAGGGGAGGTTACCTTGCATGCCTTGAGGGGACCACCTGGACCAAACAAAAAGTGTGGGCTGGTTGGGATCGTCATCAGAGGAGGGAGACGAGGTTGGTGACTCTGGCTGGCCTAAGCCATGAGTGAGGAACAGCACCAGGATCGTCACAACCCCCCACAACCGGTGAGAACTGAAGAACTTACCCACATTGGAGGAGCTACGTGAACACCCCCAGTTGCTTCCACCGTAGGCCTGCATATGGGGGAACTCTAGGACAACCGAGTGCAGCCAATTGGGGCTGCTTGAGAAAGACTTACTGGAGACAGCTGCTGCAGCTCCAGCACCCATAGAGTGGGCACACTCAGAGACTCTGGGTGCTGGTGTTCTGCTGGTGCAGATAAGATTGATTTCGGGTCAGACAATATAACTTTCTGAAAACAAAAGGGGGTGTCTGTGCTATAGTAGGGATTGAATGCTGCGCATATCTCCTCAACACCTCCTTTAGCACACATGACCACATAAACCACGTTAAGGATAGTTTAAGGAAATTAACATATTAGATTTCTATATGAGTGGCATCTTGTCTTGGCCATTAGGGATTTTTTAGGATGAAAATATTTGAAGCACTTATTATTATCATTTTAATGGTGGTTACTTTATATGTTAAAAAAAAAACATTCTTCATCATATGCAATTGCACCAATAAAGGCTTTGTCGACAATTAGCTGAGATCATACAACTGTATGGCGCTGAATTATTGTAAAAGGTTTGCCTCCTGTCATAAAAGGAGGGGACTGAGTAAGCAGAATCATATATTTCTGTGCCTTAAAACTAGTCCTTTATTATGAACAAACCAATGTTCATATATGTCTTAACATGTACTGCTTTGTTTCATGAGTGAATTTCAATGTCATTTTCATATTAACCTTAAGTGCACATTAACTTTAATATGTCTACAAAGGTACATGTATTTCTGAGGCCTAAAAGTAATTTTATTTAGTTTTGTACAATTTCCCACTTTCTGCACTTTGAGGTAAGCGAAGCCTCATTTTGAGGATTGTCACCACAAAGCCTGGATTATAGCAAGTTGTGAAGTCAGCTCTCGTTTATATTTTAGTAACTAATCTTCAAGGACTTCTCACATTCTTTCTTGTGAGAAGATTCTGCTTTCCGCTTATTATTAGTTTTGTCTAAAGTAACAGTTTCGGGGCCATATGTATCAAGCTGAATTGCATTCGCAAACGCCGAAATTCACAGAATTTCGGCCTTTGCGATCGCAATTTTGCCAAATGGTATGTATGAGGTTTCAAAATTTGCGATTCCTTATTTTGCGATTGCATTTAAGGAATCGCAAATTTTGCGATTCCTTAAATGCAATGTAAGAAGCACCAAAAAAGTGCAATTTGGCCTTAAGGAATCGCAAATTACCACCAATTTCAAGTTGGTGGTAATTTGCGATTTCTTTAAAAAATGCACTTTTTTGCATTTTTCAAAGTGCTATGTGAAGCACATACATGCCCTTAGGGCATGTATGTGCGCCACATGTGCACCCAAGCTTATTTCAGGGGTGCAACAGGGTGTCCTTTTGACACCCCTGCACCCTTGAAATTGCATTCTCAATTTGCGATCCGCTAATTGCTATTCGCAAATGGAGAATGTCTTCCCATTCATTCCTCTGGGCCTCTAGGCCCATAGGAATGAATGGGGAAGTATTCCTTAATTGCGAATCGCAATTTGAGATTCGCAATTAAGGAATATGTAGAATTCGCAAAATTTAGTGCAAATCCTACATACATAGCATTTTGCGATTCTCAAATAGCGATTCGCAAAAAATCGCTATTTGAGAATCGCAAAATGACTTTTTGATACATATGGCCCTTGGTCACATGTTCATGTTTCCATTGACTTGTATTGAGAACAAAACTGAATAGAAGAGTGTGTAAAATATGTACATTTCAACATTATATGCTTCCGCTAGATTAGGGATGGAAATTCTGGACTGTTGAAATAACTAGTGTTGTGCCTTTTTTTGATTGCATACTGGCTATTTTTGCACTAAACGCATACTTTGTTGATGGGCAGATAAGTGACTTGCACCTGTGCAAGGTAGCAGACTCTGAAGTAATGAAATAATTCCTTCATGACTCATCAGTTCCACCTCAGAACTGCTGGAAAAACAAATGGCTTTTGAACATACATTCAGAAAACTAGGTTGGAAAATGCACCATTTTGGACTTTCTAAAAATGTCCTTCATGGTGATCCCATTAAGCCTGGCTAGAGGTGAATAGGGTAATCTGCTACTCTTGCTCAGATGGTGAAAGGCTGGACTGATGAATACAGCACACCTGGGAGTGCTTGCCCATGGTGTGGGGATCATTTAAATGTTTTTACTGTCCCTTTTTCTACTGTCCCTTACCATCAGGTTTTTTACAGTGGTATGGAAGAGTTAAAACCAGCTGTTCAATCGCCCACTCTAAATTGGACGGGTGGTCGAATAGCCCTTACTCCGGGAGGTCCTTTCAGTAGTATGGCAGCGACACGGATCGAAGACCGCACACCTGTCGCTTACCGAGCGCGCATCCTACTCGACTTTACCAATATGGCGGCATGGATTCGCGCACCCACCGAGACAGGCACACGATCGGTGCCAGTGACAGAGATGAAAGAGTCTCCATCACTAACATACTTAAGCTCAGTCCATCTGTAATTCAGGCAGGCAGACCTTCAGTTTGGTGGTGAGGGTGCTGTTGCGACGGAATACTCACTCCGTCAAGCCCTAAATCAACCTGTGAGTGCCAACAAGCAGGAAGGATTGTCTGCCACATCAATTCTTGCAAACATAGAGATTGTCCAGAAGGGCATGTTTGGGGAGTGTGGGTTTCTGGCTGGCATAATATTGGTCAACAAGTCTGTCAGGAATACAGGGCAAGTGTAATAAATGGCACAATGGTTGGAGCAGAGAACCTTCAAGAGGCTGCACTGCTTCATTGGAAGTCAGTAGAGAGCGAAGAGACCTGGGAACATGATTTGCTTTCTTAACCGCTTAAACGCGGCGGTGCGGTGGTTGAGCGGAGTGGGCAGGCCGTGTCGTCCAACGGGCGTTCGCAGCACTACGGAGGTAGTGCTCGCGACGGCCTTTGGCCGACAGAAGCATCGAAGGGGTTAAGTCCACATCCCGTTCGTGTGGGCAGATTTTGAAGTCTTTGCAGCTTCTCACTTGAGGTTTCTGGTAGGTCTAGGTACACAGCATTTCCATCATCTAAGGGGGCTCAAATAAGTGTCCTCACTATGCTTGCTCATCTTTCCTTATCAATCAAAGCAAAGGCGAGCAGGTAAAGAGAGTAGGAGGACCACGCGACTGGATCTGGATCTTGAAAAGAGAGATTGTGGCCGAAGAGAACCCAGAAGGGTGTTGCCGAGAGGACGTGTCTGGGGAGGGACTGATAGTTTCTGGCCACAGATCAGGTGCCCAAGCTAAGGAGCTGTTGTCTACAATCAGTATCTCAGTTTTTCCCCCATTCAGTTTGATCAGTGAGTGATCTTCAGGGTCCATCCAGCAGCAACACAGGATCAGTCTATGCACAGGCGCTGTTTGCAGGCTACCAGGGCTCTCTGGATGTGAAGGCGTTCAGCCTCACAAACAAAGAACCTAGACAAAACAAGACAAAAGCGGCAAGTCACAAATCGCTGAGGCTATGGCCTAATGCCAAGCACGTGCAAACAACATTCAGCCCTTTGTTATCAAGAATGAGCCATTCCAGGCAGATTTCAGCCTTTGTTTGCTGCGTCCACCCAGGAGCGAACAAAGGACAGCCCACTGGCATGCACTGGCGACAGGCGGCCAGGATAAATGCGCAATGGGGTGCATCTTGGAGCAACGCGGACCATGCCACCGCGTGCACTGGTTGCAGGCTCCCCAGATAAATGCATGACAGCATCCATCTGGGAGCAAGCGAAGGAGCAATCAGTGGCATAGCTATAATTAGTGCGGCAAGTGTAGTGGCACCCAGGATCCGGGATGTGAGGAGTCCTCCTCATCGCATTTGTGGATGTACTTCCCTGCCAAATTGAGATGTGGAGAAGTGTGGCTCACTGGTTAGAGGAGGCAGACCCTGATGCAGAGGTCAGACCCGGGACCAGGGTTCAATTCCCGACGGGGCAGGGTCTTGAGCTCAAAATGTCCACGGACTCGATAATTATTGCCTCGGTGCCTACTCGAATCATGGGTTCACACTCTGCAACTCTGGGCAATAGCTTGCTTAATCTCCACTACGGCCCCACTGCGATGGGATGCCTGGTCTTCACCTTGGGGATGCCCAGTAGGGGTTATCTCGCAGGGAAAGCCAGGACGGGTTCCCAAAGCAAGCGCTAAGAGACCTGTCGGTGATTTGGCGCTATATAAATCGAAATTAACATAACATAACAGATGTTAGGGGGCATTTTCCTTGCTTCTATGCCACCCTTGCTCAGCCAGTGGGTGCAAATGTGGCATAGACCTTCATTCAAGCAAGGAAAATGCTTTTTAAAAAGCTGTACATTTAGCAGCATTAGATGGCAGATTACTGGGCTTGGTTGTGAATTCGGGGTCCTGCAGAAATCATTTACTTAATAATTTTCTTTAGTGAGGAGAGCGGCGAGCCAGTATGTTGACGCAAGAGCACCCGCTTCACCTCACAGCCCAGGTGTAGCAGCTACCCCCACCCTGCGAGAAAAGGAAATACAAGAAACAACAGGGTGGGCCCATTGAGCCAGAGTTCTGAACAAAGGACTGAAACAAAGACAAGCACAGGCCATAAGGACAGAATAATCAACTACTTAAATACAAAAAAATACAAAGCAAATCATTAAGTGAAAAAAATCTTTAGTTATCAGGCTTCTACAAAGGGGACAGAAACATCAACAAAGGGAGATTAACAAATCGAGCATTCACAGAAAAAGTGTCAGTCTCCCAACAAATGACATGAAAGAAAGACTATTCTAATCCACAAGAGGCAGAGTCCTCAGCAAAGTAAATGAAAGAAAGACGTGGGAGACTTAAAATGACAGAATCCTCAAAAATGAGGTGAAAGAAAGATAAACCTATGCTAAATGAGCAGAGTTCTCAGCAAATGAAATATAAGAAGTACAAAGATGCTCCTCGAATGACAGGGTGTCAAGACATGTTAAAATGGGGCAAACTTTATGGCGTGGAGCTCTGGAAGCCCCATGGGTGCGGGCCCAAGTGGGAAAGCGGGAACAAAACAAGGGAAGACGAGGAAGACACGTCTTTAGCATCTGGTAGAGTCAGGCTGTGACACATCCACAGGAGTGCCAGGACACCCCCTGCAGTCTGAGCTCCTCAGGAGCACACACATGAGGTGGAAGATACACACAGCACAAGCACAGCCAGACAACAAGGTCGACACAGGAGAAGCAGAGACTGGGGCGGGACAGATTAACAGATGTGAAGGATGCAAAGCTGGTGATGGAACTAGACAAGCAGCAGGAGGCTGAACACCTCAAACACAATCTTGGCAAGCACCATGGTAAAGGTTTCCAGCCTCTTTGTTTAACTACTGCCAAGTGGAGGGCCGGACTGGCCGTTGCGGGCACCAGGCAATCCCCCTCTGCGCCGCAAGGGCGGGGACCGGTTTTGGGCCCCTGGGGGCCGTGTTTGTTACAGGCTCGTTTATGCAGCATAGCTGCAAAATCGGCCCTGTAACAAAATCGGCCGAAAACCGGCCCCGGCAAAGAGCTCCGTCGCACCCCCAACCTCCCTCCCCGGGGGGCCAGCCGAGCACTTTACCAGGCCGGTTTTGTTTCCCAGTTCAGCCCTGGCCTAGTGTGACCTGGACATACCTTGTGGCTTCAGTTTTTAAAGAGCCAGACGACCTGGAGTTGCTTAATGCCAAAATGTGCTTGTCTTTACCATAAGGCCATAGTGTTACCTTATGTCAGTGGTTCCAAAACTGTATACCGTGGCTCCCTGGGGGACCCGTCAAACCTAGCCAGGGAAGCCACACCCCAAGCCCTTTAATGCATTTATTGTTGAAGGGTCTGTTGCCTTCAGTTAAATGAAATAGACTTAAATGCATGATGTCAATGATTTGTAAGTGACATGCCTAAGGCTGTAAAAATTGATGGTATGTCGAGGGAGATGACCTCCATATTTCACTGGATCCCCACATTCCAACGCTCCCAAAGTAAGTGGAAAATTCCTGATTTATTTTGTTAGACTCGTAAATAGTTTTGCTTTTTTCCAAATACATTTTACACCAATGCAAGTTTTCAGGAAAGTACAGTTGTCCTGTCTATTAAACACACTAAGTAGTATTGAGTATTGACATTTGTACTTGAATCATAGGTACTTCCAGTACACATTTCTTTCAGTACACACACATTTCCAGACAGGCCTGCTCTCTCCTTGAGCACAGGGAAGTAAAACACCATACACGGCATAATGCCAACATTTGGAAGCAAAGAAAATGGTGTGTAAAAAAAAGAATCAGAGGAATTTATTTTACTTTGCTTGATTAGGAAGCAAATTTAGGGAGCGGACAGCACAAATAATATGTGGAGTATGTGGTTTAAAAAATCGTGAGTCACCCTGCTGAGACAGGTGTGTTGGCCCGCGTGACATGGGTAGAAATGGAAGTGCATGCAAATATTCTTCAAGCGCAGAAACACTTTGGCAATGGGGCCGGCATGCATAGGGGTGCTATCTAGCACTGTAAGTGGGATAAAAAAGTTTGAAAGGGTACTCTAAAAAAAGCATGGGCAAAGAAGTGTAACTAGGAATATACCCAATTATTTTCAGCGAGAGAACAGCAAGTACTCCTGAGGCGGGGCTTACATCCCCCCCACCCTCCAAAAAAAGTCACATTGGGGAGCCAAGTGCAATGGCCAATGGGTCAAGGGATCCTCGGGTCGAAAAAGTTTGGTATCCACTGCCTTATGTGGTCACTGTGCCATGTAAGAACGGATTATGTCTTGACTCAAACAGTGTTTTACACACGTGTAGCACGTATGTGGCCAACGAGGTCCTTGCCACGGTGAGATGTGTGTAGTTGCCTTGCACTTTCTGTGTCTGTGCTCGGTGACCTTTACCCACATTACTGATTTCTAACACAGAGTCGTTCTCAAAGGAAATATGGCTTCGCCCAAAGGGCAGGTCCTCAGCAAAGGAAGGTGAAGTAAGATGAGTCCAGACAAACTGGGCAGACCCTTCAAGAAATGAAAGGAAACACTTTTCTAATCCCCACGAGGAAGAGTCCTCAGCAAGAGACAAAAGGAAGGCTGCTTCTGTCTGTCTTCAACAAAGGAAATAAAAGAAAGACTGAGCTACCCCGGTTTGGAAGAATCTTCAACAAATGCAAAAAAAGAGTTTTATTCAGTTATTTATTTATTTAAGTTTTATACAGTGCACCTGCACCCCACCACCGGGAGCACTTGAAATTTGTATATGAAACATATCTGAATTACATTAAAGGCGACATGGATAGCACGAAAACACAAAAATACAAGCGTATGACAATTTGTAGAGAACGATGGGGCGCTACCATAGTACTGTATGACCATTTAAGATTTTGGTCACAAAATGTGCCTGTTAAGGACAAAAGAGAGGGCGGTGCTAGTTCAGATAGCGCTGGGGGGGATGCTTTTTAGATGGCTACTGAACATGAAAATGGCACGTCCTAAAATCAAAGCGCAGAAAGCTACAGGAAGAGGTGAGGGCACCAGAGAAATAGAGGGGCAGATTTATGATAACTGGCGCATCCCCAGGGATGCGCCAGTTATTTTACGCCGCTGCTCCGCCACCCATGGTGCGCCGCATTTACAATGCGGCGCACCATGGGGCAAAAACGGCACAGATGCGTGACGCATCTGTGCCGTAAAGGTGGCGTATTGCTGGAGTTGCATCGCAAGCGCGATGCAGCTCCAGCAACGCTCGGGGGTGCCCTATCTGACCAATGCTGCGTCAAGACCTACGCCTGCTTCAAGCAGGCGCAGGGTTTTGACGCAGCATTGGCCTGAAAGTGACTGAGTGAAATCTTATAGATTTCACTCAGCCACTTTTGCGAGGCGCACCTGCCCCAGAACGCCCACCCTGCGCCGGAACGCCCACAAGTAGCGCAGGGCTTTACAACGTGACGCATCTGCCTAGATGCGTCACGTTGTAAATGGGTCATAGGGATGCGCCATGTTTACGCCGCAGTTGCGTGACGCAAACGTGGCGCATTACCAACATAAATCTGCCCCAGAGTTTTTGTCAGGAAGTGGGGATGACATGTCCACTGTCCGCTTACCCTTTGTACGATCCATGCGCCTGGAAGCGGTATCTAAAGCCCACTGGCGCTGGGTGTCTTACATTGGAGGGAAGGTCAGAGGTCATTGCAGTGCTAGAACCGGACTGAAATGGAGCCCACATGGAGGGCATAAGCAACACACTAGATGGAACTAAGACTCCTCTTCCAGAGAAATGTGGTTGCTGGGTCTAACTTTCCACGCGGTTCACCCACCCTCGCCAGGCAATGATGCTGGAATGCTGCTGCAGGCAGGACCTTGCTGCTTGGACAGTAAATTCTCTTTACAGACATCCGTTGCCTCTTCAAGATGGTTTGTGTTGACCCCTGCAGGGGCGGCCTTAGGCTTGTGCAAGCTGTGCACCTGCACAGGGCCACCAAACCCCAGGGGCCGCCACGCCAATATATTTCCTCAATATAATAATCCTCTGAGGATGGATACATATTTGAGTGGCGGCCGCTGGCAGGGATTTGGCGGCCTCCGGCTCTGTTCCACTTCCAAACACCCCGACTCACCCTTTTCACTGGCCTCCGCGCTCCGCCCCGCCAGGACCCCCTCTTCCGGGGCCCCCTATCTACGCTCCCTGCCCAGGGCCGCCATGAGCCTAGAGCCGCCCTAACCACTGGGTCACAGAAAAAGATTTTGAAATCGTCTTGTTTATGAAAACTAACCTTGAACATGAGCTAATTCTGCACTGCTAAACGGGGATTTAATTTCCCAACAAGTTACAGTGAATGCTCTAAACTTGTACTGTTTATGAAAATTTATTTTGAACTAATTGGTAAGTGTTTGAACTAGAATTTAATCTACAAGACATGTCCAAATATTTTTAACTGTGTTTTTACTTGAAATGAATGCTTAGGGCCTCATTTATGAAAAGTGACGCATCGCTGCGTGAAAACAGCGATGCGTCACTTTTAATTGCTCCCTCCTTGCGACATGCTGGATGCGTCATATTTACAGTATGACGCATCATGTCGCAAGGTGTTACAGATACGTCGGTATTTCTGACGTATCTGTAGGCGCAAAAATGACGCATCGCTGGAGTGTGTCACCAAAGTGACGCAACTCCATCATGGGTCATTTCACATGGGGCAAGTCCCATTTCAAATGTGCCTACATCAGTCTTAGGCCTGCTGTGAGGCAGGCGCAAGATTTTGACACATTTGAGTCCTAGAAGTGGTGCAGTGAAATCTTATAGACTTCACTGCGTCACTTCTACGACCCTGTCTTGCATCGGAACGCCCACCCTGCATACATTATACCTGGCACAGGTATAATGTGGCGCAGGGGTTTACAAAGTGACGCATCTACCTAGATGCGTCACTTTGTAAATATGATGCAACATAGAGCATTTTTTACGCCGCTGGTGCGTCACAAAAAGTGACGGACCGTCAGCGCAAAACTGACGCAAGGGCTCATAAATAAGCCTCAATGTGTCTGATTGTGTATAAGGGGCAGATTTCAGAGTTGTAGCGCCTCTCTGCAAATCAGCAGGAATGCGCCCGAACAGATGCGACACGCAATTCCCTCCCTGCGCCACCACAAATTCATCGCATTTACAATGCGGCACACCGTGGTGTAAAGACAGGGCGATGCGTGTCGCATCCTGTGGCATGAGGGTGGCGAATTGCTGGAGTCATGTCGCAAGCATGACGCGGCTCCAGCAATGTTCAGGGGCGCCCTATGCCTAACATGCTGCGTCACTCCTTATGCCTGCTTCAAGCAGGCGCAGGGTTTTGACGCAGCAAGGACATAAAAGTGACTCCGTAAAATCTTGTAGAATTCACTGCGTCACTTTTACGAGGCGTTCCTGCAACGGAACGCCCACCCTGCGCCAGAACGCCCACATGAAACCTAACACAGGTTTCAATATGGTGCAGGGCTTTACAACGTGACGCATATCCCTAGATTCGTCACGTTGTAAATAAGGCACAACGTGGAGCATGGTTTATGCCGCTGCTGTGTCACAGAAGCGACGCAACAGCGGCGTAAATGTGGCACATGGGGCTTGTAAATCTGCCCCTAAATGTTCACAGATACCATGAGTAAGGTATTAGAGTTTCAATAAGAACACATCTTTGGCTAACAACGACAGGATATTAATGTGATCCGGTATCCGTGCAGTTCGCAGAATTCATGCATGGACTACAATGCATGTCCAGAAGAGAGGGTGCAGGGAAGGCACTTGAGCAGTTATAAGAGGCATAAGGAGACATACGTCATGTATTACTTTTAAGATACTTCTTGTTTTAAGGATTTACCAGTTCCACATTGAACTATGGAAAGTTGGTTATGCAGTAATAGAGTTCAGTTGTGGCCATTCACCATTGGAGTCACGGTTAATTCTCCAAATTACAAGATACTTAATTTATTTATTTGCCTGGTAGAATTTGAGTAAATTGGGCAGATCTCATTGACCAGCCGAGTATTCTGAAGTCAGGAATGTTCCTCTATGTACAGTTTTGACTCCTCAGACCCCATGTGCTGCAGAGACCAGCGCAATCCTACAGGGATGTCTTTCACAAATAAAATCAGGCTTGTTTTAAAAGAACCGAGGGGCATATTATCAAGACAGGTGATAAAATTATTGCCGCTTTAGTGGCAGAAAACTGCCGCTAAAATGGGGATAATGGGCTTGATAATATGCTCTATGGAATTCCAATTGAAGAACATGTTAGATGTGAAGGACTCATAATTTTATCGCCTGTCTTGATAATATGCCCCCGAGTTCTCACCTGCCCCCTAAAAGGCAGTGCAGAACCCCCAAAAAGCAAATACAATGAAGACCACCTAGGCAGAAAGAGCAGACTCCTTATCAGAGGATACACAAGAGAGGCCAGGTTAGTCTACAATAGGCAGAATCACCAACAAAGGAAACAGAAAAAACACCAGGCTAGCAGTAAAGGTACCGCATCCCCAACAAAAGGGGACAAATGAAAGACCAGGCTAGCCCCCAAGTTGCAGAACCCTCAACAAAGGAAATAAAAGAAACATCAAGGTAGTCCTCTGGCGATACCATTCTGAACATAAAGGAAATAAAAGAAAGACTTGGGTAGGCCATGTAAGCAGGTGCCAAATCTCCACGCAGGGAATAAAAACACACGCACGCCCTTAAAGACCGGGAGGAATACACTGACTGCTTTGCCTCCTTTAGAAGGAAGTCCTCTTGTTAATATAAAAATGTAAAACTCAGACTGCGTCTACATCAACATCAGCTGTATGTTCTGTCCACGTGATGCCATCTTGCCAGTAGTTTATTGGCGTGGCAAATATTGCTATGTCCATGTCAGTAAAACACATTTTGCAAGGGTAGTAAAATCTAGTATTTCTTCGCTTTTGAAATATAAACCTTAAACATCAAACATATGAAGGAATCACTTCAAAACATTTCGGGGCAGTCTAAAACACGACGGGGCAGCTTTACAAGGAAGTGCAGCATAACGGCACCGCAAGCCTTTGGCTACGCCACGCTGCGGCACTTCCAAAGCACAAGAATGCGCCATATTTACAATAATAATAATCTTAAGTCTTGGCTTTTTGTTCAGTAGTGTCTGCCATTTTTCTCCTGCCCCTGTTCCGCATCGGGTTCAAAGCGCCGGGACACTCCTCGGAGTAGCTGAGCGCTATATAAAACTCATTATAACATTAACATTAATATGCCGCATTCCTGTGCTCTCCCCTGCCCTGGCGCATAAACTGCTGCCATGCTCCGGCGCAGGCACCTTTGCACCAAGGATGCCTGCGTCGTGGGAAGATTGTTTTTGTGCAGGATGGGGCACCGTCCTGCACAAAAACAATCACTCCAGGCATTTTCCTCTATCAATGCGTGCTGTAGAATGCAGCACGCATTAAAAGAGGTAAAAACGAGAAGAAATGAAAATATTTCTCCTTGTTGCGCCTCACTACGCCATCCCTAGGGTGGCGTAGCAAACGGACGCATTTCCAGATTCACGATTCCTCGTAAATCTGCAAATGTATCAGGTTCCGTGGGTGTTACGTGGGAACACCCACAGCAACACCCGTGGACCGCCCCTTCAACGCAAAGAGCTGTGCGTGAAAGGGCCATATTTGCAGGGACAGGAAAAGCCACGCAGGTTGGCTTCTCCTGTCCTTGTAAATATGGAGAAGTAACATGCGCCTCCAGCACGTCACAAAAAGTGAGGCAAAGGTGGTGCAGGGGGCTTGTAAATCTGCCCCGACCTGATTATTAAAAGAAACAGAGGCAAAGATGCCATATTGCAAACTGACACTGATACTTTTACACAAATTATTTTTCACCTAAAAGCTCTTGGACATTCCAGTAAGACATAAACAAATCACTAGTATTCGCTTCAGAACAAACTGACAATCCTACAGTTTTTAGTTTGTGCCTCTAAGATAGAAAAGTACATTGTTTAGCATACAGGCACTAGAAAAAAAAGATAATTAGAAAACAGTGCATGCAGCTGCAGCTGTGGGAGAGTAAGTAATACGTTTATGAAGCACTATACAAATGCTACAATACAATAACAAGCATTGGTAAAGCCAATAGGTCTTGCCTTTGCAGCCTACAGGCTTTAGTAGTGCAGCAACAACAAAAAGAAATACTTTTTACCAATGCAATGCATCATCAGCAAAAAAAAAAAAAAAGTGGAAAAAAGAGCACAAAGAAAAGCATGCACCTGTAGGCGTTATGACATAATAATGCACAGCGAGATGACGTGTGCACATTATTGCTATTTTATATTTAGGAGAAGATTAAGCAGCTGTGAAGCAATTAGGAGCTGCCAGGCCCACCAATAAATTTGAAAAACACTGGGCCTTATTTATGAAGCCAGGAGTCAGTTTTGCGCTGCTGTTGCGTCACTTTTTGTGACGCAGCGACAGCGTAAAACATGCCCCCTGTGGAGTTCTATTTACAAAGTAAAACATCTAAGCAGATGCGTCACTTTGTAAACCCCTGCGCTACATTATAACTGCGGCAAGTATAATGTATGCAGGGGCGGGCGTTCTGACGCAAGACAGGGTCATAAAAGTGATGCAGTGAAATCTATGAGATTTCACTGCGCCACTTCTAGGACGCCGGTGCGTCAAAATCTTGCGCCTGCCTCACAGCAGGCGTAAGACTGACGCAGGCCCTTTCACACCGGGCTTGCCCCATGTGAAAGGACGCATTGCTGGAGTTGCGTCACTTTTGTGACACACTCCAGCAACTGTGTCATTTTTGCACCTACAGATACATCAGAAATGCAGACTTATCTGTAACTCCTTGTGACATGACGCGTCATACTGTAAATATGACGCATCCAGCATGTCGCAAGGAGGGCGCAGTGAAAAGTGACGCATCGCTCATTTTTTATAAATGAGGCAGACTTTCTTTAGGTGTGGGGGAGAAGCAGTGGAAACTGAGGTCAGAGCTAGCAAGGGGTTGAGCTCCGGTTTATTTAGTGTCTTTAGGGGTGCACCCTGACAAGGCTTCTGATTATTACTTGACGTGGGTACTTACCCCCCACCCTAGCAGCCCAATTTCCTACATTACGCGTGCCCCTTATGCTCCCGCTCTGCCCTAGTTCTTACCTTTAAAGGCAGTGAACAATCGTAGACACCAATAGAATTATTAAACGTCTAGTCACAACTATTAGAGATATTATAGGTTCCTAGTCTGTCCGAATTAGGGGCACCACCTCTTTAGCAACAAACAGCGGCCTTTCGCCACAAGCACATAGGAGGCCTATTGGCTTTGTCAATGCTTTTATACGGGTTAGCAGCATCGGGCTGCGGGCACGTGGCGCCCTCACAGAATCTGTGTCCAGCCCTCCCAGGAGATGCACCGTCCACGTGCCAGTGTCGGCCCACGCAGGGCCACGTGACCAGGGGTGAAACAAAGATGCTTTCTTGCACCAGGCAAGGCGTTCCGCCAGCACCGGCTGGTCTCGCCGGAGGGAGCAACATGCAAACGTTCTCACAGGCTGCGGGCTGCAAGAGGCCAGTGGGCCTGGGGCAGGCAGAGTCACGTGCCGTGCACGCAGAGGCAGTAACAGGTGAGACTTCTTCTGCAGGCGGACACCTTTCCTGAAAGGGTAATGTGGCCTCGAGTTCCCTGCTCAGACTGAGAGGGAAAGAGGCCTTCTCTGCAGGGGGCCTGCAACCTGAAAGACATGTACATGTGTGCAGCGGGTTAATCAGCAGGTAGAAAGGCTGTCTGGGGTCAGTGTGGGCTAACTCACAGAATAACTTGAAGGTTCACGGTGAACACAAGCTATTCTTTTGAGAGGTCCTGTAAGGGTGTTCCAGTCTGGATTCTGTTGTTTTAATGGAAACCTATAAAAAAGGTTTGATTTGCACTAGGTACTATCTGCATATTATTAAATATGTGGCTTTTGAAAGCACCGTACGCACTTAAACACAATGGGTCTGGTTCACAAAATCCACTTTTGAGTAAATTCACTAGTTTTCGGTATTCACAAACTGCACTTTTGTAATAACTTACACTTTTGTAGAAACCAACACATTGGTACTAAATCCATCAACTTACATTATGTACCTTACATTGTTTATTAAAAAATTAAAATAGGTTATTAAGGGCCAGATGTAGGTAATTCCGATTTACCTACTCTTAAATACCGAATCATACCGATTCGGTATTTAAGAGTAGGTAAATTGGAAGTAGGCAGATGTAGATAATTTTTATTTTACAATTACCGATTCTGTAAGATTCGGTATTTACCGATTCGGTAAATACCGAATCGGTATTCCCCATTGATTCCTATGGGCCTTGAAGCCCATAGGAATCAATGGGAAATACCGAATTGGTATCTACCGAATCACAATGTCACTTTGACACCCTGTAGCACCCCAATTGCAGGCTTGTGTGCCATGTGGCACACATACATGCCCTAAGGGAATGTCTGTGTGTCACATGGCACAGGTGTGCATGCACAGATGTGCATGTACACTGGAATTCGATATTTTACCACCCAATAGGATTGGGTGGTAAATTAAGAATTCCTAAGGGCCTGTGGCACTGCAAACTGTGCCACCTACATATGGATTTACAGATTCGGTATATTTACTGATTCGGAAAAATACCGAGGCGGTAAATTTACCGAATCGGTAAATATACCGATTCTGTAAATTCCGAGCCATCTACATGTCTAAAGCCAAATACCGGTCGGTAACGGCCGAAATCGGCCGTTACCGACCGGTATTCGGTGACCTACATCTGGCCCTAAATATTTTATAATTTATATGTACTATGTTATATTTTTGACACTAATTGATATTTATTTATATTTTTAACTATCTTAAATAATTTAATGTTTACATTATTTCCTATAGGGTTTTATTTTAAGTCCCCACATCCATTCTTTTCTATGGTAGGGTGTTACATTACCAGTGGTTGGTAATGTGTTGTTCTGGCGTTGCTACAAACTATAAGTTGCTACAATCGTGTAAGTTCACCAAAAGTGCAGTTTGTGAATACCGAAAAGTAGTAAACCTACTCAAAAGTGTGGCCACCTTTGTGAATCAGGCCCTCTTTCTGCAAGTCTTTCGTTAGTCTATCTTATACTGTGTGCGGTCTTTTACTCTGTAATACGTCTTTTCAACAGCGGTAGTATATTATATTGACTGTAATACATAGTTTAAATCAATGACATACATTCACAGTGCTTTCTGTCAGAGCCTGGGATCTCGTACCGCTATAAATATATGTCACTATTCTCCAGTGCACCCACCAGGATTCAAACCAGTGACTCTCTAGTTGCACCCACAAACATCCAAAGAATGGCGTTAACCAACTGAGCTACTCACAGGTTAGTTTAACTCGCATTTAGTTTTCATTGGAGGTGCACGCATTCTATTTTATATGCAGTTATCTGTAAGTAAAAAGATAAACAAAATAGTAACAAAGGGCCACATGCATCTAGGTAGGCAATCGCGGTTCCTTAATTGCTATTATAAAGGAATCGCAATTGCCCATGCATGTAGGAATCGCAAAGAAAATTGCAATTCCTACACATTCCTTAATTGCGACTCAGAAATTGCGAGTAGCAATTAAGGAATGGCTTCCCATTTATTTCCATTGGCCTAGAGACTCATAGGAATGAATGGGAATTGCATGCGCAATTTGCGAGTGCCCAATAGGTACTCGCAAATTGCGCATGCAATTGCAAGGGTGCAAGGGGGCTAAAAGGACACCCTGTTGCACCACTGAAATATGCATGTGTGCACATGTTGCACACACACATGCCCCAAAGGCATCTGTGTGTGTAACATGGAACTTTGCAAATTTAAAAAATCATGTTTAAATTGATGGTATTTCGTGATCCCTAATAGCGAAATTGCTTTTTGCGATTGCATCGTGCATTGCATTGAGGGAATCGCAATATGCGATTCCCTAAATGCAATCACAATTTAAGTAATCGCAAATTTAGCGATTACTTAAATTGCGATTTTTGCATTTGGGATGATGTATCCCAAATGCAAACACTACCAGTCGCAAAGGGGCAGATTCTGCGAATCTGCCCCTTTGCGACCGGTATTTTCAATGATGCATGTGGCCCAAAATATTTTGTTATTTTTAGCCAGACCTCTGGCCTCACACTCACTGTACCCACATCCGTTGTACTCACAGTTCCTTTTTTATGCACTTCGACCACTGGGGCAGAGTCAGTCACACGCTAAGCCTGCAAAGTCAGGCACGTTTCAGCTCTACTTTGAAGGGCCAGCATATTTTGGGGAGGCTTAATCGTAAGACAGGTTGAACCATCTGAAGTCCAGTCTGACGTAAGATTGGCCTGAGCCTCTGCCCCAGCCCAGCAGGCCTTTAGTGCATTCTGCCCACACTTCAATCTCCAGTTTACCTGTCAGTCGTTTTCTGCAGTGTGGTTTCTTGCAATCTGCTCTGCCACGGTCTGCTGCATGGGTCTAACAACTGATTCCTGTTCCTCTCTCGATTTCTCTCTCTGTTTCAGAAGTTGATGTTTTTTGTTCCAAAGCAGGAAGTGGCTGCTTATTGTGAGTGTTTTCCGGGCTGCAACGCTTCCTGCCTAGCCTCTGCTTCTCGGTAACAACCTGGTCACGTGATCTCTGTGCTGCACCGCACTGCCTTCCCGCCCAGTTCCTGATGGAGGTGGTCGCCCAACGCTTGCCGACAAGGGTCACCGCCTCCAACCACCTTACAGCCTGTTTCTGCACTGGATGGTTGATAAATAAATCCACTGCAGGCAGCTGCCTTACAGAGTTACCAAGAGAGGCCTGAAGAGGGCGCCATCTTGCAACAAATGGCCTGCAAATGATTTTGTTACCGCTGGAGGAGAAGAGCTCAAATGGCGAACCGTCATTTTGCCTGGGATTCCAAAGTTTCTTGCATCAGAGATTTCCCAGGGGGCATCTGTCAGCGAACGTCATTGGTGCACATACATGAAGGGGCGTGGCCCCACAGGATTGCAAATTCCCATTTTATGAGAGGGCTGGATCAGTGGTGTAACAAACCTTGAGGGAACCTCTCTGCAAAGTCCATGGAAGGGACCACCCACGCTCCGGGCCCAGCCAGGAGCTCTCAGGTCAAGGGCCCGTTACCTGTGTTGGAGTGGGCCCTGTGGAGATCGGGGCCCCGCACCTTGGGGGCTGCGGATGCTATTGTTATGCCACTGGGCCTGGTCCCTGCAATGTGGACAGGGGAGTAACTTCAGGGGGTGTTTGGGGTGTGACACCAGAAGGAGTAGGGAGTGATAAAATATCTCTATATGTGGTGGCACATGCTGTGTGTCCTAATACTGCCCTCACGCACACAGTTGTGTGACATGCTACATCATAGGGCAACAACGACACCTTCGAGCTAGTTTTAACTTACACTGCACTTTCACTTCCGGTGATCCCAGTCACTTTATACATTAATTGTTTCTCTTATTTGTTGTGTTTTGCCTTCCCCAACCCTATTGCTCCACCCCGGCGTTGGTTGCGTGGGGGTGTTTTGAAGCAGCCCTCTGATTAAGAATGTCACACAACTGTGTGAGTGAGCGCAGTATAAGGACACACAGCACGTGCCGCCACATATAGAGATATTTTATCACTCCCTACTCCTTCTGGTGTATAAACGTGTATTTTGGGGGTCCGGAGTAGGGTGGTTGTTACTCTCACCCCTCCTCTTCTGTGAGAATAATGGGTTTAACCCCCCAAATTAAAGCATGCTTGGTAGTTGAGTGTCGAGGCCCTGAGTCAGGTCTACTCTCGCTCTCTCTTTCTGTCCGGTTTTGTCATCATGAGCCAAGAATGAAAGATAACACTGTGACCTTTGATTTAAAAGGGAAACAGAGATAACCATCTGGAGGCTGAATTTCAAAATGTGTAACCAGATAACCTGGAATCAATGCCAGCTTCCCTGCTTGTCCAAAGTGTGTGATCCTAGGCAAATGTTTATTCCACATAGCCTCCTTCATTATTATAACACTAGCAGCCCGTCCCGACGTTGTCCGGGTATGAATTGCTGCCGGCCAGTAGTATATTGCGATACAAAAGGGGATGATGGACGGAGCGCTTGAGCAAATCAAACACTCACCCCCAGTCAACTGATCTGGGTTTAATCCATCACCATTCTTTAGCCCACTCAGCTTCCCCATTTCAGACATGGCTATATGCAAATCAGTCTGAGCCTGTGCCTCGTGGGAACAGTCCAGCCCGAACTGCCAAGCCATGTCTTCCATGGACCGGAAACAAGCATCCTGGGACCGAAGTGTGGCAGGGTATGCTCAGACGTGAGCCCCTTGCTCACTTGGCCACTGGATTCAAGATAGCCTGGCTGATGAGGATTATGAATCCAAAACCGGCCCCAGGATGCTTGTTTACGGTCCAGGGAAGCCATGGCTTGGCAGTTCGGGCTGGACTGTTCCCATAAAGCACAGGGTCAGACTGATTTGCATATGGCCATGTCTGAACTGGGGGTGGCTGAGTGAGCTAAAGAATGGTGATGGATTAAACCCAGATCAGTTGACTGGGGGTGAGTGTTTGATTTGCTCAGAGACCAAAAAACATTGTGACTGACCTGGGAGCCTTTCCGGAGGAAGTTTCACGGAGCACTCTGCCCTTAGCCCTCGGGTTCCACTGTGCCGCTGTGCCGCTGCAGCTCGCCGCACCCGCTTCGCGGGTGCCGCTTCGCGGCTCACAGTCAGGGGCGGTGCTGCCTGGGCGCTTGAACCGGGGAGGTGCCGGAGATCATCAAGGGCGTGTGCAGCAGGGACTCGGAAGACCAGGAGTCCCTGCGTTCCACAGGTGCGCACGGACGCGCCCACAGCCAGACACGCCCCCCCGCCTGGCCAGATTCAAAAGGCGTGTGTTCCCATTACTGCTTGGGAGACCAAAAAACATTGTGACTGACCTGGGAGCCTTTCCGGAGGAAGTTTCACGGAGCACTCTGCCCTTAGCCCTCGGGTTCCACTGTGCCGCTGTGCCGCTGCAGCTCGCCGCACCCGCTTCGCTGGTGCCGCTTCGCGGCTCACAGTCAGGGGCGGTGCTGCCTGGGCGCTTGAACCGGGGAGGTGCCGGAGATCATCAAGGGCGTGTGCAGCAGGGACTCGGAAGACCAGGAGTCCCTGCGTTCCACAGGTGCGCACGGACGCGCCCACAGCCAGACACGCCCCCCGCCTGGCCAGATTCAAAAGGCGTGTGTTCCCATTACTGCTTGGGAGACCAAAAAACATTGTGACTGACCTAGGAGCCTTTCCGGAGGAAGTTTCACGGAGCACTCTGCCCTTAGCCCTCGGGTTCCACTGTGCCGCTGTGCCGCTGCAGCTCGCCGCACCCGCTTTGCGGGTGCCGCTTCGCGGCTCACAGTCAGGGGCGGTGCTGCCTGGGCGCTTGAACCGGGGAGGTGCCGGAGATCATCAAGGGCGTGTGCAGCAGGGACTCGGAAGACCAGGAGTCCCTGCATTCCACAGGTGCGCACCGACGCGCCCACAGCCAGACACGCCCCCCGCCTGCAACGCCCCTACTTTACGTTTTCCACATCGCTCAGCGGGACGCGAGCGGGACGCCGAGCGAAGCCCGAGCAAAGGGCGGGCAGTCTGTGGCAGTCAGGGGCTGACAGAGGCTGGGCTGGGCCTCCCCCCTTACATCTATTGCCACTGGTCCAAGACCCTGGAGTTAATCTGTGGGCCCCGAAGCCAGTATGTCAACCCGCTCTGGTAAGGCTTCGAGGGGCGGTGGAGAAAGTGCCTCAGGGGGTGCCATGATGATTGGCTCTATGGACAAATTCATTACCAGGGTGGCGGCTGTTATTGACAAGGAGATTGCAATATCGGAACGCCGCCTCTCACTAGACTTCCTCCCTTCCAAACGCTCCTCCCTGGGAGCTGTGGCACCTGTCATGTCCCCAATTTCCTCCATCCCCCCCGCACCTCCGCTTGGGGTTCTTCCGGGGGAGCCACATATTGTAGCACTAGAGGCTGGAATAGATAGGACAGAAAGTTTGATATCTGTTTCTCTCCCTACCAGTCCTTGCACTGTGGTAGCAGAGTCCCGCCCCGCTCATCCCATAGTCAGCTCTCCCGGCATTATGTCTCAATCCAGCTCCAATGTCCCTACACCCGATCCAAAACCACTGTCCCAGATTCGACCTATCCGGGTGCATAGGAAAAGGAAAAGGGCGACCAGCATTCCGAAGGGTTGTTACTCCACGCTTTATAAGCGTCCTAGGTCTCAGCCCCAAAGAGGTCTTACACATCCAGACTCCGGAGGGCCTGAATCACCTGGGAACTCCAATTCCCTACAGATTGTAGCCGATACCCCGCAACCTCCCCCCTTGGTCCCAGCAATACTTGTCTCAGCTAACGAGGGCTTTTCACTTGAGCCCTTCGAGAAACTGGTAAAGTCTCTTCTGGTACCACTCATTGACCAAGTTAAAAGTCTGGGGGATAGGCTTGACCGATTTGAACAGGTTACCAGGGACAATTTTTTTCCCCTGAAAACCTTGTTTAAACTGCAGCCAAAGCCTAGCGAGGACAAGACAGATAGGAATGTTGGAAAAGGGGCCTTAGTGAGCCAACCTCCGGGAGATCAGTCGACACTGCCAGCTAAGTCACCAGCCACTGGGAATGCTTTTTCTCCAGCTTCCCAGGCCGGCGCGAGGCAGGCAAGGCCGAGTGTTTCCACTCATGCTGCTCAAGTGCATGCTACTCCCTCCCCAGTAGCGACAATTCCCGTGTTCAATCCCGCTCATAAGAAACAACAGAAGGGAGGGACTGGCTCAAACTCTCAATCCCCGGCTGCTCCACACGTTAAAACTAGCGGAACAGCGATAATTTCTAAGGTTAAACCCACCACCCCTCCGCCCAAAAATCCCTCTTCAGTGGCCATCCCGCAGAAACCAACACGTAAGTGCCCCCCGGTCAACCTCCCCCCCGAGTGCCAGCCGTATGTTGCTCTTCTTATTAAAGTTCCCCCCATAAAAGATACTCAGCAGGAAACTCACCAGGTGCTAAAGAACAAGGTCATCCACTGGTTGAAAAGCAATAGACCCCTCCCATTGGGGGTGGATGGCCTAATTCTTGGCGTACGTAGGGTGGGCTGGATCGGACACGGGAAAAAATCTTTAGACGGTGACTGTGTGGTGGTTAATTTCCAAGACGCAAGAGTTGCCCACTCAATATGCCGCCAAGGGCGATCCGCGGCCGGCACGGGTGTTGACGCAGTTGATCTAACATTCTTTTACCCGCGGACGACCCCGACTACTCCTTTCATCCATTCCGGGCTCCCCCCTCATAATAACAACGCCCATGGCCAATTTTTCCCAGGTAATACTGTAGCGCAGGCGTATACACGCCCCCTCCCACCGAATTGGGGCTTTTGGGGTTGCTGACTTCGTGGCGCTGCCAAGGAGACCTTGGTGACTAGGAGTCCCGGTGTCGTGTCCCCCCATTCTGCTAAAATCTATAGCCCTCCGCCCACATTAGAAGATCAGGTCATTGTCGAGACTTCAGGGGTACCAGGGGAGGCGAGGGTGCCACTTGACCCTTCAGTTGGCTTACCAGCTGCGGGTGCCGTAGATTTGTCTGCTCCTGTCGGGACCTGTAGCGTTGCGGCTGTGGCGGACCCACTCATTAGGGTTCTCAGCTGGAACGTAGCAGGCCTTGAGAGAAAGTTGGCACTGCCCAACTGGAACTCGCTTGTGGAGCAATACTCCATATGCTTTTTCCAGGAAACCTGGAGCAAGGAGCCTCTACACAAGGCAGGATACTCTACCCATTACTCACCAGCTGTCCACTCAGTAACTGGTAGGGGGCGCCCCTCTGGCGGCCTCCTCATCTGGTCGGCCTCTGAACTCAATTGCAGGGTGGTGGAGCGGGATACTAAATGCCCGGACCTTCTTAATATTTCCCTGAAACACCCTCAGGGTCGAGTCATTCTAAACATCTTCAATATTTATGCCCGAGGTACGAAGGGGGGTAGAGAATCCCCAGTTATAGCTTGCCTGGAAGCCCTGCTTCGTTCGTCCCCACATAAGCATTGCACTCTGGTGGCAGGCGATTTTAATTGCACCTTCGAGCCCCTGGGCCCCGAAATTTCGCAAGATCAAGAGGCACATGATAATAGGTGGGGGATACCGTCCTTAGAACTTAGCTCCATTAAAAAGTGGACAGAGGTGGCCCTTCAGATTAACTCCATAACCATGGAGTTTTGTCTGAGGGCCGCTAACGGCAGGACTGGTTCTGACAAAGCAGGAGCCCATACTTACAACAGGCCTGGACATTCGTCAAGAATTGATTATTTTCTTCTTGACGTAAATTTGTGGAGCATGGTTAATGACATGGTGATTTCACCTTCCGTGGAGAGTGATCACAATCTCCTCTCGCTCACATTGTCCCATAGGTGGCTATCTGGCACTGAGAGTAGAACTGCTTGCAATCCCACCCCGGATTCGACAGCAGTCTCCAACTGCGGTCGACGATTAAAGTGGGCAAAGCTGTTACTCTCAGAGGAGAAGACTAATGCCATAATGCAGCTTCTCACCGCAGCGTTAGATAACCTTGACACTTGCGAGGTTGGGTTGTTGAATGTGACTACCAGGTTCTGTGCCCTAACCAGGCTATCAGTGACCTTTTTATAGTCCCAGTTAGTACCAACAGGAGGAATCCCCGTTTAAGGGTTAGACAGGGCTGGTTTAACCAGAAGTGTAGGGAGGCGAAGTCACTCCTTATTGAAGCAGTTAAATCTAAAATACCCATTAGGACCAGGGTGGCCAGAAGGCACTATTCCCTTTGCCAAAAAAACGCTAAGAAGGAGTGGGAGGACGGGGGCGTGGCTACGCAGGCGATCGTCATGGCCGCCTGATTGTAGAGCTCCGCCGGACGGGCTGGAAGAAGGCGACTTTCCCATGTGATCCGACGCTGCCAGGAGTCTGAAAATGCCCGCCTCTGTCCCCGGGGGCCGTGGAGTGCTGATGGTCGCTGCCTGAGACTGGGGGACGGCGTGGACGTTGAGGATTGCGGAGGGGTGGTGGGGCCTGTCGGGTCCTGCCGGACGTGCACCCTATCGCGCCGGAGCGCCTGGTGAGTCTCCCTCGGGTTCCCGCGCCCCCCCTTGGCATCCGGGTCGCTGTTGTGCCCCCCCCGGTCCGTTGCTGGTCCCGGGCGGGCTCCTTTGGTGGGGGTTTTTGGCCCCCGGTGCTGCTCCAGCCCTTCGGGCCTGGTCCGGCCTCGGGAGCCGGGGCCTCGATTTCTGGGCCTGCCTGGGCTGGGTGGTGACGGGCGGGGGCGGCGGGCGGCTGATCCGGGGTGCGTTCGGGGGGTGGCGGGGGGCGCGCGGGGGGGGATCTCTCAGGGGTCTCTCGAGCGGCCCCGCATATCTCTGTCTGGTGGGGGCTCTACATTCTCGCCCCCACCGTTGTCTTTTGCCATCGACACACGCCTGTTCCCAGCGCTGCCCACACCTCTGCTCCTGTTGCTGCTCCCTCATCCTCACGGACGGCTGGAGGCGGGATTCGCCCGCCAGCTACAATGCGACGGAAGGAACCCACACAGAAGAAGCTCAGCTTCGATAAACCCCTCATCTGCTCGGCCGATAATCAGGCTACCAGACCTGCTGCTTCGGCTAGCCCTGTGCCATCGACGGACATGGCGGGGATGGTGGCTGAAATGCTTGGTGAGATGCGAGCGGGGTTCAAGGCCATTGACTCCCGCTTTGACGCCCTTGATCAGAAGATGGCCGAGATGGGCGCGAAAATTCAGTCTCACGACAGGCGTCTGGATGTGGCTGAGTCCCGAGTCTCTGACCTTGAAGATGGCGCTACCTCCTCGCTGAAGCGACTGGAGCGAGTGGAGAAGATCCTCAAGGAGGTGGCCATTAAGAACGAGGATTTGGAGGCGCGCAGTAGGCGCAATAACATTCGAATTCTTGGTGTGGCGGAGACGACGACCACTGGCCGCTTCGACACTTTTGTGGAACAGCTCCTGATCGAATTGTTTGGCAGAGACACCTTTACAGCCGGCTTCGTGGTGGAACGGGCTCATAGGTCATTGGGCCCTCGTCCTGCCCCGGGCCTGCCACCTCGCCCCATCATTGCCAGACTCATGAATTTTAGAGATAGGGACGCTGCCCTGAGGGCCGCTCGTGAGGCGGGCGAGGTGAAATGGCAGGGTGGGGTACTTTCTTTCTTTCCAGACTTCACGGTGATGGTGCAGGACGCCCGTCGCAAATACACTGGCGTTAAGGCCTCGCTGCGCAAGCTGGGACTGCGCTATGGCATGCTGTACCCTGCCAGACTGAGGGTAGACGTCGATGGCAAGTTTCGCATCTTTGATTCCCCCACCCAGGCACAGGAGTTCTGCCTAGCCTATAAAAACAGAGGGTCGCCGCGGTCCTCGGACAGAGCGCAGCAATCCCCTACGAACATGAACTCGCAGGCTAGCGCTGACCTTTTTGCTGAGAGCGGGCAGGGCTGACTTCTGCCTATTCTTCGCAAGGCCGCTCACTAATGCACTGCACTGCTAACTGCTCGACTCTCCTGGCAGGGCTTTTTACACGCTGATACGATTTGAATGTCGACCTGATTGTTGCGTCTGCCCGGCGGAGCGTTGCCTCCCCCCATGGCGCGAGCCGTATGGTGCTCTTTTCTGAGAATGTTTTTTCTTTTGCAAGATTTGCATTGGACTCTTGCTTCTTTCTGCTACTGTTGGTATTGTTTTTTGGGTCGGGTGGTGCCTCCGTGGGGTTTACGTGCGGCTGGGTGGTGGGTGGGTAGGGGGGGTGTTTCACGCATTAGTTGGAATGTTTCTGTGCATGCTTTGTTCTTTGTTTCGAGAGATGTCTGTTTTGCGGGAGGGTGGCGGCGGGTACGCGCAAGACTGTTCACTGATATCCTGTACGGTTTTGCATGGCTAGGGTAGGTCAGCAACCTGGTCCTTCCAAACTGGTTCTGATGTCGTGGAACGTTCGGGGACTCAGAGACACTAGAAAACGGAAGCAAGTCCTGAACTATGCAGCTCGACATGGGGTGGATGTGTTGTTCCTCCAGGAAACGCACCTGGGGCAGGCTGATTCCGCTATGGTTGCCAGGGGCTAGGGCGCACACAGGTTCTTCGCCAACTACAGCAGGTATGCGAGAGGGGTAGCCATTTTAGTGCACCGGCGGGTCCCTTACGTGCACTCTGATAGCATTCTTGATAAGGAAGGTAGATATGTGGTGGCCACTGGGACTCTTCTCGGCTTTAAGATTACTTTTGTTGGAGTGTATGGGCCCAACACCGACTCCCCTGCCATGCTCCAGTGTCTTCATGACGATTTGCTACGCATCGACACTGACATGTTGGTTGTGGGTGGAGATTTTAATTTGTTGATGGACCCTGCACGGGATAGCACCTCTACATCACCGGACTGCAAACCTCGCTCTCGTGCTGTTCTCTCAACCATGTGTGCACACTATCCCCCTATTGATATCGAGGCCCGGCTTCATCCCCACTCGCCCGCTTACACACATCATTCTGGGTATCATAATACTAGCACCAGGATCGACTATTGGCTCCTCTCCCCGGGTGTGGTTGGTTGGGTGGATACACACTCTACACTCCCACGTACCTTTTCTGACCACTCTCCTTTACTTTTGACTCTACTGGTTCCTAGACTGGGAGGGTACGAGAGACAGTGGCGCTTCCCTGGCAAGGCATTGGCTGACCCGGTTTTTAAAGAGGACATTCGCAAGGCGATTGAGGACTATTTTGAGCTTAACTCAGGCACTGTTGACAAATGGGCCACACTGTGGGAGGGTTTCAAGGCCACCATCCGGGGGGTGTGCATCGCGAAATACGTTGGGTCATTGCGCGAGATCCGCGCCACAATGTCTCGTATCGAATATGACATTGCAGCGTTGGATAGTTCCAGCCTCCCGGACCCTGATGGCGCCTTGGAGACCAAACGTCTGGGATTGCTGCAAGATTTCAGGGACGCCGCAGACAGGGAATTGCACTACTTGCATACACAACATGCAGCTAGACAGCACGGGGAGGGTGACAGACCAGGCAGGCTCCTAGCACAGCTACTACGCCCCCCCCGGCAGGCCTCCTATATTACCGACTTGCTTGGTGACTCTGGCGTTCGCCACCAGACCACCCCTTCCATATGCGCTACTTTCCTGTCCTACTATAAAACGTTATACACCTCCTCCTTGCCTGATGACCGTCGTGATCCTGGCCCATACATTGATGAGATCGCCATGGTGTTTTTGGAGAAGGGCATGCAGGATTTCCTTGCCGATCCCATCACGCCCGAGTACATTATTGAGGCTATCGACGCCTTGAAGGGCTCCTCGGCTCCTGGGCTAGACGGCTTTTCGGCTGACTTCTGTAAGGAGTTCAAAGACGAGCTGGTGCCCCACCTTGTGGAGATGTACTCAGAGGCATTGGAAACCGGCGTCTTGCCTCCCACACTTCGAGAGGCGGTGATCGTGCTGCTGCCCAAGCCTGGTCGTGACCCGTCCCTCTGTGGCTCTTACAGGCCCCTATCGCTGCTCAACCTTTTTTTTTTTTTTGTTTAAGAATTTTTATTAAGCATTAAAAAGTGATACAAGAAACATGTCATGAAAAATTAGGAAAAATTACATATGAGTGTAATAATAATGAAAAGACATCAATCTACAGTAATTTATATAGAGAAAAGGAAGGTAAGAAAAGATAGAAAGAAGAAAGGAAAGGATTGGAAAGAACAAAAGAAAAGAAAGAAAGCAAAGGACAGAGAAAGAGGAGAGGGGAGAGAGAGGAGAAGAAGGAAGTAAAATGAAGGGATCATGAGGGACAGGGAGCACGCGGTAAGGGAGAAGGATTGGAAGAGAGATATGAAGTAAAGGGAAGCCATAATAAGTCAGATTTAATTTTCAAAGGAATAGAGGTAGAAGATGCAATAGAAATTCTATGTTCGTCACATATATAATTCCACCATGTGTGGACCGAGAGTTTCGAATTATCTTTCCAACACGATAAAATAACTTTAAATGCAAGTGCAATAAAAAGGTCTAACAACTTAGCAGAAGAGGGTGTAGTAGTATCAATATCATCAGATAAAGAACCTAAAAATATGTGTATAAAAGACAATTGTGAAGGAAAAGATAACATTTTCATACATAAATTCCAAACATCAGTCCAGAAAGATAAAACTGGGGAACAATAGTAAAGTTGGTGTTGTAGAGTACCAGGAACTTTAGAACAGGACCAACATAAAGGAGAGGAGGTTGGAGAAAATTTATGTATAGTAACCGGGGTAATAACAACTCTGTGGTAAATAAAAAGTAAGGATTGGGTAATGCGTGCAGCAACAGAAACTTTGAAGAGTCGAGACCATAAACGATCCCACAATGCAGTATCAAAAGAGACAGCCAGATCAGTTTCCCAAGCAGTCTCCACTGTAGACTTAGATCGAACAGAACAATTAGATAATAAGAGTGAATATACAAGAGCAGCTTTAGGCTGTTGGGTAGAGAAGAGAGGGTAAAGTGGAGTGACAGGAGTGAAAGAGGAAAAAGAATCAGAGGAAGAGGATAACGAGGATAAATGAGATTGAATAGCAGAGATTATAATAGAATATTCAGTAAGAAAAGAGGAGGGGAAGTTAAACTTATTTTGTAGATCTACAAAAGAAAGAAGAGTAGAGTCAAGAAAAAATTGATGTACAAACATTATATCCTTTTCTTTCCAGTGTTTAAAGTAGAATGATTTACCTTTATATCTAAGAAATTTGTTATACCAAACTACAGATGATAAAAAACACTGAAGAGGGGAAAGGGATGAGGAAAAAACATTGTGCAAGGTAGATTGGCAATATTTCAAAATAGGATACTTGGATATAAAGGTACAATTTGACATGAAAGGAACATGTTGAAATGAGAAATCTTTTAAAAAAGAGCGTTCCAGGAGCACCCACTTAGGAACAGGAGTATCAAGGAAATCATATGCCAAGGAGAAGGACTGTTTGATAAGAAAGGCAGAATGATAAGAGCCAAAATCAGGGAAACGAACACCACCTTCATTTTTAGGACGAACCAGCTTATGTAATCCAATGCGGGATGTTTATTGTTCCACAAAAATTTTGTGCATAGTGAATTGATACGGGAAAAATAGGATTTAGGGATTTTGAAGGGG